>NC_068912.1:98682489-99285181 GCF_023091745.1 Budorcas taxicolor
ACTGCGTTGTCTAGAGAGAAGTACAGGAGTGTGTGTGCATTAGTTGTAGACTTAGGTGAAGATTTGGGCAGGGCCATGAGGAGGGCTAAATGACCTCTAAATCCCTTTTTGCCTCTAAAATTCATCAAGGCTATGTCTAAAAGCCTGTAATTCCAAAATTCTGTAATTCACAGATCCTATACTTCTCTAACAAAACAGACATTCTGAGTCTAATTCTCTGTGATTCTAAGAGTCTATAATCCAATAAGTCTGTACTTATAAACTGCAATGACTGTTAAAGTCTATGGCTTTCTAATTTCACCATTCCATGATGTCAATATTCTGTGATTCTAAGATCTTATCACTCAGTGTTTCCTTAATTTAATATTCTAACATTTCACCATTCCTGCATTCTATGATTCTAAAAAACCATGATTCTAGATTTCCATAAATTTATCTTCCATATTTCCAACGCTCTACAGTGCTCTGCTGCTGCGCTGCTGCTGCTAAGTCATTTCAGTCGTGTCCGATTCTGTGCGACCCCATAGATGGCAGCCCACCAGGCTCCCCCGTCCCTGGGATTCTCCAGGCAAGAACACTGGAGTGGGTTGCCATTTCCTTCTCCAATGCAGGAAAGGGAAAAGTGAAAGTGAAGTCGCTCAGTCATGCCCGACTCTTAGCGACCCCATGGACTGCAGCCTACCAGGCTCCTTCGTCCACAGGATGTTCCAGGCAAGAGTACTGGAGTGGGGTGCCATTGCCTTCTCCGCTACAGTGCTCTAGTATTGTAGAATTCTGCTTCCATAATCCTAAACTTGCATAATTCTAAAGTTTTATGCTACTAAGGATCTAAATCATTTCTGCAGTTCTATAAATTACTTTAAGAATTCTAAAAAAAGAACTCTTAACAGTCTATATTTCTGAATATATTCTAATAGTCTAGGTTTCTAAGATCCTACAATGCAAAGATATTTTTATTCCAAATGCTATAGTTTAAGAATCTATAATTCCACGATTCTTAGTTCCATGATTTTAATATTGTATACTCATAATTCCAATATTTCTCATGGGGTAGCAAAGAGTCGGACATGACTGAGCAACTGAACTGAACTGATGATTTCATTATTATAAACATAAAGTCGCTTCATCTACAAAGTACATGAATTAAGTTGAAACTGAATCAAGTGACCAGCACAGACGTCCTGTTTCGGGTTGTAGTGTCACCAGGGCCGCTGGTCTTTCCTTCTCAGCAAAAGAGCCTGGGCTCCTGGAGCCGCTGCAAGACAAAGGCGCATGGAGGTGGGGCCAGGCCCAGTGTCAGGCCCGGGAGTGGCCCCCATGCCTCCAGGTGGCCCCTCTTCAACAGCCCCGTTTTCAAACATCTGCCAGCGTTTGGGTCCCGATTGCTGTCCTTTAAAAGTACCCCTCTCCCTTTC
Source organism: Budorcas taxicolor (assembly GCF_023091745.1). Classification (NCBI taxonomy): domain Eukaryota; kingdom Metazoa; phylum Chordata; class Mammalia; order Artiodactyla; family Bovidae; genus Budorcas; species Budorcas taxicolor. The sequence continues at coordinate 98,683,905 of NC_068912.1, forward strand.
TTGTTCTCCATCAAGGGCTCCCATGACAATCATTTCAAGCAGCTAATGAGTTTCAGATGGCCTTCAGGAGCCCGGGACGGATGGAAGCTGGGGGATAAGGGTTCTTAGGCCGAGTTTCATGAGCAGGGGGAGGGGAGGGGTGGGAACCAAGTTGGGGGGGGGGGGTGGTCAGAAAGAAAAATCTTTTGTAGCTGAAGTGTTACTGGGCCTGCCCACCCCTCTGGAAGAGAGCCCTGTGGTCACTCTGCCTATTCCTCTCTGCTGGCCCATACTACCTCTCTGGTGTGCAAACCAGCGCCCCCTTCCCTGACTCCTCACTCACTGTTTTGAACTTGGGTGAAATAAAACATCACGACCAAGGATGGCATCACTCACCTGCTGATAGAAGCAACTTTGCAAAAGACAGACATGATCCTTGGCAGCAACATCTTCTGGGACTCTGTCACTGTCCAGATGTCACCTCCGGGTAAAGCTCTAAGCTGCATCACACTGCCTGGCCCAGAGTGGGGCTGGCTGGGGGCCCTGGGAGAGGCAAGCCTGCAGCTTCCTCCTGTAAACTGCTGACCCCTTTTGGATCACCCTTGCCCACCCCCTCCATGGCTGGCCTGGGACCAGCACCGGGGGCTGATTGTGACCCCAAAGGGCTTTTCCCCTCCAACACCAGGGGACATAGGGAAACCAGAGGCATGAGAGGGGGCACCCCAGCTTTCATTTCCGTGACACAGGGAGACCCAGGAGGCAGCCCGTGCCCAGAACCTGGCGGGGATTACACAGTGGGTTCTTCGGGCATTCTCCCTGCGGCTGCCTGGGAACTTCCGCTGCTTTCAAAGTCTAATTCAGGAATCAAGCGAGCAGAACATTGAGAAAGGCTCTCCAGGGCGGTTCAGAGGAACTCACACACTCCCCAGGCCCACCGGGGCCATTCCCGTCCAGGAATGTCGGGGGGACATTTCTGCAACAGGATGTGTACAGTTTCGGGTTTGGAGAGGGGGTCCCTCCTGGCAAGGGAGACCGAACCGTATAATTAAGTAACTTGCCATTTCCTTTAAGATATCAACAACAACCACCACGTTCTCCCCGATGCCTAAACAGGACAAATCCCGGGTTAAGCAGTTCCTGGTGGTCCGCTCTCACACATGTGCGGAGGGAGGGAAAAACCCCCGCCTGGAAGCTGGCCTCCCGGCTTCCCAGAATCCCCCGCTGCCGCCGCCGTCGCCTCCCTCACCCGGCCGCTCCGCCACCCCCTCCCCCGGTGCAATTAGGGGTAATCTTTTGTTGCCTGGAAAGTGTAAAAATCGCCGGCTTCTCTTTTTGCATGCATAATATCCATTTCCCCTCCAAGTGCGTTATTTGGTTTGGGAATTACATCTATTTACAAGAGTAGATGTTGCACAAAGGTTGTGTTTATGTGGAAAATTATATCGGTGACACGGGCTGATTGGCACGTGGAGGCTGGGAGAGCAGGCCGAAGAGGCCTTCTCATCAGCTTGGAATAACAAAATGATTGTATTTTCAGCAAAGCTAATTGATCACATACCTCGCTGGGCTATCTGTTTACTCAAAGGCCATCCAGGCCCTGGGAAGGTGGACAGGAGAGAGCCCCGGGCGGTGGTCACCACCAGACCAAGCCAGCCTGCTGAGGCTTTGCGGGTGTGGGGGCCGAGCCAGGGGTCGGGAGGGGTCGTAGGGTCATGCGGTGGGCTGACCCTCCTCAGACCCAGCTCTGCACTTTGTGGCCTTTTGACAGGGCCCCGGAAGTCCTTGTGGGACGCGGAAGGTGTGGGAAGAACAAGTCAGAGTGGGATCAGGGGTCACTCAAGGAAAAATGGTTTATTCCCTTTCTCTCTTCTGTTTGAAAAATGGACCCATGAAGAGTTTTTGAGCTGATGCAGTGCTGGCTGCCCTGGGTCCTAGATGGTGAGAGCCCTGGATGTGGGTGTCTGTCTTGACCAAGTGACCCTGTGGGTTTCAAGACTGTCTTTGCTCTTCTCCAGGGAGCTCTAGATCAGGGCCCTGGGCCCAAGATTGGATGGGAGGCAGGGGGCTAAGGGACAGCAGGGGGCTAAGGGACTGGAATGAGGATTCAGTGCCAATTCTGCAAACAGCCGGAAAGCTGAGCCCAGCCCTCTCTGACACCCTACCAGAACAGAGAACTGATTTCTTACTTTAGGGGAATAAGGCGCTTATTTTTAGGTTTATGACTAGCATTCCTGCAGCCCCACCCCCACCCCAGGGATGAATCAGTGTGTGAGAGGCCCCCTAAGGAGATATCAGCTCCCCCAAACTGACTCAGGTAGGCCAGGCCTGGGGAGGGAAGGGGCGGGGTGGCGGGGGAGGGGGTGTGAGCAAACAGCTCAACCCCTAAAAAGGACCAAGTTAGACTTGCATTTCCTCATCAGCATTAAAACTGCACTTGTGTGGGGACAGAAAACAAAAGTTAAATATGTTAAATAAGTGCTTGAATGGAAAATGACCAATTATTCTAAAAACAATTAGTTGGGAACTAGTCAAGGAACTGATTAATTTACCACTCACTTTGCAAACACTAAGTCCGTTTGAAAACCACCCCCTTAAAATAACCTGACATTCCACCCCCCACCCCCCATGCCCACCAGTTCAGTTCAGTTTAGTTGCTCAGTTGTGTCCACCTCTTTGCAACCCCATGGACTGCAGCACGCCAGGCTTCTCTGTCCATCACCAACTCCCGGAGCTTACTCAAACTCATGTCCATTGAGTTGGTGATGCCATCCAACCATCTCATCCTCTGTCTTCCCCTTCTCCTCTTACCTTCGATCTTTCCCAGCATCAGGGTCTTTTCCAATGAGTCATTTCTTCATATCAGGTGGCCAAAGTACTGGAGTCTCAGCATCAGTCGTTCCAATGAATATTCAGGACTGGTTTCCTTTAGAATGGACTGGTTGGATCTCCTTGCAGTCCAAGCGACTCTCAAGAATCTTCTCCAACACCACAGTTCAAAAGCATCAATGCTTTAGCACTCAGCTTTCTTTTCAGTCCAACTCTCACATCCATACATGACTACTGGAAAAACCATAGCTTTGACTAGATGGACCTTTGCTGGCAAAATAATGTCTCTGCTTTTTAATATGCTGTCTAGGTTGGTCATAGCTTTTCTTCCAAGGAGCAAGCATCTTTTAATTTCATGGCTGCAGTCACCATCTGCAGTGATTTTGGAGCCCAAGGAAATTAAGTCTCTCACTGTTTCCATTCTTTCCCCATCATTTGTCATGAAGTGATGGAACCAGATACTGTATTACTCAGATGGCTGGTTATTCTGCACACTTCCAGTTGGCATCATTCAAACTACTCGCCACTCTTTACTAACAACTAGGTACAAGCACTGTCCCCTGGTTTGACAGGGGTTTTGTGTCCTTATTGCTAATCAATTTCAGATTTAGTCAGCTTTTCCTAGATTGAGGATTAAAAATGTTTGGGGACAATCAATAAGGATCCCCCTGGAGGACTCCTAAAACCCTCATAGACTGCTGAACCCAACAGCCTTGTTTTACAAGTGAGGGAACTGAGGCTGAGAATGTTCCAGTCTTTGCTAATCCCTGCTAATGACATGTGGGCCAGGGTTGTGTTTGGTTTGGGGGTCCTCAGATCAGGGGGATGTTGAATAAATTTCAGGTGCTTTTTCTCCAAGCTCAGCCATGAGGTTTTTCACCTCTCTCCAGGTCTGAGTTGAACAAACTCCAATTTGGGACATATTAGGTGTTGTTGTAATAACCTCCTGGTAGCACTGTATGTGTATATGTGTGTATTTGTCCACCCTGCGTTTCAAAATCTCTGGCCCTTCCGAAAGACAAGCAGTTTATTAATGTGGTGCTCTCGGAATTGTTTTTTAATTGGAAACATTTTGCAATGAAAGCACATTAATAAAACTTGAATCCAAATCAAACTTCTCTGTGTATGTTATTTTTACTCTGCAGTCAAATACTTTTATTAGATTTAAAACTTTTACCGTGCTTTTTATCTCTGGCTGTATAATGTTCTACAATTAAAAAAAAAAAAAAAGCCCAATGACTCCAAAGTCTGGCAAAATAATATACTCTCTTGGATGTCTCTGTGTGTTGCCAATTAGCTTTGCCGTGAACGCAGGCCCCCATCCATCACCCGCCTCTGGGTGGCTGTAATGGAGACCTAATTTGTTTCATATGCCCCGTGATCTCTGAGCCATTCACCGGTGTCTCCAACCTGCTGAGGAACTGCCAGGCCAAAGGAGAAATGAATGACAAGGAAAACCCAAGACAAGCCAGAGGGACCCCTTATCAGGACGGGGCCCAGTTCTGCTCATCCAGTGGGAATACTCAGCCTCTGTGCCTCCAATTTCTTCCTCCCAACTCCCCCCATCCACCCTCTCCTCTCTCCTCCACTTTTTCTCCCCTTTTATGACCCAGCTCAGAGCTCACAGGTGGGGAGGCCTAGAGTGGAGAATGGAAGACTTCTCCTTTCCCTTCGCCTTCCCGGGGCTGACTGTTGCCCGCTCCCCCTCTCTGCCCGGTTCCCACCCGCTCCCACCTACTCCTTTTACAAGCCCGACTTTTAAACCCCCAGTTCCCTAGGAATTTTACGAATGCTCGGCACAAGCCAAAATAAACTCATAAAGAAAAAGTTTCTAAAGAAGGTCATAGACCCGTACAGCAAGTGCTAAGCGGTAAATACAAAAGTTCTCCGGGTCGCTGGGAGCTGAGGTCTGGGTGGCAGAAGGTTGGGGCAATGGAGGGAAAAGGGGGAGGGGAGGGGGGGTCAGGAGTGAAGGCTTTCTTTCCTCTCCTGAAAGGAGAGGAGAGGACTCCCCAAACCTCAGCCTCACTGAGTCTTTATTTGAAAATATAAAAGCTTAAAAGCTCTGTTAGAGTTTGACTTCTCATTTTATTGAAACTGTAGCCCAGAGAGGTAAGGCGTTTATCCAAACTCACACAGCAAGCCGGCCTGTCCAATGATGAAGCAGGTACTCGGTCTCCCAGTCTAGAGGCTCCCCTCTCTGTGTTACTGATACGATGAAGGAAGGGAGGGAAGGGTCTTCAGGGCAGAACCTTTTCTGGACCTTGGAGTCATGGAGCTATCTGTTGAAATTCTCTGGAGCAGCACTGTCCAGAACTTTATGCAGTGACAGAGGTGTTCTATATCTTTGTTGCCCAATGCAGCAGGCAACTGGGCTTCCCTGGTGGCTAAGGGGAGAAAGAATCCACTTGAAATGCAGGAGATGCAGGAGAATCGATCCCCAGGTCGGGAAGTTCCCCCAGAGGAGGGCATGGCAACCCACCTCAGTATTCTTGCCTCCAGAATCCCGTAGACAGAAGAGCCTGGCAGGCTATCGTCCATAAGCAACTGAGCATGCACGCGGAGTAGGCAATCACCACAAACGGCTATTTAAATTAGATTAAATAAAAAATTCAGCCTTCTAGCCTCGTTTCAAGGGCTATCATACTGGACCACATGGATATAAAACATTTCTGTCATGGTAGAAAGTTCAATTGGATAGCAGTGTTCTCAGATGTCAGCATGGTTGGCCTTCAAAGCCATCACCATGGTCATGATGCAAAATGGTTCCTCTCTCTGGGCTTCCATTAGCCTGAGATCTTCCATACTCTCATTCCCTAAAATGACGCATGCACCTTGGGGGCTATAGCTCCAACTCTCTTTTCTTTCCACCTCCATGATATCCAGTACCATATGGATTCCTAATGAAGGCTTAGTCTCAGAAGCTGAGAGTTGGAAAGGCCTTACAGGGAGTTTAACTGAACCACTCCCAGGGCAGGAATCTTCCCTGAAGCCTCTCAGAGGGTGGCCCATCCACCCAGTTTGTACGCCTCTAGGCCCAGAGTCCTCACTATTTACCCAGGCAGCCTAGTCCAGTTCTGAAAAGTTGGGATTATAAGAATATACTTTCTAAAGTCTAGCTGAAACCTCCCTGTTTGCCTCCTCCACCCTGGCTCTGCCCTCTGGCTCTCACTATATTAATTTTGTTTTTCTTTCTATGCAAAGACCCTTCTAATAGCTGCTGCTGCTGCTTGGTTGCTTCAGTCATGTCCAACTCTGTGCAACCCCATGGACTGTAGCCTGCTAGGCTCCTCTGTCCACGGGGATTCTCCAGGAATACTGGAATGGCTTGCCATGCCATCCTCCAGGGGATCTTCCCGACTCAGGGATCAAAGCCAGGTCTTCCACATCACAGGCAGATTCTTTACCATCTGAGCCACCAGGAAAGCCCAATATCTAATTCTAATAGCTAAACAATCTAATTCCTTCCTGTTCCTCTTCAAACAGGGAATTCATCACTGAACACTAAAGTTTAAATGCAGGCTGGTCAGCAGAAAATAGCAGGTACATTGCTCCCTTGATGTAGAGAATATGTTTCCATTAATGCCACCCACACTTTAAGCAACTCCAGGACTCCATAGTCTCGCACCAGGTTTGGCCATATGCATGGTCCATCTAGGCAAGGCTATGGTTTTTCCAGTGGTCATGTATGGATGTGAGAGTTGGACTGTGAAGAAAGCTGAGTGCCGAAGAACTGATGCTTTTGAGCTGTGGTGTTGGAGAAGACTCTTGAGAGCCCCTTGGACTGCAAGGAGATCCAACCAGTCCATTCTGAAGGAGATCAGTCCTGGGATTTCTTTGGAAGGAATGATGCTAAAGCTGAAACTCCAGTACTTTGGCCACCTCATGCGAAGAGTTGACTCATTGGAAAAGACTCTGATGTTGGGAGGGATTGGGGGCAGGAGGAGAAGGGGACGACAGAGGATGAGATGGCTGGATGGCATCACCGACTCGATGGACGTGAGTCTGAGTGAACTCCATGAGTTGGTGATGGACAGGGAGGTCTGGCGTGCTGCGATTCATGGGGTCGCAAAGGGTCAGACACAACTGAGTGATTGCACTGAACTGAACTGAGGGCTAAGTTGTCCCACCGGCAAATAGGATGGATGTGGTCCCTACCAGAATTGCTTTTTGATGTGAGCAAAACTCCTGCTCCTGCCCCACTCTTCAGGCAGCCCCACACTTTGGAGTGTCTTCCTCAAAATTTTCCAAGTCCCTTCCCGATGCCTGAGACTATCCAGGGCTAGCAATGCTATATAGATGAGACACTGGGCCTGGACTGAAACCTGCATGGGCCCTGGTCCATTTCTCCCACTCAGGGTTTTTTCTACCCTTTGCTTCATATATGAGGTCAACCAGATGACCTGAGGAGCTCCAGGATTCATTTCTATGGTTTGGACCTGGGATTCCACAGCCAGGCCCTCTCCTAGCAGAGCAGCCTGGAAGATGGATCACTTACACTTGCCAATGTGATATTTTTCTTGTAGGTGACCACAAACTTACGTCTCCAGAATGATACTAACATGCTGATTTTGAATGACTCATTGTCTCTATAGACAGGGACTCTGAACACCCTAGAGGCAGCCCTGGATCCTGTGTTCACAATCTGCATGGAAGAAACAGTTTACTCTACAATATTGTGAGAAAAGAAGTGCTAGGTGAGCCCAGAAGAAAGAGACCAGAGGGCTTCTTATAGGCCATGATATCAAAGCTGGGTCTAAAGAATGATAGAAAAGAGAGGGAAGGGAGAGAAATCCAGGCAGAGCAAACTGTGAGAACAGGACGTGCACAGGTTTTACCTGGTTATATAAGCTTGGGCAGGTGGCTTAGCATTTTTGAACTCCAGTTTACTTGTCTGTAAATCTAAGACAACCATCTCTATCTCACAGGGTCAGGCCTTCGTTCAGTGATTCAAAGAATCTCCTGAGAGCCTACTAAGCCAGGCACAGTGCGGGCGCCAGGGACATCTGAGAGAGCAGAGCCGATTCCTGCTCTTAACGCACTTGAGACAGAAGCGGTGCGGCAGAGCAGTCAGACTCCCAGGAGCTCCACAGGGGACTAGTTGACTCTGGCCAGGGCAGGACTTCCTGACCCTTGAGCTCAGTCTTGAAGGGAGAGTAGTTAAGACCTGTCAGGGTAGAGGAGATGGGAAGGGTCTGGCAAGTCGAGGGAACTGTATGTGCAAAGGCCCAGAAGTCTGAGCAAACCTGAACTCTTTGGAACCTGGGAAGTATGCCAGTGGGTATGGCGTATGTTGACCATGGCTGGAATTTAAGGCCAGAGCTGGAAAGGCCTTGAATGCCCTTTATCATGTGGGTGGTATTGAGCTCTGGAGGATTTTAAGCCTGGAAGTCATATGACCAGATTTGCAGTTTAGAGAGTTTCTCCAGAGGCCAATGTGGAGGCTAGACTGGCAAGTGAGAGGCTAGAGGTTGGGAATCAAGGGGGAGGCTGGTAGGATGTCCAGATGAGAGCTGATGGGGCTGTCTCCAAAAAGATGGAGAAGGTATGTCAGACTGAAGGCCTGTATAGGAGGCAGAATTAGCAAGCACTTGGTGGTTGGTGGCTGCGTGTGGTGAGAGGTGGAGCCAAGAATGACTCAGGTATGTGGTGTGTTTGCTTTCCAGAAAAAGCACCAATAATCATGGCAATACTAGCTAGCATTTATTACCTACTAATTATGTGCTAGGCAGTGTGCTAAGCATTTTACACACATGACCTCATTTAATCCCCACAGCAATTCTGTGAGGTAGCTACTCTTTTATCCCCCATTTTAAGGATGAGGAAACTGGTTCAGAAAGGTTGGGTAACTCGCCCAAAGTCACACAGCAGACCCAGAACTGGCCTTCCGGCCAGCCTTCAACATCTCTATCCATCCTTCCCTCCTGCTTTCTTCTCAGGCTCAGGCTCTGTGTTTCTGCCAGGCCGTACACACCCTCTCCAACCACGCAGGCCCTCAGGCACCAGGTGGCTTCTCGCCTCCCCTTCCTTCAGGGTTTTCCTGCACAACAGTGGGGTCTCTTCAGGGAGCACCCCATTCGCTGGTCTGCACACCTGTCTGTCCACCTCCAGCACACTTATTGAGCCACAGTCCAGACCAGGCCTACAACGCAGAGGTGAAAAGACTTGGCCCTTGCTGAGTGCCCGCAGCCCAGGACAAGACAGATGGCCCCTCCTCTGTAGATTCCTACCCAACTGCCATGTCTAAGGCAGCCCTCTCCTCCATGGTCTCTCCCTCAGCCCCTGGTGCTGGTTCATGGCTTTTATCAGAGTTGCGTCATTTTCTATTTCTGTTTCTTGGGTCTATCTTCCCTCTAACAGGTCAGTTCCGAGGTATGGCTTGAGTTTTGTCCCCTCAGAGCTTGCATGTTGAAGCCCTGACCCCATCGTATCTCAGAATGTAACTGTATTTGTAGATGGAACTCCATTTAAAGAGATAACTATGTGAAAATGAGGTCATTGGGGTGGGCCCTAATATGACTGGTGTCCTAATGAAGAAGAGATTGGGCCACAGACATGCACAGAGGAAAGAGCATGTGAAGTGACAGGGAGAAGACGGCCAGGATGAGCGGTCTCAGAGGAAACCAGCACGACCAATGCCTTGACTTTGGATTAGCCACCTCTGGGATGGTGAGGCAATGAACGTCTGTTGTTTAAGCCCCTTATCGGTAGTACTTTGTTAGAGTTGTCCAAGCCGACTAATACATCACCTAAAGGATACTCTGCCTCATTCCCTAGAGCTTAGCATCATCGTATGTCACCCATGACCAGGCTCTCAGTAAATATGTTATCGATTAAGTATGTGTTCTTACTTCCCAGGTGGTGCTAATGGTAAAGAACCTGCCTGCTAATGTAGGAGATGAGTTTGATCCCTGGGTTGGGAAGATCTCCTGGAGGAGGGCATGGCAATTCGCTCCAGCATTCCTGCCTGGAGAATCCCATGAACTAAGGAGCCTGGTGGACTACAGTCCATAGGGTCGCAAAGCGTCGGACTTGACCAAAGCGACTTAGCAAGTATGTATATGAGCATGCGTGTAATGTGATACATATGTCAGTACGCACAAGGATCTGTGGGTACGCATTGTGTAGGGATGAGCTCAAGCCTATGTGTCCACATGAGTACATGTTGACTTTTGCATCTGTAGTTCTGTGTGAAGGTGTGTTTATGAATGTATTTGTAGGCAGACTGTGAGTGACTTGTGTTCAAATGTTTGTGAACAGGGGCATGGTTCTTATGAGGGCATGGAGCGTCTCCACACACACACGAACACCAGCTGTGCCTGTCTGTGGACCCAAGTCTGGAGCAGTGAGTCTCTGAGTGGCCCTGCATGCACACATGTCTGTCCTACTTCTCAGGAAGGGTCCCATGGCTGGGGCAGTGACAGGTCTGTGCCTGGGCAGAGGGCTGGGGAGAAGTCTTAGCTACTGGTTCCCCTTGAAGTGGATTCTTTCAGGGGAAGAGCTTCTTGAAGGGGCAGGAGCAGGGCAGGCACTGTCAACCCAGCCAGCACAGGCCAAGCCAGGATAGAGAGAGAAAAAGCAGAGCCGACAGAAGCTCTCCTTTGGACCTGTCCCTGTTGCCTTCCCAAAATGGGTTGCTTCCCCATCCTACTCCTCTGTTCTTGTTCTTTTTTTTTTTTTTATGGCTTCAGCGGGTCCTCGTTGTCGTGTGCAGACTTTCTCTAGTTGCAGCGCGTGGGACTACACTTTGAGGCAGAGCATGGGCTTCTCATTGCGGTGGCCTCTCTTGTTACTCGGCACAGGCTTTAGGCACACGGGCTTCCGCAGTTGCAGCACGTGGGCTCAGTAGTTGCAGCTTGCAGGCTCTAGAGCACAGGCTCAGTAGTTGTGGCTCATGGGCTCAGTTGCTCTGAGGCTTGTGGGATCTTCCTGGATCAGGGACAGAACTGGAGTCCCCTGCATGAGCAGGCAGACTTCCATCCACTTTGCCACGAGGGAAGTCACACTGCCATGTTCCCATACAGACTAGTTGGGGCAGTTTCGCCTTTGTTTGTGTGATTCAGGCTAAGGTAACTCCCTAGGCGTCTCCTCTGACAATAAACTGGGGAGAGGAGGAAAGGAAAGGAGGGACTGGATTTCGAGTCAAATATTCTCAGTTCTGCCTCTAAGTCGCTGTGGCCCTTTCACAGTTATCACCCCTCTAAATCTTAATGCCTCTTTCCCTAAATGGGTTGAGAAGATCCCCTGGCGAAGGAAATGTCAACCCACTCCAGTATCCTTGCCTGGAAAATTCCATGGACAGAGGAGCCTGGCAGTCTACAGTCTATGGGGTCGCAAGGAATTGGAGACAACTGAACACACACTCACACAAGTACCCCCTGACTTGAGAACAGAGAGGTGCTGGCAATGAAAATGTTTTGTAACTACAAGCCCCAGGAAGCCCTTAGGTGGGCTCCAGTTCCCTGACTCCCATCCTCCTGGTTTGGCCAAGAGGAGAAACTCAACATGAGGGCTCCGCCTCCCCCTGCTGCAGGGGCTGCGGAGGAGGTCAGGCTGGCAATTTACAGTGTGAGGAGCCGGCTCCCTCCCAACACACGATCTATCAAGGCCGTGTTTTCCTTGGAAGACTGCTCCCGCGTGGAACCCTCTTCCCGCAAGCGGCTCTCCCTCAGGTGCTCCCAGAGTTCATGGGCAGGTGAGGGGAGCCGGGGGAGGGCAGAGGCCTCCTGGGAGGGGCCCTTTCCGTCAGAAATGACAGATGCGCTTCCTCAGCTCCAGGCCTCAGCCTCAGCACACCGGGGCGGGCGGAAGCCCTGCCGGTTCGGGGGCGATGGAAGGGAAGTCTCTCCTGGCTCCCCTCCTCCCGGCCCTCTCAGCTCAGGGGCTGAGGAGGTGCAGAGACCGGGAATGGGCCACGGAGACAGAGACTCAGAGACGCGTGGCGAGAGGCAGAGATACGTGGACACAGAGGCGGGAGAAGCCAAGAATCAGGCAGGAAGGCTGAGAAAGACCACAGACAGAGACCGAGGCATAACGAGGCTCAAGAAAACCCTCAGGGAGAAAACACGGGGTCAAGGAAGGCAAGGCAGAGAGAGCAGGGCCGAGAGAGGAGAAAAGCCAGCCAGCCAGCAGTGAAGGCAGAAAGTCAGGGAAATCACAAGAGAGAGCTGGAAACACACACAGGGAGTGGGGAGGTGATGAGAGAGGCTGCAGAAAAGAACGGCCTGAGACGTGAAGGAGAGAGGCCCCGGCGCCGGAGAGTTCAAGACAGGCGGAAGCCCGTGACATCCAGGCAGGAGTGGATGAGAAAACCGAACGGCCAAGACTCGAAATGAAAGACATGGTGTTGCTGTTGTTCAGCCACTGAGTCATGTCCGACTCTGTGTGACTCCACGGACTGTAGCACATCAGGCCTCCCTGTGGCTTACTATCTCCTGGAGTTTGCCAAAGTTCACCTCTAAAGATGTCGTTGGTTCCATGTTCATTTAGAGCAAATGTACAGACTGCTCAAATCCCAGAGCCTGTCATGTAAACTAACCTCTTCTCTTGCTTCCTAGACCGCAGAGGATCCCAGAACCTCTACTGGGTTTGGGGGTGCAGGTTAATGGGGTCCCCCTAGAACCAGGCCTTGTGGAAGGCCTAGGGGTGGGGTGGGCATGACATGGGTCCTGGGCTGGAGGAGACAAGAGCCCTTGGGGAGGGGGCTGCAGTGGATGTGGTGATGGGGGGACCACAAGGAGAGGGAGGCGTCAGGAACTCTAGGAGGAAGAGAAGGAGAAATGTACCCCCACTTTCTCTGAAGCCACTGCATTTTTCATAGAATCAGACTTGATTTTGCCAGCCAAGCAGTGCAGCCTCCACGTAGGAAAGGAACTCGCTTGCTCAGTAACTGCTTAGCTAGTTGATGCCAGACTCTTCTGGCTGCTGGGGGACTACAGAGACAAGGCAACAGAATGTGTTCCCTTGTGGAGCTTATTTTCTAGTGGGAGGACAAAGGATAGACAAAGTACTGATGCTTGTAGTGACATGAACTGCTGCTTCTCAGATAGAGGTTTGTGCTGTGAATAAATCAGAGCAGGAAAGAAGATGCATGAGAGCAGGCTTGTGATTGAAATGAAGTGGTTGGAGAAGACCCCATGGAGAAGTCCTGATGAGGTCAAGGAGTGAGCTGTGAGAATACCCAGAGGAAATGCCTGCAGTGAGACCTGAGGATTCAGGGGAGGGGCAGGGGTGAGGCAGGGTAGGAAGGAGCCAGGCTGTGCCAGCCCCATAGACCTGAGGGTGTTGGTTCTGCTCCTAGTGGAATGGCAAAGTCAATGGAGGGTCTGAGCAGAGGAGTGACGTGAAATGACCGACCTTATTTAGGTGGTGACCATCTGCCGTGGTCTCAGCAAGAGATAGGAGACACTTAGACCAGGGCAGTAGCAGTGGAAATAGTGATAAACAGTCAGGTTGCAGACCCCTGGAGGAAGAACTAAGAGAATTTGCAGGTGATTCTGATATGTATATGGGACAAGGAGAAGGACGGGAGTCACAACCTCCCTGCAAGGGATCCTTGCCTCTGCTCTCACCTTCCAGGGCAGAGCGCTTAACTATCTTGGGGCCACTCCTCTTTGGACTGCCCTGTCTGAGGGACCATGCTTCCTCTGGGTGGTGCTTAGACTTGCCAACCAGACGGGCCCACTGGGCAGGCAGATGGGATGATAATGACAAACAGAGCCTCGGAAATTCCCTGCACACCATGCTGAGAGGACTAACGAGCCAAGACTGTGCAAGGGAGAATGACTGTGCCCTGCCATCTGACCGTCACTGGCTCCTGGTCCCCCTCCCATCCTCTGGGTACTGCCTCCTTCAGGAGAATTTCTTATTTCCCTAAAATATTGGTTGTATTAACTTCAGAGAAGAACACAGGAGGTGGTTAAAAAACAATAGAGTTACAAGAATTAACCTAGATTGAGCTCCAACACAAAGTTGTTTTTCAGTTACTCAGTCACACCCAACTCTTTGTGACCCCATGGACAGCAGCATGCCAGGCTTCCCTGTCCTTCACCATCTCCTGGAACTTGCTCAAACTCATGTTCATTGAGTCAATGATGCCATTCAACCATCTCTTCCTCTGTTTCCCCCCTTTTCCTCCTGCCCTCAATCTTCCCCAGCATCAGGGTCTTTTCCAAGGTGTCAGCTCTTCATATCAGATGGCCAAAGTATTGGAGCTTCAGCTTCAGCATCAGTTCTTCTAATGAATATTCAGGGTTGATTTCTGCTAGGATTGACTGGTTTGATCTCCTTGCTATCCAAAGGGATTTACTTTAGGTCATACCTGAATGGTCTAGTGGTTTTCCCTACTTTCTTCAATTTAAGTTCTCATTCCAATCCCAAAGAAAGGCAATGCCAAAGAATGCTCAAACTACCACACAATTGCACTCATCTCACACACTAACAAAATGTTCAAAATTCTCCAAGCCAGGCTTCAACAGTATATGAACCATGAATTTCCAGATGTTCAAGCTGGATTTGGAAAAGGCAGAGAAACCAGAGAAAAAATTGCCAACATCCGTTGGATCATCAAAAAAGCCAGAAAAACATCCATTTCTGCTTTATTGACTACGCCAAAGCCTTTGACCGTGTGGATCACAATAAACTGTGGAAAATTCTTAAAGAGACAGGAATACCAGACCATCTGACTTGCCTCCTGAGAAATCTGTTTGCAGGTCAAGAAGCAACAGTTAGAACCGGACGTGCAACAACACACTGGTTCCAAACAGGAAAAGGAGTACGTCAAGGCTGTATATTGTCACCCTGCTTATTCAACGTATATGCAGAGTACATCATGAGAAATGCTGGGGTGGATGAAGCACAAGCTGGATTCAAGATTGCAGGGAGAAATATCAACAACCTCAGATAGGCAGATGACACCACCCATATGGCAGAAAGCTAAGAAGAACTAAAGAGCGTCTTGATGAAAGTGAAAGAGGAAAGTAAAAAAGTTGGCTTAAAACTCAACATTCAGAAAACTAAGATCATGGCATCTGGTCCAATCACTTCATGGCAAATAGATGCAGAAACAATGGAAACTGTTTAAGAGACTTTATTTTCTTGGGCTCCAAAATCACTGCAGATGGTGACTACAACCATTAAATTAAAAGACATTTGCTCCTTGGAAGAAAAGCTATGACCAAACTAGACAGCATATTAAAAAACAGATATTACTTTGCCAACAAAGGTCCATCTAGTTAGTGAAAGCTATGGTTTTTCCAGTGGTCATGTATGGAGGAGAGAGTTAGACTATAAAGAAAACTGAGTACTGAAGAATTGATGCTTTTGAACTGTGGTGTTAGAGAAGACTCTTGAGAGTCGCTTGGACTGCAAGGAGATCCAACCAGCCCATCCTAAAGGAAATCAGTCCTGAATATTCATTGGAAGGACTGATGCTGAAGCTGAAGCTCCAATACTTTGGCCACCTGACGCAAAGAACTGACTTGTTGGAAAAGACCCTGATGTTGGGAAAGATTGAAGGTGGGAGGAGAAGGGGATGACAGAGGATGAGATGTTTGGATGGCATCACCAACTCAATGGACATGAGTTTGAGTAAACTCTGGGAGTTGGTGACGGACAGGGAGGCCTGGCGTGCTATAGGCCATGGGATTGCAAAGAGTCAGACACGACTGAGCAATTGAACTGAATTGTCCAAAGGACTCTCAAGACTCTTCTCCAGCACCACAATTCGAAAGCATCAATTCTTTGGCAATCAGCCTTCCTTATGGTCCACAAAGCGAATACTCAGTACATGTTGTCTGTCTATCTATCTATCTATCTACCTATCATCATCATCATTCTTATAATCAATCAAGAGTCAGATGGACTTGGATTCAAGTTGTGTATCTTCGGAAAAAGATTCAATTTCTCTGAGTCTCAGAAACATCACCTTCAAACAGAAGGCATATCTGAACTTTTTATAGTTATGATTAAATGAGATAATGAACATGTAGAATTTGGCAGGGTGCCTGACACAGAGGCAGTACAACAACTGGTAGTCAAGTGGTATGTTGCAGTCAGCTTATACCACCCTGTGAGCTGAATGTTAAATTTTCAGGGATTGTATGAGCCAATTGTTAAAAAGAACTGCTATTAAAAATTAAAGTATACAAATTGCAATTAAAGAAATTATATTTAAAATAACTGTAATACTCAAAGCCCACCATTTCCTAATTATTTACATTTTACTATTATCCATGCTCTGAGGTCGGAGAAGGCAATGGCACCCCACTCCAGTACTCTTGCCTGGAAAATCCCATGGATGGAGGAGCCTGGTAGGCTGCAGTCCATGGGGTTGCTAAGAATCGGACACGACTGAGCAACTTCCCTTTCACTTTTCACTTTCATGCATTGGAGAAGGAAATGGCAACCCACTCCAGTGTTCTTGCCCGGAGAATCCCAGGGATGGGGGAGCCTGGTGGGCTTCCGTCTATGGGGTCACACAGAGTCGGACACGACTGAAGTGACTTAGCAGCATGCTCTGAGGTTATTTACATCTATTGTTTCTGCATGGGGGAAATACTATCTGATGACATGCTACTGTGCATCCCTTCACACATAATTCTTGTGTGACGATCTCATGTTCGTAGTTCAGAATCGACCACAGTTGATTTGCACACTGCATGCATGCTAAGTCACTTTAGTCTTGTCCAACTCTTTGCAACCCTATGGACTGTAGCCTGCCAGGCATCTCTTTCCCTGGGATTCTCCAGGCAAGAATACCAGAGTGGGTCACATGCCCTCCTCCAGAGGATCTTCCCAACCCAGAGATTGAACCTACGTCTCTTGCAACTCCTGCATTGCAAGTGGATTCTTTACCACTAAGCCACCAGGGAAGCCCGATTTACACATTAGAAATTGACAAAAGCTACCAATAAGGGCTTGATTTATTGTTTCCTTGATCATCTAGATTTAAGAAAGTGTTAGAGAAAATGTTAATAATGCAAATTAAGTTTAAAAGTATGTCATGGTTGTGATACAAAAAGTTGAAGAAACACTACTCCAATATTCAAAAACTGACATGGCTTGTCAAAATATTTGTTCACATTGATGATGAGTGACTGAAGTTACAACATGCATCTTTGTTGTTTTAATTGTATCTCACTTGTTGATATAAACAAAATTATCAATAATATCTATGTCAGAACTGTGCTCATTCATCCATGGCAACCATAGTCTGAATAAAAATCAACAATAGCATTCTAGGAGAATGAATAGGCTATGTGGAATTAACAATAAAAAGATTGCATATTTTATTTATAAATTGTGTGCTGCAGATTCTTTAGATCAGTAAAATTTGTAATAAGCACATTTGTATATATATACATCTTTTAGAATTAATTTTAAACACTTACCAGCACACCACTGTGGTCAAGTCATCCTAATTGTATTATCACTGTTACTGTAGATAATTCTACATGGCTTCTGGTATTGGAAGACTTGTTAATTCAGACCAAACCCTCCTGATAAGAATAACTAGAAAAGTTGAATAGGAACAACAAAGCGCATATGTTTGAAGGCCCTGGGGAGTTAACAAGACAATGAAGAATTATGGGAACAAAGCTGACTTAAGAAGGGATCTCAGACGGCTTAGTTTAGTATTTGATGTTGCCTTCTCCATAGGCGGATCTGCCGATTTTACAAGAGGCATTTGAGAGCCTGAGAAACTGACCTGAGCTTTTACCAGGCTCACAAGACTATAGGGACAAAACTAGGAGTCCTGGACCTGCTAAGAAGGCTTTTGGTTGAGCTCCTAATGGGCTATACCCTAGGAGAAAGAGTGAACAGGAAATTCATTGCCCCAACAGGGATTGAAGCCCAGTTTTAAATGAACTTAATTGCTGACTAGATGAATGTGATCCAGGATAGATAGTGCTACAGCCTCAGCCACAGCCATGACTACCCGCATTAAACAAATGTGAATCCTCTCTGTTGCAAAATGATATCAGCTCAAGCCACAGCTTTTCTCTACAATTTTTCACATAAAACATTCAGAACACAATCTAAAATAACTATGTATACAAGAATATGTGAATTAAAAGAAATGAGGCAATAGAAATAGATTGACGGGGAGCCAGAAATCTCAGTTAACTGGACATGCACTTTAAAATAATTAAGATTAATGTGTCTAAGGAATTAAAAATCAGGATGGAGAATTTCAAAAGGGAGGATAAAGCAATGGAAAAGAATTAATTGGAAATTGAAGAACAGAAAATTAAAATATCTGAAATTAAGAAACTTCAGATGTGGCTCAGCTTCATGGCACATTAGATGTAGCTGAAGATGCATTAGTGATCTAGAAGACAAGTTAGAAGAAAATATGCAGAATGACATACAGAGAGATGAAAGGATATGAAAAACAAAGAGAATGCAAGACAAGCCTTATATAGCTCTAATCACAGTCCCAGATGGAGAGAAGAGAGAGAATAGGACAGGAACAAGCCACAGATTCAATAAACTTTGCAAAGCCATAGCAGGACTAACTGAAAGTGAACAACACCATCTTATAGTTAAGCTGCTGAAAAAATAAAAATGAAAAGAAAACCCTAAAAACAACCAGATAAAAAAGAGATATTAGCTTCTAAGGAGCAACAATTAGACTGAGTTTACTTCTCAATAGAAAGAGTAGAAACACAAGACAGTGGAATGATAACATCAAATAGCTGGGAAAAAAAAAAGTCTAATCTAGAATTCAATTCCACTTAACATGGTTTTCAAAAACAGATAAAATAAAGATATTTTTAGGCAAATTTTTTAAAGTAAAAGAGTTTATCACTAGGAAACTTGAACTACAAAAAATATTCAGGGAGTTCTTGAAGGTAAATGATTCCAGAGAGAAGTTTGCAAAGTCAGGAAGAAATGAAGAGCAACAAAAAGCGTGACTATATGACTAAGTATAAAGGAAAACTGATAGAATAAAATTATGGCAGTAATGTCTTATATGGTTAAAAAATACAGATTATTAAAATATAATAAAACCAATAGCATTAAATTTGAAAAAGGGGTAAATGCAATAAAAGTGTTCTAAGATCCTTGTATCAGTCCTAGGTGTTCATTGGAAGGACTGATGTTGAAGCTGAAACTCCAATACTTTGGCCATCTGATGCGAAGAGCTGACTCATTTGAAAAGATCCTGATGCTGGGAAAGATTGAGGGCAGGAGGAGAAGGGGATGACAAAGGATAAGAAGGTTGGATGGCATCACCAACTCAATGTACATGGGTTTGGATGGACTCCGGGAGATGGTGATGGACAGGGAGGCCCGGTGTGCTGCAGTTCATGGGGTCGCAAAGAGTCGGACACAACTGAGCGACTGAACTGAACTGAAGATCCTTTATTTTCAGAAAAAAATAAAAGTATAAATGTATCTATTATACAATGTTTGGTAAGTCAGTAATATATTTTTATATCTCTAGATAAATCATTAAAAGAAAGTACAACAACCAAGCTAATTGATGGGGATAAATGGTATGATAAAAATGCTCAATAAATCCAACAGGAAGTCCTCACACCACAGAAGTGAGCTACAGGTGTGGACTGGGGGAGTTCTCATCATAGAGAGACTCATTTATCATATTTACTGATGCTATTTATTGATGCGCCAAGTAAATCAATACTAAACACTGATATTTCAGCAAATCAATGGATCTCTGCCCAATGGCAATTGCCTTCTACACACAGTAAACAACAAATAGTACAAAGTGAATTCTATGATATATTAGAATATTACAAGGATAATACAAAAAATAAAAAGTCTACCTGGGTGAGTGGTGAAGGGGAGTGAACTACAGTGTTAAATAGGATGGTCAGTGTAGGTCTCACTAAGAAGGTGAAATATGAGCAAAGATTCAGAGGAGTTGGGTAACTCTAGCCAGGGGAGCAGATGAGAAAGCTGGAAGGGGCGGGGATTTTAATTGGGGCCTGTGAGCAGACTCACAGGGTCTGTGAGTGTTCTGGAAGGAAATATGCAAATATGCATGTGAACAAGCTCTTCAGCTCTCAGCGTTGGAAAGATGCTTAGGGAGCAGTGCAGCCATCCCCACTCCCACTTTACTGCCAGTCTGGTCAGAGGGGGAACAAGGTGGTGGCTGGCCAGAAGTGAGAATTCGCTGGACCAGGGCTCACAGCTGGCTCTCTCACCAGGGCGGGGCTACTTTATCATCACCCATGCCTCTGTCTACAGTTTAGACTGGGTGGGTGGTGGGTGGCAGTGGCCTGAGCTGTAAGGAAATGGGCCATGCTGGGGGCAAGTGCTAGACTGAATGGCAGGTTCAATCCCATTAGCAAGAGGATTCTCTCCTGTCCCCACCCAGAACTAAGACCATCCATGAATGTTTTCACCACAACTTCAAAATCACAGGGGGCAAGTCTAATAAGCTAGAACCTCTGCTGTGGCTTCATTCCCATTTGCTTAGAGTGGCCGCCAATCCAACTGCTTCTTGCTCCAGACAACTCAGCTAGGGTGGGCCTTAACCCAAAGCAAGCACTAACAAGGGCCTTTGACTTTGGGGTCCTGAGAGGTCTCACTTGCCCTCCTCCTTAGCACAAGGGGTCTCTGAAGATGCAAGCAAAGTTAATGAAGGCTTAGAAGAAGAGTCTGTTGAGAAGCGATTTCAATGCCAGAGGTAAATAGGTTCATCTGCATTCATTTCCATTTAATTAAACAAACATTTACTGATTATCCTCCCACAGGTCAGGCCCTGCATTTTGCCACGAATGATGGATAAATAAGCAAAGGTCCGTGCCTGTAGTGGATTGCATAAATGACACATTCTTCTCACAACTGGATGCCAGCATCTTTGCAGTGTCACTTTGCTGCTCTTTCGATCAAAGAATGGAGTCCATTCCTCTATCCCTTGATTCTGGATTGCCCCCAGGTGCTTGCTTGGGCCAATACACATGACTTGAAAGCACCTGGTTTAAAAAGCACGAGGGCAATGAGATTCGCCGCTTTTCTCCTCTTAGGAACCCTGCTACCACCACCATATAAAAAAGCCCAGGCTAGCCTCCTGGATGATGAGAATCATGTTACCTAATGACTCCATCCTCAATACACAGAAGAACTATACAAAAAAGATCTTCATGACCCAGATAACCACAACGGTGTGATCACTGACCTAGAGCCAGACATCCTGGAACGTGAAGTCACATGGGCCTTAGGAAACATCACCATGAACAAAGCTAGTGGAGGTGATGGAATTCCAGTAGAGCTATTTCAAATCCTAAAAGATGATGCTGTGAAAGTGCTGCACTCAATATGCCAGCAAATTTGGAAAACTCAGCAGTGGTCACAGGACTGGAAAAGGTCAGCTTTCATTCCAATCCCAAAGAAAGGCAACGCCAAAGAATGTTCAAACTACCGCATGATTGTACTCCTCTCACACACTAACAAAGTAAAGCTCAGAATCCTCCAAGCCAGGCTTCAACAGTACATGAACCGTGAACTTCCAGATGTTCAAGCTGGATTTAGAAAAGGCAGAGGAACTATAGATCAAATTGCCAACATCCGTTGGATCATCAAAAAAGTAAGGGAGTTCCAGAAAAACATCTACTTCTGCTTTATCAGCTATACCAAAGCCTTTGATTGCTTGGATCACAACAAACTGTGGAAAATTCTGAAAGAGATGGGAAGACCAGACCATCTGATCTGCCTCCTGAGAAGTCTGTATGCAGGCCAAGAAGCATCAGTAGTTGGTTTACCGTGATGTTGAATGGTTTGCCTTGAAAATTAACCAAGATCATTCTGTTGCTTTTGAGATTCACCCAAGTACTACATTTCAGACTCTTGTTGACTATGAGGGCTACTCCATTTCTTATAAGGGATTCTTGCCCACAGTAGGAAATATAATGATCATCTAAGCAGAAGATATTAAGAAGAGGTGGCAAGAATACACAGAAGAACTATGCAAAAAAGATCTTCATGACCCAGATAATCCTGATGATGTGATCACTCACCTAGAGCCAAACATCCTGGAATGTGAAGTCAAGTGGGACTTAGGAAGCATCACTACAAATGAAGCTAGTGGAGGTGATGGAATTCCAGTTGGGCTATTTCAAATTCTAAAAGATGATGCTGTGAAAGTGCTGCACTCAATGTGTCAGCAAATTTGGAAAACTCAGCAATGGCCACAGGACTGGAAAAGGTCAGTTTTCATTCCAATCCCAAAGAAAGGCAATGCCAAAGAATGCTCAAACTACTGCACAATTGCACTCATCTCACACCCTAGTAAAGTAATGCTCAAAATTCTCCAAGCCAGGCTTAAGCAATATGTGAACCGTGAACTTCTTGATGTTGAAGCTGTTTTGAGGAACCAGAGATCAAATTGCCAAAATCCGCTGGATCATCGAAAAAGCAAGAGAGTTCCAGAAAAAAACATCTATTTCTGCTTTATTGACTATGCCAAAGCCTTTGACTGTGTGGATCACAATAAACGGTGGAAAATTCTGAAAGAGATGGGAATACCAGACCACCTGACCTGCCTCTTGAGAAATCTGTATGCAAGTCAGGAAGCAACAGTTAGAACCGAACATGGAACAACAGACTGGTTCCAAATAGGAAAAGGAGTATGTCAAGGCTATATATTGTCACCCTGCTTATTTAACTTATATGCAGAGTACATAATGAGAAACACTGGGCTGGAGGAAGCACAAGCTGGAATCAAGATTGCCGGAAGAAATATCAATAACCTCAGATATGCAGATGACACCACCTTTATGGTAGAAAGTGAAGAAGAACTAAAGAGCCTCTTGATGAAAGTGAAAGAGGGAGTGAAAAAGTTGGCTTAAGCTCAACATTCAGAAAACTAAGATCATGGCACGCAGTCCGAACACTTCATGGCAAATAGATGGAGAAACAGTGGAAACAGTGTCAGACTTTATTTTGGGAGGCTCCAAAATCACTGCAGGTAGTGATTGCAGCCATGAAATTAAAAGAGGCTTACTCCTTGGAAGGAAAGTTATGACCAACCTAGATAGCATATTCTAAAGCAGAGACATTACTTTGTCAACAAAGGTCCATCTAGTCAAGGCTATGGCTTTTCCAGTAGTCATGAATGGATGTGAGAGTTGGACTATAAAGAAAGCTGAGTGCTGAAAAATTGATGCTTTTGAACTGTAGTGTTGGAGAAGGCTCTTGAGAGTCCCCTGGACTACAAGGAGATCCAACCAGTCCATTCTAAAGGAGATCAGTCCTGGGTGTTCTTTGGAAGGACTGATGCTAAAGCTGAAACTCCAATACTTTGGCCACCTGATGAGAAGAGCTGACTCGTTTGAAAAGACCCTGATGTTGGGAAAGATTGAGGGCAGGAGGAGAAGGGGACGACAGAGGATGAGATGGTTAGATGGCATCACCGACCCAATGGACAGGAGTTTGTGTAAACTCCGGGAGCTGGTGATGGACAGGGAGGCTTGGCATGCAGCGGTTCATGGGGTTGCAAAGAGTCAGACACGAATGAGGGACTGAACTGAACTGAACTGAAATTAAATTTGCCCATTCCCATACATTTTAGTTCTCTGATTTCTAAACTGTTGATGTTCACTCTTGCCATCTCTTGCTTTACCACATCCAATTTACCTTGACTCAGGGACCTAACATTGCAGGTTCCTATGCAATATTGTTATTTATAGCATCATTCCTTTCACCATCAGACACTTCCACAACTGAACATTGTTTCTGCTTCAGCCCAGTCACTTCATTCTTTCTGGGGCTATTAGTAATTGTCCTCTGCTCTTCCCCAGTAGTCATATTGGACACCTTCCAACCTAGGGGGCTCATCTTTGGATGTCACATCTTTTTGCCTTTTCATAATGTTCATGGCATTCTTGCAGCAAGAATGCTGGAGTGGTGTACCATTCCCTCCCCCAGTTGACCACGTTTTGTCAGAACACTCTACTATGACTCATCCATCTTGGGTGGCCCTGCATGGCATGACCCATAGCTTCACTGAGTTATGCGAGCCCCTCCACCACAACAAGGCTATGATTCATGAAGGGGGAGGTTTGCGTGGTATTATTCAGCAAAGTTGAATAATAGTCAAAGCTATGGTTTTTGGTTTAATTTTTTTGTTTTCTTTATGGTTGGGCCATAAAGAAGGCTTAGTGCCGAAGAACTGATGCTTTCAAATTGTGGTGCTGGAGAAGACTCTTGAGAGTCCCTTGGACAGCAAGGACATCAAACCAGTCAATCCTAAAGGAAATCAACCCTGAATATTCATTGGAAGGACTGACACTGAAGCTCCAATACTTTGGCCACTTAATGCAAACAGCCAACTCATTGGAAAAGACTCTGATGCTGGGAAAGATTGAGGGCAGAAGAAGAGGGCAGCAGAGGAAAAAATGATTAGATATCATCACTGACTCAACTGGTCATGAATTTGAGCAAACTCTGGGAGACAGTGGAGGACAGGGAAGCCTGGTGTGCTGCAGTCCATGGGGTGGCAGAGTCAGACATAACTTAGCAACTGAACAACGACAAATTCAGCAAAAAACCAAACAAACACACACACACACACACAAAATTAAGGCACTGCTCAATACAGAGTCCTCTATCTTAGAAGACAGGTCAGTAAGTAAAGAAGTGAAACTAGCTTGGTGTAAGACAATAGGGAGTAATGAAGATGATGGCAAACTGTCCTTGCCTGAAAGGAAGTAGCCTCAGTCAGCTCCTTTTAATTGCTGCCTTTGAAGGCTGTGTTCGCAGTCTTTCTCAGATTTAAAGGGAAGCCCAAAATCAGGATATTTATGGAAGATCTCCCAATGTTTAAATGTTGACAGTTTAGTTCCCTTTAATACTATGTAGCTTAAGCATTTGCATAGGCTTTTAACTTGTAACTTCTAGTTTGATGGAAGAAAAGGAATACTTCAAGGAAAACAAGAAAAAACCCCAGCAATCATCATTATCATGAGTTTTAAAAAGGGAGGTAAGGGCAGGGAAGGTTAAGCACAGGGGCTCTAGGAGCTTAGGAGAGACACCTAACTCAGGGAAGCGCCCCTCACAGCAGGTGACTGTCGGCTGGGGTCTTGAAGAATGAAAACAGGTAAGCCAGGTAATGGCCTTCCCTGGTGGCTCAGTCAGTAAAGAATCTGCCTGCAATGCAGAAGACATGTGTTCCATCCCTGGGTTGGGAAGATCCCCTGGAGAAGGGGCATGGCAACCCACTCTAGTATTCTTGCCTGGGGAATCCCATGGACAGAGGAAACTGGAGGGCTACAGCCCATAGGATCACAAAGAGCTGGGCACAACTGAATGGACTGAGCATCAGTCAGTCGCTCAGTCTTGCCCGACTCTTTGCAACCCCGTGAACTGCACCACGCCAGGCCTCCCTGTCCATCACCAGCTCCCGGAGTTCACTCAAACTCACATCCTTCAAGTCGGTGATGCCATCCAGCCATCTCATCCTCCGTCCTCCCCTTCTCCTCCTGCCCCCAATCCCTCCTAGCATCAGAGTCTTTTCCAAGGAGTCAATTCTTCGCATGAGATGGCCAAAGTACTGGAGTTTCAGCTTTAGCATCATTCCTTCCAAAGAACACCCAGGACTGATCTCCTTTAAAATGGACTGGTTGGATCTCCTTGCAGTCCAGGGGACTCTCAAGAGTCTCCTCCAACACCACAGTTCAAACGCATCAATTCTTGAGCACTCAGCTTTCTTCACAGTCCAACTCTCACATCCATACACGACCACTGGAAAAACCATAGCCTTGACTAGACGGACCTTTGTTGGCAAAGTAATGTCTCTGCTTTTCAATATGCTATCTAGGTTGGTCATAGCTTTTCTTTCAAGGAGTAAGCATCTTTTAATTTCATGGCTGCAGTCACCATCTGCAGTGATTTTGGAGCCCCCCAAAATAAAGCCTGACACTGTTTCCACTGTTTCCACACCTATTTCCCATGAAGTGATGGGACCGGATGCCATGATCTTAGTTTTCTGAATGTTGAGCTTTAAGCCAACTTTTTCACTCTCCTCTTTCACTTTCATCAAGAGGGTTTTTAGTTCCTTTTCACTTTCTGCCATAAGGGACGCAAGTCTAGTAACAAGGTAATAAAAATGAGAGAAAACAGCCTTCCTGAGGGCTAGTGGGACAGCCCTGGCATCCTGGGGATGGCAAAAGGGGAAGAGGCAGAGTGGCCAGAAGTGAGGCTTAAATGGTGAAGGGCTTCAGGCAATGTTTGGGCTTTAGCCACTAAGGAGGCAGCACTGTGGCAAGTTCGTGCAGGATGCAGCCTCGGGAACCCAGCTCCTCAGTCAAATCCCAGCTCCGATATTTCTTACCTGGGGTAAACTTTGCCAGCCATTTTCCTGTTTGTGCCCCAGTTGCCTCATATTCAAATAGGATGAGTAACGACAGAACCTAATACAAGCTGGTTGTGAGAGTTACAACATGAATAGTTTTTATCTATGAAGAGCCACTGAAGGTGTCAGCTTAAATGTTCCTTTTTTCTCCTTTTTCTTTGTAATAGCAAATATGACCCTTGCAGAAAATGCATGCCCCTTGTAGAACAGTATGAAGACCATTTAAAAGTCACCCTAATGCCACCACTCAGAAACAAGAGACGCCTTTAGATGTTTCCCAGCCTCTTTATCTTGTGCAAGTACAGTCTGCTTGCCCTGTGGTTTGTTCTGACAAATTTAAGATCATTCTCAATATATAATTTTTTTCTCTTATTCTCATACTATAGGAATTCTCTTTTGTCATAAAAAATTCTTCAAAATATTTTTTTTAACTGTTATGGAACACTGTGAGACACTGTGAGATGTCTTCGTTTGGCTTCGATACCCAGTACCCATGGTTATGAGCATCCAGGGAACAGTTACTATGTTCCAGGAGTTTACAGGTGTTAACTCATTTCATTCTCACATCCTCTGTGGGAGGGGTCATTTGTATAACCCAGGTGCTGGGATGGCCTCCCAGGTGGCTCTAGTGATAAAGAACCTGCCTCCCAGTGCAGGAGACACAGGAGATGTGGTTCCATCCCTGGGTTGGGAAGATTCCCCGGAGTAAGAAATGGCAAACCACTTCAATATTCTTGCCTGGAGAATCCCATGGACAGAGGAGCCTAGCGGGCTACAGTCCATGGGGTCACACAGGGTTGGACACAACTTGGCACTAGGTACTGGGATGGCTCCGGATCTGCTCCTCTTCCCTCTTCCTCCTGCCCCAGGCTCACCAGGCTGGTGGGTAGATACTGTTTCCTCTCTCTCATTGGCGCTCTGGCATATGTCAGGGTCCCAAAAATGGGAGACATGGCAGGAGATGGGTTTTTATCCCCTGGGCTCCCTCCTTGCTGGGGCTGCTGCTGGTCGGCTACCCCCCACTCCCCACAGACACAGCCCCCATCAGAAGCCCTCTGCACACAGCAACCTCTCCCACTTTGGCTAACCAGGCCCTTCCCCAGCCCTCAGGCCACTGGGTGCTACAGCTACCTGCAGCTGCTAGACTCCCAGTGCTTCCCTTCCTCTCTGCTTACACTCCCATAAGACATCGTCCTGTTAAACTCTTGTTGAATTACCCAGGCTAATCATGGCAATTGTTTCCTGCTGGGACCCTGACTCATGCAACACTGGAATGGATAAAATATTATGTGCCTTAATAATAATAAGTTCCAAAAGTTATACAACAAAAATTAAGATTCCAGGTCCACTGCCCAAAGTGTCCACCCTCGAAAGTTTATTGCTTTGTTTAAAATAATAATAGCTCACACATATAGTATTTTGTAGATGAGAAAACTGAAGCACAGAGAGGTTAAATAACTCATCCATGGTCACACAGCTCATAAGTGGTGAGTCAAATTTGCTCCATCGTGTCCACCTTTTGCGACCCCATAGATTATATAGTCCATGGAATTCTCCAGGCCAGAATACTGAAGTGGGTAGCCTTTCCCTTCTCCAGGGGATCTTTCCAACCCAGAGACTGGACCCAGGTCTCCTGCATTACTGGCAGATTCTTTACCAGCTGAGCCACAAGGGAAGCCAAAGAATACTGGAGTGGACAGCCTATCCCTTCTCCAGTGGATCTTCCCGACCCAGGAATTGAACCAGGGTCTCCTGCATTATAGGCGGATTCTTTACCAACGGAGCTATCAGAGAAGCCCTCTCATAAGTGGTATCAGTTCAGCTCAGTTCAGTTCAGTCACTCAGTCGTGTCCGACTCTTTGTGACCCCATGAATCGCATCACGCCAGGCCTCCCTGTCCATCACCAGTTCCCGGAGTTCACTCAAGCTCACCTCCATCGAGTCAGTGATGCCATCTAACCATCTCATCCTCTGTCGTCCCCTTCTCCTCCTGCCCTCAATCCCTCCCAGCATCAGAGTCTTTTCCAATGAGTCAACTCTTCGCATGAAGTGGCCAAAGTACTGGAGTTTTGGCTTTAGCATCATTCCTTCCAAAGAACACCCAGGACTGATCTCCTTTAGAATGGACTTGTTGGATCTCCTTGCAGTCCAAGGGACTCTCAGGAGTCTTCTCCAACACCACAGTTCAAAAGCATCAATTCTTCTGTGCTCAGCTTTCTTCACAGTCCAACTCTCACATCCATACATGACTACTGGAAAAACCATAGCCTTGACTAGATGGACCTTTGTTGGCAAAGTAATGTCTCTGCTTTTGAATATGCTATCTAGGTTGGTCATAACTTTCCTTCCAAGGAGTAAGCGTCTTTTAATTTCATGGTGACAATCACCATCTGCAGTGATTTTGGAGCCCCCCAAAATAAAGTCTGACACTGTTTCCATTGTTTCCACACCTATTTCCCATGAAGTGATGGGACCGGATGCCATGATCTTAGTTTTCTGAATGTTGAGCTTTAAGCCAATTTTCTCACTCTCCTCTTTCACTTTCATCAAGAGGCTTTTTAGTTCTTCTTCACTTTCTGCCATAAGGGTGGTGTCATCTGCATATCTGAGGTTATTGATATTTCTCCCTGCAATCTTGATTCCAGCTTGTGATTCATCCAGCCCAGAGTTTCTCATGATGTACTCTGCATATAAGTTAAATAAGCAGGGTGACGATATACAGCCTTGACGCACTGCTTTTCCTATTTGGAACCAGTCTGTGTGGTATAGATGGGTATTAAACCCAAGTAGTCTGGCTTCAGAATCTGCTCTTCATTTCAGTTCGTTCAGTCGCTCAGTCGTGTCCAACTCTTTGCAACCCTGTGAACCACAGCACACCAGGCCTCCCTGTCCATCACCAACCCCCGGAGTCCACCCAAACCCATGTTCATTGAGTCGGGGATGCCATCCAACCATCTCATCCTCTGTCCTCCCCTTCTCCTTCTGCCCTCAATCTTTCCCAGCATCAGGGTCTTTTCAAATGAGTCAGCTCTTCGCTTAGACTCTACTAAACTGCCTCTCCAAAATCTCTCCATTAATATTTATATTTATATCTTTGTCTAAATACTCTCTGTTGGTTTCACACAAATCAAGGCATGTTATATATATCAGTAATGACTGTTCACTTACAATATAGCTTGCAGATCTTCCCCTTTACTGTTTTCCCACTTAATGTACCTTGACATGCTTTACTTATGCACAACTAAGCTCTGCCTCATTCTTGCCTTCTACTGATTTGCATTTCAGTTTAAAATTTTTTTCCTATTACAAAGAGAATCAAAATAAATGATTTTGGCTGTATCTGTGCATATATATGTGGGTATATCTGTAAATTAGATTCCTGGAGGTACAACGTCTAGATGTATGTTCACTTTTAAAATTTTCAAAACATTTGTTAAATTTTACTTTTGCAAAACTGTCATTGATAATGACTATTCCAACAGTAGGTTAAAATGTCTATATTCCTGCATGATGTTTTACTGGAACATTTTATTCTTTCTATCTTTGTAGTTTAAATAATGTCTTGTTTTAATTTTCATTTTTCTTATTATGACAGAGGAGTTGACATCTTTTCAAATTTTAAAAAACACTTATCTTAGTGTGCCTTACTTCACCCCCCTGCCATAGTTTATTTAGCACATCTTTTAAAATTCACAAATGAAAATAACAGTGTGATCACAATCTTTGCATGTAAGTCTTCATCTGTATCTCTTTCTGTTTATTGGGAAAGATTGCTAGAAGTGGAATTACTGAGTCAGACGGTAGGGATTGTTTTAGACTCTTGCTGCATACTGCAAATTGTCATAGAATTACGTTACCCTCCCACCAGCAACATTTGCGAGATCTCCCCTCACTCACTGCCACCCCCAGCAGTTTATAATTTTTAAATGAGATGCTTATGAATAAGGAAAGTACGACCTCAATTTCATTTATTTGCTTAGATTTTTAATAAGCCAGATTAAACATTTTTTCATATTCCTAGGCCATTTACATCTCTGTTTCTATAATTCAACGCTTCGTGTTTCTCCGATGACAGGTAAAGCACCCATCAGCATATCACTTCTTAAATTCCTACTAGGCACCTGGAAACTACAGAGCTTTGTGTTTTGAGAGACATAAATGAGATGCATTCATTATTCTTACAGATCTTGTGATTTAGCTGGGCAGACAGGCACATACGCAGAGAAAGCAATTAGAGAGCAAACCAGACAGTCTGTAATCAAGTGCTAAATGGGCAGCTCAATGCTACGTGCCAAGAGAGCACAAATAGGAGAGAATAGCCAAGCAGGTATGATCAGGGAAAGCTTCTTGGAGGAGGAGCCCACTCAGGGGCTGTGCGTTTAAAATATGACAATTACAGAGAAACGTGCATTTCTCTTTCCTCCAGCAAGGAGTATGATGCCTCAGTGGCTGTATCAGCATGTCTGGGGGAAATCAGTCTTAAAGAGATAAACTAGCTGATGGCTGCCATGCCCAACCCGGCTGGCATCGGTTGGCCGTTGTCGCCACTGCCTTGGTAATGCAATGACAACAACTAGCATTTGTTTGGCTCTGACCGTGTGCCAAGTACCGTGCGCGAAGTGCTTTGTATTTATGATCTCATTTATGTTTCTGACTAGCCTGAGAAGTAAATACTATTGTTACCCCTTTTACAGATGTGGAAAGTAACATTAAACAAGTCATCAAGGACGTCAGTGGAAGTGTGACGAGCTTGGTCTTTGATCCGTGTTTGTCCCCTCCAAGCAGCATGCTCCAGGTCCCGGTCAAAAAGCCTTTTCCCCTGACCAGCCACACAATTCTCTGGCTCCTTTGGCGTGATCGGGAAAAAAGGCAAACAGACTTTTGAGGGAGAAAACTTAGAGTCATGGACATTCATCCAAGTATCTGAAGAGGGGATATATATATATATAGTTGATTCACTTTGCTGTACACACGAAACTAACACAACATTGTAAATCTACTATATGCCAGTGTGTGTGTTCATACGCGCTCAGTCGTGTCTGACTCTTTCCGACCCATGGGCTGTAGCCCACCAGGCTCTTTGGTCCATGGAATTTTCCAGGCAAGAATACTGAAGTGGGTTGCCATTTCCTCCTCCAGGGGATTTTCCTGACTCAAGGATCAAACCCGCGTCTCCTGCATCTCCTGCACTGGCAGGCGGATTCTTTACCATTGTGCCAACTGGGAAACCCCCTATATTTCAGCAAAAATTATTTAAAAAAAAAAAAGGCTCCCTGAGCACATGCTAGGTAGGATGTCGGGCACTTGAGTCCCTACGTGGGCATGACCCAAGAGGAGATGAAGACAAGGCTGTGACAGATATTCTAACTGGCAGGGATGGGCACAAGGAGGAGAGAACAGAAGGGGGTCCCCAACCCCGAAAAGGGGAGGTGAGTGTCAGGAAAGTCTTCTCAGAGGAAATGGTAGCTGAGCCCATCCTGCAAGAGGGAGGGATTTGCTGAGCACGGAGAAGCAGAGAGGCATTCCAGGAAGAGGAAACACCCAGGCCAGAGCCAACGGCATGAGGTTGGGGCGGACGTGGTCAGAGGGTGTCCCTGCATCACGGCACCGAGCACCCTGAGCTGTCATCACCAGCTGACACTTCTGTTTTCCACAGCGAGCCATGTACTCCCCCAGGGCAGTGACTACATCCAAGCCCCTCCTGTGAGCCCCTAGTGACAGAAGGTCTGGCCCACACTGGGCAGACAGCACATATCTGTGAATGAAGAGCTAAGGACCAAACATCTCCATCACAGAGGCCTTGGTGCTCAGGACCTCACCAGGTGAGGGCAGCTCCAGGAGGCGGGGTGGGGGTGAGGGGAGGGGGGTGAGAGTGGGAGGGGGGGTGAGGGGGGGGGATTGTCCATGCAACCACAAAGTGCACCCCTTGAGGCCAGGGGCCACCTTTCTTCCACTTCCCATCTCTCTACACCACGTTGCCAAGCACAAGCCTGTGAACAACGTAAGAATACTTATTGCCAGGAGTGTAAACATTTATGTAATTACTGTGCACAAGGCTCCAGTCCAAGTGTACTACGTCTGTCTCCTCATTGAAGACTCAAAAAAGTCCATTATACCCATTTTACAGATCTGAAAACTGAGGCACAGAAAGGTTCAGTCTCTTGGTCGGGTCACTTAAGAGACACTGCATGACATAGAACTTCAGAGCAAAGGCAGGCGAATCAGAGTAGGCCTAAGTTCAAAATCCTGTTGTACTACTTAGCTGCTGTGAGATCATTACTTTGCCTCTGTCTCCCTGTTATGAAATGGGGATAATCGTGACACTATCTCAGTTTAGTGATGAAGAGCAAATGGAAAGCACCTAGCTCAGGGCTGGCACCTAGCAGGCATTCGGCAGCTGGCAGGCATTCTTTCTGCCCACAAGCCCAGAAAGCTGTCTCTCTGGTGAAGATGGGCCCCCCTGGTCTTCCTTGTCCCCTTTCTACTCAGTCACGACCTCCTGCTGCCACACATAAGCCACTCACCGGAAGAGGTGAGTCAGACCCCCATTCCACTTGGGCCTGCTCTTTCCCAATCAGCGAACTTCTTCCATATAGAGCAATCTTTTCCACTGCTCCCAGCTGCCA
This sequence comes from Budorcas taxicolor, assembly GCF_023091745.1. Classification (NCBI taxonomy): domain Eukaryota; kingdom Metazoa; phylum Chordata; class Mammalia; order Artiodactyla; family Bovidae; genus Budorcas; species Budorcas taxicolor. Next base: position 98,716,659 of record NC_068912.1, read on the forward strand.
GCAGAGGCCGGCATTAGAGAGCGTCTTGGCTCCCATTAGAAGAAAAACAAACTTTGCAGAAAAATAAACACTTTTTTTTAAAGTCCTGTGGTTTTACATTCAGACCTAATAGTTTTTCCTTTCTTTTTTTTCCCAGATACCACAAATCTTCTGCTGGAGGAAGAAAAAAGGAAAAGAGCCCAAGAAGAGACTTCTAGATTGTTCTTCCATGCAAACATGCTCTAAGATGGCCACATCCGAGGACCAGGGCCCTGCATCTGTGCTGTGGCCCTTCAGAGACCTGAGTCCCACTCTCCAGGCTGACCCTCGTCCTTTCTTCCATGGTTCCGGAAAAGTGAGTCCGAGCGACTTCTCTCACCCACGCCTGTCGCTCCAGGGCTGGAATGAGCAGACACAGGCGTAAATGTCAGGGAGGCCCATACACAGGCTCCCCTGCGATGGGCCTGTGACATTTTAACTCCCAAATACAGTCACCTCCCCACAGCAAGGCTGGCTGGCCAGAGGCCATCCTGTTCTAGTGACAAGTCCTAAAATAGGAAGCCGTTTCTCAGAGAAACACAAAGCCATTTGCCTTTGAGCACAGCCTCCTCTCCACCCCTCCGTGGAGGGAAGAGAAGGCCTGAGTGACCCGAGCAGCAGCCAAGGGCTCTGGCTGAGCCATGCCCCTCAGACAGTACATGCTTGTTCAAGCCAAGCTTCCTCCTGCAGTGCCAGCCTGTGCTGGGGAGACCAGCGGGCATGTTGATTAAGAGATGACACAGGTAGAGCGTCTTCCACAGGAACTGGCACCTGGTGGGTGCTCTATTCATTTCTGCTCCCTTAGATCCAGAGCTCCCGAGCCTGTCCCACAGCTTCAGTAGGTCTGGAAACACCATGAGTGCTAGACGACATTCTGTAGGTACACTCTTGCTGGTGAGTGAAAGCATTCACTAAATATCTTAGGGATCAAAGACTTCAAAAGGCTGAGAACCACAGGCTTTTTAATTTAATTTTTTAATGAGCATTGAACTCTTCCGAGGCAAAGACCTACCTTCTTTGTCTTGGTATCATCACAACCTAGGAAAAGATGTGGCATGTTGAACATTCAATGGAATGAATAAATGAATGAGGTAAGGGATGAGAATTAACTTTTTCCTTCAAGGAATTCAGAGCAAAAATATAGAGAAATGAAAGAGTCGAATACAAGGCAGAAAATGATAAAAGTCAAAATAAATGGAAAAATTAAGAGCTGCAGAAGCTCTGAGTAGACGTAAATGTCTCTGGCCTGCCTGGCAAGGTGGAACGGCCAGCTAAGTCAAGTTGAGACGACTGGTGGGGGTGGAGGAAAGAGGTTCGGTAGGTAGAATGAGGAGAGATCTGGGAAGTCATTTCAGGAAACCATAGTGAGAAAAAAAAAAAAAAAGAATCACAAACTTTATAGAGACATGAATTTTTTTTAATGTGGTTTTGCACTCGAGGCCTAATGGTTTTTCCTTTCTTTTCTCATATGAGCCGTCCAGTGTGGCGAGAGGGAAGGGGATGTTTGAGGCCGGGTGGGAAAAAGGTTTGGAAAGAAAGTTTGGGGCCAATTCCTGGGGGGGGGCTTGAATGCCAGTCTCCACTCACCCAGCTCTGAAGCAGCAGAGCTCTTCCCTGTGGGAAGGAGATGGGGACGGGAAAGGGACCCAACACCCGCCCTCTCCCATATCCGGCCAACATGAGGGGAGGGTGCTGGTGAGCGGGGCTGAGGCAGACAAGGCTGGAGCAAGGCAGACGGAGAGAGGGGACAGATGTGAGGCTGGGAAGGAGAAGCAGGCATCTGGCAAGTGATTTCCCATGGAGGACGGTAAAGACAAAGTCGACCTCAAAGAATCCTCTTGATTTTCCCCAGCTTGAGTTATTGGCCATTTTTCATCTTCAAATAACAGCAGATTTTAAAAGATTAAGTTAAACTCAGTTACAGGAATATATAAAGAGAGATTTTAAAAGATGAGCAAAACTGAAATAAAAACACAGGATAGGCACACACTGGTGATTTTCCCTTAGTCTCGTTGGTGTTCAGCGATTACTTTCTAAATCTCTGGTTTTCTCCCAGACCTTAAGCGCCATCACCCTGATGCCTCACGGCCTTTGTTCAGGAAGACTCTGCTTTGAAACTCTGTCCCCTCACTCTTTCTCAGCAGCCCCTTTCATCGTGAGGCAGCCTTTCCCAGCAAGGGCAGTAATGCTGACACGAGGCCAGAGCCTTCTGAGGGTCTACAGCCTAAAGGTATCATTCTCATAAACAACATATTACAGACCCGAACCTCCCAACTTGTCTCTCCTCATTCTGTACGTGAAACTCGGCTCAATTCACTAATATTAATAACAGTGGCCACATCTGTCAGTGCCTGCCCTGTGATTGCTCTGAACACTTCACTTCTATGAGCTCATCCGATGTGCACAGAAGTCCCTCCCTGTAGGACGGATATGACCACAGTTCTCACAGATGGGGAAACTGAGGCCCAGGCCTTGACTGGGAAATGAAGAAACCAAGATTCAAGGCCCAGATGTTCAGCTTTGGAGTCTAGGCTCCTAACCCTCCTCCTGACTGCCTGTCACAGATCCAGCTCTGTTCTTCACACACTCTCGCTGATGTGCTGAGTCAGTGGAGCTGATTACTGGCGAGGCTTGCCTGAGAAAGAGGTTAATGGGTGTTATTTCCATCCTGCCATGCATGGTCCTATGAATACACACTTTCATTAAGATGCTGGAGGAATTGTTGAATGTGGGGCACTTTGGGGAGCAGGTTAAGTAACAACCTGTTCTGCCCCCCTATACTCCATAGTGACCTGAAGGGACCAGATACTAAAGCACTCTCTGCCTCCACATGCCAATGTGGAAAGTGGGCTTTCAAAATGAAGACTAACGTGGACCCATAGACCCACAGTAAGAACATAAATCTCAAAGAGAAACATCAGTGATTTGCTTATTTGAGCAAATCAGAACTTTGATTTGAGACAAATCAGAACTTCTCAACAAAGGAGCCACAGGTCTCTTAGGGGCCACAGGTGAAGTGAAGTGAAGTGAAGTCGCTCAGTCATGTCCAACTCTTTGTGACCCCATGGACTGTAGCCCACCAGGCTTCTCCATCCATGGAATTTTCCAGGCATGAGTACTGGAGTGGGTTGCCATTGCCTTCTCCCTTTTCTCCAGGGGCCACAAAAGGAGCTCAATTTGTAATGCAAGAGAAAAAGACACTACTGACTAGAAATGGAGCGATGGGGGTTTCAGTGCTGTTTTTGCCAATTCCTAGCATGTGACCACAATACACAGTCTACCGTCCAGGCTTCCATTGGCCTGCCCATCAGGTCAAAGGTGAACAGTCTTTATAGTGTGTCCATGTCTTTGCAACTTTGTTGCCTTCTTCCAAGTTTTCCATCCACTGACTTTCTACTTATTCCTCAAAGCCCCATGGACATGCCCTTCCAGCAGCCCTCAGGTGGAGTTAATCTCTCTTCCTCTTAGTGCAGGGAAAGCTCATTTATCCCCTCACTGAGACTTACATACTTTGCTATGCTGCATTTTGTATATTTGTTTAGTCATTTAAGGAAGTATTCATTTGTTTAACATAATATCCTGCCCTGCCACATGCCAAGGATGTGCTAGATGCTGGGGATACAATGAATAAGAGATGGCTAAGGGCGGAATTAGTTCCCCAAAAGATAAGTCGAAGTTGTAACCCCCCAGTACCTCAAAACATGCCCTCATGTGAATATAGAGTCGTTGTAGAAGTACACAGTTAAGATGAGGTCATAGAGGAACTGGATGGGCCCTTAATCCAATGTCTGTTGTCCTTGCAAGAAGAGAAGAGATACAGACACCCCCGGAGAACCTCATCTGGTAACAGAGGCAGAGATTGGAGTTACGCTGCTGCAAATCAAGGAGTGCCTGGGGATATTAGAAGCTGAAAGAGACAAGGAAAGAATTTTTCCTAGAAGCCTCAGGGAGAACGTAGCACTGCCAAAACCTTCATTTGGGCTATCTCGGCCCCCAGAACTGTTGACAGATAAATCTCTGTTGTTTCAAGCCACCCAATTTGCGGTACTTCATTATTGTTGTCGTTCAGTCACTAAGTCGCATCCGACTCTTTGCAACCACATGCACTGCAGCACGCCAGGCTTCTCTATCCTCCACATCTCCCGGAGTTTGCTCAAACTCATGTCCATTGAGTTGGTGATGCTATCTAACCATCTCATCCCCAGCTGTCCCCTTCTCCTTTTTCCTTCAATCTTTCCCAGCATCAGGGTCTCTTCCAATAAGTTGGCTCTTTGCATCAGACAGCCAGAGTATTGGAGAGTATTGAAGCTTCAGCATCGGTCCTTCCAATGAATATTCAGGGCTGATTTCCTTTAGGACTGACTGGCTTGATCTCCTTGCAGTCCAAGGGACTCTAAGAGTCTTCTCCAGCACCACAATTTCAAAACATCAATTCTTCCATGTTCAGCCTTCTTTATGATCCAACTCTCACATCCATACATGACTACTGGAAAAACCATAGCTTTGACTAGATGGACATTTGTCTGTCAAGTGGTGTCTCTGCGTTTGAATATGCTATCTAGGTTTGTCATAGCTTTCCTTTCCAGGAGCAAGTGTCTCTTAATTTCATGGCTGCAGTCACCATCCACAGTGATTTTGGACCCCAAGAAAATAAAATCTGTCACTGTTTCTACTTTTTCTCCTTCTATTTGCCATGAAGTGATGGGACCAGGTGCCATGATCTCAGTTTTTTGAATGCTGAGTTTTTTTAAAGCCAGCTTTTTCTCTATCCTCTTTCACCATCATCAAGAGGCTCTTTAGTTCCCCTTCACTTTCTGCCATTAGAGTAATATCATCTGCATATCTGAGGTTGTTGATATTTCCCCCAGTAATCTTGATTCCAGTATGTGACTCATCCAGCCTGGCATTTCTCATGATGTACTCTGGATATAAGTTAAATAAGCAGGGTGTTTGGCAGCTCTAAAAACTAATGCCAAAATTTTCTCTACTTTCAAGGAACAATACATAAACAATTACAGAACAGCATGAGAATACTTCAGTAAAAGGAAATCCTCTGTGCAAACAAAGAGGACATGGCAACCTTGGAGAGCATTCAGGACAGGCTTCCCTAAGCAGGCATATTTGGAGCTGGGTTTTGAAGGATGAGCAGGAGTTCTCCAGGAGAAAGAGTACTCCATGCAGAAGGAATGGCAGCAGCACATGAGTACTCTTTCAGTCTTTCCTGATGGATTGTGCTCCTTAGGGCCCTCAGCACAAAGCTCTTCCCATGGCAGATGCTCAGCCCGCATCTCTTGAACTTGCAGGAAAAACTGTACTCTCAAGGAGAAACAGAAAACAGTGTGGGTGGCTGCCACCTAGAGACAGGAAAGACTGAAATCGTCAGACTCCCCAGATAGAGAGCAGATGGAGGGCAGCAGCAGAGGCCAGAGAAGTGAGGCAACCCAAGCAGAGCTGACTTAAAAAAAAAGTGGGTTGGTCTCTAGGGCTCCAGCTCAGCTGGGAAGGAAAGCAATTTATGGCCAAAGGAAGTAGGCTGACAGTAAACAAAAATACAGTGACCCTTGAGTTCCCACTGGACAGAAGATAGATGATGCCGTCGTAAAAATGAGATTAATTTTAATAAGAGCTTTCACCAACCGGCAGACCCTGGCGGCCAGAGGCCTGTCAGAGAGCCGATGACAGGCAGAGTGGCTGATGGATGGAGCTGACCCTGGCAAGCTGAAGACACAGGGAACAATTGGAAGCCCAGGACTGGCCCCTGGCTATGGATTGGGCAGCTGCAGTTTGTGCACATTCTTGGTTATCTGGTTGGTGTCCCAGAGCAGGAAGTCCATGATCCAAGTCTCTGAACTGTGGCTCATCCCCTCCTGGAGCAAGCATGCCTTGTTCTCTCAGCTTCCTGTGGGATGACCATGCTTGCACACCTCCAGTGACAAGAAGCTCACTACCTTTAAGGGCTCTGGGGCAGCACTCTATAGATGGTCACTCAGACAATAGCCTTTGTTTCCTTTACCACAAAACAATCTTGCAAAAACTTCAGTCATTCTGGATTCCAATCAGCAGACTTCAGTGTAATAAATACAGCCTGAGAACTCAGTGTGCAACAAGATTGTGAGACAAGAGATGGTTACGGACTGGTTTCTGCCCCCAAGAACTTTCAGAAAGAAAAACAGGCTGGACCCTGACCCTGAACGTAAGCCTTGACTCCGGCTATTGACTGAGTCCAGATCCAGTCAGAGTCCCCATCCTCTTAGAGACTCACCTCTGAGGTCTTTGGGGCCAACTGAGCCCCAAACCTAGTGCTAGACTAAGCTCTAGGTCCGACTAGATGGGCCCTAGATGCAGTCTGAATCCTAGTTCTTTGAGAGACTCAGCCTTGATCCTGGACACCAGTGGCCTTGACCCTGACCCATGGCCTCACAAGCAGATGTTTATCATTGTGTGATGAAGGAAATGGCAAATGGGCACATGTCATTGTCTCAGGGTGCCTGGAGCGATGTACAGATCCTCGACAAGAGAGAGGCAGACAAATTTTAGGCACTGCACTGCCTGAGATACAGCTTCTGCCTCTGGAAGCGTAGGTAGACACTCCCTCCGCAAGCCCTTACAGCCCGTGCTTGTCCCACCCCGGCACGCTGTCTCTTTATTTCTGCTCGTGTGCACACTTCCCCCACTGGCCTCCTCTCTCCTTGAGGAGAGAAAACTGTGTTTGTTCGCTTGCAGGCCAGGCTGCTGTCACCAAGCCTTCCTTTTCTGCCCCACTCCTGAACACCCACTATGTGCTGGGTCCAGGTCTGGTCACAGGGATGCAGAGACAAACAGGTGGTGGCCTGTCACAGATGCCAGCAAGGGCTCAATCAGATCTTTAATCATTTATTTAATCAACAAACCAACAAGAGGGATCACCTTGCAGAGAAATGGTGCCCCGTGGGGTTTATGAGCTGAACACCTGCCAACCAAATAAAACCAGCCCTCATGCTTTTCCAGCACTCAACCCCCCTGGCATCAGACAGCCCGATTTCTTGTCAGCCATTTCCCTGATTATGTATCAATAGATGTCACACAACCAAGTCCTGCCTCCCAAGAGAGTGTTTGAAAAGTCAAAGATGTTTGTCTAATGCAAACCGATGTCATGTCGGGAATTAGTTTGACTAATAGGCCTTTAATTAGATCCTTGTGAGGTCTGGGTCCCAAGCAGAGGCTTCCCAAAGTTTTCATTTAGAAGATAAACTATCCCCTCCCCCAGATTGCCACCATAAATCTCCTTTCCAGTGTGCACTCAGAATGGCAGAGCAAGGCATAGATTCGTTTCTCCTGCCAACACAAAGAATCCTGTGCCCAGCCACCCAGGGGTTGAGTGCCTGGGAGCCCGCTTGTGGGTCAGGTCTGCCACTCGAGCTGGGGGAGGTCCCTGGTCCCTGCCATCTGCTCCGGTTGGAGACCAGGGCTTCTCACCAGGGCCAGGGAGACATGTTCCCCAACAGCAACAGGAAATGTTCGTTTTGTCAACCCGAATAACCCCTGCAGGGCCAATTCCAGAGCACTGCAGAGAATATAGAAGACTACGATGTGCTCATCTTCCAGGGTGTTCCTCTCCAAGGAAGCAACGAGGAAACCAAAAGAAGCTACAGAATGAGGTCACCGTGCCACCCAGGCCGGCAAGAGGGATTTACCATGGAATAATGTATGTAGACACCAGTCCCTGAGCAGGTGCTTAATATATGAGAATTCTGTGATTTACACTGATTCGTTCCTCTGCCTTGACCTTACTGAAGAAACACCAGCATACACAGAGTCTGGATCAGCCCTGTTCCAACTGCTTTTCAGGGCCTGGCACCAGCCAGTCCCTGACTGTTTGCTTACCACTTTGCAACCGGTTTGCAGAAATCAAAAGAAAGCAGTCAGAAAAGTTTATAGATCATTGGCATTGCCATACAAAATTTATTGTATTTCACAAAAGCGTTAGTGGTCAGCAAAAGACTGAGAATAAAAAATAGTGTTTCACCACAAACAGTTTGAGATATGGAGATGGAAGCTTCTGAGTTTGCTCTTATAATTATCATTTTGTATATGAGAAATTGAGGCTTGGAGGATTAATTTTCCCAAGTCCATCCATCTAAAAGGTCTAGCTGGTCCTCAAACACAGATACTCTTTGCTGTAAAGTTTTGTTACTTACAGTTATTCTGTCCCAGGGACCATGAGAGTCACATATCTGGACCTCGCTGTGTTGTTAATAATGAAAAGCTCACAGTAACTAGGGACAAACTCATGGATATTTAGTCTCAGCTCCGCAATTAACTCACACAGTGAGTCGTCTCCTCTCTGGGGCCTATATTTCCTGTACACAATCAGGAAGGTGGCCCACAATTATCTTGAAGGCCCCTCTTGCTCTGACATCCTGAATTCCATCGTAGACTCATTCAACAAGGAGGGACCTTTGAAGTCCTGTGGCCAACCTCCCTTCCACGGCAACGGGACTGGGGCTCCATCAGCCCCCTGCACACTCCCTGTGGGTGGCACAACTGGAGAATTCTGATTTTCAGGCTGGCCTCCTCCTAAGGACTCCCATGACTGTTGGGCAGGGTCCTTCTATGAGTCTCAGAACACTGACTCCATTTCACTTGCCCTAAGAGATTACACCCCAGAGATGGGCCTTACTATCACTCACAATGCTCAGCTTTGAATCAAAATCAAAAGCACCTTGAAACTTAAGAGGGAATTTCATCTGTCCAGGGCAGAGCTCACCTCTGGAGCATGAGAATGAAAAGGCAACATAGAAACCACTCATGTTTCCTCCCTGGGGAAAGCACTGAAGTGTCCCTTTTGTCCTCAAATACCCAGGGATTCACCCTTGAGGAGCTAGACACCCTGAAGCCTCCCATCTCCTTTTATGAGAGTCCCAAGGGATGCAGAGAGGACCGAGGAGCTCGCCCAAGGCCGCGCTGGCAAGTAGTCCATTCGAGCTGTACCCGCCTGAGAGGCAGTCTGCACAGGATGGTGCACGTGGTGTCAGGCCATAAACACTGACTCCCGCCACACCCCGTCAAGTACACAGGCCCACCGCAGTGAAAGCTGAGCCCAAGGATTCCATCCAACCGTCCACATCTAAGTAGAGGAAATGGGTTAGAAAGGAAATGGGTCCATTCATGTGGTGTGCCACCCTCTCTACCTCCTGCCTCAAGAACACTGACTCATCACCTCCTCTTCTAAGCTGTCTCTGCACCAATCGATTGGAAAGTGGAAAATGCAGTTTCTGTCACTGTTCAGTGAAACAGGCAAGTGTACAGTAAGGAGTTTGGAAAATTTGGAAATGCACAGAATTTCAGAGTCACAGAATCAAAGAATCACACATCAAACACTTATTGAATGTGTATGAAGTGTCAGACCCTGCAGATTTACAAATACAGGCCAGTCTAGAGTCAGATAATCCTACAAACTTAGTGTCATGGACTTTGAGGATGTTGGAATCTTTTAAAGTATCACATAATAGAATGATAAGATGTTTAGACAGAATCTAAAACTGCAGGACCTTGCCAACCTAGAAATTTGAGGTTCCATAGAATCAACAGGGGTTGTTGAGGTCCCTAAATCTCATGCCCTGGTTAACCAGCCCATGGCAGGCCAATCTTAGGGAAGGCAAGAAGTTGCTGGTACTATGTAAGGGGCAGGGCAGCAACCAGAATATGTGAGAGGAAACTGGCCTGAAGAATTAGAATGGGAGCAAATAGCAGGAGCCATGTGAGGCATGAAGCTGCCTCTAATATGAAGATCAAGGGCAGAAGGCTCCTGATGGGGATAAGAAAAGCCCACAGACCTTGATCAACCCCATTCCCTATGAACAGAAGACTTCCCAATCCCAGGTGAACCTGAGGAGGCATGTGGGCCATGGCTGGATGGCTCTGAGAAGCGTCTTCCCAGGATGGAGCTGGAGTGAATTCCACATCCTGTCCTGGTTCTGCCCTCTGCAAATGCCGGACGAATAGAATAGGATGTATGATACTTTGTCCCCAGTGGACAAGAGCAGTTCCAGCAGGGACAAGCACGTGAGTAAAGGCAAAGAGGCTGGAGGTATAGGGTGTGTTCAAAGGAGGGGAATGTCTCCAGTGTCAAGGGCATGGAGAGACACTGAGAGAGAAGATGCTGGAATGGGACATTGAGCTCTAACGATGGAGGCCCTGGAGGCTCAGCGGCTGTACTCTGCACGTGTCTCCCCCATCTCTGGGTATGGCCCACGTATGGCCAGAGGCCAGGAGCAATCGCTGATTGCCTGGTCCACGATGGGGCACTAGCAGGGACCTCTTCTCCCTATCTCAGGTCTGTGGTATGCCCTTTCCCTGCCCCTGGGTGGCTTGATGAGGCCCTGGAGGAGCCATGCGGTGGGCTCAAGGTGTAATGTGCAGGCTTAAGTGTCTCTAAAACAACTAGTAAAAACCCTGACCAAATCCAAACCAGATGCCCCAGGGCGTGCAGGGCTGAGAGCTGTCAGCACCTCTGCATTTTCACCTGCTCATGTGGGCTGCACCTGTAGGCGACAGGACCTCAGGAGAGCTCCAGGCTGTCTACCAAGTTCAGCCCCTACTGGCCTGCCCAGCATGGAGGCACTGAAGGGGAAGGTGGCAGGCCTCTCCTGGGCCAGTGCCCCCTTCAGATTTGTCTTCCCTTTCTCCCAGTTCCCAATACAGGCCCTCAGGATTTATGAATGCCCCAACTAGACTCCCTAGCTAGGAGAAGTTGGCTGAGTTGCCTCTCTTCTCTGAGTCTCAGTTTTCCTATCAGCAACATGGGCACATTAATAATGACCTCCAAGATGACAGGATAGGTCATTCATTCAGTTGGACAAAAATTTATTGGGGATTTACTGTTGCTCAACCATTGGACTAGGCACTGGGAATTCAGTGGTGAAGGAAAAACAGACACTATCCTGGAATTCATAGAGCTTTCAGTCTACAGAATAGACTGGCAAAACAAATATCCACACAAGTAGGTATCCAATTTTAAAAATCAAGTGAATGTTTTGAAAAGGATATGCTAGGTGCACAGAGCTTACAACGGGATAGGGGCTGAATGAGACCTCTCTGAAGGAATAATTCTCTTTTCTAATATTTACTTTGTGGCCATGTTGGGTCTTAGCTGCATCATGCTCTCTCAGCAGTTGTGCACTGGCTCTGCAGCCCCAGTGCATGCGGATTCTTAGTTCCCCAGCCGAGGATCGAACCCAAGTCCCTACGTTGGGAGGTGGATTCTTAACCACTGGACCACCAGGAAAGTCCCCGAAGAAATAATTCTTAAACTGAGGCCTGAATGCTGAGTAAGTCAGAGGAAGGGTTTGGCTGGAGGCCTTCATGCAAAAAAAACAAACAAAAAATACCCCAGCATGTGACAAGGCCCTGAGGCAGGGGAGCAGTCAACTCGTTTCCTCTTTGTAAGCAGCAAGCAGAGAGGGAGGAAGGAGAGGCAGGAGGCAAAGTAGCAGAGAACAGATAAAGCAGGGTCCCTGGGGAGGCAACCACAGGAGACGTGAGTCTGGGGGCAACAGAAGCCCCCACAGTATTTTCAACAGAGCCTCCGCACCATTCTACACTTCCAGCTTTGCAAGATGACTTTGGTGGGCAGTTGAGATCATGGATGAGACTTCCTCACCTCTGATCTGAAAGAACTGCCAGGACCTGAGGGTCAGGAAGAGAAAGGATTAGCCATGGACCACAGGTGTCAGGTACCAGGACATTCGCAGCTCCTCCCCTGTCCCTGGGCTGCCTCTGACAGTTACCGTGTGCTTGTACCATCCTTGACCTCATTTGATCCTTCCAGCTCTGGGAGAGGGAGGCAGATAAACCAGGGATCCTCAGTTCCCTGACCCTAAGGAAACCAAGGTCCAGAGAAGTGAGTGTCTTCCTGAGTCATGTTAGTGGACTTGACCCCAAGCCCTCTGACCTGACATTAGATCAGATCACTCTCAAGAGAGAGCACTCTATGGAGACCTCTGCCCAACAAGCAATGGGCAGCTTCCAAGGTAGAGATCCAATGTGGGATTGCGGAGATTTCAGAGACCAAAGTCATACCAGACCAGGACAGGAAGGAGGCTCAAGGTGCTAAACAGAGGGTCCCAGGCAGAAGGCCTGGGCAAGATGCAGAATGACATGGGATGGCGCATGTGGGAGCACCAGGCCAAGGCCGGGGCACCTGGTAAGCCACCCCAAGGACAATGACCATCCCAGCCCGTCCCAGGCCATCCCTGGGGGCCACATTCCCACAGCACATTTGCTCCTTCTGCCCCAAACACGCCTGATGAGATGAAAAGGCCAAGAGCTCTGCCCTGAGCCTGTGCGTCTTCTGGTGCAACCATCAATCCTGCGAACACCATTCTATGAAGAGCTCCAGTTCCTCCCACTACCTCTGAGAGGCTCCTCCCAGCATGGGCCACAGAACCCTCAGTGTATCTGAGCAGCTCAGAGCCCACAGGCCAGTGACCTGTGCTTCTCTTACGGTGTCTCTGCTGGGACAGCCTGGGCTCAGCTCCCTTGAGAGCTCTGTCACACTGCGGGCCCCTCTCTCCATGTCCTTGAACTTCCAAGAGTCTTGGCCTCCCAGCGATACAGCTCCCCACCCGCATCAGCCTCCTCCCTCGGTGCACACCTACCATACCTGAAGGCTCAGCTCAGCCATACCCTCCCGCACTCCAAAGCTCAGGGCAGGCACCCAGCCCTCCTCCAGGAAGCCTCCTCTGATTCACGAGGAGTGAGCAGCCTCGCCTCGGGGCTCCTGCAGCCCCCGCACTCCTCTTGCTTTTCCAAGGGCACCATGATCCTCCTAAAGGCAGGATCTATGCTTCCCTTGTTTCCGTTTCCTGGAGGCCAGCACACAGTGGGAAGCAGTAAATGTCTATTATCTCTTCCACTTCCCTTTCTGGGAATAGAGTCCAGCAAACGGCCTTGGACCATGAGAAAAAGAAAAAATTAGGATGAGTCTGGAGCCTATTACACAGAGTGAAGGAAGTCAGAAAGAGAAAGACAAGCATTGTATATTAATCCACATATATGGAATCTAGAAGGGCTTCCCATGTAACGCTAGCGGTAAGAAACCCACCTGCCCATGCAGGAGACGTAAGAGACATGGGTTCAGTCCCTGGGTCAGGAAGATTCCCTAGAAGAGGGCATGGCGACCCCTTTGTCCAACCATGGACTGAGGAGCCTGGGGGGCTAGAGTCAATAGTGTCGCACAGAGTCAGGCACGACTGAAGCGACAACACGAAGGCGAGCTTGAAATCTAGGAAGATGGTACTGATGACCCTACTTGCAGGGCAGCGAGGGAGACACAGACATTGTGTTCACAGCAGGGAAGGAGAGGGCGGGATGATATGAGATAACAGCCCTGAAACATAGGCATTACTAGATATAAAATAGATAGCCAGTGGGAGATCGATGTATGATGCAGAGAATCCAAAACCAGCACTCTGTGACGACTTGTGGGGTAGGATGGGGAGGGAGGTGGGAGGGGTGTTCTAGAGGGAGGAGACATGTATACCTAATGCCGATTCATGTTGATGTGTGGCAAAAAAAAAAAAATCACAATATTATTAAGTAATATCCTCTAATAAAAAAAAGAAAAAATAGTAATTCAGAATTTGAAGAGCAGTTGAGTCTTCCAGTGTCTAATAGGATGAAGTCTTCTCTCCTGGTGTGGCATTCAGTGCTCTCGCCGGGGTCACTGCTGCCCCTCCCACGCTCACACTGCAACCCAGACAGTTAAAGACCGATCACCCCACCCCCCAGGCCCGCACACCTCTGGCCTCCCCCTCGTCTTTTCCTTCTTGGCCCACGGAGATTAGGCAAGGGCAGGTTGAACCTCCCCTCATTCCACCAGGTTCCCCAGGGGGTGACATAACAACGCTAAACCTCACCTATAAAGCAACTGGCTGCAGCCTAGGCCCTCGGAAAATGTCAATTGCCCCTTTCCTGCCTCCCCCGCCCCTTGTAAGTTGTTTTCCCTCCAAAGCCTGGAGCTAATGTGCCTCACCCAGGAAGCCTTTCCTGACCTGGCCCCCTCCCATCTCTGCTGAGCCTGAAATCTAGGTGGCCTCCGACTCGCTCATGCGCCCTGGAAAGCTGCAGGGCAGGACGGAGCCATCGCTAAGCCTGGATAAAGGTGAAATCCAACAGTTGGGAGAGATTATTTTTGGACCTGACACAAATGCTAAATGAAGAGCCCTCAGCCTTCCAAGCAATCTTTGCTTTGTGCTCCAAGGCCCAAAACTAACATTTTCATAATAATTTTCCAGTATCAAAGTGATAGTTTTGATTCAAGACAGCTGAAGCCTGCAAAAATGTGTGGCGGCCTCTCCCGCCCTCGAGCCAAACATGTGCCTCTGTCTCTATTTTAACACCTTTGATAATCATCGAAAAATGCGCGGCCCAAGCAGTTTTCTCAGCTTTCTGACCGTAACAGCCGCCTCTGGAAGGCGTTGTTGGGAGTCTGTTTTCCTTCTGCGTTACTCTGAGCCCTGGGCTTTAGCGCTCCCAGCTCGCCTGGCTTCTCAACCTCGCTCTCTACATTCCACTAGTGACGACTGATGCAGGAGTTGGGCTTTCCAGTGCTATTAAAAAGGGGGGAGCCCAAGAAATACAGTAACACAATCTCACGGAAAACTGATATAATCTTTTCAAAACTATAAAGATCGCTCACCCAGAGGAACATCTGCATGGAAAAAGAAAAAGGTTTTAAACAAACTGGAAAGGGGTCGGGTAACTGTAAAGGCCCGCATGTCAGGAGACTGCTGGCTGGCCCAGAGCTGCTGTCACTCTGCAGGGAGAAGGCCATCCTCGGAGGAGCCAGTTCCCTCACTGAGAGCTCCCGCCATCTGGAACTCATTGCAGGAGGGAACACTGGCCTTCGTGAAAAGAAACCTAGCTTTATAATAATTGTTCTTTAAATCATTACAATGGCCTGAGCCCCAGAGACAGAGAGTCAAGGGACCGGAGGGACAGACCAGGGGCCCCCCAGGTCGGAGTCCTGACAAGTCCTATTCTTTCTTGGATGTCCTGGCCACCTCCCCCCAGAAAACAGACTCAGGTCAAGTTCTAGGCCTTTCTCCGAGCCTGGCACTTGTTGCCCTGGAGAAGAAGTTACTTGCAAAACAGTCGTTTGCAAAGATCCTTTCGGTCCTTGGTACCTTCTGGGTTCAGGGGCTCAAAAAATGCTGAAGCCAGTGCCACAGAGTGGACACTGCAGGCCTGACTCTCCAAGTCCCCATATTCCCCAGGGGGCTCATGCATCTTCAGTGGTGACAGTCGGCAAAGGCAGCATCTGCTACACCCGGGAAACCTGGCGAGAGATGAGCTCAGACACGTGGGCCACGTGTGGTCAAGACAGAGCCCATCCAAACCCGCTGACTCCATCTGTTGGACCACCAGAGCTCCAAGAGGTAAGCATGGACCAGAGTCTCGGGGTCTCAGAATAACAGGATCTGAAGATCTGAGGGTCTGACTTTAGCAGAGGTCTGGAATCTTAGCTCCTAGAAACTCTGGTCTTCTCCTGCCTTCCTCCTCCATATTGGTGTTCAGTCACTAAGTTGTGTCCACCTCTTTGCAGCCCCGTGGACTACATACAGCATCGCAGGTTTCCCTGTCCCTCGCCATCTCCTGGAGTTTCTCAGACTCATGTCCATTGGGTCAGTGATGCTGTCTAATCATCTTGTCCTTTGCTGCCTTCTTCTCCTCTTGCCTTCAATCTTTCCCAGCATCAGGGGCTTTCCCAATGAGACAGAGGGTTTGAATGCTGAACTCGATGCAACAACCTTGGACGGACTGATTCGCTGAAGAGGTGATGTGGGACTTCAGGCTCCGTGAGACTTGAGGGATTGAGACCCACACAGGGCCCTTAGATCGCGCGTGAGAGAGCCCTGGGCCACTAGAGAGGCCCTCTACCCCAGACAAGGGTGCCTCTGGGCAAGCGTCCCTGCCTCAGCATGCTGCCCGGCCACAGGCGTGGGTGCTTCCCTTGGGTCCTCACTGCCTCTCCACGACCTTTGTTCTCTGCCCAGGCAGCTGTCCCAGGGCCCTGCTCTGCTCATGCTGAGATCAAACTTCCTGGTGGTGGCTTTGGCTACCACCTCCATGCTCCTGACCAGGAGAATTCTACACCCAACCCAGCTCTCCCTCTTTCTTGGGTTTAGACCCATGTATCCTGCTGTCTGCTGGAAATGCCCTCCTTGATGTTTCACAGCCCCTGAGACCCAGCCGGTTCCCATTCTTCACCCCCTTAAAGCATTCCCACCTCAGGGGAGGCACTGCCACCCACAAGGCACCCCACCCTGAAACCAGGGAGTCATCTGACCTCTCTCCTGCCCTCTCATCCCCATTCCTGAGACCTGGAGCCCTGTCCCTTCTTCCTTCCCCAGACTCCTCAAAACATTCACCTCTCTCCACCCCACTGCCCTGCCCCACTTCCACACCTCCTGTACCTGGCTCACTGCGGCCTGCTTCACACGGATGTCCAGATCCCCTACCTAGCAGCCAGGGCCATCATTCTAAACTACAAATCTTACCTGTTTCTCTCTGGTTGAAAGTGAAAGTGTTCATCAAGCAGTCATGTCCGACTCTTTGTGATCCCATAGACTGTAGCCCACCAGGCTCCTCTGTCCATGGAATTCTCCATGCAAGAGTACTGGAGTGGGTTGCCATTCCTTTCTACAGGGGATCTTCCTGACTCAGGGATTGAACCCAGGTGTCCTGCATTGCAAGCAGCTTCTTTACTCTCTGAGCCACCAGGGAAGCCCTTCTCTCTGCTTAAAATCTTTTAATTATCTATGAGAAATAGTCCCTATTCTGTGCTAGTCCAAATGGGCTAGGCGAGGCTGCAGTAACTAATACCTTAGAAATCTCAGCAGCTGAAAATATCGGTATTTCTCAGTCCTAGTACATGACCACTGAGGGTTATCAGGGGACTCTGCTCATCATAGTCCTTTAGGCCCTGGGCTCCTGGAGCAGCTGTCGTCTTGAACGTTGTCCCTCACTGTGTATGTAAAAGACTGCCTTGGAAGGTCTCACACTGACAGTTAAATGCCCGAGCCTGGAGGTGACTCAGGTCACTTTTTTTCACCACTGGCCTTGACTAGCCATATGGAACCACTTAACCACAAGGGGCCCAGGAAGGGCAACCCTCCCACGTGCCCAGAGGGTCACTGATAATACCACAGTCATGAATGCCCTTCAGTGTTTGAATACCTGGGTTCTCTCTTACCTCTGTGCCTTTCAAAGGCTCATTCCTCTGTCTGGAACCCTCATCCTCACACTTCATATACGGAACCCATCCTGGGGTCTCCAGTTAGACAACCCTGGCCCAAGAGGCGGACTCTGAATTCCCCACTCACAAGCACGTCTCTCCTCTGGGCTCTCAAGGCTTTGTTCACACTCCATTTTATTATCTACTGTCTGCTCGTTCTTGGACTGAGTTCTATGAAAACAGGCGTTTGAATGCTTTGTTTATTACTGTATCCCCAGCGCCTGCTCAAGTGCCCATATGGAAAGATAATCAGGATTGTTGAATGAATGAATGAATATATGAATGAGAGAAGGAAATCAGCCAGAGCCCAGTGGCAGAGCTCTTAGGAGTGGCAGGGAGACTGAAGTCTAAGGGAATAAAACCAACGATCATGCTGAATGAGTTCCAGAAGGTAGGCTTCCACGGGCTGGTGGGGCAGAGGAGGAGAAGGCCTCTGTAGTGCCCTATGAGGAAGGATGCACCCCATGGAGAATGTCAGCCTGAGGCTAACCCCCCAGCAGTTAGCAGGCAGTCCCAGAGTGGGCGGGAATCAAGGGGGAGGAGGGGGAGGGGTGCAAGCCAGGACTCAGCTGGTAGAAGCAGAGTGACTGCACAGCCAGAGCAAGGGCTGCCCCCGGATTCTCCTGAACCCTCGCTCCCTCCTCTGGCCGCCTTGGCCTGCTCCAGGGCTGCTAAAAGGCAGAAACTCTTCAGCGCATTTTATTTCTTGAATCTGAGTGTCTGTCTGACTCCCCAGCAATGAGCACAGCACTTCAGTTCCATTCAGTTCAGTCACTCAGTCGTGTCTAACTCTTTGTGACCCCATGGACTGCAGCACGCCAAGCTTCCCTGTCCGTCACCGACTCCCGGAGCTTCTTCAAACGCACGTCCATCGAATAAATGATGCCGTCCAACCCTCTCATCCTCTGTCGTCCCCTTCTCCTGCCTTCAATCTTTCCCAGCATCAGGGTCTTTTCCAGTAAGTCAGTTCTTCCCATCAGCTGGCCAAAGTATTAGAGCTTCAGCTTCAGCATCAGTCCTTCCAATGAATATTCAGGATTGATTTCCTTTAGGATGGACTGGTTTGATCTGCTTTCAAGGCTGTATATCGTCACCCTGCTTATTTAACTAATATGCAGAGCACATCATGCGAAATGCCGGGCTGGATGAAGCACAGCACTTGGCACATAGTAACAGCTCAATTTATGCTTGTCAATCTGACCTTGATACAGCTTTTTTCTCCAAGCCCTCAGGAGAAGTCAGCCTTCCTGGTATCTTCTATCTCTCTGGCTGACATGACATTGGCCTCTGTAGCCTCCCCCGTTCCATCCCACCCACTCTGACATCCCTAGGAGCAGACAGAGATATGTACATGGTGTGCCCAGATGTCACTCCTCAAACTCCATGCATCTCAGCCAAGACACGCCAGTGTATGAAGCCCTGGGCCAGCCTCCAGGGCCAGACAAGACAGGGGGTCTGCTCAGTGTAAAGGGGCGAGCCTCAGACATCAGGGGTGAGCCTCAGGAACAGTGTCCAGGCACTTGATAGGGCCTACTCTGGTCTGTGGTCAGAGCCCAGGGGCCTGGGATTTCCACAGTGATAATATTCACTTACCCTTCTCCCCTGCATCCTCACTCCCATGTGATCAGTTGCCAGGTCTGCCTCCTCAAGGTCTCTGGAATCTGTTCACTCACCTGAATCACCAGAGCAGCCTCTGCCCACAGCCCTGCCCCAACCTTCCCTCCACACTGCAGCTGGAGTCATCTTTCTAAAGCCAAGAAAAGTTTAGGCCATGCCCCTCCTTAAACTCTCCCTCTCTGGAGTCAAGACTAAGGCCTGTAAGATTCTCCATCTTCTGGCCTTGGCTTAACTGGCCCCTGCCCTCCAGTCTCATCTCTTGCTACCTCCACCCTCACCCTCTTCAATCTAGCCAGACGCCCTTACAAGTGTGTGGTGTTTACCGCACCTTCCAGCCTTGCACATGCTGTTCCTTCTAGGTGGAACTCTTCCCTCCTAGAAAACATCTATCACTTTTTAAAACTTGGTTCAGTCTTCACCTTCTCTGGAAGATCTGCTTGAACCCTGGTTGGATAAGACGGCTCGGTGGGTAAAAAATCTGCCTGCAATACAGGATAGACAGGAGATGCGGGTTTGATCCTTGGGTCGAGAAGATCCCCTGGAGGAGGGCATGGCAACCCACTCCAGTATTTTTGCCCAGAGAATCCCATGGACTGAGGAGCCTCGCGGTCTATAGCCCAAAGGGTTGCAAAGAGTCAGACATGACTGCACGACTACACACATGCATTGCTGGATACGAGTCAGATACGTCTTTCTGTTTCTACAGCCTCCCAGTTTCCTTCTTTGGTAACACTTCTTATCATTCTATATCTCCATTCATTCATTCACCAGCATCTAGTATCTAACTAGCCAGATATAACTGTTTAAGACAAATGAGAGGGAGGAAGGGGTAAACAGCTACAGCTATCTGGAACAGAGCTGAGTAGGATGGACATGAAGGCTAGTGGAGATGGGAGAAATCTGTGAGTCCTGGAAGATCTGAGAAGACTTCCTGGAAGAGGACTGGAGTAGAGCCCAGAATGACAAGAAGGGCTTAGTTGAGTGAAGAATAAGTGCCGGGCCAATTTCACATGGGAGAGAGGGGC
Organism: Budorcas taxicolor; assembly: GCF_023091745.1. Classification (NCBI taxonomy): domain Eukaryota; kingdom Metazoa; phylum Chordata; class Mammalia; order Artiodactyla; family Bovidae; genus Budorcas; species Budorcas taxicolor. The sequence goes on from NC_068912.1 coordinate 98,736,597, forward strand.
AGTCTGGGCATTGAGACCGGTTTCAAATACCAATCTAATGAGTTTGGACTTTATCCTGAGGTCAGCAGGGAACTATTAAAGGATTTCAAGCAGATTATAAGGGGATACTTATCATTGAACCATGATTAAATCTCCATGTTTGAAGGGTCTCCCAGCTGCAGTGTGGTGTGCAGAGACCAGTTAGGAGGCTAACCCAGACTCTGCAGGAGAATGATGGCCTGCACTCAGATAGATGGGCTAAGATCAAAGGGTGGGCTGGAGACCTGCTTAGGTGGGAGAATTGACAGGACTTAGAAGCTGACTGGATATGGGAGGGGAGAATGGAGTTTAAAATTCCTCTGAACTTTCCAACCTGGTAACCAGTGCACACCAGAGAGGATTTGTTTTTCTCTGGACACATTATACGTTGAAGCTTCAGGTAGGACAGAGTAGGGAATAGTCAGGACACAACTGCTTCTCCTGAGTGCTCAGGAGGGGCCAGAGCACACGGTGGGTGTGCAGTCATGTGAAAGGAAGTGATGTGTCTCTTTATCCCGATAGAGCAGACGTGTCCCTCCACTCCTGAAGCCCCAGTCAGTCCTTCCCCTGAGGCACGAAATGGGACTGGAGACTGTGCTGGGAGGTTGATGCTGTTTAGTTGCTAAGTTGTGTCTGACTCTTTGTGACTCCATAGACTGTAGCCCACTAGGCTCCCCTGTCCATGGGATTCTCCAGGCAAGAATACTGGAGTGGGTTGCCATTTCCTTCTCCAGGGGATCTTCCTGACCCAGGGATTGAACTGCACTGGCAGGCTGGTTCTTTACCACTGAGCCACCAGGGAAGCCCAAGCTGAGAGGAGGAGCAGCCTAATCAAAGGCCTGCAGGGGTGCACCCAGAGTATGAAGTATCTGGGAGCCCTGCGCAAAGGCACACAGTGAACCAGCTGCCCTCTCCAGGGCCCAGGCTTCATTCTCTGATGGAATATTCGATGTGTTCTATTTGCCTGCCAAGTGAAAGAGTCTGGTGGCCCTTGCAGACAGAGAACAGGAAGGGCAGAGAGGGCATTCCTAGTGTCCTGAAGTCAGACATGGAGACCAGGCTGAATCCCAGAGCTGCTTGGCAGCTGGTCTGCAAGGAAGTCAGATAAGAACAGAGCATACTGACTGCAAGACATAGCCCACTCCGGCTTAGCCCTGAAGGTCAGGAGATAAAGGCTTGGAGAAGTCCAAGTCCAAGGCCGGCACACAGTAGGTTCTCAATCATTGTCTCAGATTAGACAGTTCTTTCTCTGCCTCATGAGTCCCAACCTCCCAGCAACCAGGATGAAGAGAAGCAGAGACACCCCCTCTGCTGTGTCTCTTTCTGTTCCCCCCTGCCTCACCTCCCTCCATCAGCTCTATGCAGGTGGAACTCACCACACTTTCCTGAGGTCTCTGTGCCTTCTCCTCCCTCTGGCTTTTGTTCATGCTGTTCCTTATTTCTGGAACATGCTCATCCTCCTCTACCCTTCTATCCAGCTTACCTGTCACCTCCTTCAGGAAGTCCTCCCTGATGCCCCCAGGCATCGCCTTTGTTCTCTCATAGCCCCCACTTCTAGCTCTACTAAATCTCTAATGATCACCTGACCACGAGTGCCTAATTCATCAAGCCTTGGCACTGCACCTGCTGTGCCCCTGCTTCGCAACCCTTCAGTGCGCCGTGTTCTCTCCCTACCTCGGCTGCCATGGGTGCTCTTCCTCAGCCCAGAAGCCCCACCCTTCTCACCTCATCCAAGCTGCATGAGCTCATTCCTCCTGACTCATGACAAAGGTCACTTTCTCAGAGGCCATCCTTGATGTCACCCCTTACTGCACTGAGGTCCCCTTAACCCCCTGCCCTTTCCCTGGGCCTTTGTGGCTTTATTTCCCTATCACCCCTGTTTTGCTGTATGGCACTGATGCAATGAGGCACAGCAGTTAAGAGCCCGTGGACCCTGGAGCCAGACTGCCTGGTTCACATCCCAGCTCTGCCACTTATCAACTTGGGATGGTCCCTTGATCTCTCTGCACCTCGGTTTCCTCATCAGTAAAGTGGATATAGGAAAGTTACCTCCTCCCAGCAGGAGAGGGGAAGTGTAAATTTGTAGTGAACAGCAGTCCCTGGGGCTGTTTTCCCCTCCTCTGGGTATATGGCAGGACCGAACTCACCTCTGAAGTGCTGTTTGCTTTGGCCAGTGAAATGTGAGCCGAGTTTCGTGTGCCACTTCCCAGAAGTCTTAAGAGATACTATGTGGTTTGTCATGTCCCCTTGTCCTGTCTCTCCCTCAGCCTGGGACCCTGAATGAGGGGAGATGTGCTATATACCTCCTGCTGACTCATAATAAACAATGTGATGTGAACAAAAATAAGCCTTTGTCATTTCAAGCCACTGGGATTAAGGGCTGTTTGTTTCTGCAGCATACCTGTCCTATTCTGACTGATAGAAGCATCTAGAACAGGCCATGGCAGAGAGTAAGCACTCTGTAAGGTCACCTATTATTATCATGCTTATGTGTTTGCCTGCTAGACTCTGAGAGCAACGCCCACCATTTTCACACACACTGTGGTATCTGCCTCCTGCTCCTGGCATAGTGCCCAGAACGTAACAGTTGTTCAATAAAATATTTGTTGACTTATTGATTATGGTGAGGCTGAGACCCTGCTAAACACACACATAACCACCTCACCTGCTTGGCCAGGTCCCCACCTGTGGGTGACAGAGTTCCAGACATGCCCAGAACCACCACTCTGCCCGGCCGTAAATCCCAGTGGCCCAGTTTCTTTTGAACAGCCCCCAGAGTTCTTCCATCCTAGCAACGCCTGTGAGTTGTGATGGAATAAACTGGTCTTGCCAAGGCTGCGGTCTGGCCCATCTGCTATGGCTCCCTTGTGGACATTCCTCCTGGCCTGGCACAGTGGGCGGCCTTTCCCCTGGTGGTTATTTGCCAAGCTATTCCAGGTGGTTTCATTTCACTCAGCAAACCCAAACCACTCTCAATGTCTGAGAAAATTCTAGATCCTGACAAAAGGAATATGGAGGCATCTAGTCCGATCTCCATCTGGTGAACATAACTCCAGGAGGCACCAGGCTCTGCTTGCACACCTCCATTGATGGGAACCTCATTACCTAAAGAGTTTTAGCTCCACTGTGGGAGAGTTCTGACTGCTGAGCTCTTCCTAATGTATGACATGTACATGTCTGTCACCTCATCCTGCCCCACAGGGTACAGGCACCACACAGGGTACAGGCACCACACAGATTACAGCCAGTTTCTCTGATCTGTGACAACTCTTCTTTTCAATCACCCTGACTCCCTTACCTTCTTCTTGAAAACATTCTTAACTTCATCTTATCTTTGGATTTTTTTTTAATCTCTGAGATTTTATGAGAAGACTCCCTGAATTTCCCATTTGTGGGATTTTTGTCAAAATTTACAATTGGTACAGTTCAGTGTGTGTGTGTGTGTGTGTGTGTGTGTGTGTGTGCTTAGTCACTCAGTCATGTCTGACTGTTTGTGACCCCAATGGGCTGTAGTCTGCCTGGCTCCTCTGTCCATGGGATTCTCCAGGCAAGAATACTGGAGTGGGTAGCCATTCCCTTCTCCAGGGAATCTTCCCAACCCAGGGTTCAAACCCAAGTCTCCGGCATTGCAGGCAGATTCTTTACCATTTGAGCCACCAGGGAAGCCCAGTCCAGTCCAAATTTGGTCTCAAAATAATGGGCTGGCCTTCCATGTGTCCATGGCCCAGTAGGCAGACTTCTACAAGATAGAGCCCAACACAAATGTGGCCCCATGATCTATTCCTGCACCGAAAATATCCACCATCAACTCAAATCCATCCATGGAGGACTCTTGTGCAAGATGATAATGATTGTTCCTTTAGGAAAAGTTGCGAAAGCCTCGAAAAATTTCTCCAGATGGATTACCATTCATGAAAACCTTGGATGGCATTCAAGCTACAGCCTTTGCATTACTTTTGTGTAGGTTCATTCCTTTGCTTCTTAGGACCTTAGAGTCCCCAACTTCTCACAATAAGAAAGCTGTACTTAGTAATCTCTAAAGGCGCTCCCAGTCTATCAACCACTCACCTCTTAGTATGAATTAGTACCTCAGCATAGCTCTAGCAGTGTCTCCAAATGAACCAGTCATGGGTGTTGGTTGCAAGTAACAGAAGCTGAGTCTGGCTGACTTAAAGAAAGAAGGAGAAGATGGGGAAGGGGGAAGGATCTCCGTTTTGTTTTCTTGAGTGAGCCATAGAATTAAGGGGAAGACTGAAGAACCAAGCTCATAAAAACAGCAGGAGCCAGGGGGAAAATAAAAAGGCAGAGCCACAGCCAGGGCTGTTCCCGAGAAAACCTGGTGGGGATGGCCTGTCTGCTCCTGCGGGGACAAATTGAACACTGCTGACCGTTCCCTCTTTCTTGATATTTTCCTTCCTCTTGGTTTCTGGGACACTGCTTACTCCAGTCTTTTTCATAGGCCACTTCCTCTCCCGACTTCTAAGCTTATTCAGTTCCCCAAGGTTCCATCCTAGGCTCTGACCACCCACCTGGTGGCTGAGCCCGGGGGTTCACAGCCGGAGCCGGCACCTCCAAAGCCACGCTCTTCTCTACAGGGCTCTGTTGTCTTCTGTGCTTGCTCTTGGGTGAGCTTTCAGCTCTCTGAGCTCAGTCTCTTCATCATTAAGCTGGGGAGCTAATCTCCTGTGGGCTGGGGAGATTTTGGGAGGCTGGGACAGAAGTACTCAGGACCTAGCCTTGCCACCAGCTTTTGTGCTCCCTGTTGTGGGAGGAAATGGAGTCATCTCCCCCCTACCCACTCCTACCCACCCTTACTCACCCGATCTCCCCCCTACCCACCCCATCTCCCACCCACCCACCCCCGCTGCTTTGCAGCCATCTCCTCCCGGTCAGCAACTCTTGTCTTACAGCCAGAATGCAGGGTTGGCTTCCACGGCCCACTGCAGCATTTAGCCCCTGGGTTTGAAGGTGGCCACCACTGAAGGTGTGGGGTAGTGTCACCCAAAGAGGAAGGAAAGGGTCTCCTCTTTAGCATGTCAGCTAAAGGCCCCTTCCAGATGGGAGCTGAGGGTGAAGGAGCTGAGACACCCTGCATCTTGGCTGCGCTCTCCCTCTGCTCTGCTCCCCAGGGCTCTCCTGCCCTTCAGGAAAGCCTCTGTGCCAACTGCAGACGAAGTGGAGGTCTTCCTGGCAGGGGGAGGGGGCAGAGAAGTGGGGCACTAGGGTGAGCTCCAAAGTGCCTCTGGCTTTATTACTGTCTGTCCTCTCCCCTGCCCCTTCTCATCACAGAGAACTCACCCTCCCGCCGGCCCGGGGGAAATTACACCCGGTTCTAACGGGAGGCTGATGGACAGCGTCCTCTCTATTCATCTCAGCAGCTGAACGGGCCTCTTGAACATCCATTGTGCCCCCTGCCGCCTTGGCCTCAATGGTGATCAGGTGGTCTGATGTGACACCCTCCCCTGGCCCAGGACAGGAATGGGCTCAGGCGATGGGCTGGCCCACAGAGTTCTCCGTCCATCCTCTCAAGGGGCTTTTGTTGAATAAAATAGCACCCGCCACTCGGCCACTTTAAACCAAGGCCAGGCACTTGAATGTGAAAACGGGGCCCAGGCGATGGGAGTGCAGGGACAATGGCCGCCCTCAATTAGCTCACTGAGGTGCCCCAAATGGACCTGAGGGGGGCAAGACCGCAGCCCATTCATGCATATTTATCACAAGCTGCCGTACTCCAGCCTGCACGGTTCCCATGGCAGCGCTGGGGACAGGCACAGGGGCGAGGGGCCCCACCCAGTAGACTGGGAACTGCTCCCAACCACATGTCCTCTGCCTTATCTGACCCTGAGACTCAAGAGTCACCATAACCTGGAAAACCTAGACTATCAGAGGAAAGGGAACTTGGCACACCCACTTGACAGATGGGGAAGCAGAGGCTCAGAACAGAGAAAAACAAACTTTTTCCTCATTGCAACTTACACCGAGGATAGGAGGAGACTGGTAATCACAAAAGCACTTACTGGACGTTCAGTAAGTGCCAGGGTCTGCGCTAAGCGCTCTCAGCTGCCCCATCAATGCTATGAGATAAATGCTGCATTGTCTTCCCTTGAGAAGACTGAAGCTTAGGAGAAAGTGTATAATTTTTCCAAGATCACAGAGTTGGTACAAGTAGCAGAGCTGGGATGCTCACCAACGTAGTCATACTCCACAGGTGTCTGGCTGCGTGTTAGGAAGTTAGGTAGGGGCTCTATTATTTGGTCGTTGGCTGCTGGGTGCCAGACACTGTGCATGGGGCCAAGTTCAAGCCACTTTGATGGATATAAACAATACCGTGAAGGAGCTCCATTTAACAGATGTGGAGAGTGAGGTCCATGGAAGTAGTGTGACCCAGGAAGAGTCACTCACAGTGCTAACCAGTAGCAGAGCCAGGATGGATTCCATGCATGGTGGCATGTTCATCCCCAGCCTTCTCCAGAGCACTTCCTTCCTTCATTTCTAAAGGGCCTGGAAAAGGAAGTCAACCTCAGCTTCCAGATTCTTCCCAGCTCTGACTCCCCCAGGAGAGCCTTGTGGTGGAGGCAGAGGGGGAGATGAATGTGTCTGGACTTCCTTCACAAGGTCCTCCTCAGGAAGTGGCTACTTCTCGGGATTCCCAAGTAGAGCGCCAAGGATGTCTCTCTCCAGAGAGCCAAGTTCTTCCAAGGAATTCCTGACATCAGCCAGAGAAGGTGGGCAAAGCTACTCTCCAGCCCAGCATGGCAGCTGTAGCCACGAGGGTCCCCACTCCCCTCTCAGTCTGTGCCATCTTAGTATTTCCTGTTCCCTTGCACTGACCGAGCTTACTGTGCTCACGTTCCCGCCATCCCCCAGGCAAGCACTCTGGCCTCCTTATCTTTGCTTATGCTCTTTCTCCTACTTTGTGAGTTGAATTGCAAGGAGTTGAGGTGAGCTGACTAGAGGGATTCACTGGTCTGAGTTGAGTTCTCTTCTATTCACTTGGTTTGGTTTGGGTTGGGTTGAATTGTGTTGGTTGAGTTGGATTTGTGGCATGTTATGGGGCTTTCCTGGTGGCTCAGACGGTAAAGCGTCTGCCTACAATGCAGGAGACCTGGGTTCGACACCTGGGTCAGGAAGATCCTCTGGAGAAGGCAATGGCAACCCACTCCAGTACTCTTGCCTGGAAAATTCCATGGACGGAGGAGCCTGGTTGGCCTACAGTCCATGGGGTCCCAAAGAGTCAGACACTGACTTCACTCAAGATGAGATGAGATGAGTTCCATGGCATTGAGTTAAGCTGAATAGGGCAAAAGTAAATTGGGCTGAGTGGGGTAAAAGGAATTACAGAAGTGATGTGGGCAAGCCTCAAGCTAGTGACCACCAAGGAACCCTCCAACTCTGAAAAACTAGAATTCCAAGAATCAAGAGTTCCCTCAAAGCAGAGGCCTTGAGGCTTTCCATTCTGTCCCTCATTTGCTGTTGAACATGACCCTTCTTTGGGCAGGAAAGTGGACAGGGGCCTCTGGGACTATTTCCTTACTTTTATCAGTGGCTCCTTTCAAGGTTGGGAGAGCAAATGATCGATTGTTACGCCTGGTAGAAGTTGACTCTCAGGAGTAGAGACTCACAGGAACCTGAGGCTCTCAACAAGAGGAGAATAGAATCACAAGTCGTCAAGTCTGATCTTCTCCCTCATCCCCACTGTCCCCAAAGCCAGGACTCCCCCCACCCCACAGGTTGCCTGAAGGAGCCACCAGCCTCTGCTCAGGTGCCAGAGGCAGGACACCCACCCCTTCAAAGGGTCACAGTGTCATCTCATGGGCACAACGTCAGCTCGTGGGAAAGAAGACAGAGTCTGGTTTGCTCACCAGTACGGTAACCTGGGGCAGATAACTTTCCCTTTCTGAGATTTTTGTGGGGAGAGGGTTTTATGGGGATGAATAAGACAAAATATGCAGGCCACTTAACACAACCTCTGGCACTCACTGAGACCTGAGGAAAGGTAGCTTCTATTGACATCATCAATCCCATTTCCCTGACTATTCCTATTATTGGACAATGGACAATAGTGGCCATTGTTCAGCAGCTTAATTGTCGGAAAATGCTTCTTCAAGTCTGAGCCGGAGTGTGTGCTCGGCTGCTCGGTCATGTCCGACTCTTTGTGACACTGTGGACTGTAGCCTGCCAGGCTCCTTGTTCATGGGATTTTCCAGGCAAGAATACTGGAGTGGGTTGTCATATCCTTCTCCATCTGAGCCAGGTAGACTCTGGGTAAGTCGATGGAAAGTTAAAATCTGCCCCTAGGACACCTCTCCCCTTCCTTTGACCTGGCTGCCAGCACTCAGAGGGCCAACTTCCCCTTTTCAGGGACTGGTCCTAGTCCTGGCTTGGACACTGCTTTACTAGAGGACCTTGCTTACTTCACTTCTCTTTTCTGGGCCTCAGTTTGCAAAGCAGAGGATCAGGCTAAATAGTCTTGGAGATGGACCCTGCTCAGACACCTCCAACCACATATCTGAGCCCAGTGCTCCTCCCTGCTCCCTCTGGTCAGCTGCATAGAACTCTGTGTTGGCCCCTGCCTTTCCTGGTCAGTCCTGAGGACCTCCTCTGGAGAGGATTGGCACCACTATTCTGAACCCTCCACATATTTGGCTCCCAGGGAAAAGGAGTTAGACTCAGCCACCACCCCCAGGCCACAGAGGCCAGCACGAAAGGCTAGACTTAGCATCACTGTTTATGGTAACCAGCTATCCCCAAGCAGATCAAAGGCAAAAATCAGGCCTCACACCCTAGTCTCTTGGCTTCCAGCCCAATCCTCTTCTCTCTGCCAGCAGTCCGTCCATCCAACACGCCATAACACAGCACCAGCAGTACCCCAAGCGCTGCTAGGCACGGGGAATACTAAGGTGAGAGGAACTTGGTACCTGCTATTGTGGAATTTCACAAGAGCTCCTGGAAAGAGACTCAGTTATTTATTCATCCAACAAACACATAAGCACCTACTTTGTCAGGTCAGAAGACCAGCCACACCCCAAAGCCAAGCTCCCACCCCTCCCATGGCCTGGCCCTTGCTGCAGGTCTGAGGCCTGGTGGCTCGGCAGGCCACCCACCGCCTCCCAGAGGGACGGGCAGGCATGAGCTCATGTCTGCGGAGCCCCGAGGCTCTCGGAGTGGGCTCCGAGCACAAGGCCTCCTTGTGATTCCGAGAGGGATGCGGCGGGGGCTGCCGAGCCGGCGAAGCCCGGGCACGGCGCGGCTGTCAGCAGACACTCCCGTGGCCCAGGGTGCCGCGCTTTGATATGGCATTAATGCGCTAATATCTTAATCCGGCCACCACCCGCCAGCTGCCCGGCCACACAGCGGGGCCCTGGGGACAGGTTTCCAAATTACATTATTGAATGTTTACCTAGTGAGCTGTCCAAAGAGTGTTTAACACCGGCTGAGGGGAACGCGTGTGCATAGGACAGCCCCACACGCACAGCCCGCGCGCATGCCACACACACTCGGCCCACCGGCTGGACTCACAGACACAGGCCGCCTCCACAGGGACAGACGGACTGCAGAACCCTTAGCGAACACGCATGAACATATACACACACGCATCCACACCCCGTCCCATGCCAGGCTCACACGTGCCCTCACACACCCTCACGGCTGCCACACCAGGAAGCAGGCCTGCTTGTCTCCTTCTCACGCTCGCTCACCCCCTAGGAGACCCCCGAAGGGTGGTCCCACGAAGGGGCACAGCGGGACGCTGTCCCTGATCGTGCCAGGCCTCCCAGGCGCCCCAACGCCAATTTCCAAGTTCAGACACACTCCGGCCCCCCCGCAGGTACTGTTAATAATGGCCGTGGTCGTGACACCAGCCAGGGGTCCTGCCCTCAGGAAAAGTGAGGTGCGCTTCATACCTGGCCCCGCCCTCCACACACGCCTTCCGCTCCCATCGGGTCTTGTCTGCAAACAGATCCCTCCCTCCTCCTTTTTCTCAGTGCTATTCTCTCGGCCTCCCCACTTTCCATCCTCGAGATCAAGTTACTTACTTCTAGGCAAGCTCCCCGCCCCTCTTCAGGAAGCTCTGCTACTCCAGCCAGCAGAAAGAAGGCTGCTCCCCTTCTTCTCCTCTTCCCCCACCCCCCCTGCCACCCCAGCCTCCTTTTCCTCTCGCCCCCTCCTCCCTGGTTCCCCACACATGGGCCCTGACTCAAGGCTCAGAGCAGGTGCTGCCTTGACATGTGAAGGGTAACACGGCCCACCTCATGGGACTACAAGTAGATAGATAGATAAAAGTCGCTCAGTCGTGTCCGACTCTTTGCAACCCGTGGACTGTAGCCCACCAAGCTCCTCCGTCCATGAGATTCTCCAGGCAGGAGTACTGGAGTGGGTTGCCATTTCCTTCTCCAGGGGATCCCCAACCCAGGGATTGAACTGGGTCTCCCTCACTGCAGGCAGATGCTTTACCATCTCAGCTACCAGCGAAGCTACCATGGGACTATAGTGAGAGGCAAAAACATTCATTCACAATCTGGCATGTAATAGTCACTCAATGAAAGCCATTATACATACCATGACTAGGTGATGATGATGATGGTGGCAAAGATGACTGTGCTTCCTGAACCCTGTGTCCCATCTCTGCCCTGGACTGTGAGCTCCCAGGGGTAGACCTGACACCACCCTCTGGCCCTTAACAGGAACTCAGTGTTGATTAGGCTTCCCTGGCAGCTCAATCAGTAAAGAATCCGCCTGCCATTTGGGAGACCTGGCTTAGTTCCCTGGGTTGGGAAGATCCCCTGCAAGAGGGCATGGCAGCCCACTCCAGTATTCTTACCTGCAGAATCCCCATGGACAGAGGAGCCTGACGGGCTGCAGTCCTGGGGTGGCAAAGAGTCGGACACGACTGAGCAACTAAGCACGGTCTCGATTGGGTGAGTGACTAAGGAGCCCGCTGTTTGCCCTGCACTTTCACAACCAGAGAAAGGATTTTCCTAGAAATATTGAATGGAGAAGCAAATCTGACAAATTCACTGGACTCGGTGGGAGTCCCCAGATCCACCTCATCCTGCTTCTGTCACAAAACCCTGTGGCCTCTGTGAGTCTGTGCCTCTTTCTGGGACTCAATTTCCTCATCTGTCAAATAAAAAAGTCGGATGGTGAGGTTTCCAAGTTCCTTCCAGCTCTGAGGTTCTGGAATTCTAAGCCCCAGGCATGACCTTGCCCACTCGGGCTACAAGCTAGTTGCGAAACCAGACATGTCAGCCAAAGGGGTGAGTGCTGGTTAGGGCCGTCAGGGGAGGAGGAGGAGACAGTGACAAGAGGGGAGGGTGAGTGATCAGCAAAGGCACAGAGGCTGGAGCCGAGGTGTACTCTTCAGGCAACAGTGAGGAGCCCGTTTAGGCAGAATGGAAGGCTGGCCCAGGAAGACAGATAAGACGAGAGAGGGGCACAAGGGCTGTGTCATCAAAGGCTTTGCAGGTTAGACTGAGCAGTTGTGGCTGTATTTTGTAGACCAGTGTATTTATAACTTGCGGGCTCCTGGGGATCATCTGTGGCCATTGTTAAAATCGCAGATTCTCTCTAAAAAAGAAATGATGCAAATGAACTTAGTTGCAAAACAGAAATAGGCACACAGACATAGAAAACAAACTTCTGGTTAACAAAGGGGAAAGAGGAAGGAGTTTGGAATTGTCAGATCAAAGAAAAAAATATTTAAAAAGAGTGAAGAAGGCATAGTACATAGAGAAACAGTGTATTACTGGGTTGATAACATTCCCTTAAAATTCTTGTACACCCAGGGAATAGCAGATTCACACTGCTATATACAAAATAGATAAACAACAAAGTCCTACTGTAGAGCACGGGGAACTGTATTCATATCTTACAATAAACTATAATGGAAAAGAATCTGAAAATGAATATACATATAAAAAAATGGAATCACTTTGCTGTACACCAGAAATTAAGACAACATTGTAAGTCAACTATACTTCAATTTTTTTTAATAGCACTAATATAAACAACAACAAAAAATACAGATTCCCACGTCTCCCCCTCAACCCTATTAAGAGAGAGCCTCTAGGCAAGGAACCTGGGACTCTTTATTTATATGAAGGGACCTGGATGATCCTTACAAATTAAGCAAGTTTGGGAAACACAACTGGGTGAGATGCTGAGTCACTGAACAGTACCGCACATGGGAACAACGCACCCAAAGTCTCTTCATCTCAAGTTGTCCAGGTTTGAGTCCACTTTCCAGCACTGGCCCTTGACCTTTCTTCATCTCCCACATGTAAAATGGGAATAGTAATCTCAGCACCTACCTTAAAGGCTGGTCACGCGAGAGCCTGCTCAGGACAAGAATGATGAGGCTGTTGCAGGAAATAAGAGCAGATGCACCACCCAACTAATTTGAGAAAGGAAAGGCAGCCACAGCGGAGGTGAGTGATGTCTGTGAGTGGAGGGGTAGGCCCTGGGGGCTGGGAGAGCAGAAGCATCTCTAATTTGCCTTGGGCTTCCATAGACTCCCTTTGATTATTCAGATTTTATTCATTCACTCATTCATCCAACAATATTTATTGCATCTCTACCATGTACCACTTGATGCTAGGTGCCAGGAATACAAATAGGAAGTAGAGAGACACAGTCCTTCTCCTTGGAGAGTTTATAATCTGGAGGGAAATGTCAAACATGGACAAATAACTGAAATAACTCCAAGTCATAATAAGTGGTATGTGCTGGTGGTAGTTTAGTCCCTAAGTAGTGTCCAACTCTTTGAGACCCCATGGACTATAGCCTGCCAGTTTCTTCTGTCCATGGAATTTCCTAGGCAAGAGTACTGGAGTGGGTTGCCATTTCCTTCTCCAGGGCATTTTCACGACCCAGGGATCAAACCCCAGTCTCCTGCTTGGCAATCAGATTCTTTGTCACTGAGCCACCTGGGAAGCCCAACAAGTGGTATAAAGGAAACTGATAAGAGGGTGGCCAGAGAAGTGCCCTCTAAAGAGGTGATATTTATGTGAAGGATTTAACTTTGGGAAGAATGAAAGACAACTGCTCTAGGCAGAGACAACAGCATGTGCAAAGGCCCTGGGGAGGAAAACCACGTGGTATGCTGCAGGAACTGAACCAGTCTGTCTGGTGCATGGGGACTGAGGGGTAAAGTGACACAAAGGAAGTTTAAGAGGTTCACAGGGGCTGGGTCGTGCAGGAACTTCTAGGTCATGGCCAGAAATCTGGATTTTATTTAAGTACAGTGAAGAGTTCTCAAGCTGTAGAGTGATGTGATTTGATTTATATTTTAAGGAAATCCCTCCAGCAGCTGTGTGGAGAATGGATGGTAGAAGGGTGAGAGGGAATGCACAGAAACCTACTGGAAGGCTATTAATCTATGAGGGCGGTGGCAGGGGAGGCAGAGAGAGGTGGACAAATTCAATAGCACTGACTGGACCCGCAGATAGACGGGCTGTGGAGGAGGGGAGCAAAGGGGAATCGAGGACTCTGCTGAGGTTTCTGGCTCTCCAGACTGGGTGGATGACGGTGCCCCTTACAGAACTGGGGAAACGGAGAGGCTGGGGGCGCCCTGCTCTGATCAACTGCATGTGATACGTGAGGCCCCCCAGGACCAAGAGACTCCAACAAGCCTCATGCCGGGACTCTGCTTCTGGCTTTTCCACCACAGGTCCCATGCTTTCCAGTCCCCCTGCCAAGAGCTAATCTCAGGAAAGAATCAAGTAGTCATCACTTGCCACTTCCTCCCAGGAAATATCCTCAGGACCTTTCCCCCAAGAAATTTGCATATGGCTAGTGTCTGAGATGGAGAAGGCAGTGGCACTCCACTCCAGTACACTTGCCTGGAAAGTCCCATGGACAGAGGAGCCTGGTAGGCTGCAGTCCATGGGGTCGCTAGGAGTCGGACACGACTGAGCAACTTCACTTTCACTTTTCACTTTCATGCATTGGCAAAGGAGATGGCAACCCACTCCAGTGTTCTTGCCTGGAGAAGCCCAGGGATGGCGGAGCCTGGTAGGCTGCTGTCTATGGGATCTCACAGAGTTGGACACGACTAAGTGCTACTTAGCAGTAGCAGTAGCAGTGTCTGAGAACATAGAGTTTGGAGCCAGATTGCCTAGGTTCAAATACCAGCCCTGCCATTTCTTGGCCATCTGACCCCAGGCAAGTACTGTAACCTCATAATGGAAGTCATGTGCTTCCATTGCACCATAACATATGAGATAACAGCACCTTCTTCATAGGGTTGACATGCAAGCTAGACAGTGTGATGCTTCGCTCCTAAAATGCTTAGGAGAGCACCTGGCACAGAGCAGGAGTTCAGAAATGTCAGCCTGGCCCATGAATGATGCCAGCGCTGTTTGTGGCTGCAGGCTATCTTCATTTGTTAGGGAAACAAGAGATCCGGTGGCGGGAAGACTGGCCTTTGTAGTCGGGCCTCCAGACCTGCCTCATCCACTTAGCAATGGCATGGTTTGGGGGCAGGTTGCCTTCCAAGGGTATAAAGGATCTCGGGCCACCAGTTCCAAGGACCCAGTGAGACGGTTGATGGGTGGATAGCGGGCATGGAGAAATACTATGCCTCTGACAGTTCTACATATTTCCACGTGAGTGGGTCAGTGACACACCCAGAGGGTGAATGTGTAGGACAAGAGTGGGGCAGAATGCCCCACTCAAAGCTTTGTAGAGGCTCAAGTCCAGCTCCCTGCAGAGATTCCCCCAGAGCCCAAGACCAAGCTCGATTGTTCTTTGGGAACAGTGATGCTCAGAATGCTTCCCTTTCTTCCGGAGACCTTAACAGGATGCTACTCACTTCATAATCTCCTTGGACTCTCGTTGCAAATGGGGCTTGTCAGGGAGCAGCCTCTGCTTTGGAATAATGGGAACACTGATGCTGGGAGACTCTGACAGTCCTGCAGAGTTTGCAGCAGGGGCTGGACCAGTCTTTCAACAACCAGCCGGAAGCACTTTCCCCCACCACGCTGCCTTCACCTCTGCCCACCCCTGCCCTGTGGGGCTCTCTCTTTCCCAGACTCTGGTTCCAGTTTGAATCTTCCCCACTGACTGTCTCCTTGACTTCTTTCATATCTTCTCCTCTTTCTTCTTGAGAAGCTCCTCAGAGATGTTCCTGGGACTGCAGACCTGGCACTCCAGGTTCAGGACTCCCAGCCGCCTCCTCTGTGGGTGCCATACCCAGCCTTTTTGGTGATGCCCACTCTCCACAGTTTTCCACAACTGGGCCCTTCCTGGCTTGCATTTCTCAGGAGTTTACAAGGCTCCAGACAATTCCAGCTTAGGTCTCAAAGAGAAAGTCCAGAAAGAAATGGAAAAAGAAAAACAATTTCCCTACCCTCCCCACCCACATATTTTTATAACCTGCCCCAAACTCCTCTGCTATAAATGACCTAATCTTGACAGTTTTACAAGCAACCTGGCCTTAAAATGGATGGGAGGAGATGCAAAGGGGTCTCTTCTGAGACTGACTGAATCCTCAGAAGTGACCCAGCGCACATGGCCCACCAGGCACAGCCCTGTTGTCTCTCCCTCCCATCATGCCCAGAATGCTTCAGGCTCTGAGAGGAAAGGCATGACATGAGCAGAGTCCCTATTTGGGCATCAGAAGACCCAGACCAACTCCTGAATCTGCCCTTCTCTGGATCTCAGTTTCTCCATCTACAGAATAGGGGTTTGGATCAGATGACCTTTAAGGACGACATGGTGGCTGGGGGTTAGGACCAGGACTTGAATGGAAATGAACAAGACTCCATGCTGGGCACTGGATTCCCTGTGAAACACCCAGAGAAAAAGTCCATGTGGCCCTGAGTCAATTTGGGGCCAACAGGAGGAAAGAGAAGATGACCCACTAGCTATCACTCCCCTACCTGAAAACCTCCCCCTCACTCTTGGGCAGAAGAAATGCAGAGCCTTCTTTCTGGCCGTAAAGTACCTCCCCAGCACCCTCCATCCATACCTCACCTTGCACTTGATGATCCTGAAACACCAAAGTGCTTATTTCGATTTCATCGCAGGCTCTGCTCTGCACTCTTGCTCACACTGACCCCATGGTCTGGAATTCCTGCCCGCCCCCGTTGGCCCTCCTGGAACTGTGAGTTCCCAGTTCCCTTCTCAGCACCCATTCAGGCACTGCCATCTGTGGGAAGCACTCGGGGTCCCCAGGCTGAGCCCCACAGCCCAACACTTACTCCCGGCCCATGGCAGATGGAGTGTGAGTGAAGGAGTGGGGAAGGATTCCGGACAAGGTGTCCCACAAAGACAGGATATCTGGGGAGAGTGACAAGGTGGGTGGAAAGGTAGATTAAGATGAGGCTGGAGAAGGCCCTCCACTCCCACCAAATCCAACCTTTCTAGACGCCTGAGGTGAATAATAACACACAAGGAGGAAAATTCAAGGACTTATAAGCATGCTCCAAAACGCTTATTCTTTCTCCTCTAATACAGAATAAAACATGAAGATGGGAATCAAAATCTCAGAGTTTTAGAATGTTCCAGCAAAAATCTCTCCCTCTCAACCCAAGTAGACCCATGTTGGGGACAGGATAGGAGAGAGATAACCCCAGTCTGAGGACAGAGAGGAGGAGGCCCAGGGAAGTAAGGCCACTTGCCCCTGATAACACCATACTGGGGGGGGGGGGGGGGGGGGGGGGGGGCAGAGGGTGGCGTTTAAAGGAGGAATGCTTTAAAATAATATGACATCTAAAAATAGTGCAGGGCCTGGCCTGGCTGACTCAAAGGGGTCAGGTTTTATGGCTGCCCCCATCTGCTTTTCTGGGACGGTGCAGCTCAGCCTGCTCCAGTTATAGTTTTTCCATGAGCTTGGCTCAGGTTTCCCCGTCCCAGTGGTGAGCCCATGGGTCAGTGCCTAATTTTCCAACGTTTATCTTTCCCATTTACAATTTCCCCACGTAAATGGCCAACTCTGTGGGTCCCCTGTGTCTCAAACTCCAGGCCTGGAATTCAGGGTAACCAGGCATGCAACCTTCTCACAGTTCTCAGAAAAGCCTAGAGCCATTCGTAAGGGCCATGCCATCAGGACTGGGCCCCAGGGAGCTACTTCCTGTATCCCACTGAGATACCCCCTCCCGCTATAGGGATGCTGCCTCATTCAGTCCCTCATCTGCAGACCAGCTCCCTCTTGAGTTCTGTACCCCGAGCCAATGAAACACACACGGCTATGGCTATGGCACCTTCCCTGCCCTCAGAGCGAGAATGCTGGAGTGGGTTGCCATTTCCTCCTCCAGGGGATCTTCCCGACCCAGGGATCAAACCCAAGTCTCCTGCAACTCCTGCACTGGCAGGCAGACTCTTGACCACTGAGCCCTCCGGGAAGCCTGCAATGGATGAGGCAGATCAGAGGCTGGGTCACCTGGACAGCTGCTCTGCAAGCCAACTGATCTCTGAGGAGCAGGGGGAGTTGAGCTGCTCAGGCCCAGTTCCTCTTCCCCACCTCCACAATCAGATATGTCCCTCCTTCCCTGCCCTTACTCCCCAGAGAGCATCCAGGAGAAGAAGCATCCTTCGGAGATTAGAGAAAGCCTCAAAAGGAGGTCACTTAAGGATGGATTTGAAGTTGGTTAGAATCTACAGTACTCTTGCCTGGAAAATCCCACGGATGGAGGAGCCTGGTAGGCTGCAGCCCATGGGGTCGCAAAGAGTCGGACACGACTAAGCGACTTCACTTTCACTTTTCACTTTCCTGCATTGGAGAAGGAAATGGCAACCCACTCCAGTGTTCTTGCCTGGAGAATCCCAGGGACGGGGGAGCCTGGTGGGCTGCCGTCTATGGGGTCGCACAGAGTCGAACACGACTGAGGCGACTTAGCAGCAGCAGCAGCAGCAGAATCTACAGTAAGCCTGATTTATCGAAATCTTGAGAGAAACCAGTTTTGAACATCAGAGTAACTGTACTGTACCATCTTGCTTCCTTCACAGGACATTCTAAAGCAACTGTTGAGTCTCTCATGCTTATCTCATTTTCACAACCACTAACTCAACCTGTTCTCTGGTGGACATTATTGGTCCACTGTATAGATAAATGAACTGAGGTTCAGTGAACAGCAGCCACTGTAGTTAGGAAATGATAGAAATAACAGAGTTGAGATAAAAACACCCTGGAAGCCCGTCTTTCCCCATGATTGCTCTGGAAGATCCACATGAGGCTGAACTTGGGACTTGCTGGTTTGAGAGAGAACCCTCTCAAATCCATCTCATGAATATGCATCTGGTTTCCCTTGGCTCATTGGAAATTTGCCCTCCACTCTCCCTTAGGTGAAAGTGAGAGTTAGTCACTCAGTATGTCTGACTCTGTGTGATCCCATGGACTGTACCCAACCAGCCTCCTCTGTACGTGGAATGGCTGAAAACTCAATGTTCAAAAAACTAAGATCACGACATCTGGTCCCACCACTTCATGGCAAATCAATGAGGAAACAATGGAAACAGTGGCAGATTTTATTTTCTTGGCCTTCAAAATCACTGTGGATGGTCTAATTGCAGCCATGAAATTAAAAGACACTAGCTCCTTGAAAGAAAAGCTATGAAAAACCTAGACAGCATATTAAAAAGCAGACACATTACTTTGCTGACAAAGGACCATATTATAGTCAAAGCTATGGTTTTTCCAGCAGTCATGTATGGATGTGAGAGTTGGACTCTAAAGAAGACTGACTGCCGAAGAATTGATGCTTTCACACTGTGGTGCTGGAGTAGACTCTTGAGAGTCCCTTAGATATCAAGATCACACTGGTCATTCCTAAGGGAAATCAACCCTGAATACTCATTGGAAGGACTGATGTTCCAGAAGCTGAAGCTCCAATACTGTGGCCACCTGATGTGAAGGGGCCTCTCATTGGAAAAGATCCAGACGTTGGGCAAGATTGAGGGCAGGAGGTGGGTTGGTTGGATTGCATCACTGACTCAATGGACATGAGTTTGAACAAACTCCAGGAGTTGGTGAAGGACAGAGAAGCCTGACGTGTTCATGGGGTCAAAAAGAGTTGGACATGACTTAGTGACTGAACAACGACTCCTGCTGGGGTCCAGCCCCGGTGGATCCAGGGAATTCAAAGGTGGGGACGGAGTCAGCGTCCTCGGAAAAATACATATTTAATTACAGATATATAAAGAGATTAGAAATGGATAGTGTAGTAGGAAAATTAGTGGAGAAAAAGAGGCTGAATAACTTGGTTTATGTGGAATAGCATCCATGCTCCAGATGGAATTCAGCCAGAAAAATGGGGAGCAAGAAAGAACGACACAGGGGTCTCAGTCTTTCCAGAAACTGGTCCAATTTCTTTATTTTGGGGTTTGCTTATATACCTTTTGTTACATATTGGGATGAATACAGAGTCACGCGGGGGTCAGCAGTC
Organism: Budorcas taxicolor; assembly: GCF_023091745.1. Taxonomy (NCBI): domain Eukaryota; kingdom Metazoa; phylum Chordata; class Mammalia; order Artiodactyla; family Bovidae; genus Budorcas; species Budorcas taxicolor. The sequence goes on from NC_068912.1 coordinate 98,755,997, forward strand.
CTGACCTTTATCAAAATCAGGTGCTTCACATAAAAAGGTCTTAGGGATTTTACATCATCTTCTGGCCATGAGTGAGACCTGCTGACATTTTATGATCCTTTCTTTCTGATAACCAAAAAACTTCTTTTTTTCCAAGGGTGTTTTTTCTTAAACCAGGCACCACCCTCCAAATAAAGTTACATTCCTATAGGATGAGGGTGTAGTGAGTTACAATCAAGAAAGGAATTTATTTAACCCAAGGTTAACATGATTAATCTTAAAGGTTAATACTTATTTCTCCTATATGCTAGTTATATTCATTATAAGGGCAGGGAACATGGAGATTTAGCAGCAAACATCAACCCAACAAATGAAAATCCTTTCACCAATGTTCCCCTTAAGATCTATTTAGTCTTAAGATAGTGATAAAGTTACATTTTTACATAGCAAGGACACAGTGATTTATAACAAAGTACAGTGATCTATTACAAAAGAGAAAATTCATTAACTCAAAAAGTCCAGTATTGCTAACCTTAAAAACTACTATATTTCCTTTTCTATATTGCAAATACATTGATTAATATATTCCCAGGTGCCTAAGGATATGGAGGCCTGGGGGCAATCATTGACTCAACAATGAGAAAAGCCCTATGCTAATTAAGACTCTCAAAATACTCCAAAACTCTCTGTGCGGTTTATGGTTAAGAGGTAGTAAACAATCATGTGCGTAGTGGCAGGAGTATGGATAATCCTGTCACACAAGCTAGTCTGTCAGCAGAGAGGTTTGACCTAAGACATCCTTGGCACACCCAGAGCAGGGAATTAGCAGCAATTATTAGCACAACAAATGAAAAACACTTCACCAATATAATTCCTAACCAACCCACTATACTAATAATTTCCAACTCCCCAAAAGAATTTGCCTTTAGTAAGTCTAGAACATCTCATGCCTCTCAGATTGGGAGGCTGTAAACAATCACGTGTGGCCGGACGAACCTATACAGGTGGGCTAGATAACCTTCAGAGGAGTCCGTAAGCTGAAACACTCTTGTGACACCCAAGAATTTTTATTGCCTTGGAGCTGTACGTTTATTCCTTCTCCAAGGAAAACGGTTATGGGGGAGAGCATAAAACAGACTCTGATTTTGGGGTAGATGCTCGGGAACAGGGGGTTTCCTGAGGCTTGATCACGCCTTTGCGTATGCCAAGCCTCCTTCCACATGACCTTTGCCATGGGCGGAGTTCCTCACGCTGGCCCCGGCAGACTCCCTTAGTTGATCTCAGCCAGTCTCTTAGTTTTAAATGTTTCTATGCTGAGGACACCCAAATCTAACTCCAAAGCTGTGAACTCTAGGTGCATTGCCTTAGGTATCTAATTGGCGTCGCCTACTTCCCTCTCCCAGTCTTGACTGACACCTCCAAACTCTGCTCCTCCCTGTCTTCCTGCTGCTACTGCTGCTGCTGCTGAGTCGCTTCAGTCGTGTACGACTCTGTGCGACCCCATAGACGGCAGCCCACCAGGCTCCCCCGTCCCTGGGACTCTCCAGGCAAGAACACTGGAGTGGGTTGCCATTTCCTTCTCCAATGCAGGAAAGTGAAAAGTGAAAGTGAAGTCGCTCAGTCGTGTCCGACTCTTCGCCATCCCATGGACTGCAGCCTACCAGGCTCCTCCAACCAAGGGATTTTCCAGGCAAGAGTACTGTCTTCCTGAATCTCAGGCAAAGGCTCCACCATCCACCTGGTTGCTCACTTGAAGATCTTTGATTCCTCTGCCCCTCACATCCCTCATCCAATTCATCAGAAAGCTTTGCTCCTCAGAAACATATTCCCCATCTCTCCACATCTCTTCACCTAACTTCTCAGTCAAGTCACCACCCTCTGTCTCCAGGACCCTGAAGTAGCTTCTGGATAGGACTCCCTGGTGCTGTGTTGCCCCGCCTCTTCCCCCAGCATCAGTTCAGTTCAGTTCAGTTCAGTCGCGCTCAGTCATGTCCGACTCTTTGCGACCCTATGAATCGCAGCACACCAGGCCTCCCTGTCCATCACCAACTCCCGGAGTTCACTCAGACTCGCGTCCATCGAGTCATTGATGCCATCCAGCCATCTCATCCTCTGTGGTCCCCTTCTTCTCCTGCCCCCAATCCCTCCCAGCATCAAAGTCTTTTCCAATGAGTCAACTCCTCACATGAGGTGGTCAAAGTACTGGAGTTTCAGCTTCAGCATCATTCCTTCCAAAGAAATCCCAGGGTTGATCTCCTTCAGAATGGACTGGTTGGATCTCCTTGCAGTCCAAGGGACTCTCAAGAGTCTTCTCCAACACCACAGTTCAAAAGCATCAGTTCTTCGGCGCTCAGCCTTCTTCACAGTCCAACTCTCACATCCATACATGACTACTGGAAAAACCATAGCCTTGACTAGACGGACCTTAGTTGGCAAAGTAATGTCTCTGCTTTTGTCATGCTCCACCCCATATCCCCATAACAGAGCAGTCTTCACAAGTGTAGATGAGCTCAAGTTACACCCTTGCCAAAAACTCTCTACTGGCAACTAAAACATAATCCAATCTCCTTGTGCTGGTCTCCCAGGCCCTGTTTAATCCAAGCACCTGCCCCCTGTCCTTATCTCCTTGCTTGCCCCCAGCCCCCTTCCTTCTGGTCCTCAGACACACCAAACCTGTTCTAGTCCCAGGACCTCTGCAGTAGCTGCCTGGTCTGTTAGAATGCTCCTCCCCAAGAACATCCCATTGGCTCTCTTTGTAAATGCTTCATCATTGTTAAATGGACCTACCAAAATAGCCACCCCCAATCAATCGGAGTTCTCCTGGTGTCTTGTTTCAGAGGCTTGGTGACTGTCTCTGTTACAGCTCCTGGGCAGCAGGCACGTTGCCCGTCGTCTCCTCCACCCTGACTTCCTGTGCTCAGGTGTTCTCAGGAGCAGGGCTGGGCCAGGGCAGGTATTGAATGACTGAATCGATGAATGAATGAATGCAGCAGCTCGCACTTCCAGTGTGAGAACTCAGTGCACAGTTTTGGAGGAATAGTCACGATTCATACCTCTCTGCCACACACACGTGTGCACATAATGTATGTAATAGCCACAAAGAAAGGAAGGCATGCAAGTCAGAAACATTTACTAATGACATGACTTTGGAAGACCTTGTAATTCTTCTGAACCTCAAATTCCTTCTCTGAAAATGGGACTAATAGTACTTACTGAGAGAATGTGAGGATTTAGTGTCTGAAAATCGTCAATGCCAGTGCCTTGCAATGGGTGGGTTCACCAGACGGCATCTGTCACTGTTATTTTTTGTTCTTATCACATGACTCTTGGATCCCTTGCCTCGTCAAATAAGCCCAAAGACTCTCATGTCTTCTCACTCCTCTTGTCATCCCTCACTGTGTGTTGCTTTGAAATTAGAAAGAGCCAAGATCAAGCCCTGACTCTACCACTTACAGCTTTATGATCTTGGGTAGGTGTCTTGACCTCTCTGACCTCCAGTCTCTTTATTTTAAAATGATGCTAACGAAAGTCCTACACCCAGTGATGTGAGGACCAAATGAAATCAAGTGCTAGAGAGATGCCTAGCACTGGTACAGGTGCACGGTAGGTGTTTGAAGGGTGGCTGCTGCTGCCGTCTGTCCATGCCTACCCTCAGGTGCATGCGCTCACACACACACCCTACTCTGATCTTGGCTGGGTGCAAGAGCTACTGATCTGAACTCTAGGGATGGCATCAGTTAGAATTATTTTTAAAATCTCATCTGTTTTAACAGGAAGCTTCTGTCAATAAAATGTAGCATTAATCAATGAACTATCAAAGGTCCTGGATTTCAGGGCCTGGCTATCCATGAAGGCTGAGCAAGAGGTTCCCAGGTCCAGCTTTCATTTACATGGTGTTTCTCCCTAGAGCCACTGAATCTTTGGTGAGCCCCAAGAGGAGAGGGGTTTGTCTGGCCCAGGCCAGGAGCCTCTGTCTGCTGACCCTGAGCCATGCCCCTCTGAGAACTGAGCATCCCTCCCCAGGAGTATAATTACCAGTACCTGGGTTCATCTCCACTTGATCCCTGAAGACTAAAGCTATTTGATTTATATCTGAGACTCCAGCGGTCAGTCTAATGCCTAACATAGGAAAGGCACTAGATGAAATATTTTATAGAAAATAAATGAGTGAAGATTGAATAAATGAACAAATAATTTAGTTGCAACAATAATAATTATAACTAATATTTACTATACCAGTCAACCATGTGCCAGGCACCATTTGAAATGCTTTTCACATATTGACTCACTGAGTATTCACAATAAGCTCATGAAGTAGGAACTCCCATTTAGCCCCATTTTGCAGATGAGGTACTAAAGCACACAAAGATTAGTAACTTGTCTGCAGCTGCACACAGTTAAGTGCAGTAACTGGAATTCCAATCCAAGCAGCAGGAGCCCAGGGCCAGCGCTCATAATCCTGACATTGTGTCACACATTCATTCATTCATAACTCCTTGGACACCTACACTGTCTGGTCCTGGGAGGAACTCTAGAAATGCACTGATGGATTAGACCCAGGTCTTCCAAAGAGGTCACAGCCTAGTGAAAGAATAACAGACACAGCAATCTGTAATTATGGCAAGACAAGGACATGGCTGAGTGTGGGAAATTTCTGTGGCAGAGGTTCACACAGCCAGGCCATCCTGGTCAGGTCAGGGAAGACTTCTTGGAGGAAGTGGTCCTTGACTATATTGGCCAGCTATGGGATGGGGAAAGGACATTCAAGTAGAGGGACAGTATGTACAAAAGCATAGAAGTAAGGAAGCATAGCACATGCTGAGAATGGCAAGCACCTGGGGAAAGAGGTAGTGGGGACTGTGCTCGGGAATGGCAAGAGAAGAGGTTAAGAGCTACCAAGGCCAGCTTGGGGAGGGCCAGCATACTCTACAGAGGATCAGACTTTGTCCCCCTCACATGTGGGGTCCATGGAAGAGCCTGTGGCTCTCACTGTCAGATTGTTATGACTTAGAGAATGACTGCAAGAGGATGAGGAAGAATGAGGTCACTGTACACAGCAAAAAATCACACACACAAACCCACTGCAAACACAAACACATCAACCATACATGCATGCACACATGCTAGACACACACACACACGAATACACACACCCATGTGCACCAGAAGCAGGAACACAGGTGTGAAAACCGTGGACTAGAGATGAAGACTTTTAACAGATCCTCGATTGGGCTCCCCTGAGCAGGATCCCCTCCATCTGGACCTGGAGTCCTGGCCCCTCGCCACCACTCCACTCGAGTATTTCCATCCCTGCCTGCTGAGGAAGTTGGCCACTGCCTGATAGGAGTTCAGTGTGGGGACCGAGGATGCCCATGCCTGAGGCGGGGTCAGCAGCCGTGGCACAGGCCCAGGTTCCCTCCCAGAGGGCGAAGATGGTGGGATGGTTGAGGCACCAGCATAGATGTGAGGAAATGATTTTCCAGGGACTCGTGGCCATGAGCGCTCACAACCTGGAGAAAGAACTTGGAGACAAGACCAGACGACCCCGGGTTCTGAGACAGTCCACAGCCTGTTGCCTGGGACCAGGAGCAGGTGGCTCCTCCAGCCCCTCCTGAGCTGTCTCCAGGATCCCGCTGCAGTACTCCCTCATTGCCCCTGGAGCCCAGCCTTCTCCCCCAGATTCTGCACGTCCCTCTTTCAGACAATAATTCTAATGCCATTCTCTCCCCTGTGATTTCAGCATGAGGCATCATGGCATATGAGCAGAAAGAGCTACTTGTCAACCAGCTGTCCCTGTGTTCAAGTCCTGTCTCTGTCACCATCAGCCCCAAAGACCCACTATGTTTCTTTGCTAAGTTACTCTACCACTCGGAGCCTCACTCTGAGATCTTCTTCTCACTTCTGTGATCTGGAATTAGTAAAATCCACCTGGTAGAGCTGGTGTGAAGATTACCCACTATAGAATCCAGAACTTAGAAAGAAAACGAATACCCTCTCCTACTTTCTGGTCAGCCCGCATCTCTCCTGGTGAGAGGCAGTCCTCAGCATCCTAGAGCTAATGTGTCTGCTTTACATCTATGATTCTGTTCTCTCCATAGGGATGTGGTATTTTCCATCAAGAAGTCTCCAGCCTTATCCCCAATCACTGCTCTTTACTTCCTGTGAGTGCAGAAGAAGCTGTGTCTAACCAACAGGGCAGGTGAAATGGACGGCGGGGCAAAGAGGCCCCCCATCAGCCCTGAGAGTTCTTGCTGACCCTCTCCAGATTGGGGACCCCACTCCACCCCCCACACTCCCCGCCAGTGACACTGTTCTGCAGAGGATCACGTGAGGCTTGGGAAAGGCCCCTGCACTCACCCCTCACCACACTCGAAAGATTCTCCTCCTGGAAACTCCTAGGGGGCCAAGATTGTATTGGGGACCACTTGGGACCTCATGGTTTTCATGAGAATGAAGAGAAATGAGATCAGGGTTGAAAGTGCTCAACTGGCCAAAAGACATCACTGGGTTGGGAAAATGAAAGAGCACCATGAAGACGGACAAGTCAGCTCCCCCAGAAGAGGAGGTGGAGGTGTCCTCCCCTGAGTGAGGAGGAAGAGGCTCTCTGTTCCCATCACCGGCGAGCCAGCAGACCTATCCCGACGGAGCCTCCCTCTCCATGCCGCACTGCGCCTTGCTTCCTCTCTTCTCCTCTCCCCGCCTCCCTTTCTTTCTCCCCATTCCTCTCGGTCCTTCCCTCCTTCTCTTTCTCAGCCCGGCCCCAGCTGCTGACCTGAATGCACATGGATGAGACAAGGCCTCACTTTCTCTTTTTGTAAATTGTAAATAAATACACACACACACACACACAGACTTGCCAAACAAATGGCTTATTCCACTGACATGCATGGTATCCTAACCTTTTACAAACCCCCAACAAACTCAAAGTTCCAGAGACCCTATGGTGGGGTGGTGGACTGAGCCATCCTAACTGACCCGATCTAACCCACATTTGCTCTGTGTGGGACACTGTGCCCAGCGCTTCAATGTCAACTCATAAAACTGAGAAAACATCAATTGTTATCATCAAAGAATGGGCTGAGGGTGCGGGGAGAAGGAAATTTTATTCAGTGCTACACTGAGTTTATAAATAAACTTGGAGAGAAATAACAGCTATGCAATCCAGCAATGTGGTGTATCTATTCTTTCATTAAGGGTTTCTTTTCTTTTAGTAAAATTTAATTTTTTTCTTCAAAAAGATCTTATACATTCCTGACAAGTTAATTCCCAGACATATAATAGCTTTTGCTGCTATCATTTAAAAAAACTAAAGATATCATATACACTATGATATTTTCTAGTTAGTTACTATTGTTGTTAAGGAACACTTAATCTTTTGCAGTTATAACATGGAGCTGACATCAAACAGTTCAGAAAATAAGAAAACAAACCCCTACATACTCACCATTCAGATTGGAAAAAATAAACATACAGTGGAAGATCTCTAGGGACCTCTGCCGACCCCCATTCCTCTCCTGCCCTACAGAGGTCATCAATATGATAAATGCCTACTGTACACATTATTATGAATGTGCTTACACTCTTACTATACCCCTGCACACATGTCAGGTTCATATGAGCATAAACATTATATAGTCTCCTTTCGCCTGCCTTTAAACTTTATACAAATGTTATCATACTATCCATCCTGCAATTTGCTTTTCCTGGATTGCTTTGGTTTTGTTCAACACTGTGTCTGTAAGGGTTACTCACGTTGATTTATGTAGCTCTGGCCCTTTTATCTTTACTGATACATAGTGCTTTCCAGTTTAAGTTATAACACAATTGGCTCACCATTTCTGCTCTTGATAAACATTTAAAGTCGTATCCAAATGTTTCTTACTCTTTTAAACAACGTTGTAAGATGTATTTCTGGGCATGCCTCCTCTTGTGAGAATCATGTTGTTGCTGTTCAGTTGCTAAGTCGTGTCCAACTCTTTGTGACCCCATTGACTGCAGCACGCCAGGCTCCTCTGTCCTCCACTGTCTCCCAGGGTTGCTCAAATTCATGTCCATTGAGTCAGTGATGCTATCTAACCATCGCTTCCTCTGCCGCCCCCTTCTCCTTTTGCCCTTGATCTTTCCCAGTTCAATTCAGTTCAGTCGCTCAGTCGTTTCCGAACATTTGCGACCCCATGGACCGTGGACCGCAGCAAGACAGGCTTCCCTGTCCATCACCAACTCCCGGAGCTTGCTCAAACTCATGTCCATCGAATCGATGATGCCCTCCAACCATATCATCCTCTGTCATCCCTTTCTCCTCCCACCTTCAATCTTTCCCAGCATTGGGGTCTTTCCAAATGAATCAGTTCTTCACATCAGCTGGCCAAAGTATTGGAGCTTTAGCTTCAGCATGAGTCCTTCTAGTGAATATTCAGGACTGATTGCCTTTGGGGTTGACTGGTTTGATTTCCTTGCCATCCAAGGAACTCTCCAAGAGTCTTCTCTAACACTACAGTTCATAAGCATCAGTTCTTCGGCACTCAGCTTGCTTTATGTTCCAACTCTCACATCCATACATGACCACTGGAAAAACCATAGCTTTAACTAGATGGACCTTTGTCAGCAACATAATGTCTCTTTTTAATATGCTGTCTAGTTTGGTCATAGCTTTTCTTCCAAGGAGTAAGCATCTTTTAATTTCATGGCTGCAGTCACCATCTGCAGTGATTCTGGAGCCCAGGAAAATAAAATGTCTCACTGTTTCCATTGTTTCCCCATCTATTTGCCATGAAGTGACAGGACCGGATGCCATGATCTTCGTTTTCTGAACGTTGAGCTTTAAGCCAACTTTTTCACTCTCCTCTTTCAGCCAGAGGCTCTTTAGTTCCTCTTCACTTTCTGCCATAAGGGTGGTGTCATCTGCATATCTGAGGTTATTGATATTTCTCCTGGCAATCTTGATTCCAGCTTGTGCTTCTTCCAGCCCAGCATTTCTCATGATGTACTCTTCATATAAGTTAAACAAGCAGGTTGACAATATACAGCCTTGATGTACCCCTTTCCCAATTTGGAACCAGTCTGTTGTTCCATGTCCAGTTCTAACTGTTGCTTCTTGACCTGCATGCAGATTTCTCAGGAGGCAGGTCAGGAGGTCTGACTATGTGGATCACAACAAACTGTGGAAAATTCCTAAAGAGATGGGAATACCAGACCATCTGATCTTTCCCAGCATAGACATATATAATAACTATGAATTATATATATGAAATATGAATTATATATATATGAAATGTATGTGTGTCTCTATCACGTAATATCAGCTTGCACTCAAAGTGGTTTTACCGATTTACCTTCTCGTCTACAGCATATGAGCACTCCCATTGCTCTATAATTCCTTCAGCACTTGAAATTATCAAGTTTCATGTTTTTGCAGATCTAATGTGTACATAATATATTCACCATATGATTTTATTTTGTTTTCCTCTAATTAGCAGTACATTTGAGCACCATTTCAAAAATATATTAGCTCTTCAGGTTTCCTTTTCTGTGAACTGACTCTTCCTGTATTTTATTTTTCTGTAGAGTTCTTTACATTTGCTAATTGATTTGTAGGTCCTTCTATACATTTTGAGTACTTGTTACATTTTTGGTTATATGTGTTGCAAATATCTTTTCCCAATCTGTGACTTCTCTTTTTTACTTTGTTTATTTTGTCTTTGAAGGCACATAAATGTTTAAATTTTAATGTAGTCAAATCTATCCATCTTTTCCCATCCTGTTTGTGTTGTTATGTGAATTGTTTAAGAAATCCTTTTATATCCTGAGGTCATAAAGATATTCTCCTATATTTTCTTCTAAAAATGTTAAGTTTTTTGTTTGCATATTTTCCCATATTGATTCTAAAATTAATTTTTGTACAGAGTGAGAGGAAGAAGTCCAATTCTAACTTTTCTAGGTAGATAACAATTTTCCCAACATAATTGATAGAATTAACCATCATTTTTCTACTGCTTTGGAATGCTCCCTCTTACCATGTTAGTTTCCATATAATTGGGGGTCAGTTTCTAGTCTCTCTATTCTGATCCATTGTTCCATTATCTAAACTTGTGCTGAGTACTACATTTTTTTCACTTGTGAAGATTTTAAAATTTCATTAGAGTAGTTAATTATTTAAATAATTAACACACTGATATAGGACAAAAAGTCTCCATCCCACATCTATCCCCATCCCACTTCTGAACAGATAGGAACAGGCTTTTTATGTATATTCAAGCAAATATAAGCATATATTCCACCTTCCATCTTTTTATACAAATGCCAGTGTACCAAATACACAAGATTTTTCACCTGACGCTAGGTTCTAGAGACCTTTCCATGTCAGTACATTGAGAGTTTCCTCACTCTTTTGTACAGTTTTATGATTTCCCTTGTGTAGAAATAACATGTGTGACAAAGGTTTTAAAAGTCATTCACCTAGTGATGGACATTTGGATTGCTTCCAACCTTCTATTACAAATAACTCTGCATATGTCATTTCCTTTATGTACAAATCTATTTTTAGAGTAGATTCTTAGAAATGAAATTGCTGGGTCAGAGAATGTGATGGTTAATTTTATGTGTCAGCTTGACTGGGCAGAAAGATGCCCAAATATCTGGTAAAACATTATTTCTGGGTGGTTTGTGAGAACCTTTCCAGAATACTGGAGGTTAGCATTGGATTCAGTGGACTGTGTAAAGATGATGACCCTCAGGTGATCACGTGCAGGTGGGCAAAACCCAATCCATTGAGGGCCCAATAGAATAAAAAGATGAAAGAAGGGCAAATCCCCTCTCTCTTCTTGAGCTGAGGTGTCCATCTTTTCCTGTTTCTGGTGCTTGGGCCTTTGGACACTGAGACTTAAGCCAGTAGCCCCCTGGGCCATAGGCCTTCAGCCTGAAACTAGGAGTTACACCATCAGCTCGTCTGGTTCTCAGGCCTTTGGACTCAAACCGAATTATACCACTGGCTTTCCTGGTTCTCCAGCTTGCAGAGGGCCAAGACTATGGGGCTTCTTGGCTTCCATATCCACACAAGTCAATTGCTATAGTAAATCTCCATATATATATATATATATATATATATATATATATGGAATTCCCTTGTAGCTCAGTCAGTAAAGAATCTGCCTGCAATGCAGGAGACCTGGGTTTGATTCCTAGGTGAGAAAGACCCCCTGGAGAAGGAAATGGCAACTCACTCCACTCTCCTTGCCAGGAGAATCCCATGGACAGAGAAGCCTGGCAGGCTGCAGCCCATGGGGTCGCAAGAGGCGGACACGACTCAACGACTAAACCACCATATACATATATACGTCAATCACTTAGAGACTTACCTCTGCTGTCATGCGTGCTTAGTCGCCCAGTCGTGCCCGACTCTTGGCGACCCCGTGGACTGCAGCACACCAGGCTTCCCTGTCCATTGCCAACTCGCAGAGCTTGCTCAAACTCATGTCCATCGAGTCGGTGATGCCATCCAACCCTCTCGCCCTCTGTTGTTCCCCTCCTGCCTTCAATCTTTCCCAGCATCGGGATCTTTTCCAGTGAGTCAGTTTCTTCGCATCTACTGGCCAAAGGATTGGAATTTCAGCTTCAGCATCAGTCCTTGCAACGAATATTCAGGACCGATTCCTTTAGGAGTGACTGGTTTGATCTCCTTGCAGTCCAAGGACTCTCGAGAGTCTAGTGCTGTATATGAGATATAGAGACTGGACGGCAACATATTGTCTCGGCTCTGCTTCTCTGGAGAACCCTAATACAGCCAACATTCACATTTGTAATTTGGATAGGGTTTCACCAGATGGCCTTCCACAAGGACTGTACTAATTCACACCTACAAGTACGGCTTCCTCTGCCTTGTCAGCAGAGCAGGTTTTCAGATTCCAGTATATTTATCATTCTGACAGGTTAAAAGAAAATGATACCTTGGTGTAGTTTTAATCTGCCTGTCTATTATTATGCGTGAGGCAGAACCTTTTCCTGTGACTCATTTGTTCACAGCCTTTGCCTATTTTTCTACTGAGCATTTAGTACTTTCTCACTGATTTCTAGGACCACCTTATAAGCTGGGGAAATGAACCCTTTGATAAAATAGGAATATCAAATAATATTTCCCATTTAGTTATCTTTCGACTCTGTTTGCCTTTTGGCATAAAGATTTCCTTAATGCAACTTAATTTTTCTATCTTTTCTCTAATGTCATCTCTATTTTGAGTCACTATTTGAAACATCTTCTCTATTTCAAGATTATAAAAGGATTCACTCATGTTTACTTCTAGCATATTTGTGACATTATTTTACTCTTAAATCTTTGATCCACTTAGAATTTATTCTGGTATGTGGTACAAAGCATGGGATATATGAACCAAACTTTTATCTTTTTCCCACATGGCCAACCAGTGACCCTAACTACATATATTGAATAGTTAATGATCTCCTCCACTGATTTAGAGGCCAGTTTTTTTTTAGTGTACCAAGCTCCCATATATGTATTCACTTCTATTTCTGGACTTTCTATTATTTGATCAGCCTGTCTTTCTATTCATCTATCCATTCCTCACTATTTCAATTATTGAGACTTTCAATATAATATCTGGTACAGTTAGTCCCTTGATATTACTCCCCTTTTTAGAGTTTCCCTGAATATTTAGTTTCTTTATTTTTCACATGAACTTTAGAATCAGCTTATCTGGGTTAAAAAAAAAATGTTGGTATTTTATTGGGATGACATTAAATTTAGAAGTTAACTTAGAGAGGATTGACATCTTTATGATGATGAGTCCTCTTAGCCAAAAGCATGGTCTTTCAGTTCAGTTCAGTTCAGTTGCTCAGTCATGTCTGACTCTTTGCAACTCCATGAATCGCAGCACGCCAGGCCTCCCTGTCCATCACCAACTCCCAGAGTTCACTCAAACTCATGTCCATTGAGTCGGTGATGCCATCCAGCCATCTCATCCTCTGTTGTCCCCTTCTCCTCCTGCCCTCAATCCCTCCCAGCATCAGAGTCTTTTCCAATGAGTCAACTCTTCGCATGAGGTGGCCAAAGTATTGGAGTTTCAGCTTTAGCATCAGTCCTTCCAATGAACACCCAGGACTGATCTCCTTCAGAATGGACTGGTTGGACTTCCTTGCCGTCCAAGGGACTCTCAAGAGTCTTCTCCAACACCACAGTTCAAACGCATCAATTCTTCAGCACTCAGCTTTCTTTATAGTCCAACTGTCACATCCATACATGACCACAGGAAAAACCATAGCCTTGACTAGATGGACCTTTGTTGGCAAAGTAATGTCTCTGCTTTTGAATATGCTATCTAGGTTGGTCATAACTTTCCTTCCAAGGAGTAAGTGTCTTTTAATTTCATGGCTGCAGTCACCATCTACAGTGATTTTGGAGCCCCCAAAAATAAAGTCTGACATCGTCTCCACTGTTTCCCCATCTATTTCCCATGAAGTGATGGGACCAGATGCCATGATCTTAGTTTTCTGAACGTTGAGCTTTAAGCCAACTTTTTCACTCTCTTCTTTCACTTTCATCAAGAGGCTTTTTAGTTCCTCTTCACTTTCTGCCATAAGGGTGGTGTCATCTGCATATCTGAGGTTATTGATATTTCTCCCAGCAATCCTGATTCCAGCTTGTGCTTCTTCCAGCCCAGCGTTTCTCATGATGTACTCTGCATATACGTTAAATAAGCAGGGTGACAATATACAGCCTTGACGTACTCCTTTTCCTATTTGTAACCAGTCTATTGTTCCATGTCCAGTTCCAACTGATGCTTCCTGACCTGCATACAGATTTCTCAAGAGGCAGGTCAGGTGCTCTGGTATTCCCATCTCTTTCAGAATTTTCCACAGTTTATTGTGATCCACACAGTCAAAGGCTTTGGCATAATCAATAAAGCAGCAATAGATGTTTTTCTGGAACTCTCTTGCTTTTTCCATGACCCAGCAGATGTTGGCAATTTGATCTCTGGTTCCTCTGCCTTTTCTAAAAACAACTTGAACATCTGGAAGTTCACGGTTCATGTATTGCTAAAGCCTGGCTTGGAGAATTTTGAGCATTACTTTACTGTCGTGTGAAATGAGTGCAATTGTGCGGTAGTTTGAGTGTTCTTTGGCATTGCCTTTCTTAGAGATTGGAATGAAAACTGACCTTTTCCAGTCCTGTGACCACTGCTGAGTTTTCCAAATTTGCTGGCATATTGAGTGCAGCACTTTCACGGCATCATCTTTCAGGATTTGCATTTACTCAAAAGTTTTCCTTGTTTCCTTGAAAGTGACTCAAGATTGTTTTTGTATTGCTCTTGCTCCTACCTGTTAACTTCATTGCAAAGTAGTTGATTTCATTGTTTTTGTTGTTGTTATTGTCTTTTGTTCTTGTTAATGACATCTTTTTATTCAGTGTATCTTCCCAATGGTTATATTTATACAAGAAAGTAACTGATTACCTATTAACTTTACAGAGCCATCTTACTAAATCCTCTTACTCCTGGGACTAGCTTTTCAGTAGGTTCTTTAGGTTTTCCAGGACTACAATCATCTGCAAATAGTGATAGCTTGACGTCTCTTTTCCAGCTTTTACAACTCTCATTTTTTAACTTTGTCCCATTGCCTCATCTAGTGGTATTGAGGTCTTGGGAAAGCCCAGCAAATAATACCTTTCCTTGCCCAAATTCTGAACCAATTGAAAATAACACAGAAAGAGGCCAAATACAGTTTATTGCTGATAAAATTTAGATATTAGAAAATGTGGCTTCTGTCTGACTTACACTCATTTATAAGCAGCCCTCTCCTAGCAGCATCACCAGCTGAATGTTATGGGCTCTGATATGCAGCATTATCAGAATTAATTTTCTAAATATTCTACAATTTTAGGGTTTTTTCTCTTTGACCCAAGGCTTTCATTATTGTTGTTTTGTTTTAATTTCCAAGTAGAGTGACTCTTTGCTGATTTTACAATTAAATTTCTAATTTAGACTTATTGTAACCAGAGAATATTGTTCAAACTATTTTTTACTTTTTGTAATTTTTCAAGGTTTTCTTTGGGACTTAGTATTAATTTTAATAAATACTTTATAAGCAATTGAATAAAATTGGTGAATTATCTATATTATAGTATGCATTTAAAAATAATGTTTAGTCTTCTCCATTCTTAATTATTCCTTATTCACTTGCCTCATCATGCACTAAGATTGCTACATTAAATCTCTCATTACTGGTATATTCAAAGTTATTTCTCCTCATGTCTCCTGTAGCTTCAGTTTCATGAATGTTGATGCTATATTATTTTGTGCATGGATAGATCTTCATAACTGTTATGGATAATGCTTCCAGGTGTTTCCTTGCTTGTGTAGTCCCTCTCACTGTATACCCGGGGTTTGGGGTCTTCACGACCAACAGAACCGACAGAATAGGACAGAAATGATGATACACATCACTTCTCAGAATAGGTTATGAAAGATCTCATGACTTTCATCTTGGTCCCTTTCTCTCTCTCTCCCTCCCCACGCCACCCCTACCCCCTCTCTCCACCCACCCCTCATCACCCTGTATTTGTTATGGGGAAACCAACTGCATGTTTGAACAGGCCCATGTGATGAGGAACTGAAGCTTCCTGCCAACAGTCAGGTGAATGAGCTTGGATGTGACTCCACCAGTACCAGGGAAGCCTTCAGCTGCCTGCAGCCCTTGGCCAACGGTTTGACTGCGGCTTCTTCAGAGACTCTCCACCAAAACCACCCAGCTAAGCTGCTCCAGACTTCCTGGTCTTTGGAAATTCTATGTGGTAATAAATGCTGTTTGTTTTAAACTTCTTGAGCTTTTGGGTAATTTGATATGCACCCGCAAATAACTAATAAATGTATTCTTTGTACATTGCAAACTTTACATGATCATGTGCTTATATAATATTTGACTCATTTAACGCTTTTTGGCCTGAAGTCCTTCTTGTCTGATTATGTCTACTTTTTCTGTGCCTGATGTATTTTTGCCAAAACTTTTATTTTTAGCCTTCCTGAATTGCTTTGCTTTAGGCATATCTGTTTTACACTGTGTAGAATTTTTTTCTTTATGATCCAGTCTGAAAATCTTTTTCTTTAATTTTTTAAAGTATTATTTATTTGTTTATTTGGTTGTGCCTGGTCTTAGTTGTATCACATGGGATCTTCAGTCTTCATTGCAGCATGGTGAAGCTTTCTTGTTTCTGCATGTGATGTTTTAGTTGTGATTTGTGGGATCTACTTCCCTGACCACGTATCAAACCTGGGCCCCCTGCATTGGGAGTGAGAAATCTTAGCCCCTGAACCACCAGGAAAGACCCCCCAAAATCTTTTACCTTTAATAGGTGATTTTGGCCTGTTCACATTAGTTGATATAAGTGATATGTTTAGTTTTGGTATCTGCACATTATTCCATATTGAAGTTATGCTAAAGTTCTTTACTATGTGATCTCTTTGCTTTATTTTCTGTGTGTAAATTTATTCTGATAGCTAGAAAAAAATATTTATTTTTGTTGTTGTGATTACACTCACCAGTTCAGTTCCATTTATTCCATTTGCTCAGTCATGTCTGACTCTTTGCGACCACATGGACTGCAGCACACCAGGCTTCCCTGTCCATCACCAACTCCTGGAGCTTACTCAAACTCATGTCCATCGAAACAGTGATGCCATCCAACCATATCATCCTCTGTCATCCCCTTCTCCTCCCACCTTCAATCTTTCCCAGCATTGGGGTCTTTGCAAATGAGTCAGTTCTTTGCATCAGCTGGCCAAAGTATTGGAGCTTCAGCTTCAGCATGAGTCCTTCCAATGAATATTCAGAACTGATTTCCTTTAGGATTGACTGGTTGGATCTCCTTGCTGTCCAAGGGACTCTCCAAGAGTCTTCTCCAATACCACAGTTCAAAAGCATCAATTCTTTGGCACTCAGCTTGCTTTATGGTAAAACTTTCACATCCATGACTACTGGAAAAACCATAGCTTTGACTAGATGGACCTTTGTCAACAAACTAATGTCTCTTTTTAATATGCTGTCTATGTTTGGTCATAGCTTTTCTGCCAAGGAGCAAGCGTCTTTAACTTTCATGGCTGCAGTCACCATCTGCAGTGATTTGGGAGCCCAAGAAAACAGTCTGTCACTGTTTCCATTGTTTTCCCATCTATCTGCCATGAAGTGATGGGACCAGATGCCATGATCTTAATTTTCTGAATGTTGAGCTTGAAGCCAGCTTTTTCAGTCTCCTCTTTCACTTTCATCAAGAGGCTCTTTAGTTCCTCTTCACTTTCTGCCATAAGAGTGGTGTCATCTGCATATCTGGGGTTATTGATATTTCTTCCTGCAATCTTGCTTCCAGCTTGTGCTTCATCCAGCCCAGCATTTTGCAAGATGTCCTCTGCATTTAAGTTAAACAAGCAGGGTGACAATATACAGCCTTGATGTACTCCTTTCCCAATTTGGAACCAGCCTGTTTTTCCATGTCCAGTTCTAACTGTTGCTTCTTGACCTGCATACAGATTTCTCAGGAGACAGGTAAAGTGAAAGTCGCTTGATCATGGAATTCTCCAGGCCAGAATACTGGAGTGGATAGCCTTTCCCTTCTCCAGGGGATCTTCCCACCCCAGGGATCGAACTCAGGTCTCCCACACTGAAGGCGGATTCTCTACCAGCTGAGCCACAATTGAAGCCTAAGAATATTAGAGTGGGTAGCTGATCCCTTCTCCAGTGGATCTTCCTGACCCAGGAATCAAACTGGGGTCTCTTGCATTGCAGGTGGATTCTTTACCACCTGAGCTATCAGGGAAGCCCTGGAGGCAGGTAAGGTGGTCTGGTATTCCCATCTGTTTAAGAATTTTCCACAGTTTGTTGTGATCCACATAGTCAAAGGCTTTACTGTAGTCAATGAAGCAGATGTTTTTCTGGAATTCTCTTGCTTTTTCTATGATCCAACAGATGTTGGCATGTTGATCTCTGGTTCCTCTGCCTTTTCTAAATCCAGCTTGAACACATGGAAGCTCTCGGTTCATGTACGGTTGAAGCCTAGCTTGGAGAATTTTCAGCATTATTTTGCTAGCGTGTGAGATGACTGCCAATGAAACTCAATGAAACTAAGCCATGCCGTGTGGGGCCACCCAAGATGGACGGGTCATGGTTGAGAGGTCTGACAGAGTATGGTCCACTGGAGAAGGGAATGGCAAACCACTTCAGTATTTTCACCTTGAGAACCCCATGAACAGTATGAAAAGGCAAAAAGATAGGATACTGAAAGATGAACTCCCCAGGTCAGTAGGCGCTCAATATGCTACTGGAGATCAGTGGAGAAATAGCTCCAGAAAGAATGAAGGGATGGAGCCAAAGCAAAAACAACACCCAGCTGTGGATATGACTGATGATAAAAGCAAGATCTGATGCTGTAAAGAGCAATATTTCATAGGAACCTGGAATGTTAGGTCCATAAATCAAGGCAAATTGGAAGTGGTCAAACAGGAGATGGCAATAGCGAAAGTCGACATTCTAGGAATCAGTGAACTAAAGTGAACTGGAATGGGTGAATTTAACTCAGATGACCATTATATCCACTACTGTGGGCAAGAATCCCTTAGAAGAAATGGAGTTGCCATCATGGTCAACCAAAGATTCCGAAATGCAGTACTTGGATGCAGTCTCTGAAATGACAGAATGATCTCTGTTCATTTCCAAGGCAAACCATTCAATATCACAGTAATCCAAGTCTATGTCCCGACCAGTAATGCTGAAGAAGCTGACATAGAATGGTTCTATGAAGACCTACAAGAACTTTTAGAACTAACACCCAAAAAAAGATGTTCTTTTCATTATAGGGGACTGGAATGCAAAAGTAGGAAGTCAAGAAACACCTGGAGTAATGGGCAAATTTGGCCTTGGAATGCGGAATGAAGCAGAGCAAAGGCTAAAAGAGCTTTGCCAAGAGAACGCACTCATAGCAAACACCCTCTTCCAGCAACACAAGAGAAGACTCTACACATGGCCATCACCAGATGGGCAACACCAAAATCAGATTGATCATATTCTTTGCAGCCAAAGATGGAGAAGCTCTATACAGTCAACAAAAACAAGACCAGGAGCTGACTGCAGCTCAGATCATGAACTCCTTATTGCCAAATTCAGACTTAAATTGAAGAAAATGGGGAAAACCACTAGGCCATTCAGGTAAGACCTAAATTGAATCCCTTATGATTTTACAGTGGAAGTGAGAAATAGATTTAAGGGACTAGATCTGATAGACAGAGTGCCTGATGAACTATGGACGGAGGTTCATGACATTGTACAGGAGACAGGGAGCAAGACCAAAGAAAAAGAAATGCAAAAAAGCAAAATGGCTGTCTGAGGAGGCCTCATAAATAGCTGTGAAAAGAAGAGAAGTGAAAAGCAAAGGAGAAAAGAAAGATATACCCATTTGAATGCAGAGTTCTAAAGAATAGCAAGGAGAGATAAGAAAGCCTCCCTCAATGATCAATGCAAAGAAATAGAGGAAAACAATAGAATGGAAAAGACTAGAAATCACTTCAAGAAAATTAGAGATACCAAGGGAACATTTCATGCAAAGATGGGCTCGATAAAGGACAGAAATGGTATGGACCTAACAGAAGCAAAAGATATTAAGAAGAGGTGGCAAGAATACACAGAAGAACTATACAAAAAAGATCTTCACGACCAAGATAATCACGATGGTGTGATCACTCACCTAGAGCCAGACATCCTGGAATGTGAAGTCAAGTGGGACTTAGGAAGCATCACTACGAACAAAGTGAGTGGAGGTGATGGAATTCTAGTTGAGCTATTTCAAATCCCAAAAGATGATGCTGTGAAAGTGCTGTGCTCAATATGCCAGCAAATTTGGAAAACTCACCAGTGGCCACAGGGCTGGAAAAGGTCAGTTTTCATTCCAGTCCCTAAGAAAGGCAATGCCAAAGAATGCTCAAACTACCGCACAATTACACTCATCTCACATGCTAGTAAAGTAATGCTCAAAATTCTCCAAGCCAGGTTTCAACGATACGTGAACTATGAACTTCCAGATGTTCAAGCTGTTTTTAGAAAAGGCAGAGGAACCAGAGATCAAATTGCCAACATCTGCTGGATCATCGAAAAAGCAAGAGAGTTCCAGAAAAACATCTATTTCTGCTTTATTGATTATGCCAAAGCCTTTGACTGTGTGGATCACAATAAACTGTGGAAAATTCTGAAAGAGATGGGAATACCAGAGCACCTGACCTGCCTCTTGAGAAACCTGTATGCAGGCCAGGAAGCAACAGTTAGACCTGAACATGGAAGAACAGACTGGTTCCAAATAGGAAAAGCAGTGCGTCAGGGCTGTGTACTGTCACCCTGCTTATTCAACTTACATGCAGAGTACATCATGAGAAATGCCGGGATGGATGAAGGACAAGCTGGAATCAAGATTGCAGGGAGAAATATCAATAACCTCAGATATGCAGATGATACCACCCTTATGACAGAAAGTAAAGAACTAAAGAGCCTCTTGATGAAAGTGAAAGAGGGAGTGAAAAAGTTGGCTTAAAGCTCAACATTCAGAAAATTAAGATCATGGCATCTGGTCCCATCACTTCATGGGAAATAGATGGGGACACAGTGGAAACAGTGGCAGACTTTATTTGTTGGGGCTCCAAAATCACTGCAGATGGTGACTGCAGCCATGAAATTAAAAGACACTTACTCCTTGGAAGAAAAGTTATGACCAACCTGGATAGCATATTCAAAAGCAGAGACATTACTTTGTCAACAAAGGTCTGTCTAGTCAAGGCTATGGTTTTTCCAGTGGTCATGAATGGATGTGAGAGTTGGACTATAGAGAAAGCTAAGCACAGAAGAATTGATGCTTTTGAACTGTGGTACTGGAGAAGACTCTTGAGAGTCCCTTGGACTGCAGGGAGATCCAACCACTCCATTCTAAAGCAGATTAGTCCTGGGTGTTCATTGGTAGGACTGATGTTGAAGCTGAAACTCCAATACTTTGGCCACATGATGCAAAGAGCTGACTCATTTGAAAAGACCCTGATGCTGGGAGGGATTGGGGGCAGGAGGAGAAGGGGACGACTGAGGATGAGATGGCTGGATGATATCACCAACCTAATTGACATGAGTTTGTGTAAACTCCAGGAGTTGGTGATGGACTGAGAGGCCTGGCATGCTGCGGTTCATGGGGTCAGAAATTGTCAGACACGACTGAGTGACTGAACTGCACTGAACTGAACTGAGATGTGTGCAGTGGTGCGGTAGTTTGAACATTCTTTGGCACTGTGTTTCTTTTTTAGTCCTGTGGCCACTGCTGAGTTTTCCAAATTTGCTTGCATATTGAGTGCAGCACTTTAACAGCATCATCTTTTAGGACTGAAATAGCTCAGCTGGAGTTCCATCACTTCCACTAGCTTTGTTTGTAGTGATGCTTCCTAAGGCCCACTTGCCTTCACACTCCAGGATGTCTGGCTCTCGGCGAATGATCACACCATCGTGATTATCTGGGTCATGAAGATCTTTTTAGTATAGTTATTCTGTGTATTCTTGCCACCTCTTCTTATGTAACTCCTGTGGTTCTTTGTTTCTTTATACAGCATCTACTGGTTGTTTCCTATGAACAATGGTAAAGGGTTGTGTGTTGCTTTCTTCCCCTCTTCCCTCCTCTTCTCTACTCCTCAATTTTTGTTAATAATATTATCATTTTCTGTGCAGTTAAATATGTATATACTTCAATTATTTGATTTTTCAGCTAAAGAATATATGCTTTTTTTACTGTCATTTATAAAAGTAGATTGGCTTCCAATCTTTTTACTCCTATTCTCTGCACAGTTTACAAACAGAAAAGTTGTGTCATTTCTATAATTTTAGAAGGCAGTGTATTTTGTTCTTTGGCCTAATCGTCACAGATTTTAGTTTTATAGTTTTAATTTACCATTGGTTGGTCATCCTGAAATCATGCACATTTAAATTGCTTGTCTGTAGCCTTTAAAATTAAAGAACTATTAGTTGAAGGTTAGTTGGGATGTATAAAACAATTTTGGGGCTTCATTTTCTTTCCTTGAAGGTGTTATTTTCTTTTCTGTAGATATCATTCCACTGCCTGATACCATGAAAAGTTAACTTGAATAAGTCTCAGTCTATTCAGATCTTTTTTCCTCTTATACATGACCCAAACTTACCTGGGTTACCAAAATACTCTTTATGTTTATAAGTAGAATAAACTTACTAAGCTATGCCCTGATTTTCTCATTCTGGATAAATATATAGAATCAAATTGACTTTATCTTATGAAAAATTTTCTTGAGTTAAACTTTTAAATATTAGGTACAATTATTTTGGTTGCTTGCTTTGTTGTTGTTCACTCCCTAAGTGTCTGATTCTTCGTGACCCCATGAACTACAGCATGCCAAACTTACCTGTCTTTCGCTATCTCCTGGAATTTGCTCAAACTCAAGTCCATCGTGTTGATGATGCCATCCTATCATTTCATCCTTTATTGCCCTCTTCCCCTCTTGCCCTCAATGTTTCTCAGCATCAGGGTCTTTTACAATGAGTCGGCTTTTCACATCAGGTGGCCAAAGTATCGAAGCTTCAGCATCAGTCCTTCCAGTGAATATTCAGAGTTGATTTCCCTTAGGATGGACTGGTTGGATCTTCTTGTAGTCCAAGGGACTTTCAAGAGTCTTCTCCAGCACCACAATTTGAAAGCATTAGCTTTCTTTATGGTCCAACTCTCACATCCATACATGACTACCGAAAAAACCATAGCTTTGACTATATGGACTTTGGCGGCAAAGTGATGTCTCTGCTTTTTAATATGCTGTCTATGTTTGTCATATGTTTCTCATGGCTTTCCTTCCAAGAAACAAGTGTCTTTTAATTTCATGGCTGCAGTCACCATCTGCAGTGATTTTTGGAGCCCAAGAAAATGAAATCTGTTGCTGCTTCCACTTTTTTCTCTTTTATTTGCCATGAAGTGATGGGACCAGATTCCATGATCTTAGTTTTTTTAATGTTGAGTTTCAAGCTAGTTTTTTTACTCTCTTCTTTTACCCTCATCAAGAGATTCTTCAGCTCTGGGGGTTCCAAAAGTACATAAGTTGGATCTTCATTTTCTATTTTCTATATTAATCATTTTCTCTAAATCCTTTTTTAAAAATATATCTCTCTTTCATTTTGTTTACTTTTTCTCTTCTTTATTCCCTAGGTCACTTACTGTATTTTTTCAACATCTATTCTCCTTTGTGCTCTTTCTAAGCTGTCTTCATTTCTGAATTTTTTTTTTCTTCTATTCCTTTCTTGAATTTTGCCAGTTCATGTATTATTTTCTCCTATGACTTTGTCCTTTTTTCCCCGGGTTCTTTCATCTTTGCTTTGTTGTTATATTTCATAGAAATAATTGCTTTATCAAGATTTTAAAATTCATGATAAGATGTTTGCTCTCAATTTTCATCTGCTCTGCAGTAACTTTCTCTAGGGAGACGTCTTTGCCATTTAATAAACTTTTCTGACTTTTTTCTCTTCTTTTCCTATAATATCATTTTAGTGATACTTTGTTAGACTTTTTTGTTTTTATTCCTCCTTATTATAGCACTAAAATTCCTTGTTAGAACTAGATGAGTTGGACTCAGCTTGCTTGGACTTTCCATGAACAGAAAGATGCTTTGGTCAGGGGAAGAAAGGGGGTAGCAAGATAGAATCCCAGCAAGGCTGGCTTTCACAGAAGAAACAGTCTCTTCTCTGCTGCCACAAAGCCAAATTGCTTCCACGAAGGAGTTCATCCTTATGTTTCTTGGGTAGCTCTGGCTTCTTAGCTTTTCTCAACTAACTCAGGTCCAAGAAGGCTTTCCCATCCCATTTTATTCCTGTCATTGCACCTGAAAAGCAGGAGATACAGCTTTTCCCTCTCTGGATATATCCCTTACTTTTCAGAAGAATATGTTTGCCTGGCTATCTCATCAAAGGAATCTTCCTCTGAGCTGCTTTCTCTTCATTTCCTCCTATTTATTTTCTTCCTAATCTCAGCTTCTTTGGACTGTACTTACACATATTTTGGAGTCTTGGATAATACCTGTCCTCAAGTTTTGCCAAAAATAGTGTTTATTTTTTCACTCTTTTTGTTGATTTTGGATGGTTTCTAGGAGAAGGAGAAAAAATGCTGCTTTACACAGCCATATCTATTCCAGATGGACACAATGTCTTAATTACAAAGGTTTTAAAATAAGTTTTACTTTTTGCTAGGGAAAATTTAGCTGCCTTTTCATTTTCTTCAATTGCTTCTTAACTGTTTCTAAATCTCAACTTTCCATATGTGTTTTAGAACAAGCTTTTAAAAAATTCCACACAAAGGGACCTTCCTGGTGGTCCAGTGGTTAAGACTCCATACTTTCAGTACAAGAGGAGCAGGTTCAATCCCTAGTTGGGGAACTAAGATCCCACATGCTACATGGCACAGCCAAAAAGTTTACACACACATGCACACATGATGTTGAGCTTTTGGGTTTAATTTCAACAAATGTACTATTAATATAGAGAAAACTGATATTTTTATAGCATTGACTCTTCCTATCCATTAATATGATATGTCTTTTCATTTATTTATCTTAATACCTTTTATTTTAAAATAAAATTTGGGCAGCTTTAGGAAGTGGTTTGTCTGTTTTATATATTGTTCTTCCAAACTTATGTTTCTCAAATTGAAATATAATTGACAAATGACATTATATTATTTTCAGGTACAGTGATTTGTTATTTGTATACACTGTGAAATAATCACAATATGACTAGTTAACATCAGTCACATACATGGGGTCACAGTTCATGGGGTCGCAAAGAGCGACTGAACTGAACTGAACTGAACTGAAGAACTTTTAAGATCTATTTTCTTCAGTTCAGTTCAGTTCAGTCGCTCAGTCGTGTCCGACTCTTTGTGACCCCATGAACCACAGCACGCCAGGCCTCCCTGTCCATCACCAACTCCCAGAGTTCACTCAGACTCACGTCCATTAAGTCAGTGATGCCATCCAGCCATCTCATCCTCGGTCGTCCCCTTCTCCTCCTGCCCCCAATCCCTCCCAGCATCAGAGTCTTTTCCAATGAGTCGTCTCTTCGCATGAGGTGGCCAAAGTACTGGAGTTTCAGCTTTAGCATCATTCCTTCCAAAGAAATCCCAGGGCTGATCTCCTCTATTCTCTTAGTAACTTTCAAATATGTAATATAGTGCTGCTATTGCTGTTTAATCACCAAGTCATGTCCAACTCTTTTGTGACCCTATAGCCCACCAGGCTCCTCTATCCATGGGATTTCCTAGGCAAGAATACAGGAGTGGGTTGCCATTTCCTTCTCCAGGGGATCTTCCTGACTCAGAGATAAAACCAGCATCTTCTGCTTGGCAGGCAGATTCTTTACCACTGAGCCACCAGGGAAGCCCCCATGTAATACAGTACTATTAAGTATAGACACCATGGAGTACATTAAATCCCCATAACATTTATTTTATAGCTAGAGGTTTGTGTCTTTGATCCCCTTCACCCACTGCACTCCTCCCCAACTCCCCACCTCTGGCAAACACCAGTCTGGTCTCTGTATCTCTGAGTTTGTTTTTGTTGTTTGGACTACACATATACAGTATTTGTCTTTCTCTGTCTGACTTATTTCACTTAGCATAATGCCACCCATGCTGTCACAAATGTCAAGATTACTTTTTCTTTTAATGTATGTATACACACACACTGGAGAAGGAAATGGCAACCCACTCCAATATTCTCGCCTAGAGAATCCTGTGGACAGAGGAGCCTGGCGAGCTGCTGTCCATGGGGTCACTCAGAGTCGGACACGACTGAAGCGACTTAGCATGCATGCATGCATTGGAGAAGGAAATGGCGACCCACTCCAGTGTTCTTGCCTGGAAAATTCCAGGGATGGAGGAGCCTGGTTGGCTGCAATCCATGGGGTCGCTAAGAGTCGGACACAACTAAGCGACTTCACTTTCACATTTCACTTTCATGCATTGGAGAAGGAAATGGCAACCCACTCCAGTGTTCTTGCCTGGAGAGTCCCAGGGACGGGGGAGCCTGGTGGACTGCCGTCTGTGGGGTCACACAGAGTCAGACACGACTGAAGGGACTTAGCAGCAGCAGCAGCAGCAGCACACACACACACACACATATGCACACTACTTTTATTCATCCATTCATCCACTGATGGACCTTGGGGTTGTTTCCATAACTCTCCATTTGTGTGTGTGTGTGTGTGTGTGTGTGTGTGTGTGCTCAGCCTCTCAGTGTGTCCAACTCTTTGCGACCCCATGGACTATAGCCCACCAGGCTCCTCTGTCCACGGGTTATCTCAGCAAGAATACTGGAGTGGGTTGCCATTTCCTCCTCCCAGGGGATCTTTGTGACCCAGGGATTGAACCCACGTCTCCTGCATCTTGCATTGGCAGGTGGGTTCTTTACCACTGAGCCACCTGGGAAGCCATTTACTTGGATTACCTCAAAATTAAATTTCATAATTATCTACTAAAGTATCTCTTACATCTTTTGTTAGATTTATTCCTAAGTACCTTGTTTTCTGTTCACATCATAAATGCAATCTTTTTAAAATTTCATCTTTAATACTTCGCTGTGGCATATAAGGACACAACTGATTTTTGTATATTGGTGTTATTTTTATTCAGAAAATCTGCTGAGCTCCTGTTCATTTTAATAGTTTGTCTGCAGATGCTCTAGATTCCTATATAGATCATTATATTCTACCATAATCACTCACAGTCTGGTTTATAGTTCTTTGTCTTGCCTTAATATTCTGGCTAGAACTTCTAGTACAATGCTGAATAGAAGTTGTAAAGCAGACATCCATGCTTAATTCCTGGTAGAAGTCATTTATTTGTTAAGAAATACCCCTTCCTATAATAGTTTAGTGAGATTCTTATCATAAATAGGTACAAAATTTTACCAAATGCTTTTTCTAAGTCCATTAAGATAATTATTTTCACTTTTAATTTGCTAATAATTGAGATTGAGTTAGTAGATTTAAAAATGCTATACCATCTTTGCATTAATAAAGTTGACACAACTGATTACAATGTGTCATTAATAAATATTGATGGATTTGGCAATTCAGGAGCCATTCATCAATCTTATCTATCTTCACAACATCTTTCTAATACCTTTTATTTTCACTATTTCTGAGTCTGTATGTTTTAAAGTTATCTTGGGTAAATAGCACACAGCCAGGGTATGGCCAGGGAGTTGTTTTCTTCATTTTTGCCTACCATGAAATGCTTACCATTTAACTGGAGATTTTAGTTCATTTACTGGGGTTCCTGCTATATTTGGGTTTATGTCTACAACATTATTTTCTGCTTCCTGCTTTCCTTGTTTCTCCTCTGCTTCTTTTTAAATTTTCTCTTTCTTCTTTAGAATTAATCAAGGCTTTTCTTTAATCTGTTTTTTTTCTTTACTGATTAATAGGTTTTTTACTTATACTTTTTTTACTAGTTACTCCTAAAATTTTAATATGCATACTTTTTAAAAGCTAAAATTATTTAAAATTTTATATATTGAAGTATTTTCCCTCCCCTCCAGTTACAAAGACTTTAGACTGCTTCAACTTAAATCACTCTTTCTCCTTTCTTAAATGATATTACTATATAGAATTTGTGTTCTACCTTGATTTTACCCCTAAATTGGTAATAATTTTAACTTTATACAATTATTATTTGACACAGTGTATAAATTCATATTTACTTTTCTTTTTCCAGCTTTTTTTCCCAACAAATTCCTACCTTCTGGTTTCAATATCTTTCTTCCCAGATATTTCCTTTAGAAGATATTGCAGAAGATTTTTGGTGATAAACTCCCTCATATCCAGGATCTCCCCTTGTTTCTCCTCTAACAACTACTTGAACCTACCCCATGTCCCCTATATCCTAATTTATCTCTCTGGGGACACTTACATGTTTATTTTAAATTCTTGATCCTTCTGGTCCATTAACTGGCTCCCTCTGGTCAGGCCTGGCAGCGACTCAGGAGAAGGAGTGTTCAGGGGACAATCCTGAAATGCGTTGTTATCACTGTCACTGGAGTTTTCTGTTCTGCGGTGGCCACAGGATGGGCAGTGAGCATCCGGGACATTGTGAGAGAGACTCGAGGAGGCCATGTAATCTTCTCCCCAGCCTGCCCCCATCCACAGCCCCTGCACTCCCCTGCTTCAGGATCCTACCCACCCCTCACTCCCCCAGGACCCTGCCACCTTCTCTTAACATATCCCCAGGGGGTTCTCACAGTCCTTGTCATCTGAAAACAATCCGTATCTCCATGAATCTGTGGCCTTTTCAAGGCTCCGTTTGGGGGAGGGAAGCAGCATCTGGCCTTATTTTGCCATCTTGTCAGATATCAGGTGTGTTTGGGTTTGTGTGTTTGGTTTGTTCCCAGGATATCTACTCACACACCTTCCCCACTCAGTCATGAACTCCCTGAGAACAGAGGCCATGTCTGACAAGTCTTTGAATTCTCACATCTGGCATAGACTGACATATCGTAAGGAGACAGGGGAGGAAAGTGCTTTGAAGAGCCCCATGTCTGCCACTTACTAACTCCAGGACTTCAGGAAGTTAGCTTACTTCTAGTTCACTTCTCTGCGCTTCAGAATTCCTGTCTACAAAATGAGACTCAGATGAGAACGTGTATATAAAATAGTTAACTTAATGTTTGACCCATAGGAAGAGCTCAACAAATGCTCTTGTTAATTAAACAAAACATGCACTGAGTGTCCCTGCATGAAGGGAGCACTGTGAGGCTTTGGTTTTGTTTAGAATAAATGTCAATATTTCTGCCCTAAATGAGTTGAAATATTGTCAGAGACTAAACTCATGACACAAGAAAGCAGTAATACACAGGCAGATTCTAATAGAATTAGAATCTATTATCAGTGGGTCCGTGGGGTTAGGGAGATAAGAGTCCTAAGTTCTCAGTCCATTTGGTCACTCTCTTTCTCTGCGATATGACTTTGTCCTGTCCTGCTTTGGGCCTCTTTTTCTCCCACTGGCAAAATGAGAAGCCAGACTTCGATCATGACGATCTGAGCTCACACAAATCCACTGAATTCATTTTTATCTCTTCTGCAGCTCCTTAAGGGATAAAGTACAGACCAAACCAGGATGAGTGATGAGTGAGTGTGTCCATTAAGTTCCCTGCAGGAACTAGATGGCTCAACCAGAGGGATAACTGTTGGGGATTTCATGGAGGTCTATTTACAGAGGTGTGGGCAGGTGTCAAGGAACCAATATGGTATGGTGAAGTCTCCAGGGACCAGACTTCACCATTTCTATTCCCTCAAAGGAGGTACCAGTGAAAGATACAGGCATGAGAGAGGGGTTGCTGGACAGGGAGGGAAGCAATGAATACCTTGGCCTTCTCTCCCCAGCCCTCCAATTCCTGCTGGAGTCTTCCATGGGTTGAATACAACAGGAAGTCCTGAGATGAGGCAGTGCAGGTAATACAATTGGTAGCATCAAACTCCTGGGGCGCAGAACAAATGAGAGGATGGACTGGGAAGAGTCATAGAGAGGGTGGGGGAAAAAAAGGAATAGCTAGCTCAGTGAGTGAGCGTCTATTTATTAAATGCCGGCCTATGGAGAAGGCAACGGCACCCCACTCCAGTACTCTTGCCAGGAAGGTCCCATGGATGGAGGAGCCTGGTAGGCTGCAGTCCACGGGATCGCTAGGAGTCGGACACAACTTCACTTTCACTTTCATGCATTGGAGAAGGAAATGGCAACCCACTCCAGTATTCTTGCCTGGAGAATCCCAGGGACAGGAGAGCCGGGTGCG
Organism: Budorcas taxicolor; assembly: GCF_023091745.1. NCBI lineage: Eukaryota > Metazoa > Chordata > Mammalia > Artiodactyla > Bovidae > Budorcas > Budorcas taxicolor. The sequence goes on from NC_068912.1 coordinate 98,785,840, forward strand.
CTGCTGTCTATGGGGTCGCACAGAGTCGGACAAGACTGAAGCGACTTAACAGCAGCAGCATGTTCCAGAAACTGTGCTGCACACATATTGGGTCCTTCATTCCCTTAATAGCCCTGCAAGATGATATCCTTGCCCAGCCTGCCTCTAGGAAACTAAGGCCGAGGAGGAATATACGTGCCCAAAGTTGCATAGCAAGTGAACAACACAGCTGGGGTTTGAACCCGGATCTGTGTTGCACGAGGGCCCATGCTCTTTCCAGCACATCAGGGCATCACCACAAAGCCTGACTATGGGGGCTGCTAGGCTGAGAGACCAGAACGGTGCCTGACTCTGGGGCCGGCTCTGAGTGCTTGTCTCCCTGGAGAGAGATGTCCCCTCTGAAAGCTAGAACTTTCCCATCAATTGCACTGTCATTTGGGCCTGGATTCTTTTTAAAGAAAAAGTGGTCAGAGATGGCCTCATTTGATGGTCTGTTTTCCAACTGTTGCCTTTTTAATCAACCCAAACCTCAACTCTGGGGTCATAAAAGGATCAGATGTTTCTTATATTTGTTTAGCGTCCTAATCAGGACCCAGTCAGCTTTGCAACAGAGTCCCAACTCACAGAGCCTCCCACAAACCCACAACAAACTCCCAAAAGAAGCCTGTAACCCACACAGGGCTTCACGACTTTCCAAAGTCACCATTCAGGCTCTCAGGACCCACATCAACCCCACATATGCTGCATGAAGTCAGATATACCCGCCAGGTATCTCACACACACACACAAACACATGCGTACTCACACGGGCACACACCCACTCACACTCTTACTCACAAACACACAAGGCAACACCATTCTTACACACATTTCCCTCAATTAATAAAAACCCAGGAACAAAAAGCCCTGAAGCAAAATCTAGAAACTCCCTGGGAGGGGAGCACCTAGGTAGGCCTCACCCATCCCTGAGCACTAAGGACACATTTTTCTGCCTGGCCTTAGAAGCTTAACAGTGACTTTAGTAGTCATATATGGATGTGAGAGTTGGACTATAAAGAAAGCTGAGCATAGGACTGATGCTTTTGAACTGTGGTATTGGAGAAGACTCTTGAGAGTCCCTTGGACTGCAAGGAGATCCAACCAGTCCGTCCTAAAGGAGATCAGTTCTGGCTGTTCATTGGAAGGACTGATGCTGAAGCTGAAACTCCAATACTTCGGCCACCTGATGGAAGAGCTGACTCATTTGAAAAGATCCTGATGCTGGGAAAGATTGAGGGCAGGAGAACGGGATGACAGAGGATGAAGTGGTTGGATGGCATCACCAACTCAATGGACATGAGTCTGAGTAACTCCGGGAGTTGGTGATAAACAGGGAGGCCTGGCGTGCTGCAGTTTATAGAGTCGCAAAGCGTCGGACAGGACTGAGCGACTGAACTGAACTGAACTGAAATGTTGTTGCAGACATTTTGAGGTCATATTTTTCTGAACAAAAACAGAGTCTTCTTTAAGTCCCCTACATATGAACGAGTTCCATTTCAAGAGGGCATTTGTAAGTTCAATCTGTTCGCAAACCCAACAAAGTTAGCCTAGGTGCCCAATTAACACAATTGACAACATGGTACTGTACTGTAATAGCTTTATAACACTTTTCACACAAATAATACATAAAAAACTAATAAATACAAAAAATGGAAACATTTTAAATTTTATAGTGCAGTACCTTGAATAGTACAGTAGTACAGTACAACTGGCATACAGGGACTGGCATCAAGAAAACAGCAAGAAGAGTTTTTAACTGGAGGAGCGAGAGGAGGTGGGAGATGGTGGAGCTGAAGGATCATCAGCAATAGGAGACAGAGGGCAAGCATGATCACATCTCTGAAAGCTCGCAACTTGAACATTCATATACTGGGGACATACAGTATTTTCTTTGCCAAATTTTAAATAAACATCCATGCAATGTTCATAGCTTCACAGAATAAAGGTGCTTAATGGACAAAAGATTTTGCTTTAAAAAAAAAATCTTAAAAGCACACTCACCTAGCGGTCCAGTGGTTAAGATTTCATCTTCCAATGCAGGGGGTGTGAGTTTGATCCCTGGCCTGGGAGCTAAGATCCTACATGCTGCACAGTGTAGCCATATAAATTTTTTTTTTTTTTTTTTTTTTTAAATTCTGGCGCTGGCAGTGTCTACTGCCAAGAGTCCAGCCGGGTAATATGGGCCAAGTCAGAATGAAAGAGACAAACCAGGGTTGCCCCAAGGAGGGCAGCTGAGTGAGAGCGCCAGACACTTGTAACACTGTAACAGCAACTATGACAGTGCTAGCCCAGGCTTTCTGCATCAGGGCCAGGCAGGGCTCCACAGGCTGCGGACTGGCAGCAACAGCCATCACCTGAGAGTGTATTGGAAATGCAAATGATTTACCCTAGACCCACCAGATCAGGGCTCCAAAATCACTGCAGATGGCGACTGCAGCCATGAAATTAAAAGTCACTTACTCCTTGGAAGAAAAGCTATGACCAACCTAGACAGCATATTCAAAAGCAGAGACATTACTTTGCCAACAAAGATCTGTTTCGTCAAAGCTATGGTTTTTCCAGTAGTCGTGTACGGATGTGAGAGTTGGACTATAAAGAAAGCTGAGAGCTGAACAACTGATGCTTTTGAACTGTGGTGTTGGAGAAGACTCTTGAGAGTCCCTTGGACTGCAAGGAGATCCAACCAGTTCATCCTAAAGGAAATCAGTCCTGGATATTCATTGGAGGGACTGATGCTGAAGCTGAAGCTCCAATACTTTGGCCAGCTGATGTGAAGAATTGACTCATTGGAAAAGACCCTGATGCTGGGAAAAACTGAAGGCGGGAGGAGAAGGGGATGACAGATGATGAGATAGTTGGATGGCATCACCGACTCAACGGACATGAGTTTGAGTAAGCTCCAGGAGTTGGTGATGGACAGGGAAGCCTGGTGTACTGCAGTCCATGGGGTCACCAAGAGTCGGACATGACCGAGTGACTGAACTGAACTGACCAGATCAGGATTTGTGTGGTTGGGGCCCAGTAGTTTGTTTTAAGATGCTCCCCTCCCACCCAGGGGGATGCACACTAGAGTTTCAGAACCGTTGTTCTTTATTATCTCCTTTAACCCTATTTTCAAAAAGAAGAAACTTCAACTTAAAGAGATTAAGGGGACTTTCCTGGTAGCCCCATGGTAAAGAATCCACCCTCCAATGCAGTGGACATGGGCTCAATCCCAGGCAAGGGAACTAAAAAGATTCAACATGCTTCAGGGCAACAAAGCCTGAGAGCAGCAACTAGAGAAAGCCCTTGGGCTGCAATGAAGACCTCAGTTCAGTTCAGTCGCTCAATCGTGTCTGACTCTTTGCGACCCCATGAACCGCAGCACACCAGGCCTGACTGTCCATCACCAACTCCCGGAGTTCACTCAGACTCACGTCCATCGAGTCAGTGATGCCATCCAGCCATCTCATCCTCTGTCGTTCCCTTCTCCTCCTGCCTTCAATCTTTCCCCAGCATGAGGGTCTTTTCAAATGAGTCAGCTCTTCGCATCACGTGGCCAAAGTATTGGAATTTCAGCTTCAACATCAGTCCCTCCAATGAACAGCCAGGACTGATCTCCTTTAGGATAGACTGGTTGGATCTCCTTGCAGTCCAAGGGACTCTCAAGAGTCTTCTCCAACACCACAGTTCAAAAGCATCAATTCTTAGGAGCTCAGCTTTCTTCACAGTCCAACTCTCACATCCATACATGACCACTGGAAAACCCATAGCCTTGACTAGACAGACCTTTGTTGACAAAGTAGTCTCTGCTTTTTAATCTGCTGTCTAGGTTGGTCATAACTTTTCTTCCAAGGAGTAAGTGTCTTTTTACTTCAAGGCTGCAGTCACCATCTTCAGTGACTTTGGAGCCCCCCAAAATAAAGTTGGCCACTGTTTCCACTGTTTCTCCATCTATTTGCCATGAAGTGATGGGACTGCATGCCATGATCTTAGTTTTCTGAATGTTGAGCTTTAAGCCAACTTTTTCACTCTCCTCTTTCACTTTCATCAAGGGGCTCTTCAAATCTTCTTTACTTTCTGCCATAAGGGTGGTGTCATCTGCATATCTGAGGTTATTGATATTTCTCCCAGCAATCCTGATTCCAGCTTGTGCTTCTTCCAGCCCAGCGTTTCTCATGACGTACTCTGCATAGAAGTTAAATAAGCAGGGTGACAATATGCAGCCTTGACGTACTCCTTTTCCTATTTGGAACCAGTCTGTTGTTCCATGTCCAGTTCTAACTGTTGCTTCCTGACCTGCATACAGGTTTCTCAAGAGATCTGGTATTTCCATCTCTTTCAGAATTTTCCACAGTTTATTGTGATCCACACAGTCAAAGGCTTTGGAAGGCTTTGGCATAGTCAATAAAGCAGAAATAGATGTTTTCCTGGAACTCCCTTGCTTTTTTGATGATCCAATGGATGAATTGGCAATTTGATCTCCGGTTCCTCTGCCTTTTCTAAAACCAGCTTCAACATCTGGTAGTTCACGGTTCACATATTGCTTAAGCCTGGCTTGGAGAATTTTGAACATTACTTTACTAGCGTGTGAGGTGAGTGCAATTGTGCAGTAGTTTGAGCATTCTTTGGCATTGCCTTTCTTAGAGATTGGAATGAAAACTGACATTTTCCAGTCCTGTGGCCACTGGTGAGTTTTCCAAATTTGCTGGCATATTGAATGCAGCATTTTCACAGCATCATCTTTCAGGATTTGAAATAGCTCCACTGGAATTCCATCACCTCCACTCACTTTGTTTGTAGTGATGCTTCCTAAGGCCCACTTGACTTCACATTCCAGGATGTCTGGCTCTAGGTGAAGACCTAGTACAGCCAAAAGAAAAAAAACTGATCAAGATTTAAAAGTTAGGCAGTAACAGAAGCAACACTCCAATACAGCTGTAACTGACTCTTCCCTATTCCTTTGGTAATGTTGAGTTCCTTGACTTGGAGGTTGGCATGTGGGAGCTGGTGACCCCTGCCTGTGATAAGCCTGCCTTCCTAAGTGGTGACTGGCGGCCTTGGCACCTGGCCTGTAGCTTAGAATCTGAACTCTAAGCTTACCCAGGGAAGTACACTGTCAGTTAGCTGACAAGTGATGAGGGCTGGGTGGGCAGGCCTGCAGGGGAGAGAAGTGGACCCACTGGGAGCCCCTGTTAACTGCCCTCAGCTCTACCTTCCCTGGTGCTCCTCTCCTGGCACATCTGCTCCCATTCAAATGCCACGAGTGAAGCTCATCCCCAGCTCCCACACTGGAGCATGGCCGTTCTGGCTCTTCTCTCTGTGCCCAGGGCCTGGCACCAAGTTGGTCTTCTGTGAAGCTGCATGGTCAAGTGAAAAATGAGGAGAAAGTGTTAGGCACTCAGTCGTGTCTGACTCTTTGTGACCCTGTGGACTGTAGCCCACCAGGCTCCTCTGTCCATGGGATTTTCCAGGCAAGAATGCTGGAATGGGTAGCTATTCCCTTCTCCAGGGGATCTTCCCAACCCAGCGATCAAACCCAGGTCTCCCACATTGTGGGAAGATTCTTTACTGTCTGAACCAGCAGGGAAGCCCCAAGGTCAATTGAAGCAGTGACTAAATGCCCCTCTTCTGGCTGAATGGCAACAGAAGACATCATGGAAGGCATTACAGATGAGGACAGTGGGAGGCAGTGGAAAGGGCTCCTAGGGAAGGCTGCGGGGGGGAGGGGGGGTCGGGGGGAAGGCAGTGGGAGACTGCGAGTACGTTGTTTCAGCTTCTCTCAAGTGCTTACAAGATAAGAACTTCAAAGGTAGGTTTGGCAGTCATAGTGGAAAGCCTAGACTGCCAAAATGTGGGGCAGGAGGGTGGGGTTGATTCTATAGGTGCTGGGGAGCCACAGGGAGTGTTAGAACATGAGAGTGATGCTGAGATCGTATGGAGTCTCGGGCTGGAGAGGGATGGAGCACCAGATCCTATAACCTAAATTCTGTTCAGCACCAGGCACTGTGCCTGCTCCCTGCCCAGGACTACCCATTTTACAGCTGAGGCTCAGGGTGTCCTGCTCAAGGGAGAGCAGCTAGGAAGCAGTGAAGCTGAATTTATGCCCAGCTCTGTCCCACCCCAGAGCCCAGGTTCTCACTCCTTCCCTACTGCCTTCATCACCATCTGAGATGTCTCCACGGATGGGCTCTTGGACACCTGGCCTCAAGATCGTTGGGAAGCAGAGGTTTCCTGCCTTCTGCCTGGAGTGTGAAGTCAGCGCTGGAACCTCATCCCTCATGGACACTCCCAGGCTGTGAGGCTGGTAGGTAGTGGGGTGGGGAAGATGGAAGAAGGTGGTGGAGATGCCCGGGGAAGGAAGGTGTGGGGCATGGAGGAGCAGAGCGAGGCCCGGAAGTGAAGCATGTCCCCGGAGCCCTTGGCATGTCTTTCGGTGCGGGCTCACTCTACCGTCCTGACGCTGGGCTCTGAGCCCTGGGCTTTCTCAGCGACTCCGTACCTGGCAGCTGAGCCTGCTCGGGCAGGCCGGGTGTGCACCATGGAGCAGCCGGGAGCAAGGAGGGGGAGAGCAAGGAGGGACCAGAGCCCTCAGTGATTTCCTAGATTCCGCGAGGGAAAACGGGAGACAGACTGAGAGTCACGGAGACGGAGGACAAGAAAGGGACCCTCAGTGACGGCCGGGAGCGGCTCCGAGGTGCGCGCCACGTTCCCTGCGCCCCACGCCGCCCGGCCGCGCCGCAAACTGGAAACAGCTGCGGAGGTTTTGGGTTTCCGCCCGGCCTCCCCCTGGCCCCTGGCTCGGGCCCACCCGAGGAGTTCCTCTTAATCCCGCGCTCTCGCGCGCTCTCTCTCTCTCTATCTCGTGAAACTGCGCTGTGAAAATCCTCGGCCCTGCCCTGGCAGGTCAGCGCGGGGCTGGCGGCCGCACGCGGGGCGGGAGGGCGCTGGCGGCGGCTGCTCGCCGGCCGCCGGGGTGAGCGGTGTGAGGCCGGCTCCTCCTCGCTCCGCCCTGCGGAGCCTCCACTCCCTCATCCCTCCGCCGGGGGCTGATCATGCCTCCCCACGCCTGGATCAGAGCGCCGTGGTGGGGGTTTAATGGAAAGCGCCCCGGGCCTTCCCTGGCACCTGGCAGGTGCTCGCAGAACCTTCACGGGCCCCTTTGTTGCTATGATGCGCCAACCCTAGGGGTCGTCTTTTCTAGCTGGCACAAAGATACCCTAAGGGCTCGCAGGGGCGTGGCCTCCCCGGCTCCCTTACTCTCCGCAGCCTGGGGTGGAGGTCTGTCCCCAGCCCTTCCCCTGGAGCACAGACCCAGCGGCCTTCCCCGAGAGGGCAGGACTCACCACTCCAGCTCATCAGGCACTTCTTGAGGCCCTATTGTGTGCCGGCCCTGCCGGATCCCACTCAGTACCTGCCCTCTGTGCTGTGCTTAGTTGCTCAGTCGTGTCCGACTCTTTGCGACCCCATGGACTGTAGCCTGCCAGGCTCCTCTGTCCTCAGGAACTTAGAGATAATCTTGTTCAACTGGATCACAGGATTTTTCCTCCGGAGTTTGGGGATCAGATAAACAAACCTTTGTTCATTCTGAGCTCAAAGTGAGGGGCATTTGTGTTAATCCATCATCCAGAGAGGGCAAGGGGCCTCCTCAAGGTCACACAGCAGGTCTGTGACAGAGCTGGGCCTCTGGACCATGCCTCCTGCCCTCCAGTCAAGGCTTTATTTTGTTTTGTTTTGCTATGAGCACTGGGCTGTCTCCTACACTCAGAGAGCCAAATTGGAATTGAAGTCCCTGCCCGAGCCAACAGCCAGGGCTGCCGCCAGCTCCCGAAGTCGCTGGCTTGGCAAGGCTTTCTGGAGTCCCTCTTCCCCCATCCTGGGTCCAGCTATGTGGTGGGAGCAGCATAGGTTGGCAGCCTGTGCAGAGGACAGAATCCTGGCAGGGAGGCAGCGCCACAGGGCTGACTCGGACCCCCAAGGTCCTGCTGCAGACTGAGGTCAGCGTTAGTCCAGGAGGAAGGAGCTCTGAGGACTTTGACAGCACAGACACTCTCTAACCCCTGAGAAAGGCCTCTGGGCTCGGAGCTGGCCCCTCACCTCCAGCCTGCCCAGCCCCTGCATTGCTCCTGGGTGTACACACACAGCACAGAATCTCACAGCTGCCCACACAGGGTTCACACACTTGCTCACATTCACCACACACACACACACAATCACTACAGTTTCATGCTTGTGCATGTGTGTGGTCTCATAATCTCCCACTCAGCTACACTCAGTGTCACACACATCCTCTTGTTCACACACCTCTTCTGGGCCCCCCTCTGTTTGTCACACTTTCCGTGGGTGCCCATGGCCAGCACTGGTAAGGGTGACCCTGGAGGCCTCCCCCCAGCCTCCACATGTGTTCCAGCGGTGCCCGCCCCGCCCCTGGCCCTGCCTGGCCTTCTCCTCTTAGCAGGGGCTGCCCCTGGTGCGGGAGCAGTGTGCAGCTGGGCAGCCCGGCCCCAGGCCAGACGCTGGCCTGCTGCTTCACGGCTCCAAAATAGGAGCTCACTGTTCCTCCACAGGCCAAAGGCTGGTGGTGTTTGGAGATGTCACCCACACCACCCCTCTTCCTGTCCTACCTGGCAACCTGCCAGGGCCCACACAACAAAAGAGAGAAACCATCCTCACATCTCCCCCAACACTTGCCTCAGACTCACACCCACCAATCCTCACTTGTACCAGGGGGAGGGGATGTTGAGCCCAAAACCCACTCTGAGCATGTCACCTCCTGGGTCAAACGCCATCCATGGCTTCCCTTCTGTTGCTGGGGAAACCCAGCTTCCTCTCCTGGATTCTAAGTCCCATCATGCCTGACTCAGCCTCCCCCTTCCACCTCAGCTGAGGCAGTCACTGCCCCCATTTCACATGTGCTCACACACACACACAAACGCACACATGCACACGCACAGGCACACAGGCACCCACACCACACACACTTTCGAAAGCAGATTTACCACAAGGTTAGTGATGCCTAGATCTCGCAGACGCTCGCTTACACTGTCCTCTGAGATGCTCTTCTCCAGGGAGCTGGGAGGGAGGAAACAACCCCAGTCACACACAGGAGGCGCTGGGCTCAGGCTCTCCACCTGAACACTGAGGATAACCCAGCGTGTGTGGCCGGCCTGCCTTACACACCTGGTGTGAGGGTGCAGTGATGGCTTTCTGGAAACTGTAAAGTGCTGTGCATGTGGGGAGAGCTGCTGGTAAGATCTTGTCCCTTAGACAGTCTCTCCCACAGGCCCTGAGCCAGGAGGAAACCCAGGCTCTGCCATTCCCTGGCTGAGTGACTTCAGGCAGGCTCCTCCTCCTTTACACTCTTGGGGTCTCAGTTTCCTAAGCTGTCGAGTAGCAGGATAAACCTAGATGAGCTGTATCTTCTCCCATTTCTCACCTTTCAGGGGTCCAGGGATCCACATTGCAGGTAAGCAAGACACAGGAGCTTGAAGTATTCACTCAAATTCAGTTATCCCTCTGTTCCCTTGCAAGGACACTGATCCATTCAGTCATAGACCACAACTGCCCACCCCCACGCCGTGTCCACGTGCAGGCTGGGGCCCAGGCACTGAGGCTGCAGCAAATGAACACAGCGGGAACCACCCCTGCCCATAACAGCCTGTGGTCTATCAGGCAAGAAGAGAAACTGAAGAAGTAAATTACCAATCCATGGAGTGTCATGAAGAAGTGCAGAAAGTGATGGGAATTTGTAACAGGCAGACCTCTCCCATGTTGAGGGTCAGGGAAGTTCCGTCTCAGCCTCCTCTTGGCCCAGGAAGATATGCTCAAGAAGCCCTGAGAGTGAAAATGGATGGCTTAGATCGAGGGAGAATATAGATGACTTAGATCGAGGGAGAATCCAGAAAATGCAGAGAAGGGCTGCGTAGCTGGAGAGGGTGAGAATGGAGGAGTGGGGTGGGGGGAGGGACTGTAACTAGCTTCCTAGTTCTGGGGGCAGGAAGCTGAGGGAGACCCCATGTGCTGACTCTGTTTCTCCATGAATAGGAGGTTAGGAGCAGTCTGCTAGGACTTCAGCCCACCAGTGGGTCACTGAACCAGGGCTCTATGAAACCCTTTGCTTTCTACTCTCTCCCAGTGCTGAGCACTGAAGCTCCTGTGGAAAGTTCTTTAGAGATTCCTCTCTGCTTGTTTGTTTTCTTTGGGGGGAGCAAGATTGAAGGTCTAGCCCCTTCAGGAATACACGAGAGTAAAACGGTCTACCATGTACGGTTGTACAGGTCATTGACTGACCAAGACACCCTGCCAAGGGGATGAGTGGAGGCTGAAATTCAGCCCTTGCTCTGTTCTCCAAGCTGTGTGTGCTGCCATAAGGCTGCATCTTCTGGGGGAAAAAAGAGCTCCCCTGTCCAGTTTGCATAGCGGTACTACCCCCTCTCCAGCAACTGAACGATGAGCACCCTGGGCTGTGCCTGCTCTAGGGTACCTTTTCTAATTCTCACAAGGTGTGTGGGCACCACTGACTCTGGGAACAAGTCAAGAAAGCTGAGATGTCCCTTATTTTCAAAGATCCTAAGAAATGAGAAGGTTGGGTGGGTGTCAAGGCAGCTCAGCAACTCCCCCAGGAGTGAGGTGTAAGCACAGGCTGGAGGCTTTTCATAGAAAGAAAGCTCTTTGGTGCCCAGGTTGAAGATCGAAGAAATATGAGCCTGAGAAATCCTCCAGTTTAGAGTCCCTCACTGTTAAAACTAGGGGGTACCACTAGGTCGTCTTATTACAACCCCCCATTTATCATGTGAGACATCAGAGGACCGGAGGAGTCGTGTAGTTTCCATGGAGTCACACAGCAGTATTTAGGACAGTGCTAGACCTTCCAACTTCCAGAGCTGAGTTTCTCCACGGCACCCTCTGCCTGGCCCATCCCAGGGAACCCTTATTTGAGCCCTTGGGGGCAGGAATCAGGCCCATCTCTTCCAGGGCCCCTGGTACAGGCACACACACTCATTAACACACAAGCATGCACACCCATGTGCACACACACACATTATTTTGGTGGCCTGGTGCTGCCTCTAGCACAGGACTTCAAGGATCAGGCTCCCTGCTCACCAGACTGTAAACCTTGGTGCCACTGAGTGGGTTCCAGAACCTTCTACACCACCCCCTAAGGAAGTTCCAGTTTGATTTTGTTCTTATCTAAATATGTTCCTCTGCCTTATCTCACAGGAAATGGATTAGCACCTGTCCCAGGAGGCTGAGGGGCCCAGGGGACCTGCCGAGCTTCCCAGGGCAACTGTTCAAAGCATGGGGGTCCCCTGGGATGGAAAGGACGAGACAGCCCCAGATTTCTCACAGGACTCCAGCTCCCACCACCATCTCCCCCTCTCCCCAACCTGGACCCACACCAATTCTCAACCAAATAGGGATTAATTAGGAAGGGACACATCCCCTTAACTGGCAACCCATGGGTTTGCAGATGGGCCTCTTTCTTGTTCTGTCTGTCACTGGTGTTTTAAAGCAATGATTTTTCTCCATCTCAGCCATTTTTCTCCATTCTCGTTTTTTTTTTTTTTAATCTCTACATTTCAGCACATCTGGGAGGTTGGAAGAAAGAGGCCCACCACCAGTCGGGGTCACCTAACTGAGAGCAGAAGAGATGCTGCCAACATATTGGCATGTAAGGAGGATTACCAAAATAGTACATATGTGACTTATTCTTTTTTTAACCTTTTTATTATAAAATAACAGGAAACCACACAAAGCAAACAGACAGCATAATGAATCATTGTAAGGTGAACATGCCTGTAAGATTAACAAAATCAAGAAGTAGAGCAGGGCCAGTCCCCCCAGGAGCCCCTCTGGGCAACCCATCCCACTCACAATCCTCTCCCTTCCCTAAAACTAACCATAATCCTAACTTTTATAATTATTGCTCTCTTGCTTTCCCTGATAATTTTATCAGTCAAATGTACATCTCTAGACACTGTCTATAGTTGTGCCCATTTTCTGTATTTGGTACACCTTTCAGGTCTCTCCTACTCCCCAGCTTTCCACCTCCATCTCTTACTTTTCCTGACAGTTTATCTATCAGCTGAAGAACCACAGCTCTGTGACCTGCAGAGAATCCACATTCTGGACTTTGCTGATTGAATACTGATGGCACCATTCACCATGTATATTTGTTCTTTGCCCTTCCTTCAAATCGGTGGCTGGATCCAGAGAGTAGATCAGGCTCTGGCTCAAACCCCTCTGACAAGATGACAGACGGGGCTGTCCTGTGTCACTAGAAATATATAAAGTCTGGCTGCGTTTCTTTCTGGGACAGTCAGCACCCACTGATGCTCAGTGCCGAGATACATTCATTTCTTGGATATTACAAAATGGTGGGTGATACCAGACTCTGTCTTTTTATTGTAAATTCATTAGTTGGAACACTATTGTTATGACCTATAAATAATTTCCATCCTTAAAGTCATGACTTTGGATCCTTGGGGGATGAGCATCTCAGCGTTAGGGAGGGGCAATGATGTGACATGTTTAATCTCGACATTGCTTTAGTAGCTTAGAATACAAATCATGGAAGGACCTCAAAGGTGAAGTTCACTCCAACTACCCACCCAGAACAGGAAGCCCCTCTGCAGCCTCCCTATTCAGCACCTGCTCACACACCTCATGGATTAGGAAGCTCACTACTTTCCAAGTCGAACCATCCCATCCTTGGAAACATCTGACTCTAAGAGGGTCCTTCCTCATGCTTTAGAATGGCCTCCCTATTCTCTCCCACTGGGGCCCTGCAGGGTAGGCCTGCTCCCTCTACCAGGGAAGGGTCCTTCAAAGACTCCTCCTCCAGGAAGTCTTCCCAGCTGCTCCTTTCCCTCTTCCTCCTCTTCTGGCTATAATTTCACATAAAATCCAAAGCTTTGATGCTGTGATTGATGTTTGCTCAAAATTCCAGGGCAGGCTTATCTATAATTTTCAAAAGGCAGATACTCACTTGGAAGCAACCAGACCCAAGTGTCAAACATTAATACTTTATCTCCCAGTCTGGTCTAACCACAGCCATGCTAACCATAGCCAAAAAAAAAAAAAAAAAACCACCTCATGGGTAGGTCTTTCATTGTTTCACCTTTTCTACATCCACACAAAAGAAGCTACATCTCACAAACACCCAGGATGTAAGACAGCAGAGATGGATAAGGCAACCAAATGACTTCTTCTCCTGGTGCTTGGCAATCAGACCACATGAATAATAATTAATCATAATTCAATGAATACAGCAATTAATGAATGAGGAATCACTGAATGAATGAATGAGTGGACGAGAACATGAGGATTGTGACTAGTTTATCTATTAAAATGAATTGAAGTAAAATGAGGTGAAGTGAAGTGAAGTGGTCAAACTACACTGGCTGGAAAGAAACCACCAGCTATTTCTATGACTTCCTAGAGCCCATTTAGTAGCTTGAAAATGTGTCTAATGAACTTTGTGCAGTGGTTTCAAGGGCCTCCCTTCTTTTTAGAGGTCTCCAAGGGTTCTGCAGGCTGCACTCAAGTCCCTCACAGCCACAGGGGCTTGGCCAGGCTGACGGGGTGGGACCAGGGAGTGCCTTCTTGGAGGAGAGCATAAGGCAAGCCTGCAGGGCAGTGACCAGCTCCTGCTCCAGCCGGTCACAGAGTCTATAATACTCCCAGCCTGTTCCTCCTCAGAATGCAGAAGTGAGCCCCACATGCCCTCAACCAGGTGGCCATGCTCTAAGATACACCAAATACCAGGCAAGTGAAAGAGCTGTGGGGATCGCTTCTTTCATCTGATACACATCAGCGGGGCTCCCAGTTGACAGCAGAGGGATTATTTCTTAAGCTGGGCAGGGTCATGAGTGAGTATGAAGGATTCTGCCTCTGCACATCCATGCCTGGTCAGAATTTTGTCAATAAGAACATAAACGGCAGACTGGAGACATGGAGGGAAGCCCAGAGTTACAGAGAGAAGAGCAGGGATGTGGCAAGGCAGAATCAAAGGCACAGAGCAAGGACTAGGATGCGGTGTAGCCCAGGCTCGGCACCAGCCATAAGAGGGCAGAGCAGGGCAGCACCCCACCCCCACCCCCAGAGAGGACAGTCACCCGGAGGCAGGCTAACACAGAGCTTGTGATCGGGGGCTTTGGAGTCAGATAAACACAGGTTCAGATTCAAGCTTCGTGGCTTTGAATGAGCTACTTAACCTCTCCAAACTTCAGCTTTCTCTAAAATGGATCCAGTGATGACTAATAGAGGATCAAGTGAGACAATGTTTATAAAGCACGAGCATATTACTGGTGCACAGCAAGCTTTCAGTAGGTGATACTCATCATCATGAATATATTCCAATATGTTATCGATAATACTAATATATTGTTCATAAATAACAATACATACTACATTATGTTAATAATTATCTGAGTAAGCAATGTGTTGGGTCTAACTAAAAAGAGCTAATGTGAGCCCAGATTAAATTAATAGAGGTCAAGGGTACAAAAGAAGGGAGGGACCGGCTTTCCTTTGAGCTGGTTGGTTAGACCCCAGTTGGTGAACCATGTCCAGTCCTGGCCTGCTCCTTGGCAGAACAGAGGTAGCTGAGATGGACACAGAGGAGGCAGCGGGAATGTGAGAGGCTGGGATCCTCTCCTGGGGGGGAGCAGGGGCTGCTCAGGCAGCAGGAGAGGAAGCTGCAGCCATCCTCCTCATCACACAATCCCCAGGGCTGGCCTAGAGCAGATGAGACTGAAAGATCTGGGGCTGGAGACAAAGAGGAAGCTATGAGAAGGCAAGTTCCAGCTCATATGAGGAAGAACTTCCCTTCAGGCCAATGAGATCACTCCCCAGAGACCAGCTCTGTAAGGAAAGAGCTCCTAACACCAAAGCTATGTCAAAAGAGCTAAGATAAGCCATGCCTCTCCAAGAGGGGCTTCTCCCTAGGAGAGTGTTGGTCTCCATCAATACCTAGCCAGACCTGACAGTCTCTGAGCCGTGACACATCGGCCATCACTGCAATCTTGAGGGTATACACGTTACACAGCCAACCATCCATTCATTAATTTATCCATTTATTCACTCCTGTATGTCTTTGGTCAATGCCAAGGACATAGCAAGCATAAGCTCAGCCTTTCTGGGGCTTACATCCCACAGAAGTGACTCTCAAACTCTATACATATTACTCAAGAATTTGAATAGCCACCTCCAAAGAATGTAGTTGGACCCTTACTTCACATCATACATAAAAATTAACTCAAATAGGATACAAAAAAGTCTATACGTAAACAAATACAAAAAGATCTACATGTAAAAGGCAAAACTATAAAATTCTTAGAAACATAGGGCAAATCTTCCTGACCTTGGATTTGGCAATGGTTTTTCAGATATGAAACCAAAAACACAAGCAATAAACAATAAAATAAATAAAATAAATAAGCTACATTTCATCAAAATTTAAAACTTTTGTGCTTCAAAGGACACCATCAAAAGTGAAAAGACAACCCACAGAATGGGAGAAAATATTTGAAAATCTTATAACTGATAAAGCACTTGTATCTAGAACACATAAAGACACTTGAAATTCTAAATAAATAAATAAATAACTCATTTTAAAATCAGTGAAGGATCTGAAAAGACATTTCTCCCAACAACATATACAAATGGCCAATGAGCCATTAGAAAGACATTCAACATCATTAGTCTTCAAGAAAATGCAAATCAAAACCATAATGAGAACCACCCACTTCTTACCCAATACCAGGCCCATCATCAAAAAGTCAGATACTAACAAGTGTTGGAAAGGATGTGGAGAAATCAGAACCCTTATCTGCTACAGGTAGAAATATAAAGTAGTGTAGCCACTATAGAAAGCAGTATGGCATTTCTTCACAAAGTTAAACATAGAATTATCATTTGACCCAATAAATCCACTCCTAAGCATAGATCCAAGAAAAATGAAAACGTATGTCATCACAAAAGCTTGTACATGAATGTTCATAGTATTACATCAAATTTACATCAGTAGGTGAGTAGATAAAATATGGTATACCTATTCAATGGAATATTATTTGGCCATAAAAAGTAATGAAGTACTGGTATACCCAACAACATAGATGATCCTTGAAAGCGTTATGCAAAGTGAAAGAAGCCAGAATCAAAGGACAACATATTCTATGACTCCATATATATGCAATATCCAGAATAAGCAATCTATAGGGATAGAAAGTGCTGCTTCCCTGGTGGCTAAGAATCTGCCTGCAATGCAGGAGACCTGGGTTCAATCCCTGGGCCAGGATAATCCTCTGGAGAAGGGCATGGCAATCCACTCCAGTATTCCCCTTAGAATCCCATGGACAGAGGAGCCTGGTGGGCTACAGTTCATGGGGTCACAAAGAGATAGACACAACTGAAGTGCTTTCACACCCTCACACACAGGTCTAGAAAGTAGATTTGTGGTTTTTAGGACTGGAGGGTTGGGTGAGGTAATGAAATGTTCTGAAATTGATTGTGGCAATGGTTACATCACTCTGCGAATATACTAAAAACCACTGGAGGATATCCTGCAAATGAATGAATTATTTGATGCATGAGTTGTATTTCAGTAAAGCTGTTGACAAAAAGGAATCATCCAAGGTATATTCTGAAACATAGCTGCCAGGGCTCCAGCCCCATAGCTTTGGCTTTAAAGCTGCCTGGGGTGGGGTCTGGGTATCAGTGGTTTTAAAGTCCCCTCCTGCTGCTGCTGCTAAGTCGCTTTAGTCGTGTCCGACCCTGTGTGACCCCATAGACGGCAGCCCACCAGGCTCCCCCGTCCCTGGGATTCTCCAGGCAAGAACACTGGAGTGAGTTGCCATTTCCTTCTCCTAGGTGGTTCCAGTATGTAGCCAACGCTGAGAATCACTGGTCCAGGAGAACCAATACCTCCCACTTACTGAAAATCCACAAGCCGCCTTACCTTCACTACCTCACACCGTTTTTACAACTCTAGCCCACAGAATAGGACAGGTGCAACAGTCTTTTATCCATAACTCTGAAGTCCAAGGAGTTCTGAAAAAGGAGAGCTTTTCCATAAATTGGCAGAAATTCATTTGGTGTCAAAAAACTCAAGCTGAACCTACATGATACTATTTATGGTCTTTATTATTCCCACTTAATATGAATATTCACACATTCCACTCCAGAAATCACCTGCTGCTTATAAGCAGCTCCGCTTACCCTGCTGGGGGTGTTTAATAAAGTATAATATTAAACAACATCACATTCTAAAAATCGGAAAAATTCTGAACTCCAAACCAGATCTGGACCCAAGCAGCTCAGATAAGGGATGGTGGACCTCCATTTTTTCCCACTTTACAGGTTGTTGTTCAGTCACGCAGTTATGTCCAACTCTTTACGACCCCATGGACTGCAGCACAACAGGCTTCCCTGTCCTTCACCATCTAGGAAACTAAGTCTGAAAAGGGAAAACAACCTGCATGAATCCCAGAGAGAGGACTCCTTCCTGAATCCTTCCTTGCAGCCAGGAAGACCCTCAGCACCTTGCCCGCATCCTTCCCTGCTCTCCTTTTTGGCCCACGGACACATGGGGACTCCTGTTCGCCCAGACGTGTGGGCGCCTGCTGCTCCAGGCCCATCTTGAGCCAGCTGCTGGCAAGGCCTCGCCCACCACACGAGGGGCCAGCCCCGCCCGAGCAGGAGCTGGAGCTGGAGCCTGCTTTGTAATTTGCTCTGCCAGCCCGCCCTCCCAGCTGCAAACGGAAAATCCGAGAAGGTGGTCTGCTTCTCTGGCAGATGTCAGCCCCAGCCAGCCGGGGACAGGGTAGCTGCTAGGTTGGAAACACATTTTAGTGGAATTAGCAGAAAGGAAGAATGTTAATTCTGCAACTCTAAGACTCTGTCAGCAAGAAAAAAACCAGAGAAGACAACAGGCTGAGGTCTGCTCCTCCACGCCTCTCTCCTGCTGATGGCATTTGTTAATGGAATTAATGACAATAAGAGAAGCTACTATGTAGTAAGTCCCTGCTCTGGGCCGGGGGCCAGACTCAGTACTTGTCAGACACTGACACACCCCAGGGTGGCAAGCATTATTGTCCCATTTTCAGAACCAAGGTTCCAAGAGATGATGTGAATTGCCCTAGGTCACACAGCAAAGACACAGTTGAGCAGGACTGGACCCAGATCCTTCTGATTCTGAAGATGAGCTCTTTCCCTCCACGCCACACACAGAAGTTCTTTTTAGCCAAAAGTCTGTAAAGAAGTTACATTTCTTTCCTCAAGTCAGAGTTATTCAGGGGAAGTGGGAGGGCAGCAGGTTCAATTCCCTTTGCTGCCTTCTCTCCCCTTTTGGATTGGGAATGCCTCCAAGGACATGTATTCCTCTGGAGCTTTTCTTTCCAGAAGCTTTGCAGATGAGTTCATTGTCCCATTTCACAGATGAGAAGACTGAGGCCTGCAGAGAGAAAGACCAGGCCACAGCCCAGGTCTTCCTCCTCCCCATGTGATCCTCCATGTGGCTCTCAGCTAGAGGCCAGCTTCCTGCAACTCCACAGTGGAGTTGCGCTCCACTGTGCACTCTCCCAGAGTCCACCTCTGGGAGATTCACGAGCCTGTTCCTTCAGTGGACAGAGAGACAGCCTAAGACCACATGAGTCACAGAGGGCACTGCTATACATGGACTCATTCATTCATTTGTTCACAAACCTTGGACACAGCCTTCTCTGAGCTCTGGCTGGGCTCTAGAGACACAGCAGAGGATCAAAGAGTCCCTGACTCCTAGCAGCTCAGAATCTAGGTGAACAGGCTGCACACCCACTATTCTAAACCCAGTACAGTGCAAGCTGCAATAGGTCCTCTAAGACCCAGAGGACACATAGAAGGGGCACCCCCACCCACACCCCCAGACTGCCAGCAGGAGTCAGGAAAGGCTTCACAACCGAGAAAGAAGCACTTGAGTTGAAGGATGAGTTGACTTTGGTCAGGTGGGCAAGCTGGGGAAAGGTTGCCCAGACCCAGGGCACAGCATATGCTGCAGCCCAGAGGTGGGAGAGGTGATGTGGACTGCTAGGCAGACTGTGGTGTCCAGAGCATCGACTGAAACCCTGGGCCCAAAATGGAACCAAAATCTAGGGACCATCTCCTCATCCAATTGTCCATAGCGAGTCATGGCCACAAGGACCCTCAGGAGGGCCAGGTTTTGAGAATAACTGTTACTTCTTAAGATGTTATGAGCATCTTAAGTAAATGGCCCCACCAAGGAAAAGACCCTTCTCTGAGCCCTGAAGTCCGGGCAGCCCCAGTGGCTTCGGACCAGCCAGTGACGACTTCTTTTGGTCATTAATCGCAGTATGTGCTAATGTTTGATAAATTGCCCAACAGTTGCATTAGCTAATAACTCCCTGAACAAAACCAGAGAGTTCATCTGTTTTTATAAGACGCCCAAGAGCATCCTGGGAACAGGCACGGTGGTCGTGAATAAAAGAGAAACATTCATTTATGGTAATTGGTTTCAGCTCCTCACTTGGCTGCTTGTCCTGACCTAAATGTATCCAGTTGTTCCCTCTGCCTCACTCTGGTTTGGGGGTCACTCCTAATGGTTTAATTCAACAAAAAATGTCTGCCATTTCCTGTAACCTCTGTCTTTTTTTCACCCTCCCTCCCAAACGGTTTTCTTGCAAGCAGTATCTCTGCAAGTCCCTCCCGGAGCTGTTTCCTTCTCAAGGAACAAAGTCAAGATTGTTGACAGAGAAAAAAGGTCTTAACTCCAGGCCAAGAAAAGAAGGTGGGGGAGGGGGTACATGAAGGTAATAATCATTTGTTTGTCTTCCACCCGGACTTCACAAAGCAGGTTTTGTCCGAGGCCGGTGGTCAGGGACTCTGACACAGTACATGGCCCTGGTGACCAGGGGCAATTTATGGGAGGGAATGAACACAAGTCCTCATTCATGGGGCCACCGCGGAGGAAGTGACTGAGGAGGCACATTCGCGCGGGCAGCCAGGCCCTCCCCTGTCCCTCCCGCAGGCCTGAGGCTGTGGAGGGCTAAGGCGAGGCTTGCGGGGTGCTGTGAGTTTTGGCCAAACTTCAAAACCCTTGGGGTAGCCCTGCCTTCCTCTGGACAGCTTATTTCCACACCCCCGGTTATGAGCACAGATCATCGCCCCGCAGGGCAGTGCCCGGAGAGGGTACGGGAGTGGCGGTCCCTCCAGCCAGCTGGATTCTCCATCCCTCAGGTGGATGAAGAAGGCTCTGCTGGCCTTTGGGACGCATGGATGAGCGGGGCGGGAGGCTGGGGGCGGGCAGGGGCCCGGGGGAGGATCTGGAATACATTGTGCCGTCAGCGGGGACAGCTTGTAAACTTTGTTGGGATGCATCTGGTAGAAAGGCGTTATATAAATATTAGATCATTATCGGCGTATTGTGTTTCCCGCCTGGGTGGAGGAGGGGCTGGCGGGCCCCAGATGCCTTTCGTCAAGAAGACAGGATGGCTTCGAGGAACCCTCGGAAGGTTGCCACCTGCCCATGGGCGGTGCCCTGGGGCAGGGCTCAGATCCTGGGGAGGGCAGAGTGACTGCCAGCCCAGCCTGTCCAGGCTTTTCCCAGGAAGGACTCCGAGCATCAGACTGGAGAACAGGACTGATCGAGTGGATGGAACGGAGAAGGCCAGTAGGTGCAGGCCAGCAGGAGACCCTTTGTCTCGCTGTGACCCTCCCAGTCTCCATCTGAATGGCCATGCGGGGATGTGATTCTTTGACACCTGTGAATACATGCTTGGGGCCACCTTGTGCTAGGCACAGGGGACGCAGAGGTGGATACAGCCCCACGGTGGGGAACTCAGCAAACTCGGGGCTTTTCCAGGCTGGAATGCGGGGAGGGAGCGTCATTGCTTGTAGAGCTTCTTCCCGCTTACTTGGAGCCTTGAGCGTCATCACTTCCCAGTGCCTGTAGACCCTGACCTGAGGGAATGTGTGCCAGCCCTGGACAAGTGCCAGCCACATCAATCACTGTCACTTCATTAATGATCAGTCACTTCATCAGTGATGAAGATGCTGTCCTCTTCAGCACCAGCATCATCAGTTCAAACCTGCCCCTCCTGAGGGTCCTTGTGGTCATGACTCTCTATGGATGACTGAGTGAGGAGATGGTCCCAAGACTTTGGTTCCATCTTGGGCCCAGGGTTTCACTTGATGCTCTGGATACCACAGTCTGCCTAGGGGTCCCCATCACCTCTCCCACCTGTGGGTTGCTGCATATGCTGTGCCCTAGACCTGGGCAGCCTTTCCCCAGCTTGCCTACCTGACCAAATTCAACTCATCCTTCAATCTCAGCTCAAGTGTTTCCTTCCATGTGAAGCTTTCCCTGACTCCTGCTAGTAGCCTGCAGGGGAGGCAGGCTTCTCCTGTGTTTCTTCTGGGTCTTAGAAGACCTACGGCAACTGTCACTGTACTAGGTT
Organism: Budorcas taxicolor; assembly: GCF_023091745.1. Taxonomy (NCBI): domain Eukaryota; kingdom Metazoa; phylum Chordata; class Mammalia; order Artiodactyla; family Bovidae; genus Budorcas; species Budorcas taxicolor. The sequence continues at coordinate 98,807,289 of NC_068912.1, forward strand.
TAGAATGGTGAGTGTGCAGGTTGTTCACCTAGATGCTGAGCCGCCAGGAGTCAGGGACTATTTGATCATCTGCTGTCTCTAATGCCCAGCTGGGGCTCAGAGAAGGATGTATCCAAGGCTTTTGAACACATGAATGAGTGAATTAATAAATGAACAAAGGCCATCATCATCATCTTTGTGCAAAAGCACATCCTCAATGTTAAACCAAACACTTCATGTGCACAGCACGTCTATGAGTCTGACTGTCAGTGCCCATTTCACAGCTGAGAAAACAAGGCTCAAGCTCATTCGGCTGATAAGGCATTCCAATCCAAGTTCGTTTGTCTCCCACACAATGTCAAGAAGCTGTCAGCTGGAACCACAAAGTGCAAGGGAGCCTGGGCGCCAGCTCTGCTCATGGCTCAAGGAGGACTTCTAGAAGAGGCCCCTTTGAGCTTAGACCTGTGGGATGAGTAGGAAACAGACAAGGAGGCCTGCTGAAGACTTTGTTCCCTCTCCGTCCAAGAAGCCTTGCTGACTCCCCACCCTCTTCTACTCCCGTATCTGAGCACTCGGGAACTCCCAGCGCTGCCTCCCACAGCCCCTGCCTTAGAGTCTGGCCTCCTTCCCGATGTGATCACATCCAATCCCCTCAGCAACTGTGTAAGGTGTCATGATAATGTACTGACAGGAAACTAAAGCACAGAGGGGGGTCGTTTACCCCAAGCCTCACAGCCAGCAAGTGGCAAGACTCAAACTCGGGTTCGTAATGGTGACATCAGACCCGTTCATGCTCGAGTGATCTCCAAGGACAGTGCTAGACCCCGAGAAAACCAGATTCAAGGGCTGTCTCACCTGTGACCTCAAGCAGTCCCTTCTCCCAAGGCCCCGGCCTGTCCTCTAAAGACGAGGAGACTCCCTGAAAGGAAATCGGATTGTGTGGTATCTGAGGCACCTGTGAATTGATGTCATCTTGTTCCTGCTCAGCCCTGCAAAGCAGAAGTGCCAAAGGTCAGCATCTCCATTTTGCAAAAGGGGAAACTGAGGCCCTGGGGATAACACGACCAGAGAACTAGAACATGCCCAGATAAGGAGGCTCAGGCGTGGCAAGGACTGGATGCTGAGCAGTGGAGTCAGCGAGGGTGCTGAGTTTAGCATGACACAGTGCAGAAGGGCCAGGGGTAGAGTGTCTGCCTCGGATCTGGACAAGGCACTTCTGTGGCTGAGGGTGGAGTGTAGCCCCTGTGGACAAATGGCTGGACTCTGAGGCTCAGAGGGAGTTCAGCAGCATCTAGTCTAAGTCATAGATGATTTCCCTGCCAGGTGTTGTCTGGCTTTGTCTTGAATACCTCCCGTGACAGAAAGCTCACCTCCTATCAACACAGCTCATTTGATGGTTGGAATGTTCCAATTTTAGCTCACTCAAAGGAAGCATTTTCTATGAAGAAGCAACAAGGAACATCTATGAGAAGAGGCTGGGAGCCATGGGAAGGCTGTGAACCTCATCAGAGAGAGCTTAGACTTGTCAACACCCAGCGACTATTGTGAAATCAGCCCTCCCCCAGTGTTCCCTCCCCTTTCACAGTGAGAGCGGACACATATACAACACTCGACCATTTTACAGTTGTCCAAATCCACCCTCCCAACCAGCTTGCCAGGTGGCCAGGCAGGGATTATCAAGCGGCCAAAGTGGAGGCGCAGTAGGGGTTTCTCTGCCCAGGTTGCACAGCCAGCGAGAGGCCACGCCAGGACCGACCTCTGGTCTCTCTTCCCCAGTGCTTGCTGCCGCAGTGCTGACGAGCCACCCACGTAGGGTGCCAGCGACCAAGAACACTCTGGGCCACTTCCAGATTTGGAATGGGGCACCCTCAAGCCCCTCAGCATTCCAGGCTGTGCTATTTTTAGGCCGATCAGCTGTTCCACCCTTGCTCCCCTACCCCAGGCCCCCCAAGCAGATTTCCCAAACAATCAAATCCATATGTCGCCAGTTCCGGGCCTGGCGCTTTGTGAGGTGAATGCTGGATGCCCTGATGCCACCAAAGGATGCAGGCCCCGCCCAGACTGGAGCGGTCCTGCCTCTCCTGATGGGCTGGACCCACAATTGCCTGCCTCACTCTCTCGTGGGCCAGACTCTAGATGCCTCAGAGCCCTTCCACGCCTCCCAGGAAGCACTAGAAATCAGCCTACTGGACAGAGAAGCCGACTGAGAACCCGAGAGAGGTGTGGGCATGCCTGATGTCCTGGCCCAGGTTCTCCCAGGCCCCACAAGGCCCATCGGATTGCTTCCTGCCTGAGCTGAGCTGAGACAAACCGGTTCTGCTCTTCCTGCTTCCCCCAGGAAGTGGCCTGGTGCCAAGAAACTAACACAGCCCCACAGACACAGGATCAAATCCCTGTTTGGCCACTTCTAGCTCTAAGACCTCAAGCCAGGGCCTCCACCCCATGCAGTCCATCCCCTCCTCTCTATATTATAGATAATAATAGGATTTCTTTGGTGGTTCTCATAACCACCAATAATAGTTGGTTGTGAGGTTTCAACAACAACACATGTGTAAAAGGCTTTGCATAGGACATAGCAAGGACCTGGCATGCTGGACATTTTTCGTTACTATTACTTCTTAATGATATAAAGAGAGGGGCAGACGTCTTGTTTAGTTATCACAAAAGGGGAGGGAGACAGCAAGTCTGTTCCTGGAGTTTTGCAGGCAGAGGGGCCTCAACATGATCACGGTTGCCCTCAGCACTGGCCCTTGTCTTGTCCTTGTCTGGAGCCCCCATTCCTGGCAGTGCAGTCCTTAGGGACTCAGGCTGTGCCCATTCCCCAGGCCCCAGCTGCCCAGATCACTCCTATAGGCATAGGAGACCCCATCCGGCGGTACTCACTGCCCTGTTCAATAAGGGCAAGAACCATGGGCCCCACTTAATCCCACAGGCCCACAGGATCAGGTACACAGCAGACCCTCATAAACATGAAGATCTGAGTCCCAGGCAGTCCACTCAATGGCTTTTAGAACCACAGCAACCCCACAAGCAAATGGAAACCCAAAGAGGAAAGGGCTCCTGCAAAGTCACACAGAGAATCATCAACCCGAGACCCAAGAATGAGATCCCAGAGGAGAGCCTTCCACAGGTGATGAGCAGAATCTACAACAAATGCAAAAATAAAAAAATACTGGAGGCTCTTCCCTGGTCCAAAAAAATCATAGGGCCAATCAGGGAGAAAGACTTTCTGGGCAGGCCCTGCACACAGTTCATGAGACAGTGTCCACATGGATAGAGCTCACTGCCCACAGCCGGCGCACACACAGTGCCAATGTGCCTGGACTTATGTACCGTCCCCACCATGGGGACCAGCCACCTCCCTCTGCCAGAGGCCCCTAAATCTTCCAATGTGGCTGACAGTTGGGAGAGACTCTTAGGGAGGGAGTGGGGAAAGTGAGACCACCTCTGCTGACAGCCCACCCAGCAAGCCCACTTTCCCTGCAGGAACCCACCCTGGTACAGAGAGGCTGGTTGAGGGGTGGGGGGCAGGGGCAGAGCTCACAGGTACCAGTGACACGTTGCAGGCACTGAGGGGATGCTTGACTCAGAGCGGCACTGGGGACTGCTGCAGCAGGCCAGAACCAGGAAAGAATGGGCCAGCCCACTCAGCCAGGTCTGGTGACTCTGGAGCAGGCCTCCCTGTCTGGTTAGGGACTCACTGTGACAAAACAGACAGACACTATCCAGGACAGAATAGGGATGGGCAGTCAGTTTCCACAGGTGGGAAATCACCTGGAGGAGATGGCAGTTGCGCCAGGCCATAAAGAGCATGGTCTTTCTCTTATTGTACATGGCACACAGTAGGGACACAAAGGATGAATGGATGGGTGGATGGATGGGTGGTAAATGGGGGAGTGGATGGATGGATAAGTGGATAGGTGAGTGGAAGGAAGGATAGATGGATGGATGGATGTTGGTTAGTCAGGTGGGTGAGCAGACGTGAGAACAAAATATTGCTTCATTGAATCTATGCTTGCAACAATTCTCCCAAGGATAAGGATGGGAGTGACATTGCCCCAGATGATTAATATAAACACCTCAGGCTGAGAGAGGGAAAGCGACTTATTCAAGGTGGCACAGTAAATTCGCGGCAAATCCAGGACCAGAATTAAAGGCCCCTGACTCCTATCCAATACTCTTTCCACTCCATCATGCCCACCTATCCTCTTCTCCTATTTCCCTTCCTCCTCAACACTAATGTTTGTGTTAAGAAGAAAGGAAAGGAAGAGAAAGGAGGGGAAGGGAGGAGGACAGGGAACCACCATGATTTTGCGGTAAAGATCCTGAGTTACGGCCTGTGATCTTGATCAAATCATTTCCTTTTCCTTGGCCTTTTTCTCTGATAAAATGGGCTGTGAAAATATTCCTAGGTCACAGGTAGGAAAAGTGATGTGGAAGTAGGAAAAGCCCCTACAAATGGGAGGACGGGGATGGGGAGTCAGCTTTTTCACGGCTCTGCACAGACTGAGCATTGCCCCCTAGCTTCCAGCCAGAACTGAAGAAGAGGTCTTCAGTCAGATCAGAAGAACAATCCCCACTGACTCCAGCTGCCCACATCAGCGTGAGTCGAGAGGTTGAGGGGAGGGGGATGGAGTGTGAGATGAATAAGAATAAGCATGCTGGGCTCTGAGCTCCGAGGCAGCAAGGAGAGTGGGCAGAGCTAAGCAGCTGCCACCAGCTCTAGCTGCCCAAGTCAGCAAGTGGGGCAGAAGCCGGAAGAGTTCACAGCAGCAAGAAAGCTTCCCCCACCTCCTGCCAGTTTCTAGGTGACTTCTACAATCATTCACTCACTCACTCATTTCCTGAGGGAAGGAAAGGGAACGTCCAGGGACTGAGCAGGTGTCATGGGCAGGTCTAGCACTAGATGGCTGACAGAAGTTTTCCCATCTGATGCACACCATGTAGCAGTGCCCCGGAAATGGTGATGAAGGGTACCACTGTGGCTAAGGAGATCCTCTGGCCTCCGAGTCCAGAATCTCAGCTTCGAGTTGCCTTTTTAGAGACTGCCCCATCCTTTCCTGTCTCGCTGGGCCTCAGTTTCTTCACCTGTGAAATGTGGAGAAAAATGTTTCTTCTGCCTGTGTTGGGCGGTTATCACCAGGAGGCAGTGCCAGCCCAGCCACTGCCCTCCAGACGAAGCTTCATTACCCAGGCAGAGCAGGAGGCACCTGGGCGAACACCTTACTGAGAGGCCTTCCCTTCCCTGGGGTGAGTGGAGTCAAAGCAAGAGTTCCCTGGCCTTTGAGGGGCGGGAGGGCATGCCTGTTTCCTGGAGGACAGAGACACTCACGCTCCTCTGTGTTACCAAGTACAGCGATGCTAGCCCCAGAGTTGAAGCGGCCCCTACCCTCCACTCCTGTTGCTCTCCTTGTAACGACAAGGCGATTTGAGAGTGAACCCTGGAGCCATGTCCTTGGGTTAGAATTCAGGCTTTGCCCCTTCTTAGCTGGCTGATCCCAAACATTTTGCCTAATTTCCCAGTGCCTCAATTTCTTAACGTGTAAAATGGGGATAATGACAGTGCCCACCTCATATTACCATCACAAGGATTCAATGACGTTACGCACAGGAAGGGCCTGGAGCAGCACTCTGCATAAAAACACACCATGTGCGCATTCGCTACAAAGAAAAATATCCCCATCTGAGTCTTCCCCTTGTTTGAGTCCTCCAGGAGGCTTTTCTGACCCCACAGGCTGTTTTTATCCCTTCTCTTAGCCCTCACAGGCTGCTGTGCTTCCCCCTCTAACAAGGCCTTTATCCTCCTATAGTTGGGTTTATTCTTGGACCCATTTTCCAGAAAAGAAAACTGAGGCCCATAGAGGTTAAGTGATTTGCCTCCCTGCCCTGATCTTCCATCCTTGGCTCAGACATGTCCAATAACAAGCAACTCCCTCCCACCCAGCCTGAGGAGGCGGTACCATCTGAGCTGAGTTTTGCAGGATAGGAGTTAACCAGGAGAAGGTTGGGAGTGAGGAAGAATGCAGAGATTCTGAGTGACAAAGCCGTGGAGGTGAGAAACACCCTCGTGTGGGAGAAACTTCTAGCAGTTGCTGGTGCTGGAACGCAAAGTGGGGCAGGGGGCTCGCCAGGGACCGGGGTGTGGACGTGGGTTCCACCCCATCACAGGAGCCTTGAATCCCAGGCCAGGAGGCTCAGATGTGATGCTACAGCAGCAGGGAAGCCTTCAGGCCATTTTTAGCAGACATGGAAATGACCAGATTTCCATCTGGGGCCCTCAGTGAGCTATAAACACTGTGCAAAGCTAGCTATTATGGCTAATAATGGTTTATCACCCTGCGCCATAATTGCCATTTTCACGTCCATCTCCCACTAGATCGCGAGGCCAACGAGGGTAGGACCTGTGTGTCTTGTGTTCACCCTTGTGTCCCTAGGCTTAGCATAGAGCAGATACCTGGAAGATGTTCTATTGAATTAATTAATTAAAATGAAAGACATGGTACCAGCTACTGTGAACTATTTTGCAGAAGAAAAACTTCGGGGTCAGGCAGCCTTCAATCCTAACTCTGATGCCAGCTCTTACTGCAGAATGGCCTTGGCAAACTGAGTTACGTCTCTGATTCTCATCCTCCTCCTCCTCCTCAGAATGAGGTTTCATAATTCCTTCCTCCCTAGTTGTGGTGGAGTTCCGAACACAATGGCCAGCACACACAAAGACCCTCATAAGTGACAGCTAAAAGAAAAGTGTGAAGATCCTTGGGCACAAAGCACCAAAGCCGCTGCCTGGTACAGCTGTCAGCAAGCACGAGGGACAGTGTCAAGGGGCAGAGTTTCAAATCTGAGGATCTTGATTTGAATCCTGGTCCTGCTCTTTCCCAGCTGTGCCACCTTAGGGAAGTCAGTTAGCCTCTCTGGTCTCTTCATCTGTTCCACCTAAGTATTAACAATAATACCAATCTCAAGGACTCGCCGCACGCACTAAAGGAGATAACAGATGTGAAAGTGCTTAGTGTATACAAATGTGGGTGATGATTATTATTATCATGACAGCTCATAAAACCCTGGTGGAACTTCCTGTTATAAACAAGGTCTCCCTCACCCCGCCCTGCAGATCAGGGGCTGGCTCAGTGCTTTGTTCTGGGCATAGCTGGAGGGGCTAGCTGGACTGGGGCAGAGGCCAGGGCGGGCTCCCCGCTCCCACCATCTGCACTGCAGGGTTGGCCCATCTGTCCAGCAGTGGGCACACATGTGGCCCCTTCTGAGGGTGTAGGGTCATGGGGGTCAAGCAGGAGAAAATTGGGGGCAGATGAAGGGAAGGTTCCAGCTTATTTTTAGAAAAGGGGGATCGAGAGAAAGACAGGAAGGCCCTTGTTCCTTGGCGTTTCCACCATGTGGATGGCAGGCGGGAGGGCTGGCAGGCAGGGTCGGAGACAAAGATGCGCCTGCTCCTGGGGCTGCTGCTACGCTGCTGAAGGACCTGAGAGGACTCACTGTCAGCACTGCCTTCTCACTCACAGCCCTGCCCATGGAAACTTGTAATGGGGAGCCCGGGACCCTGAAGGAGACCACAGCGTCCAGAGGGGCTGGGCCAGCCAGGCCCACCTGGGCTTTAAGAAAGATCCTCCAACTGCTGTGTCCAGGATGGCTTGTAGGGGGAGTCTGTGGGCAGGGAGGCCAGTGGGCACTCCCAGCACAGGGCCTGGCACACAGTGAGCCCACAAGAGGTGTGAGTCCTCTCCTTCTGGTCCTCCCTGAGGTTCTGAGGTCCTGGCACTTCTCCCGGTGAACCTACCTTGTGTCTCAAAAGGCAGCACCATGGAGTGGAGTGAACAAGATGCTAATGCTGGAGCCAGCTTACTGGGTTTTGGAGCCCAGCTCTTCCACTTCCTGGCTGTGTGACTAACGGCCAGCTGCTTGACCGCCTAACCTCTCTGTGCTTCCGGTATTTTTTGTTGATAAAATGGACATAGCCATAGTTCATAGTGTATAGGTTTGTTATAAAAATAAAGTGCATAGTCAGCTGGCACTAGGAGTCACTTGCTGTTACTGTCAGCCTACAGGAGGGCGTGCATGGATAGGGAGACCTGGTCCAAGGAGGAGTGAGCTGGGCATGCGCAGGGCTCTCCAGCAGGAACCCTTGATGGAGGGGAGGCAACTAGAGTCTGGTAGGCTTGGTGTCAGCAAACAGGTTGGGCTGGGCTGGGGGAGGCAGGAGGCCTGCCCTGGGGCACGGGGCCCACCCAAGGCTGGATGTCGGCAGACTCTACTGTGGCTCCCATGGGTGTTTTTGGACAGAGCTCAAAAATGACAGGAATTTTCCCAATCGCCTGTTTTTCCACTCTCAGGGCTCCCAGCCCCCTCGCCCTCAGAACTAACTCTGAATAGAACTTTGAAACATGTCAAGAACAAGATTGTGAGGGGCCCCAGAGAAGACTGTGACTCCCAGGTCTGAGTGGAGCCATGCCTGCCAGAGTTGCCTGCGGACAGGTATGAGAGAGAACACACGTGGTGCTGTGCATCCTCATACCTGGACCCAAGAGCTGGTGTGCACGTCTAGCGGTCAGGAGCGTTGACACGTGCCTGTGTCTCCATGCACGTGATTGCACACTCAGGTCAGCATGCACATGCCTCCATCTACCGGGGATGGATTCCATGGGAACAGCTGCCCAGCTACAAGATGCGTGAGAGATGGCATGGGTTAAGCATTTACCAGCCTGACACACAGTAGGTGCCCATCACCTGTGCTTCCCACATACACTCCCCTCTGGGTGTCAATGGATGGAGTATACTTGCCCATATGTCTGCTTTGACTGTGTCTGACTGAGGTACCATAGCAGTCACTGGACCTGGGGCAGGACAGGAAAGGGAACTAAGACCCGCCCTGTTTGAGTCCACCTGGTCCTGGGCGGGAGGTTGGGGCCCAAGGCATGAGATTCCCATGATGTCAGAGGGACCAGGAGAGGGGTGGGGGTCTGTTTAAGGGCATCTGCTTCACCGGCTCAGCCGCAGCAGAGGTATCTTCAGATGGAAAGCAAACTCAGCATCCAGAGTTTGGAGAGCCCTTGAAGACCACTCACAGCATCCCAAGAGGCAGAGACCTGCCTGCATGGCCCCACAAGTCCAGGGCTGAGGCTGGAGCAAGGCATCTCAACAAAGAGCACAGACTTAGAAATCTGATGGCCCGGGTTCAAATCACAGCTCTCCCTTTGACTAGATGGGTGACCTTGGGCAAGTCACTTCACCACTCCAAGGCTGTTTCCTCAGCTGGAAATGAGCACTCTAAACCTCTAGGGTCAGTGCTGGGCGAGATGGTCAGGTCCCCAACTCTTACTCCAGTGTTCTGGATGGGTCCAAAGGAAGCCACCCTCGCCACCAGGGGGCAGCTGAAAGCTAAGGGACAGGGTCCCAGGTGCCCCTCGAGAGACTTTCTTTCTTCTCTAGATCACCCTGGGAGGGATCCAGAGCCCTGTCTTGGGAGGACCAAGTTTCTAGCCTCTGTCTGTCAATGACTGCCTGGCCTTAAGCAAGTGTCTGTGGGCCTCAGTTTCCCTACCTCTGCCAGGAGGGGTAGCTAGGGGGATCTCTCAAGGGCCACCCCATTCTACAGACCCTTTGCTCCACAGGAGATGGTAATTGGGAGCAGCTGCCACTAGAGCGAGCGTGGGAGCATTGGGGAGGGGGTCGCCCAGCTTCCCCAGCCGCCGGACACTACCCAGTGGTTTATGTCAAATTGTCAGCCCCAATCCTTTCCTCCTGGGCAGGGCCGCCTTCAGTGGGCCTCTGGAGAGGTGGCCTGTCCAGCCGCTGTGTTTACAGTGCTCAGACGCCGCCGGGAACCTGATCTGGGTAGATCAGGGTGGGCCGCCCCACGGGGCCCAAGCCGTGTCCACACTCATTTCCCAGAGACTGAACATGGCCGGCCCGCCCGCCTTGCTGAGTCCAGCTGTCAGGCCACCCGCCCAAGGAGGGCCCAGCTTCTTGCAGGCAGGCGCCATGGAAGGCTGTAGAATGACCCAGAGCAGGGCTGAGGGGAGGTAGGGTGCAGAGAAAGAGAAGACGGGGTGACCTGCCTCCAAACAGGTTCATGCTGTGACTTCCAAACACCCCCTCTTTCCACCCGCTCTGCCCAGGTGTGTCCACCCTACTAACTTGTGATGGACAACTGACCCCTCACAGCACTTAGTCAGTCTGGATCAGAGCCCACTATGGTTCACAGGCCAAATCCAGGCACCGCCTATGAATGAACATGGACTTTTACATTTTCTTTCTCAAGATCTTTTTGGATGTGGACCACTTTTTAAGTCTTTATTGAATTAGTTACAATATTGCTTTTTTCCCCCCAATGTTTTGATTTTTCACCTGTACATCATGTGGGATATTAACTCCCTGACCAGGGATCGACCCTGCAACCCCTGCGTTGGAAGACGAGGTCTTAACCACTGGACTGCCAGGGAAGTCCCCTGTCTTTTACATTTTTAAACGGTTGGGGAAAAAATATCAGAAGAAGAATATTTTAAGAAACATGAGAATTATATGAAATTCAAATTTGCATCCACAAATGAAGTTTTACTGGAACACAGCCACATTGTTCATTTATATATGCCTGTAGCTGTGTTCTCGCTGAGAGGGCGGAGTTAAACAGCTGTGATGGAGACTGTGGGGCCCGCAGAGCTGAGATTATTTCCTATATGGTCCTCTAAAACAAAATGCTTCCCAGCCTCTGATCTACAGCATTCATGAGCAGCAAGTATAACCCTCAGGTCTCAATCTTGGGAATGAGTATGGGAGTAAGAGGGAAGAGATGCCACTTTCTTTGTTTCCTATAACTTAATTTCTTATCCCACGTTTCTGGGGTCATTCCGCATTTGGGGGATCTTACATGGTATCAAGGTGAGGGGTAAGGACAGGGCACTGGCCCACACTGATTGCATCCGAGCCCCTTGACGTGACCCTGCATGTCTGGCCACCCTCTACCCCCTGCAAGGCACTGTGTCCTGGCTGCACCCCACAGCCCTTCCTCTTGAGACTCTTATCACCTCCCAGCAAAGTCATTTACGACATACAGGCTGGGCTGCACTTCTCCTCGACTTCTCTTTATCTTTCTTCAAGACACTCAGTTGATCCCTTTACTTCTTCTGTTAGTTAAGTCGCTCAGTCGTGTCCAACTCTTTGCGACCCCAAGGACTGTAGCCCACTAGGCTCCTCCGTCCATGGGATTCTCCAGACAAGAATACTGGAGTGGGGTGCCATTTCCTTCCCCAGGGGATCTTCCTGACTCAGGGACTTGGAGAACAAAGACCAGGAAGGTTTGCAGGCTTTGATGTTCTGCCTGTCGCATATCTTCCCTGGGGCAATGAGCACTGGGAAGAGAAGGAGATCCAAGAGCAGAGAGACACAGACAAGAACTCCAGTGCAGACAGACATGCATTCACTCTCTGCTCTGTCTCACTATCCAAACGCGCGCCCCCTCATTCCTCCACTCACTCAGGCTGTCAGTCATCATTTGTGGAACAGCTGATGCCCCACCAGACACTGTCAGAAGGTAGAGGTGAGCACAGCACACCTGGCCCTCACTCTGTCCATGCTCCAGGACAATGGCCAATGGCCAGTGTTTAGCTACCTCTGCAGAAGGAAAATAGTTCTTACTTGTAGCATTTGCTACTTTCTGTGATGTAAATACTCTAACCTGGCCAATTTCGAGTTGCTCACATGATGCCTCTGACCACAGAGCTGGGAAGAGATGCATGCCATCAACTTTCAAGAGCCAGTTCCAGCATCCACTGCTGCCTGGAGGTTCATACACATTAATAGACATCATGCACAAAGTGATTGTTGTGGAATGAGAAACACAAAATGGCATGGGGACACAGAGGAAAAGCACCAATCCTGACTCAGAGGGTCAATCCCAGAGGGCTTCTTAGAGGAGGTGACTTTTAGAATTGGACTCTGAAATGAGAAAGCGCTCTGGATGGGACCTGGCTTGAGTCCCCAAGATGGTTCTGCTCTGATGGATTGTGTTATTGGTCCTGATTACTCACTCCCCTTTCCCTGTAAAAGGCTTCTATGTACCTACCGAATGCCAAGCAGCTTCCAGCACCTCCTGCAGGAAGAGTTTTCACTGCACTCAGCCGTTGTCCTGAGACATGAGTGAAGAGCTAGTGTGTGGCTCAGCCCTTTCTCTTTTTGCTGTCTGTCCTGAGTATGTCACAGCTCCTTTGCAAGGATCCTGGGATAAAGAGGATGCATGGAGCAGAGCCACAGTCAACCCACAGCCACCACAGACAAAATATAATGTAGGCGAAAAGTAAACTTGTTATTGTAAAGCCCCTATTTGGGGCCTGTTATGGTGTGTCTGTTACCACAACATAACCGAGAAAAAACTGACTAATGTTCAGTCCATCCCCATCCAGAACTGGCTCATACCCCAGCATCCCGCCTTGAGCCCCCAGGGACTCACAGAGCCACCAGGCCTCCCCCACTTCTGAGCAAAGATTTGCCCAACCCAGGCTGCTAGGGCAAGTATAGGGTCCCTAAAATGTCCAAAATTCTCTACAGTTCTAGCATCATCCCATGGTTCTGTGAAAAAGCAAAGGAAACCACTTCTCAGTAGCACCTCCCATTCAGTTCTCCCATCTCACAGCAGTGCTTTGAAAGAATCTCTCTTGACATCAGAAAAACAACAACAAAAACTCTCCATTTCAACCCAAAGTCACTCCAGACATCATTCTTGCTTTGAGGAACAGACCAAATTTGAGAAAGCCTTTGTGCAAAAGAAGAGTCAGGGTGAGGTGGACAGGAAGCAGAGTCTGCTGGGCAATGCTAAGAGCAGAGTCAGACCACCCTTGGCCCCAGGGAGCTCCTAGGCTGGTGGACTGACAGACGTGTGAACAAATATATGCAGTCAAGTACGGTGGTGCTCACCTGTTTGATTAAGTGCTGTGGAATCACAAGTGGAGGCAGCCACTGACTCTATCCAGAAGGCCATAAATCCTTCTGGAACAAGTGAAGAGATAAAGGGATGGATGAATGGTAGATAGGTGGATAAAATATGGTTAAATCTAGGAATTCCCTGGCAGTCCAATGGTTAGGACTCAGCACTTTCTCTGCGGTGGCCCAGGTTAATTCCCTGGTCAGGGAACTAAGATCTCACAAGCCACATGGTGAGGCAAAAATAAAATGAATTAAAAAATAAAAATCTATCTGGAAGTATCAAGGAACTTTTACAAAGGACAAAAGAACCAGACCTAAAAACTATGAGAATATCACCAGGTAAGGTACATGAACAAAAGAGATGGTGTTCCAGACAGGAGAACAGCAGGTGAAGATAGGGAGGGATGAGATTCACTGAATCTAGGAAAGGAGGGAGGCAGAAAGAGGAAAGAAGAAATGCAGAGTCACAGTGTGCACCACCAAAAGAAGTGATCCAGGACCCAGACAGACTGAGTTCTGATCCCAGTGGCACCACTTTCTGACTGTGTGACCTCAGGCAACTTGCTTAACCTCTCTGTGCTTATGCCATTACTATCAAATCCAACCCCGCTATGCAGACACGACCCTCCCTCACAAGGTAACTGGAACATCCTATGAGAGAATGTGAGCAAAGCTCCCAGCCCACTGGAATCTTGCTATTAATGAGGACTCCCTCCTGTTTCCCTTCTACCAGGGCTGCTTCTTGGAGAAGGCAATGGCACCCCACTCCAGCACTCTTGCCTGGAAAATCCCATGGAGGGAGGAGCCTGGTGGGCTGCAGTCCACGGGGTCGCGAAGAGTCGGACACGACTGAGCAACTTCACTTTCACTTTTCACTTTCATGCATTGGAGAAGGAAATGGCAACCCACTCCAGTATTCTTCCCTGGAGAATCCCAGGGATGGGGGAGCCTGGTGGGCTGCCGTCTATGGGGTCAAACAGAGTCGGACACGACTGAAGCGACTTAGCAGCAGCAGCAGCAACAGCAGCAGGGCTGCTTCTCCCAGAGTCCGGGCCCTGCGCTTCTGGGGCTGCCTCCTGGCTGAGACACCACCTCCCTCCTCTTCTGGGACTTTCCTTCACAAAGTTCTTGCCCCAAGGGTCCTCTCTGCCCTCCAGCTCCTCCAGCCTCTGCACTCAGCCAACCCCTGCTCTCCACCCCATGCACTCCTGAGAATAGCCCTGGCTCCAAACCTCTAAACACTGTTGCCTCAGGAACAAACATGTCCAGATGTGGGACCTCGGAGACTGATGAAGAGGGCAGCTCTGAGCAGAGTGAGGTTCCTGGATCTCGTGCCCTTAGGGAGACATGGGCAGCCAAGGAAAGAGAGAAGGCTAGGTGGAGAGGCCAGCTGGCCAGGGTGTGACCTTGGCTCCCGCCTTTGTTATCTCACCTGGCCTTGTCTGCACTGTCCCCGTGCTGGTCCCAGTCTCGAGGCCAGTTTCCTGTCCCAGCTCCCTCTAGCGCAGCTATCTATCCCCAAGGGGAGACAGAGGAAGCCAAACATAATTAACTAAATTTAGAAACAAATTCTTATCATAAATGTTGTGGGCACACAGGTCAGGGGCCAGGAAGGGACATTTGGGATTGGGAAATGTCATTCAAGGCCTTTCACAATTTAACCTGGCGTTCAGTAGATAGTCAATAAATGCTTTTGAGCAAAAGAATGCTTGTTCCTGCTCACCTCGCCTGCAGCTCACACTCACAGTCTGGCCTCCAGTCCACAGCACCACCCCATTCTCTACCTGTGACTCACGCTTTCTCCTATAATTGGACCTTCCCTTGTGCAGTTCCTTCTACTGGGAGCACAGCCCACCCCCACTCCTCCTCCCCCCAACCCCCACCCTTCTTGCCAAAGTCATAATTTGGCTCAGACACCCCTCCTTCCACAAAGACTTACCAGGAAGGTGCCTTTGTACTCCCACAGGACATACATACCCTAGTCACAGCGCATGGTGCTTTGGGGTTATCTCCATGCATTTCCACCACCGCTCCACCACTGGACTGTGAGCTCTTCCAAGGGCAGAGATGGGGTCCCCAGCACTCAGTAAGAAGGACCCCAGTCCAGAGGAGAGACTCAAATGCTAATTGATGAGTAAATACGCACACATGTTTTTACATCAGATGATCCTCAGGAGCTGAGAACCCCAGGAAGACACGGAAAGCAAGTCAGGAATTGCAGTTAACCTCCAGGCCACCAGGGGGTCAGTACCGAAGTTAAGCAGGAATCATGCAGAATGCTCCTTCTCCCCTCAGTGGTCTGAGCAAGTTACTGCAGCTTCCTGTGGACCTGACTCACCTCTAGTAAGTCATGGGAGAATCTGAGCTGAATTTGGGAGTACAGAATCCTGGCAAGTTACAGCCAAAAAGATTTTACATCTTAGGGAGCTTGAGCACCATGCCTGCCCTTGTTTAACAGATGGAAAAATTGAGGTCCAGAGACAAGACGTAGGCTGCCAAAGGAAAGAGCTGGAAGCAGAACCCAGATGCCCTGAGGAAGATGGAAAAGATTTTGAGAATGAGAGGGTCCAAACTGATGGATTGCATTGCTGCCTGATCGGTTCCCCACATTCTGTCTTATCTCTTCACCCAGACTCCATGTGCGCTTCCTTGTCAGATACTTGCTAACTAATCCATTCTAAGTCTTCGTTGCATTCTCTGGACAGTGGCCTCGGATCTTGCTCTGTCCGTGACTGGCTGTGTTGTCTCTCCCTTCCTATGCTGTCAGTGTTCTCAACTGCAAACTGGAAGGTGGGCTATTTCAAGAGGGCAAACAGGCTTCCTCTCAGTGCCAACATTGATGACCTGGTAGTGACTGCTTGAGAAGAACTATAAGGGCGGGAGACCTGTAACTGATAAGTGATGCTTGTCACGGGCCAGGAGGCAACCTGGGAGACAGCAGAGGTCAGAGACCTGGACACAGGCTCTTACAGCCCCTGGCTCCTTTCTAGTTCTAGCCATCTAAGTTTCCTGTTTTTCCTGCCTCCTCTGTGAACACTGATAGCAGTACAAAGCTCTGTGCTGTGTACAAAGTATCATTAGATAATCAAACAAGATCCTTGCCCTCAAGAAGCTCACAGTTTGGTGAAAGCCGCTTGCTCAAATTCACAGGCAAACAATCGGAGAAGTCTGAGCTACAGTCTTAGGAACAAAAGGGGCTTCAGAGGTCAGGGGTGTGGTGCTTCAACATCTGCGGGGAACCTTGACCAGATCATTATCCCACCTCCCCACCACTCACAGGCATTCTCGTCAGGGAGGCATCACGTTTTTTGTTTGCAAAAGTATCACCCAATGGTTGGCGGTTAAGGCTTCAGGCCCTGCAGGCTCTGCCACTTCCCAGTCATGTAATCCCAGGCAACTTAACCTCTACAGCTCTCCATTTCTACCTGTACGTGAGGAGTGAAGTGAGTACAAGTAAATCACCCGGTACATAGCAGGCCCCCATGAAGGTGATGGAAAAGGCGATGGCACCCCACTCCAGCACTCTTGCCTGGAAAATCCCATGGGTGGAGGAGCCTGGTAGGCTGCAGTCCATGGGGTCACGAAGAGTCTGACACAACTGAGCGACTTCACTTTCACTTTTCACTTTCATGCATTGGAGAAGAAAATGGCAACCCACTCCAGTGTTCTCTCCTGGAAAATCCCATGGACGGAGGAGCCTGGTAGGCTGCAGTCCATGGGGTCACGAAGAGTCAGACACGACTGAGCGACTTCACTTTCAGTTTTCACTTTCCACTTTCATGCACTGGAGAAGGAAATGGCAACCCACTCCAGTGTTCTCGCCTGGAGAATCCCTGGGATGGGGAGCCTGGTGGGCTGCCGTCTATGGGGTCGCACAGAGTCGGACACGACTGAAGCAACTTAGAAGCAGCAGCATGAAGGTGAGCTGCAGGATGACTCCAGGCAAAGTCCACCGCCTCGGGTTACCTTGGCTTTGTGCTCTCGGAGACAGACATATCCGTCCTCTGGCCCAAGGATAGCTCTATAGGAAAGTGGGGACAGCAACAGGGCCCCACCAGGTCGTCCCCTCTTGGGACCCCACACTGGCACCTCCACCTGCTGCTCCCACGAACATTTACTGACCACGGTGCCCCTTGGGGAGGGCCAGATCCCCAGAGAGTAGGGGATGTGCTCTGAAGGCACTCCCTGCCTCCCACCCCAGCGGCTACCCGCACTCACAGAGGTCCCTTCCCTCCTCGCAGCCAATCTGCGCCCGCCCCTTCTGGTCCAAATGTTTGTTCTCCCAACCTCCCCCGGAATCATTAAACATTCTGCAGTGGAAACGCAGCCGGTCACGTGGCAAGCACAGCCCGCCAACCTTGGCACTTCTCCTCTGATCCCGTTTGTTTTTCTAACATAAAACTAATATGACATAATGTATAATCTAATTTGGAAATTACCATTTGCTTGGCTGGCCCACACTGCCAGCCAATACCAACAGCAAGAGAAATTATTTAAGAATGTTTCTTTTCCTTCGGAACACGGCTGATAATTTATTTTTCCGTCAGAAGATTACTTTTCTCTTTACGACATTTCCTGCCCCGGTGATTTGCGTTAGCGTTCAATAAAATGGTCTGTGCTGAACGTCGGGAGTCCACGCCAACCATTCCTTGAATGTAGGGAGGGTGTCGACTGTGGTCAACGGTGGCTCAGACCCACTGCCGGTCCAGGAGGTAGGCGCCTAGGGGGCTTTTAGTGGGGAGGATTGGGCAGAGCTCGGGAAGTCGCCTGTCCCCTCGTCCTGTAAGCTAGACCTCGAGGTGGCCTGTCAGTCCAGGTACCCCAGAGCCCACTGGCCTCTGGGGGAATGAGTAACGCCTGTTTGGCATTCCTGGGCAAGAGGGCTTAGCACCAAGGTGACATCTAAGTTGTGAGTGTGGTTTACTGAAATTCAGGCTTCCAACCTGTCTACACCTGAGTCTCCACCAGAATGAAGTGCCTCTTCTCTCAGAGCCGCTGCATGTCAGACACACACAGAGGCTCCTCATGCACCACTGCACCAGGGCCCTGAGGCTCAGGCCAGTCCGTTCCTTCATCCTTTCTATCAGTAAGCATTTTGAAGACACAGCTGGCTCCTAAGGTTAGAGCTGGCTTCGAACCCTGGCCCTGCCTCTTACTTAATACTTCTATGACGTTAGACAACTCTCTTCACCTCTGTGAGCCCCCATAAACCTCACCTATTAAATGGAGATAATAATAGTGCTGACCTCATCGAGCTTTGAAAGATAATGTGATGAAGTACGAAAAGGGCTTCTTAGCCCAGTCCTTAGTACACAATAAAAGCTCAGTAAGGTCACTGTCATTATCAAGCTCTGAACAATGGTGCTATGATGGGGACAACCAGAGCTCCTGCACTTGAGGAGAGTTTTAGTTCCAGTGAGGGCCTCAGGCCTTGGATATCAGGCGTGTGCTGTGGGGCTAGTGCCTTGCTCTAAGAATTAACTGACCCAACACATTGGGTTCAGTACGCTAACCACCAGGTCATTGCAGGCAATGAGCAGACTCACCCCTCACAGTCTGGCCTCGGGAGTAAAGGATTTCCATCCCAAATACTCTGCAATGAGGGACACTGGAGGGGTCTTCCTCCCATTCAACCTCAGGCTGGGGGAAGGGACAGAAACAGCTCTCACAAATCTTCTCCCCCTCCACCCTCAACCACTCTCCAAGAAACCCAATCTCCAAGTTGGAGAGTTTATTTATCCAGTCGAGTGGCAGGTCTGATTTCTTTCTGGGTATTTGAGACTGAACTGATGGGCATTTGGTGAAGTATAAAGAGGCCAACAGTTCTCTGGGCTGTGTCGACCACCTCTTCTGGCATCGTTTGCCTAGGAAGGCTGGACAGAGCAGAGGTGCTCTCTAAGTACTTGGCCCTGTCATTAATTCAACCAAGTTAAGTGGTTGTTTTGGTTTCATGGTTATCGAGGCAACTGGCTCTTCATAGAAGTGACTGAATGTTTAGACACAGCCTCTCCTGCTTGAGAGGTTGTTTGACAGAACGGAGTGGGTGTTTTGTTACGGCTTGGTGACCAGGGTGACCTGTGGCTTTTGCTTAGTTTGATCGGGCTGACTGCTTGTTTGGCTGTAGTGATTGGTGGTTTCACCAGGTTGACCAGTTGTTCCATCACAGTTAGACCCATTTGACTGGCTGTTTAAGTTGGGTGGGTGTTTTGGCATTCATTAACCAGGCGGGCTGGGTTTGATTGAACTGACTGGATGTTTGAGTGAATTAATCCAAATATTTTGACATTGTTTGAGGCAGTCGATTGGCTGTTTACAACAGACTGGTTGTGTTGCTATCATCTGACCCAGCTGACCCGTTGTTCTGGCATTGTCTGACCTAATGGCTAGTTGTTGAGTTGGTTCGGTGTTTTGGCTTTGTTTAACTCTAAAGACAGGTTGTTTGTGAATTGTTTGATCAAGCTGATTGCTTGTTTGGCTAAGATGAACAATTGCTTTTGTATTATTTGAACAAGTTGAGTGGTTATTCAAACTGAGGCAATGTGTTGTTAAGGTTTAACCCAGTTGTTTTGAAAATACCCATTTCCTGGGCCACGATGGTGGCTTGTTTGGCACTACTGGGGCCAGTGACTGATTTAACTGAGTTGACCAGGCATTTGGGCTCTTCTTGATCATTTCAGCTGTCATTTGGCCAACTTGACTCTGTGGCTCTCTGAAATAGGCATTCAGACAGGGTCTCTTAAGCTGACCAGGTTTTTATTGAGCTGCCCAACTGTTTGGTCTCAAACAGACAGGAGCAGCAGTGGGCAACACAGACCTGCATTTTCAGAGGAGCCACTCTGGAAGGCTCCCTCATGTGGAAAAGGGACTTGGGAGACCCTGAGCCTCTAGCTTGGGCTCAGACAGGTGAGAACAGAAAGGCTGGTGGCAACGCAGCTGCTGCGTGCGAGAGTGCTCAGGAGCTGTGCTCTCCGGAGCCAGGAGATGAATGCATTTGGCAGAACACTTCAAGAATGCAACCTCTGGGTTAAGTGGTTGAAATTAGGCCCAATGGGGCTGTTTTACTGAGAATTTACAGTTGCTCGTAGAACTCAGCCCCATCAAGTAAGAGTCCCTCCTGCCAAAATGGAGATTTGCTCCCAGACCACGGGGATTCACTGACAAAAGCACACATCTCCTTGCCTTTGATTAGCCCGAATCTGTGTACCTCCAAGAAGTTACCACACGGGTACTAATGTCTATTCTCCCGGTGGGTGGGGGCTTCTCCCTAAAATCCATGGATGGCTGAGGGAGGACTTTTCTCCCTGTTGGCTTCCTGAAGGAGGCTTCAGCTGAACCGCCTACGCCATGTGTGATGTGAGTGGCGCCAACAAAGCCTTGATCTTGCTGGCGGGTCATGGGAGCGGAAGTGCCCACATTATGTACTCAGCACACTGGATATTGGGGCCTGGTTTGGGGGGGGGGGAACCTGTAGAAGGGAGCTGGACTGATCTCCTCATTTCATACAGGGTAAACTGAGTTCTGAGAGAGACAGGGACTTTATGAGCTGGGCCATAAGGCATGCCAAGTAATTAACCCTTCTCAGTGTAAACAGGTTGAAATTGGAAAGCCCCAATCAGGGAGTTAAGGGGAGATGTCCATTCCGGTGCAATAGTAAGGGGAGGCGGGAAAGGAAAGGCTGCAGCCAGGAGGCAGCTGAAACAGGAGTCCGGCTCTTGAACTCACTGTGTGACTTAATGCAGGTCCTTTCAGAAGAGGAGGAGTGAATCATTGCTGAAGAAACATTCAGGGTCACAAGCTCTGGTCACTGAGTCTGAGCAGTACACGGCCTCCCATCCCTGGCTGCATCAGGAGTATTATCATCAGAACAAGGGATTGATGGTCTCACTAGGCTCCACAAGGAGTTCAAGATCAAGGTTAAGGGGCAAATGATAAAGTGGGTCACAATCAAGAAGAAAAGGTTCTCAGAGCCATGTCCTGGGAAAAACTGATGAAGGAAGAAGGACTGTCCTTCCCAGAGAAGAGAAGGCATAAAAGATGGGGTTAATGTCTGGAAAATGCAGAAGACTTTCAGAGGATAAGAGATAAGCTAAATGAGTGTCAGAGAACAGATATAAAAATAGTATGGCCCCGAATAGGTCCTTGACAAATATTACTGAGTAAAATCCCAAGAGATAAAATATAGGGAAAAAAAAAAAAACTTCCTAAAAGACAGAGCCACCTCAAGAGAGAGAGAGAACTTGTCCTTGGAGCCTTCCAGGCAGAATTCCCATGTTTAAGGAACAGGGAGTCAGATGAGTCAGAAACAACAGACTTGTTACCGCCTTGCTCAGGAAGCCATGCCTTCATGAATATAGCCTCAAGTGTGTTCCCTTGCCTGGCATTGTCAGCTTATACTGAACTTGGGTACCACTGTGACTTCCAGATTCTTTTCATACAAAGAACTCTGAAACAAACCCCATTACCCTACACTCAGGCTGTCACTTTTCAAGCCAATGTTTTCAAACACTGAACCTTTGTAAATTCTCATTCTGCCAACCAGCATCTCCACTCTCCTTTCCAGCTCCATGAAATTAACATTAATAGCTGAGAGCATACTAAGCAGCCCTGGATAAGGGCAGAGATATGCAGGACCTTGCTGGAGACCTTTCTTGGATATAGCCTTTCAAGCCCTGAATGACAAAGAGGCAGAGAACCACTGTGTAATGATCTGACAACTGCAAATTGCTGGCTTTAGAACGCTACTGTCCCTTTGGCACTGAATGGCTAGAGTCCCAAGCCTGGCTCTCTGAAGACACTGAAGGCAGACAGGAAGGGAAGTCAGAAAGACAGCCAGGACATCAAGCTTCCCACTAGGGACCCCAAGAAAATATTGGTGGCGCATGTGATCAGACTCCATGGTCCTCAGAAGCCCTGGCCAGACAAAGACATATTATGCTTCTGCACAGTGAGTTCAAGGGTTGCAGCCCACCCAGGCCTTGCGTCCAGGCAGCGTGGGGATGCAGTGCTGGAACTCAAGGCACCAGCAGGGTACACACTGCCCCCTCCTGCAGGAGGCAGCCTCTCTAAACAGCCAGGGCCTCACCACACACACACACACACACATCATGAAGGCCACCCAGGGTCTCAGAAGAGATCTCCAAGGAGAAGGTTCAGCTCGCCAGGGACTCTGCTAAGAGGCACTGAGGTCAGAGGACCCATCACCAGGCAAGAGGCGGAGGCTGAGTGCCTGGGCCCACTCCCTGCTAACACACTGGGAGACCCCAGCTGGGCCCCTGATCTCACCGGGCCTCCTCTTCACCACTCCTCAAGGAGGGAACGTTAAGGCCAGGAGGGACCCCACAAATCTTGGAGCCCTAATGTCTTTGGTTCATAGGCAGGAAGACTGAGCCCAACAAGTCAATGGCAGATGTGGGCTTAGTCCTGTCCCCAGCCCTGACTCACTCTTTCCACCACACGGTGCTGCCTCTCCAAGCCTACACGTAGTAGGTCATCACCTCTAAAACTAGAACCTTGCAGCCCAGAGATGCTTCATTTGTTGCCTCGGGCTGCCATAATAGAATACCACTAACTGAGGGTGGGGTGGGGAAGGAGCTTAAACTACAGAACTTCATTGTCTCACAGCCTGTGGAGGCTGCAAGTCCAAGGTCAAGATGTCACAGGATTGATTCTTCCAAAGGCTGAGTAAGAATGTGTTCCACGCCTCTCTCCTGGCTTCTGGGGGTCTGCTGGTAACCTTGGGCATTCCTTGGCTTTTAGAAGCCAGTCCTCGATTTCCACCTTCCCCTTCATGTGACATTCAGTGTGTATGTGTGTGTGTACCTATCTCCAAGTTTCCTTCTTACAAGGGTGTCAGTCATGTTGAATTAGGACCCACTCTAAAGACTTCATTTTCACTGAGTTACATCTATAGAGACCCTATCTCCAGGACTTCCCTGGCAGCACAGTGGTTAAGAATCATGCTTTCACTGCAAGGGGCACAAGTATGATCCCTGATTGGGGATCTAAGATCCTGTATGCTGTGCAGTATGGCAAAAATAAATAAATATTTTAAAAATAAAATAATAGAATTTTTTTAAAGACCCTATCTCCATGAGAAGGTCTGAAAGGGAAAAAGGAGCCACTTTGAGGCAGTGAAGCAAGGGCCCCAAATTAAAACTGGCAGGCCCTGCTCACGGGGCACAGGAGGTCACCCACGCTGACCTTCATCAGGAAGATGGAGTCTGTCCCCAACAGAGCTCCATCCCACACACACACATATCAAGGACTCCACCTCACCTCCTGGATTCCAAAATGCCAGTGTCCTGCTGCCAAGGGGACAGAAACACTGGATTCCTCACTGACTCCCCAGACAAATCCACTCATTCATTCTTGTATCATTCACTGAATCCTTCCTTCCTTCCCTCACATGTCTGCACATCGATTCATTCATCACACATTTGCCCAATTCATTCATCTTCAAATTCAGATTATTTACTTGCCAATCCATGCATGCATTCATTCATGCTACTCACTGATTTGAACATTAAATCCATTTCATTTATAAACTCAGTAAACACTTGTAATAAGCACCTACTATGTGCTAGGCACTGTCTGAGGCTCAGGGGACACAGAAAGAAACAAAGCAGCTAAAGCCTCTGCTCTCTGAGCTTCCATTCCAGAGGAGAAGGCCAGACAAATATTTCAAGCACTGTGAGTTCAATGAAGAAAAGTATTCCGGGTAAAGGGATTGAAGTTGACCAGGGTGAGGAGGCCCCTTCGGCTGGAAGAGACCCCTCTCCAGGAAAGCTTCTCTGAGAAGGTACCAGTCAGAAAAGTACTGTCGTTGCTCACGTAAAAGCCTGGGGGAAGAACATACGAGGCAGTGGGAAGCGCAGGAACGGAGGCCCTGAGACGGGAGCTGCATCCATTAGCATCCCAACAGGAAAGGGGGAGCACACACGAAACAGGGCGATTCAGGGACTTCTCTGGTGGTCCCGTGGCTAAGACTCCACAGTCTCAGTGCAGGGGGCCTGGCCAGGGAACTAGATCCCACGTGCTGCGACTAGAAGACCCCGCGGGTCGCGACTAAGCACATAAATATTCATAAAAGCGGGGAAGCAGGATTCGAGGAGATTTTCTTTGCAGAGAAGTTACCATGAAAGGAGAGGATATAGGGAAACACAGGAGCAGAGCAGAGCAGAAGCCGGAGCCAGGAGCAGCAAAGATGTTACCACCCTAAGAGGAAGAAGGGGCAGTGCTGCCGGAACTTAGAGGCAGGTCCCTGAGACAAGGGATGGCCTCCAGTCAGGGACACAACCAGCCCAGGACACTTGCAGGGAGAGAGCCGTGGGAAAAGCACCCAGACCCCACTCTGCTCACTCCATCTGATCTCCTGCGGGTGCCTCCCAGGGACCAAGCCAGCTGGAGACCAGACCGTAAGGGAAGCACTGATGGACTGCACACAGGTCAGTGAGCCTCAGAAGCAGAGAGCATCTGGAGGGGTGCGCAGATCAGCACAGTGGTCAGAGTCAGCCAGTGTGTCAGGGCTGCGGTAACGAACTGGGATTTATTCTGCCTGCAGTGGGAGGCCACTGGAGGGAATCATCAGGAGCATGGTGGGGGCTGGCTACTCTTTCAGGAGCTCAGTTGGCAATGGCATGGGAAGGTCATCCTCTCATTCAGGAGATGCCCGCACGCAGTCACGCACTCACTTACTCCTTCCGTCCTCCACTCCTCTTCTCTCAGCCTTCACAGGTTCAACAAACCCAGCCCTGCTCAGTCCCCTGTGCCAGGCCCAGAGCATGCCCCACCTGGCCACTGAGGTAGCTGCAGAGATGCAGAGACCTGGCTTCACCCTCCAGACACCACCATCTGACAGCGACAAGCAGGTCCCTGGTGACCTCTAACACCAGATGGAGACTGGAAGGATCTGAAGGAATCCTGGGCTGGGGAGGGATGGAGGGTAAGGCTGATAGAGCTGGGCTGCTTCCTGATGGAAGGCATAGGCTCTAAGCCAAGGCACAGGTTTTGGGCTACCCACTTGCTGCGTGACCCTAGGCAAGAAGGGCAGCCTTTCTGAGCCTTCAAAATAAGGGTGCTAATTCGCCTCTTGCATCCCACAGGCCTGTGCCAGGAAACTCACCTCACTCTCTCCCCTACACCTCTGCCCCCATCAGCCGGTCAAGTACAGAGGCCTCCAGTTCCTTGTGGGGGTCCTCTGCATCCCCCATTCTTGGGGCCTCTTGTCAGCCTGGGCTGCTATACCAAATTGCCACAGACTGGGGAGCTGAAACAACAGAAATGTATCTTTCACAGTTCTGGAGACTGGGAAGTCCAAGATCAGGGTGCCTGCCTGACCAGATTCTGTGAGTACCCTCTTCTTGACTTACAGGCAGGACTTTCTCCCCGTGTCTTCACCCGGTGGGGATGGGGTGGGAAAACCAGCCCTCTTGTGGGGAAACCAGCTCTCATGGTATCAATCAGTCTTAGAAGGGCACTAATCCCAATATGAGGGCTCCACCCTCACGACCTCATCACATCCCAAAGGCCCCACCTTTAATACCATCCCCCTAGGCATTAGCATTTCAACACATGGTCCGAGGGAACACAGACATGCAATCCACAACAGATGGGGAGGTGACAGTTGTAGGAAACGTTCCACTTGATTCTTCTCCAGAAAGGCTGTGCAGCCCCTCTCCCTCCCTAGAATTCTGACAGTGCTGAGGGACAAACTGGGCCAATTCCCTCCCTACTCAGGGTGAAACTCCTACTTTAAAATGCAGGGCGGGTGATATATAATCTCTAAAGGCCACACCAGCTCTGCTCCTCTTTGTCTGGCATCCACCAATCATTCCCTGAGCACTGACTTTATGCCTGGCCTGTGTGGCAGAGATATGGAGACACCCCAGGCTGATAAGGTGAGAAGTCAATAGAGAACACAAGGATGAGGTGCTGTTAAGAGCCAAAAAGACATACTGATAGGGGTCAGAGGAGGGACATTTGGGCAGGGCCTTGAAGGATGAGTAGAAGTTTGCCAACATCAGAGAAAAACTAACAATTTTTCTATAGCTCTTTATTTATTCGCTTCCACGTCTCGTTTGGCCTTCTAGACTCATCACAAGCAGGGGATTTAGAACATGCAACTGTTTAGCTCTGGAAGTCTCTTTAGATATTATTCTCATTTTCTGATTGAGATGATGGGAGCCCAGAGACGGAAAGGGACTTTCCCAAGGTCATACAGCAGGGGCTCAGTGAGCAGATCCCGAAATCTGAGTCTCTGGCATTGTTCCAGCCATGAGAGCTCACTCACCCCCTTTTCCTTTTTCAGCTGACATCTGGCCTGACCAACTGTCCCATCCCTCCCAGCCAGACCCAGGACACGTTTCACAGCGAGGGAACTGATTGGGTTGGGGGTGGGGAGTAGTTGGAAGAGTTTAACCCCACAGTGTTTTCATACTTGAGATCTGAAAACACGATTTCCCCAGCAAAGAAGCTTAGCGTTAAGCGGAAAATCGGCTTGGAAGGATGTGATATCATTTATAACAGTACATTAAATGCAAGCTGAGAACCTGATATATTTTAGGAACATTCAGCACACTCTAGACTAATAAACATTTTACAATATTATTGCACATGTTCATTTCACTTTGTACAAATAATCATTCCCTTCACATCTAATAAGTCTGTTTGACACATAAGTGGTCTTGGGCAAACACCTCGGAGGGTCTTGTTTTTCTGTGCATTGATCATTCATTTGTGTAGCCCGCCGGGACAGTGACTAATGATTCTGAGGGTTTAAACGTCCTCACACATCGTCTTTGTCTCCCTGCCTGTGATTGTATAAATGTAAAATAATTTCATTTGGCCCTAGAATGTATTGTTTTTCATGTATGAAAAATGCCCGCCCCTTCCCTGCCTGGCATGGTATCAATCAGTTTAAAACAATATTTGGAGGAGCCCTGGTCTGTAGGTCCTCCAACAAGCTCTTGTGTCCCTGGGTGATGGGCCCAAGAACTCCACTTACTGGGGAATTTCCAAACAAACCTGCCGCCTCCACTCCCTCAGCCCAGAAGCCTCCTCTCTCAGTGAGGTAAGCATGAGTCCTGTCCCTCTGAGGCCAAAGAAATAAAATTTGCTACTGATAGCCTTCTCCTTTCTCCTTCCTTCTCTCCTTCTTTCTTCTCAAGAGCGTTCACAGAGGTCTCTGGTGCTGCTGTGCTGGGAGCTGAGGGAACAGGGATGAACCCAACATGGTTCTGACCTCCAAGAACTTAGAATCAGGACAGGGCCACCACTAGCTCTAATAACTCCTGTGTTGAAAATGGAAAAATGTGTCCCCTCCGGGTGGGTTCAGCCACTTGACCCTATCACTTGGAGTTGGTGCCTTGGAATGAATTAGAAAGGGAAAAAAAAGCACTCTTTCATCTGAGCAGAGGCAGCTCCCTGGTGTTCTTGTGCAGTGTGCAACCTAAACAACTGTATATAGAGGTTTGAGGTGGGGGTGCAAGCCAGTGGGTAACAGACACCCAGAAACAGTGATATGAATATGCGTCCCATAAAAAGACAAGCTATTGGAAGTGGAAGCCCAGAGAGAGGACCACTGGCCGGCTAGGAGACTTCATGGAGGAAGTTACCTTTGAGCTTGGCCTTGAAGAAAAAGTATGAAGTGAGAGGCAAAGAAAGGGATCAACAGCCCCCACCTCTTGAACAGGGGCAAGAACCTGTCTACACAGGCATGATACCAAAGAAGCTGACCATTTTCAGAAACTGACCATAAGAAGGAAAAATAAGTAGAGGAAGGCAAGACAAGAAATGGGTGTTTATAGAGTGAATAAGTGGCTGGATGAAGAGATGGATGGACAGACAGATGGAGGGAGGGATGGATGGATGGATGGATGGAGAGGAGACAGATTATCAAGAAGTCTGGGATTTCTGTACTGACCTACTAAGAAATTTATGTTTTATTCCACAAGCAGTGTGACTGAGGAGCTCCGAAATGCCCTTGAGGAGCAGATGACACAATCAAAGCTGTATTTTAGACAAGCATTCGGACCCAGATGAACTGGGGAAAATCAGTCTGAGTACCAAAGGGGATCTGCCTGGTGCTCAACTGGAAAACTACAGTGTGGAGGCCTCTTGAAAGGAAAAGGAAAGGAAGAAAAGCAATGTTTATCGACTGTCAGCAGCCCTATGGGTTAAGGATATAACCCCAACAAGTCATGGGAAAATGAAGCTCAGAAAAGAGATCCGTCCAAGGTTACTTGTCTGCAGAGAGTCAAGAGTTGGCCCCATCTGCCTGTCTCTACAGTTTATGCTTCGTGCACATCTGACTGGTGGGATGGCCTGACACTGAGCCTCCTCAGCCCTCTTGCCCAAGAACCCCAGCCTTTGTGAGCACTCACTCACATCTGGTTTCAGTTGCCAAGTGTTGGCCACACTAGCTCTGTGGGGCCTCCATCTGTATCTCCTCCCTGTCAGCTGCCCACTTTTTCCAGAAGAACCTGGAACAGATTCAGAGATCTGGATTGGTTGTGGCTCTGACCTCTCTCCTACCCTCTTCCACCACCCCTGCTGCACACAGCTGACCTTTGCACATGCTCTTCCTTCTGCTTGACTTCCATCCTTTCTCTGACTAGCTAAGGCCGTCTTGTCCTTGAAGGCCAGTTTTGGTGTCCTCTCTTCCAGGAAGCCTTCTCTGAATCCCATGGCTCGGGACTCAGAAGGCCTCCTCTGTGCTCCTACAGCTCCTAAGTGTTCTCAAGATGGCACTCAGATGTTTATTGCTTTATGGTCTATTTGCATCATCTCTGTCTATCCTCTTGTGGGCTGTGGGGAGAGCAGGGAATATATCTGATTCATCCCTGGATCCTTAGCTCTCAGCACAGGACCTGGTCCAGAGTAGAATCAGAGCATTCTGGAAAGATAGATAAGTGGTTGGATGGATGGATAGATGGTAAGTAGTTACATGGATGGATGGATGGACGAATGAGTGGACAAACAGTATCTCTCCTTTAAGGAAAATAAACTTTGGAACTCGATTGCCCCACCTCCAGGAACAATCTTCTGATCTGGAAAAAAAAAAAAAAATCAGTTTAAAAAAACTGAGGCTCTTGATGACCCAGACAATAAATTATAGGTGCACAGACCTGAAAATCTTGACCCATTCAATCTCACTGAGGTAAAGGCCAGATGAGATACATTATTATACAGGCTAGGCTCTAGGAGAACTCCAGTTGGCAGTAATCAGGTCACAGAGAGTCTTGCACAGATTTAAGAGGTTTGACGTTTATCATGAGCCTGACAAAGAGCGGGTAGAGGGTTCTCTGGCATCAAAAGGAACCACCAACATCTTGAGTCCTCTAAGTGAAAAGGAGATGGGAGAGTCAGGGTATTGACCTTAGGTATTCCTCCCTGTCTATTGTGAAAAGGCTGATCAGAAAAACGAAAGGTTCCCAAGACCTTAGGTCCCCATTCCAGGACAGAGGTAAGTATTGTCTGGTGACTAGGACCAGCATCGAGGCCTCCCAAGAAATTACCCCAAATCCCCTCTTACATTCTGCACCAGCTTTCAACAGTTCTCTGCCCCTTCTAACTCCACTTGGACATGCTGTGTCCACAAGGACTGGGAAACTTATGTCTTAGAGATAGACCCCAAGTCCTTCTCCCACCTGTTCCAGCCTCCAAGCAGGTAGAACTAGATGCCCATTGGCAGTTACCACTTACCAGAGGGCCAATTGTGTAAGCTCTCTCTAAGTATTCATAGAATATCTCTGGGTCAATCAGGATTTGATCAGAGAAGTGGAACCACCAGATGATACGTAGAATGATGGGTTTATTATAGGGATTTGACCTTATGCAACAGTGGGAATGAGATATTCTGCAGGCTTCCGTGTCTGGTCTTAAAAGTCCATAGGCCAGGCAGTGAGGAAGAGAAGATAATGTACAGAAGGAAGGACAAACTGGAACCACAAGGCTTCTCACCACTCTAAGCCTCTAACTTTGATGACTGGATGTTCTCTGGGAGAATCTGGTCCCCTTTGTTATGGAGCTGCATACATACTAGGGCCAGAACTCAGGGAAGGTGAAGGAAGAGATGCAGTAAGAGCTCAGGGCCCTGGCTGTGGCCGCACGTCAACGGGTGAGCCAGAAGAGGCATGACAAAGAACATGACCTCAGGCCCATCCCTGATCGCCCAGCATGAAAGGAGCATGGCTGCTGCTTCCCTGCCACGTTCCAGATCTCAAGCAAAAGACTTCTGCAAGCAACTCTTGCTAACCTAGAACTGTGGAGGGAAAGACATTCTGGGAAACAGGGTTCCAGCTTAGCTGAGCTGACATGATAGAAACCACCAAATCTGCTGGGTGCCTGGCAGGGAACCAGTCAGTAGAGATCCAGCAGAGAGAAACCAGGGTCCCTGTCATCACAGAGTTTAATCTTGTGACAAAGACAGACAAAAAAATTTTTAAATGCCGCAGTCTGATCGATGTGATAGTAAGGCACAGTTATTGATGGTCTACTATGGAGAAGCATTAGTTAGGATTATCTTCATACCCAAAATAATGGTGGCTGAAACAGATTAATGTTTCTCTCTGACTTACAGAACAGGCTGCTGTGATGACTCCTATATTGTCAGGGACCCAGGTTCCTTCCTTCCACCACATATGGCTTTGTTCTCTCTGTCACTTCATAATCTGAGATGCCTGATGGCGGGTGCTACAGCTGTTAGCTCACAATCCCAAGCATCAAAGAGGAGGAAGGGCAGGGGATGCACATGCCCCCCACTTTTCAGGACACTTCTTGGTAACTTCCACATGTAACTGCAGTTAACTGACCAGAACTTGATCACACAACCCAGTCTGTGCAAGGGAGACTGGAAAATGTAGTCTTTGCTAGCTGGCCATGTGCTCAACTAAAACTTGGAGGTTCTGTTCCTTGGAAATAGGGAAAGAAAGGGTGCTGTGGGTCAACCAGTAATCTCTACCTCAGGTGATACACAACAGTGGGCAATATCTCAGATTCTGGAATCAGACAACCCTGAATTCCATTCCTAGATCTGCACTTTCTAGCTGAATAGTACTGAACAAAGCAATTGCCTTCTCCATCCACATGAGATCATTATGATCACAAGTCAATAGCCTAAGCACTTTTTATGGATTGTTATTCTTAATTCTTACAATGAACCTATGAGTTAAGTCAGAATATTATCCCCACTTTGAAGATGTGGAAACTGAGGCTCTGAACTAACTAGCCCGAGTTTCTGTTCATTTGTAAATGCATATCTAGTGGATGCCTGTTCAGTCTCAGGCTCTGTGCTGGACTCTACAGATACAAGGAGAAATCAGAATGATCCCACTTCAGGGTTCCCAGCTGGGGAGAGGTGGAGCCTGGCCTGCTCATTCCACTCCTCTAGAATGCTCCCAGGACACATGTTCACAGTTTGGGGACCAGCTATAGGGAAATGATAGCAAAACATTTGTTTTTCCTCTTCCCAGAGTACCCAGTCTGTGCCCATAATTGTTCCAGAGCATCTTTCAGGACTAAACTCAGGCACAAACTGCTCACAAAGCAGCTGGCTGGAGTGAGAAGCAGCCAATCAATTCAGCAGTCATTCAACAGCAGTTCCTGGTCAGACTTGGAACAGCATACTGAAAACAGTATTAGTGACTGCGAGCCCTCAGACATTAGCCTGGACTCGTGGTCACAAAGCACTCTGACATCCACTCCTGCATAAGATCCCCCTTTTGAAGATGAGAAAACTGAAGTCACTTGACCAGGATGAGACACGAAATATTCTAGAAAGCAGAACCAGAAATATAGGAATGCCCAGTCTACGTGAGAAATGGCCCAAAGCTTAAGTAGTGGGCATTGGCTACAGCAAGGAGGTGGGCATGGAGGCCACCAAAGAGTTGTTTTTTTCCAGTCAGCAGCACAGAGCCAACCTCAGGGGTGGCTAATACCCACTGGGCACCCTGAGGACTACACATTAGGGGGGCTTTGGAAAAAACAACCAAAATGTTTGAGCCCCACTTCTTTGACAGAACCTCAGTGGATTGACTTGAGCCCTCCCAGTCATGGGCCTCAGTGTAACCATCTGTGGCCAGAGGGCCCCTCTATGACGATGAGAAGTTGGGTGAGAGACGCCACTCCCCCAGACCTCAGTGTGCCCTTCTGCAGAGTACTACCGCCCCCTTGGTCCCATCACAGGACACACAAAGGCCGCCCCACCACACTCTGCACAAACAGCACCTGCCACCCAGCCTGGTGCCAGTGCTCCGCCAGGAGGTTCCAGGAGCTGAAAGGAGGGAGCCAGAGACAGACCTGGCTTTCCAATCCTGGCCTGGAGTTCTCACCTGCAGAAAGGGTTAACAGCAAAGACCTCTCAGGGTAGCTGTGACAAGTAAATGAGACCATCTCCAAAAAGTGCCAAGCCTAGTGCCAGGCACATAAAATGCCCTCTGTAAATGGGGGCTGCATCCTCTTCCCCTTGCTCTGCCCAGGAGAAAAGACTCAAATGGGTAGTATTCAGCAGCAGAGAGTACAGGGCTACAGACCAGCCACCTCTGATCCCAGATGTGGTCCCAGGATGGTGGAAGCCAGAGGAAAGGGGGCTTTTCCAAGCCGGCCGTGATGCAGACCCAGCCAGGCAGACCACTGAGGTCCTCTGAGACCCACTCAGGACCCCTGCCCTGATCATGATGCTGGGACAGGGTAGGGAACTGAGCACTTGGAGCTGGGACCTACAAAGTGCAGGCAGGATCTCATTCTGGTCCTTTGAACATTCAAAAAAGCCACCCAGTCACGTTCCCATCACATCTCTACCTCCTGTTGCTTTGAGGAGCAACTGTGTTATTTGTAATTTCTGACATTCGCCCTCTCCCCAAGTCCCCACCCTTTCCTGTTTGGCCTGTGAATTGGAAAGGGCTATAAACAGGCCAGAGTGGGCTCCTTGCCTCCGAGGCGGGTCTGTCAGCCTGCCAAGGGAAAGGTAGGACCCAGGGGACCCCCGCCCCCACCCTCCCCACACAGCCCAGCTGAGGAGCTTGTAAAGATAGGATTTGTTTGTTTTTTTGGATCTGGCTCAGGATCTGGCTGAGGCCGGGCCCTTTGGGGAAAAGCAACTTTTAAATAAATGCTTCAAGATTGTGCAAACATTTCAGTAGTATTGGAGGCCTGGCGTTCTGGGTCATGGAAGGAAAAAAATACCCGTCAATCACTCTAGAGATGAAAACCTGATAGCAGAGCCCTTGGTGAGGACTGGAGCTTGGGTTGCAAAGCTCAGTTGTGGCTGGCTGGGACCAACTACACTTAAGCCCTCTCTCCAAAAACCATTTGCATGTTAATCAGGAGAGCAGCCTGTCTGACAGGCACAGAGAACTCAAGCAGCTCACAATATGATGTGTGTGAGGCATGCAGAAAGGACGGAATGGGAGGCATTCAGAACTGGACGTGAGCCCTGGCTCTGCCCCTGGTTAGCTCTATAGTCTTGGGTAAGTTATTTAGCTTGACTGAGCCTTGGTTTTCTTGTTGGTAAAATGGGGTTATAACAGCAGTCTCATCAAGATGCTGTGAGATTTAAATGAAATACAGATTGTGACATAAAACCTGACCCAAAGCAAGAGCCCAGGAATAAATCATGACAATATCATGAGCTGCCATTTATCAAGCGTTTTCTATGAGTGGAGACTGGCAGACGTTCTCAGCCATCCTCAAAGCACACTCTGCTTAGCCAGGCATTCACAGCCTATCCTCTGTGCTCATTCCCAGCTAGTTCTCTCTTGATCAAGAGTGGGGCTCAACCCCTGACCTAAGAACTTAGGGTCCTGAAATGAAGATGCTCTGAGCTGAGAGACCATAAGCTGGGCCAGAGAAGTGTGTACAGAGCCTGGAACAGACACACACACAGAGAGGTGGTCCTGCCTCGAGATTCCAGCGGCTTCTGTGGAGAGGAGATATAATCCAGGTTTTGAAGGATGAATAAAATGTCCACAGGCTGGCACCAGGGAAAAGCTTTCCAGATGGAGAGACCAGCTCAAGCAAAGGCTCTAAAGCATGCCCTGTATGCAGAAAGGGGGGATGTACAGAAACATTTGGGAAAGTCAAGTTGAAGTCAAAGCTTGAAGAATCCTGTCCCGAGATGGTCCAGCTCAGTTCCCTGGGCCAGGGCAGGTCTCCAGCTCCCTGGGTCTCCTCCCAACAGCTGTGTAACTCAGGCAGTTGCCCCATCTCTGTGTATCTGTATATCCCTCTTGTCCCTTCCCTAGCTGCCTCCAAGGGCTCCCTCTTGGAGGTAAGAAACTTTTGAGAAAGTTATAGTGCTCCACCAATACTGTATGCCATTGTTTTACATGTACACAGACACGTCCATATGTGCAAGTGTGCACATGTTCAGGGATCAGAGAGACTTGGCTTCAGACCCCAGCTTTTCCATTTGCTGTTGCAGGACCCTTAGCAAAGCAGGTACCTATTGCATACAAAGTGCCCAGCATGTAGTAGACACGCAAAATACTGTTATCATCATCCAACACATTAACACACTCAAGCTGTCTTTAAGAAGAAATTACCACCCAATAGGTAGCTCAGCTGGTAAGGAATCTGCCTGCAATGCAGGAGACCTGGGTTCGATCCCTGGGTTGGGAAGATCCCTTTGGAGAAGGGAACGATACCCACTCTAGTACTCTTGCCTGGAGCATCTCATGGACAGAGGACCCTGGCAGGCTACAGTTCATGGGGTTGCAAAGAGTTGGACACAACTGAGCCACTTTCACTTTCTTTTCACCACCCAATAAGGGTCAATTCATGAGACCATGAGGCCCAGGGATCAGGCCCCTAGCCCGTCATCGTACATATGGGAAAATGCAGGCTCAGGAAGGAAGAGATCAGGACCAGCTTGGAAGCAGAGGGCAGAGGGAGCTCTTGGAGAGAAGCCTTCCTGGAATGCCCAGCCACTGTGCTGAGCCTTGCTTGGAGAGTGAGCGGGACTGCGAAGGTGGGTCCAGGTGGGAAGGGCATATTGAGCAGAGGGACAGCATGAGCAAGTGCCCAGATGTCACTGATGAATGTGGAAGGAGACAAGTCACCTGGTCTGTCAGGGTCTGTGCTGGAGCGCGGCAGACAGGGAGCTGAGAGGTTGAGGCAGGTCTTCAAGATCAGGGAGGGGAGGACGTATAGGGCGTGTCAGGGAAGCTCTTGACGTAGTAGGGAGCCCTGCAGGGCAGCAGCAGCATTGTATCAGCATTTTAGGAAGAGTACTACAGGGCAAGAGGCCAGGCTGTGGGCTTAACCCAGGTGCAAGTAAACTGAGGGCCATGCCAGGAGGGACAGGGAGAAGTCGGTGGGTGTGAGAGACACCAAGGAGACTCTTCAAAGAGCCTTCACTTTCTAGAGGAGAAAACGGAGTTGAAGAGAGTGGACCTAGAAGAACTAGACAGTTTTGATGACTTTAAACCTGGCTGACCAAAGCACAGAGAGCCATCTTTAACTCAAAGGACTGTAGTTATGGGATTTTCAACAGAGGAGAGAACTCAGAACAGAGAGGCTTCCTGAGGCCCCACCCATCACACCAGCTGCTGCCCCAACTACAAAGCTCTCCACTGGGGTCCCCTTCCCATAAGGCTGCCCATCCTCCTCTCCCTCCCAGTGAGGAAAGCAAAGGCCTCAGGCCCAGCAAGGCGACCCACAGGACAGGATGGCGGAGAAAGCCGTGCTCCCTGGGTGGGGAGGGGCTTAGACAAATCATAGGGCAGTTGCCCAGCTTTCTTCCAGCTTCATCTCCTTCCTCCCTTCTTCCTGTCTCCTCTGGCTCCATGCCCAGGGCTGCCCCCAGCCTCTTACGAGGTGTCTTGGAGCCAGTCCCTAACCTCTCTGACCCTCAGTCTCCTCCTCTGTGAAGGGGAGGTACCAGGATTTAGCAAGCAAGGCTGCTGAAATTGTTGGCAGGTGCCATGCCCAGAGGAAAGGGCATCAGATCCTTTCTCAATGAACGATTCCACTTTTTCCACGTGAGACTGCCCTTTGCAATTTACAAATCCCTTTCATTTGTGTCAGCACACCTCTGTGAGATGAGCATTATGGGGCCAAAGACTGTCTCGCACTGACGGCCAAAAGCCAGTCAGGATTTGAACGCGGGCCCCCAGCGCGTTCTCTCTCCCAGAATCAGTCCGTTCGCCCCCATCCCGCTGCTGTCTCCGCCTTCACTGGCTTCCGCCAGTGGGGCCCCAGCCCCACCGCCTTCAACCCCCTGCCCTCTCCTCCCTCCTCCCTCCTCCCTTCCTCTCCTTCCCCTCCCCACCCGCCCCCCGTTTTCCCCTCCCCACCCGCCCCCCGTTTTCCCCTCCCCACCCGCCCCCCGTTTTCCCCTCCCCACCCGCCCCCCGTTTTCCCCTCCCCACCCGCCCCCCGTTTTCCCCTCCCCACCCGCCCCCCGTTTTCCCCTCCCCACCCGCCCCCCGTTTTCCCCTCCCCTTCCTCCTCGGCGCCGCCCCCTCCTCCTCCTGGTCCTCGGAGCCCAAATACGCGACACCTGGAGCAATAGCAGCCGCCCCGCGGCCTGGGCCTCATTACAGGGCCGGCCCTTATCGCGGCGTGCATCACATTATTTCATTTCAAAGAATCCGCAGAGAAACCCGTCCCCCGGCCGACAACAGAAAGTAAAAACACAGCTGACTCCCATTAGGGCCCTCTCACAGGCTCCGCGTGAGGTAATGAAATATGGAAGCGGTGAGATATGTAATGCTTTATTAAGCGGTCTCAGCTACAACGGCGTGCATGCCAATTACGCCTGCAGGCTACCGCCCGCCCCCGGCCGCCGGACCACCCAGCGCGCGCCCGGCCCGCGCCCCGGCCGCGGATCGGGGAAGGAGGGAAGGAGGAGCGAGGGGAGGACGAGGGAAGAGGTACGGAAGAAGGGGAGGACGGCGGGGGAAGGAGAGGGGAGGGTGGTGAGGAAGGAGTAGGAGGACGAGGCGTACAGAGGAAGGGGAGGGACACTGGCCGGTGGGCGGCGCCATCTCGGGCTAACGGAAGGTAGCGAGGCATCCTTCGGGCCCCTGAGACAGCCAAGCCTGTTTTCTCCCCTGGGGGTTCTAGGGCTCTTAGAGTGTCGCGAGGCTTAGAAGACTTAGTCACTTAGTCTTAGTGACTTAGAAGACTTCGGTTCCTAGAAGACAGGAAAGGGAATGGCCAAAACTGACGCTCAGAGAGGTAAAGACACAAGAGGGTCACACAGATGCGTCCTGGGCGAGACTGGGGGGAGGCCAGGCCTCCTGTTTCCTAAACTGGGTAGTTTCCATTCTACCAAACTGCCTTCTCTTTTCCCTCTAATGATACCTAAATGGCAGTCCCGGGATCATTTTGTGGATGAGAAACTTCTTTTTTTACATCTGACACTCTGACATCCCTGAAGTCCTCTGCCCTAACTAGCCCGGTATTTTCCAAGCTTCGCACAGTTTTCTGAGCCCTGCCGCTGCCGTGACTAGGCTGCTAGCCTCTCTGAGAATCAGTTTCCTTTCCTGTATAACCAGGATGACAGTCTCCATCTCCTTGGATTATGGTACAGATGGAATGAGAGGGTGTAGTCCTGTCTGCAATGACACCTGCAGGATTCAGCGCTGCAGTCAACGTGTCCTGTCAGTCATTCAGCAAATGGTTCCCAAGCACCCACCTGGTGCCAGGGAATGTGCAGACTGGTGTCCTTGCCTGGAAAAGGCAGGCAAGGTAATCCGACCCCCTTCAGGAAGCTCTGGTAAAGGTTCAGCTGCAGAGAGGGAAGTGAAAATTACTGGCTAATATGGAATTTGGGATTATCTGGGGATTTGCATTATCCATTCAAGGAGTTCTCAGCCGTTTTTTCTCCCTCAGCACAAACAAAGCAATGGTTGACTGCTTCAGGAGGGTCCAGAGGGAGGCGCTGTAGCAGGTAACCCCGGGCTGCATGGCTAGTGTGTACTCAGGGCCCAGGCCTGTTCCTGAGGCCCAAGCAAGCACTGCACAAGGAGGGCCGTTGCAGAGCATTATTTTGGAGAGGTGACCTGGAATTCCTCTGGGTTTCTTAAAAGAAAAATTGTAAACTGTGGTTCTTTCATTGGTTTTTAGCAGCAGATTCCATGTGAGTCCAACATGTAGATTCCAAAGTAAGATCTGTTGGAGGGAGTTTGCCCTCAGTGACCCCAACTCCCATTTGGCCTCACTGTCTGCTGAACCCCTCCCCTGATCTTCTCAGCTGCCTGGAGCTTCCTACCTTCTACAAGGAGAGAAAATACTGACACACACTTAGGCAGTGGTTCCCTCATGCCAGGCACTATCATATTATATATATATAGTAGATATTATTAATAATGAACTATTCATATACTTTCACTATTAATAGATAATAATGAACTGTGTTAACAGATAATAATGAACTATTTGAAATACGAATAAAATAATGCTTATTTGAACTTTGGGTGTGTGTATGTGTTCACTCAGTTGCTCAGTAGTGTCCAACTCTTTGCGACCCCAGGGATTGTAGCCTGCCTGGGCCCACGTCTCTTGCACCTCCTGCATTAGCTGGCAGATTCTTCACCACTGTACCATCCAGGAAGCCACATTTAATCTTTATAGGAACTCTTTAAGGTCCGTGCTTATCATTTTTTAGATGAGGAAACGACCCCAGAGAAGTGAACTGATTTGTTGAAGTCAGTGGCTAGGAAATGATAGGTAACCTGTGCAGTTTGGTTCAAAACTCCACACTACAGATCATATAATCTGGAATTCACAGGGAGAAGGCAAGGATGAAGGCAACTTAAGGGAAGTGATGAATAGCACTAATATGCCTACAAAAACCTATGAGCTGCTATTACACATTTATTTACTTCTCTCAACACTCTTGTGAGATAGGTTTCACTGCCTCATTTTACAGCTGAGGAAGCTGAACCCCGAGGTAAAGGCCCTTGCCCAAGTTTATTCAGCAGGTCCGTGCAGAGCCATAGTTAGAACCTAGATCTGACGGCCAAGTCAATGTTCCCTCACTCTTCCAAACCACCTCTTAGACTGCCCCAGAGCAGACTTCTCACCACCTGTAAACAGCATTTTAAGAATACCACGAAAGCAATAGCAATGCCTAAACAGCAATGCTCATGTTATTGTGTAGATGAGAAACCTGTTCTCTTTTTCACATCTGACTTTCTAACATCCCTTAAATCCATCCCCTCAACTGACCATGCATATCTACCCAAGAACACCTCATTCATTCAGTGAATGTGAATGGAGCTCCTACTCTGGCTGGGTGTTGAGGAAACAAAAATGAAACACTCATGTTCTCTGCCCTGGGAGAGCTCACAACCTAGCAGGGGAAAGTGGCAGCTGAACCAATAATAAAGGAATAAAACCATGATAGAGATGCTTAGTATATCAAGGCAGAGAATCAGGTAGATCTTCCTAGAAGGGAAGGTCAAGGTAGGTCTCAATAGAGGTAATGTTGGTGCAGAGTCTTCCGAAGTAAATTAAAGGAGTTACCTGGGAGGAGAAAGAACTGAGAAGCCTGCCTGTGAAAAGTAGGGAGCCCTGACTATCCAGAACTCCTTCCAGGAGCTGCTCATAGTTTTTAGGGCCCACTGAGCAGGACAGGTGTAACCAGAATGATGAGAGAGCATCAGAGGTTTTGTTTAGTTAAATTATTTAAACCAGTGGGAACTCAGGGTACTCATTACCCTTTAGTAATTGTTTTCCTTTTAAATCTTGTTCCCAATACAGTTTCTCCATGTTATTCATACCCTCTTAGAACAGAAAGGTCCAGACCTCTGTTTTCATCCTACAGGTGACATTACTCCTATTTTACAGCTGAAGCCCTGAGGAGTTATTTACATCAGATGTACGTTTACATCATTACACACTTTCACTTAGTGAGCACTTAGAATGTACTGTACGAAGCACGTTATATACATTTATCTTGCTTGAGCCACAGAAATACTGTGAGATAGTTTCCGGAAGCTTTCTAACTTCTTTCATATTTCATGTCTTGGCACATGCTATTTCTTCTGCCTTGTAAATATTCCTCTGTTTTTACCTGCACAATTTAGGCTTCAGACAAAGTAATAGGCTTTAGATAAAAGAACCAGGAATACAGTGGTCCAAACAAGATAGAAGTTCACGTCTCTCTCGTGCAACGGTTTGGAGATAGGTGTGTGATCCAAGGTGAAAGAGGCAGCTGAGCTTTAGGAACCCAGGTTCCTCTATTTTATTGCTCTGCCATCCCTTCGTGGCCCAACTCATCTATCTACACCACATCCTCATTCCAGCCATGGGAAGCAACTTCACTAGGAAGGGTATTTCTATTATCAAAAGGAAGAGGAGATAAACAGAACTGGGAAAACAAGAAACATTCTGCCATCCCTCCTTGTCCTTTACCATCCAGCTTGCATGTTGCCTCCTCAGCAAAACCTTCCTGGATCCCTTCCCAAGAAGAATCAATTGTCTCCTCCTCTCTGCTTCTACAGCCCCTTGTACGTTGTTGCTTTATATGCCCCATTTTGTGAGCCTGATCCCCTCATCTGCTGATAGTAACCACTATGAGTTCTAAGCACTGTGTCCTAGAACTGTGCTGGCAAGTTTTATGCATTAAGTCATTTAATCTTCCTACAACCCTGGGGATATCCTCCTCTATGAAATGGGCATAACAATGATACTGACCTCATAGGGTTGCTGTGAGGATTAAAAGAACTGATATTGAGATGGGCACTCAGTACGTGATACTACTATTGTGTAAGTACGAACTGATACATGTATCAAGGTAAGGGATTAGTCCAGTTATAAATTATGCTCCCTGCCCTACACAGCTCACAGCTGTAAACATCAACCTCATGCCAGGTTGGCTAGGCACCTAGAGGGATATGGTCTGAGCGTTCTTGGCAAGATGAGAAGTGCTCTACAAATATAAAATGCTGAAGGCCTGGATGGCACTCCTTTATCCCCCTCCTCTCCAGTGATAAAGCTAACTTGCCTAAGGCCACACTGCTAGTTAGTGCCAGAACCATAACTCAAACCAGACTTATTTTAGTGGGGGTGCGATGGTGGGGGGCGGGGCGGGGGGGTGGAGGTGATTGGCTAGATAAGTGCCACAGGTCTCTGACACTTGATAGAGCGCATGGAGGAAGTTGAGATACTCAGGCCATTGAAGAAAATACCACTACCTAGTGGCAGCATTGAGTATTGCAGGCATAGTATCTCATTCACTCAGAAGAGGCAGAAGTATGCCAAGTATCAATTTTGAATTAATATATTAGATATAATCAGGACATTTTCAAAACAGTTGGTTTTCTCTTATCAATAAGCTATATCAGGTCATTTCTATTCTCCTTAACCACTAGCATTTCCTAGATTCGTTCTTCTTTACACTTTAGAATTTCTGAAGTCAGAATGTGTGTTATAATAATGGGTCAGCCTTCAAGAGGAGGAACGAGCAGTCAGGTAGTTGACATGTTTATGTAGTGTTACTTCAGATGTGTACTTTACAATGAAAGAGTTGGTTATTAACTTAAATTTGGATCCCTAAATACTGCTTTAAAGGTCCTCAAAAAGATTTCATGGTGATTTTTTTTTTTAAGTTACTGTTTATGCAAGAAATGGCCTGCCACCCACCAGTCAGTGCAGTTACCGGCAATAAAAATTGCCCAGTCTTCCCAAATAAATCAGAGCATTTTCTGAGTGGTGGGAGGTGGGTCTGACAAATTGATCCATCAAGTCCTATAACATAGACACTAAACACCTACCTGTCAAAAGCTTCCAGTTAGCTCTCAGAAAAAGCTGTTTTACCTCCAGCAATATGCAGCTCAGTTCATGGAGAGGGGAGGGCACTGTGTATTTATCCAAAGCAGAAATTCATGTGAGACACCAGTGGTCTTCAATATGTCTTGAGACTATACTGGTAATCATTTTTTTAAAGATTTTTTAAAATATGGACCATTTCTAAGTCCGTATTGAATTTGTTACAATATTGCTTCTGTGTTATGTTTTGGCATTTTGGCCACAAAGCATGCGGGATCTTAGCTCCCCAGCCAGGGATCTAACCTGCACCCCCGGCTTTGGCAAACTCTTAACCACTGGACCGCCAAGGAAGTCCCTATACTGTTAATCTTTTAAAAAGAAAATGAAGTCTATTTACATGAGCAAAAAGGCAGCGGCATCACCATGACATTCTGCGTAATTATTGATGACCTAAAAGGGATCTACAGTGTATCATAGAATTCCAGCGTCCACTCAAATGTTGACTATGATCCTGAAGAACAGAAGCGAGCAATTGTAGGAACAACGATGTGCTCTCAGTTATTTTTCTTAATTATGTACCTGCCATGCAGCAACTCTCCCACCACCCTAAAGTGGACTTAAATCCACCTGGCATCCCATATGCAGTAGTGTCTTAGTGTCAGGAAGCTCCAGTTTTCCCTTGACACCAAGCCTTTCATTATAGAGAGGCGGGAAACATGTCCCCTGTTTTGACTCTTTTCTAGCATCTCCCTCCCACCATAACATGAGAATGATAATACTACCAGCAGGAGCAGTGTAGGTTTGTATAGAGCTTTAGAATTTCTAAAGTCTTCATGAGTATTTGCTCAGGTCATTCATGCCACTACTTCTGCAGTCAGTCCTTTTTTATCAGACGCAGAGAGCTGGCCTGACCTGGCCAAGGTCACACAGCATGACTAAAGCCTTCTCCTCCCCTCTCCTACCTCCTCCCTCTTCCACCACCCTGCCGACTTCCTTTCTCTCTCCCTTTGGCCTTTCTCTATCTATTTCCCTTATCTCTCCATGCATCTCTGTCTCCCTGTCTCTGTTTCTCTCCATCCCCATCTTAGGAGTTTATTTTTCTATCTGCCCCTCTCTTTTTGCTCTTTTTCACCAGGTCTCTTTCTTATTCCTCAATCTCTTTATGTGTTTTTATTATTTTCCCTCAATTTTCACTTTCTTATACCTCTCTCTTCTCCCTCCTCCTTCCTCCTCCTCCTCTTTTCTCTCCTTTCCTCCCTCCTCCCGTCCCTCTCATGGTTTCTTAAAGCCTAAAGATGACAGTTGTCTCTCCTAACTGCCAGCATCTCTCTCCTCCAAGGAATGGAGCATAGGGTAACAATGAGAAGGCGACTTGGCCTTTGTCGCCCCCTAGAGTCTGTTCATTTTGCCCAAACTTCCTGCCCCAGACAGACTTCTCACCTTCAGCCCTGACCAGTCCTCCCAGAACAGGGATTCCTGGGGAGAACCCAGCCAGGACAAGTCTCCACATATTTCGCCTGTGTGTATCCGAAAAGACCAAGTTAAATGGAAAGTTCTGGGCATCTTGACAGAGAAAGTAAAACTAATGCCAAACTTGGACTTCCTAGACGTGGACTGGATCCTGGCTCTGCCAGTTAACCAGCTTTTTGCAGGCCACCACCTTGCTTGCCATTCTGAACCTGTGTTCCTCACCCACATAGTGGGTTACCTTTTAAGGGCTATTGCCTGGGATTAATTAAGGCCATGATGGTGAAAACACCTGCCACACATCACGGATGCTCAGTAAGAGTTGATTTAGACTCAGTCTTACAAAACGGAGTCTGTTTAAGAGGGAGCAAGTGGAGAAGGAAGGGATATTTAGTACAGGGGCTTCATGTTCTGTAATTTCAAAAAATGGCCACAAGTTCCTCCCCAACCTTCAGGAGATGGAGTCTCTTTCCTCACCCTCTGAACATGAGTTGGCCAAGGGATCTGCTTTGGCCAGTGGCTGTTAGCAAATGTGATGCAAGCAGAGGCTTAAAAAGCACTTACATATTGGGACTTGGCCTCTCTCACTGCTCTGGGGAGCCTGGGACTGCCCCTCGTGAAGAATCCCAGGCCATCAGCCAGCCAGCCAGCCACCCACCAGGCATGTAAGTAAGACCATCTTTGCCATATGATCACAGATGTGTGAGTGTTTCAGTTGTTTATTGCTGCATAACAAGTTACC
Organism: Budorcas taxicolor; assembly: GCF_023091745.1. Lineage (NCBI taxonomy): Eukaryota > Metazoa > Chordata > Mammalia > Artiodactyla > Bovidae > Budorcas > Budorcas taxicolor. The sequence goes on from NC_068912.1 coordinate 98,851,123, forward strand.
CCAAAAAAGCTTAAAACCACATTTATCATCTCAGTTTTTGAGGATCTTAGCTGGAATGGGAAGCTGGGGCTGGCAAGAGCAGGGGAAACCGAGTCAACACTGACCACACTCTGCATGCTATGGAGCCCCTCAGTACAGCCCCAGCTCGACACACATGCAAGCCTGCTTCCCTCCCAGGGGACTGAGCATCAGCATCCAGAGGGTCCTCAGCCATCAGCCTCCCCAAGTCCTCATCAAATACATGGGGAAGCTTGCCCAAAACCACACCACAAACCTGCAGCAGCAACAGGATCAAAACCAGCACTTCTGCTCCCTGCCCTGGGCTTATTTCTTTGCAATACATAAAGAGCACATCGCAATCCTGGTGACACTTTTGTTCAAAACTAAATAAATTTTTAAATTTTGCCCTTCTTGGACTCCAAAATCAGCCCAGGGCAACAAGCAAGGACAGCTAGCAAAGACAGGAAGGAGAAAGAACTTCTTACCCCAATTATTGCTCCCAAGCACTCTGCCCTCCTGCCCCTTCTCCCTGCCCCTTTCAACCCAGGATGCCTGTTTCCCTGTGTGACCAGACCTCACTGAGGTGCCTGGCCCAATACTGCTTCCCAAGAGACACATGTCAGGAAATTCAAGTCAGAACCTAAATCTAGTCATAGAGTCAGCGTCTCAGGACAGGAAGGAAATCCCTCCTGGATGTGCTCTCTCCATGACAGGGGGCAATTCCAACACTTCTTACATGCTTCCAGAGACCAGGAACTCACTACCTCCTGAACTGGTTGAAAAGCATTTTGGAGACAGATCTACCTACATTCAAGTCTCTGTGACAGACAACTGTGCAACCTTTGATAAGTCATTTGACCTCTAATCCTCAAAGTTCTCCTCTGAAAAATGGGAATAAAGCCTCCGGGCAGGGTTGTTGTGATAATTAAGTGAGTTTATAAATATGTGCAAAATTCCCAGAGAGTAATCAACACAACGACAGTATTTTTTACATAAGCAGAAAGCGAGAATGGGATGGAACACAGGAATTCCTGCCTCTGCCACTGACTGCTTCTCTCCTGCTGCTGCTAAGTCACTTCAGTCGTGTCCGACTCTGTGCAACCCCACAGACGGCAGCCCACCAGGCTCCCCCATCCCTGGGATTCTCCAGGCAAGAACACTGGAGTGGGTTGCCATTTCCTTCTCCAATGCATGAAAGTGAAAAGTGAAAGGGAAGTCGCTCAGTCATGTCCGACTCTTCGCAACCCCATGGACTGCAACCTACCAGGGTCCTCCGCCCATGGGATTTTCCAGGCAAGAGTACTGGGGTGGGGTGCCATTGCCTTCACCCCCCATTCTCATGTCCCAGTTAGGGGTGCAAGGGATTAGGATTTCTTGAGGTGTCTCCCCAGACATAAGAAGTCAGAGTTCACCCATCAGCTCAGGGGTGGATGCAGGAAGGCACTGGGCAACAGTGTCCGAGGAGGGGGAGAGTTCACTGATGAATGTGCTGAGCCTAGAATATGGAAGGATGGAAGAAGAAAATGAGAGGAGAAAGAGAGGAGGAGAGAAAAACGCATATATACATACACACACACATTCAGAGGTGATGGAGAAACAGGTATATACATACACGTACACACATACAGAGGTGGTGCAGAGATTTTAGCAAGGAGTCAGTCATGTGGGCATAACTAAGACTCCACAGCCCAAGTATAAGTGGGGGGAATTAGGAAATACCTCCTCTACTCTGCTTGTTCTTCACCAACATCCCAGTGTCTCTGCATCTCTGGGAGGGTGAGGGACGGGGCAGGCTGACATTGGCAAAGTTGCTGCTGTGAATTGAGAGAGGCGCTGGCGATTGGAGTGAAGTGTCTGACACTGGGGGGCAGGGGAGCACCTCTCATCCTGCAAATCAACTGCCACAAAGCAAAACAAATTTGCCAGCAAATCACTGAGTGAGAGAAATGGGTAGGGTGCATTGGGCAGGAAATGGGAACTCATTACACCTTCCCATTGTCATTCTCCAACAATATACAAACTGCCTCTGTGGTTTATTTTAGTGTCTTTATGAACAGCTTGGAGGCTTTCCCCAGGCTTTGGGCTCAGCATCTTCCATAGATCCTCTACCTCCACTCTCTGCCCTGTCCCTGAGCCCCTAAGGGTAGTTCCAGCCATCACCACTCAAAGAGAAAACAGTATTTGATTTACCAGCCCCAGGCCATGGCCCACATCTCACTGCTTCTCCTAAACCCTATCCACACCTTGTAAAGAGTCTCAAAAAAAACCATTCACCTCCTTACATAAAATAGACAAATGCAAAGAGACAAAAAGTAAATGGGGGTTGCCAGGAGGACGCATTAGTGTTTAAGGAGTTGTTGTTTAGTTCTGGGGATGGATGGTGGTGATAGTACAGCAATTAAGCACAACATTAAGTGCAACAGTGTGAATGCACTTACTGTCACTGATGTGCAAGGTGTTAGTCACTCAGTCATGTCCGACTCTTTGTGACCCCATGGACTGTAGCCCCTCAGCCTCCTTTGTCCATGGAATTCTTCAGGCAAGAATACTGGAGTGGGTTGCCATTTCCTTCCCCAGGGGATCTTCCCAACTCAGGTCTTCTGCATTGCAGGTAGATTCTTTACCACCTGAACCACCAGGGAAGCCTGATGTCACTGAACTGTACATCTAAAAATGCCTGAAATGGTGCTGATTCACATTGTTGTACAGCAGACGTTAACACAACATTATAAAGCAAATTCAGTGCAGTTCAGTCGCTCAGTCGTGTCCAACTCTGCAGCTCCATGGACTGCAGCACACCAGGCTTCCCTGTCCATCACCAACTCCCAGAGCTTGCTCAAACTCATGTCCATAGAGTCGGTGATGCCATCCAACTATCTCATCCTCTGTCACCCCCTTCTCCTGCCTTCAGTCTTTCCCAGCATCAGGGTCTTTTCTAATGAGTCATTTCTTTTCATCAAGTGAACAAAGTATTGGAACTTCAGCCTCAGCATCAATCCTTCCAATGAATATTCAGGACTGATTTCCGTTACGATTGACTGGCTTGATCTCCTTGCAGTCCAAGGGATTCTCAAGAATCTTCTCCAACACCACAGTTTAAAAGCACCAATTCTTCAGCGCTCAGCTTTCTTTATGGTCCAACTCTCACATCCATACATTACTACTGGAAAAACCATAGCCTTGACTAGATAGACTTTGTCAGCAAAGTGATGTCTCTGCTTTTTAATATGTTGTCTAGGTTTGTCAAAGCTTTTCTTCCAAGGAGCAAGCATCATTTAATTTCGTGACTGCAGTCACCATCTGCAGTGATAGAAAAAATTATCCTCCAATTTAAAAAAATTCTACAATAAACCATCATGGAAAACAATATTTTTTTAAAAAGAAATGTATATATGTATATAACCAAATCACTTTGCTGTACAATAGGAATTAACAACATTGTAAATGAACTATCAGTTCAGTTCAGTTCAGTTCAGTCGCACAGTCATGTTCAACTCTTTGCAACCCCATGGACCATAGCGTGCCAGGCCTCCCTGTCCATCACCAACCCCCAGAGTTTACTCAAACTCATGTCCATCAAGTCGGTGATGCCATACAACCATCTCATCCTCTGTCGTCCCCTTCTCCTCCCACCTTCAATCTTTCCCAGCATCAGGGTCTTTCCAAGTGAGTCAGTTCTTCCCATCAGCTGGCCAAAGTATTGGAGCTTCAGCTTCAGCATCAGTCCTTCCAATGAATATTCAGGATTGATTTCCTTTAGGATGGACTGGTTGGATCTTCTTGCAGTCCTAGGGACTCTCAAGAGTCTTCTCCAACACCACAGTTCAAACGCATCAATTCTTCTGTGCTCAGCTTTCTTCACAATGCAACTCTCACATCCATACATGACTACTGAAAAACCATAGCCTTGACTAGAAGGGCCTTTGTTGGCAAAGTAATGTCTCTGCTTTTCATATGCTACCTAGGTTGGTCATAACTTTCCTTCCAAGGAGCAAGCGTCTTTTAATTTTATGGCTGCAGTCACTATCTGCAGTGATTTTCAAGTCCAAAAAAAATAAAGTCTCTCACTGTTTCCATTGTTTCCCCATCTATTTCCCATGAAGTGATGGGACCGGATGCCATGATCTTAGTTTTCTGAATGTTGAGCTTTAAGCCAATTTTTTCACTCTCCACTTTCACTTTCATCAAGAGGCTCTTTAGTTCTTCTTTACTTTCTGCCATAAGGGTGGTGTCATCTGCATATCTGAGGTTATTGATATTTCTCCCAGCAATCTTGATTCCAGCTTGTGCTTCATCCAGCCCAGCATTTCTCATGATGTACTCTGCATATAAGTTAAATAAGTAGGGTGACAATACACATCCTTGACATACTCCTTTCCCGATTTGGAACCAGTCTGTTGTTCCATGTCCGGTTCTAAGTGTTGCTTCTTGACCTGCATACAGATTTCTCAGGAGGCAGGTCAGGTGGTCTGGTATTCCCATCTCTTTCAGAATTTTCCACAGTTTGTTGTGAAGGAGTTTTTCCACAGTCAAAGGCTTTGGCGTAGTCAATAAAGCAGAAGTAGATGTTTTTCTGAAATTCTCTTACTTTTTCAATGATCCAGCGGATGTTGGCAATTTGAGCTCTGGTTCCTCTGCCTTTTCTAAAAACAGCTTGAACATCTGGAAGTTCACGATTCATGTACTGTTGAAGCCTTGCTTGGAGGATTTTGAGGATTACTTTGCTAGCGTGTAAGATGAGTGCAATTGTGTGGTAGTTTGAGCATTCTTTGGCATTGCCTTTCTTTGGGATTGAAATGAAAACTGACCTCTTCCAGTCCTGTGGCCACTGCTTAGTTTTCCAAATTTGCTGGCATATTGAGTGCAGCACTTTCACAGAATCATCTTTTAGGATTTGAAACAGCTCAACTGGAATTCCATCACCTCCACTAGCTTTGTTCATAGTGATGCTTCCTAAGGCCCACTTGACTTCACATTCCAGGATGTCTGGCTCTAGGTGAGTGATCACACCATTGTGATTATCTTGGTCTTGAATATCTTTTTTGTACAGTTCTTCTGTGTATTCTTGCCACCTCTTCTTATCTGTTATCTTCTGCTTCTGTTAGGTCCATACCGTTTCTGTCCTTTATCAAGCCCATCTTTGCATGAAATGTTCCCTTGGTATCTCTAATTTTCTTGAAGAGATCTCTAGTCTTTCCCATTCTGTTGTTTTCCTCTATTTCTTTGCATTGATCACTGAGGAAGGCTTCCTTACCTCTCTTTGCTATTCTTTGAAACTCTGCATTCAGACGCTTATATCTTCCCTTTTCTCCTTTGCCTTTCACATCTTTTTTCTCAGCTATTTGGAAGCCCTCCTCAGACAGCCATTTTGCCTTTTTGCGTTCTTTTACTTGGGGATGGTCTAGATCACTGCCTCTTGTACAATGTCATGAACCTCCATCCATAGTTTTTCAGGCACTCTATCAGTTCAAATCCCTTGAATCCACTTGTCACTTCCACTGTATAATCATAAGGGATTTGATTTAGGTCATACCTGAATGGTCTAGTGGTTTTCCCTACCTTCTTCAATTTAAGTCTGACTTTGGCAATAAGGAGTTCATGATCTGAGCCACAGTCAGCTCCTGGTCTTGTTTTTGCTGACTGTATACAGAATCTCCATCTTTGGCTGCAAAGAATATAATCAATCTGATTTCGGTGTTGACCACCTGGGGATGTCCTTGTGTAGAGTCCTCTCTTGTGTTGTGGGAAGAGGATATTTGCTATGACCAGAGCATTCTCTTGGCAAAACTCTGTTAGCCTTTAACCTGCTTCATTTTGTACTGCAATCAACTGTACTTCAATAAAAAAATTTTTATTACTATCAAAATATGGCTCAGATGGCAAATTTTATGTTATATATATATGCCCAATTTTTAAAAAAGCAATCCTCACCTCCATTAACCACCGAGAGGGTGGCTGTGTTTCCTCCAGGGGCCCTGTCTGATAGATACGTCCCCCTACTCAGTTTTCTTCCAAAGTTCTTGACCGTGGACTTGTCCTCATATGGAGGTTTATGGAAGCTGACCCTTGAAGTTGTACAGGGGAGCTTGTGACGCTCTCATTGGATACCATTGGAAACCATGAAGAAAACTGAGGCTGCAGGCATCTGGGGTCCCCCACACGCCTGGCCAGAATGCTCACACATGACGCCATCTGCACGCTTGCATCCAGACCAGTGTCTCTTGTTCCCTGATTGCTTCACATACTGGCTTGGGCTCCTCACACGACTAGGGCCCAAGAGATGGATCCTCATTTGGCAAACGTCTGTGTGACATTAGGCAAGTCTGTCCCCTCTCTGGGGCTCAGTTTCCCCTTCTATACAATAAGGGTGTAAGCCAGTGATAGTCAGACTTTTCTTTTAACTCTCAGAATCCTTTCTTCAAGTAAAACCTTACAAAGGAGCCCAAAGCAAAATAAAATGAGGACTGTTTGGGCTAAGGAGCCATGAGAAGCCATCCGTCACTCCTTCTGGGTATGCCAGGAACCCTAGGGTTCTTTGATGCTCAGTTTGACAACCATTGTTCTAGCTGGTCCTCTGTTCCTGTACATGGTGGGGACTGCTTAATGAACGAAAAGATAACCAAGAAGGACATCCACCCCCTTACCTTTCCCCCTTTGCCTCAGCTCTCTCCCCTCACCCTGAGTAGAAGAAGCCCAGACCCAGGCCTGCAAACTGTGCAAGATGTACTCTCTCTCTCTATCCTCACTCTATCAGAAACTTGGATAAGAAATCGCTGAGCTTTTGTGCCTGCCACCCCCTTGATGGGAAGTTTGCAGTACCCTGGCCAGGCCAGCTTGTTGCCTCTGAACATATTCAGAGGGTCTGAGCTGGGGCCAAGAATAATATTGTGTCAGTGAGTCTATTATAAAAATAAAGGAATAAAAGGAGCCACCCTCAATAAGGGATGTGCAGGCTTCCCTCCAATCTACCACGGCCTGACAAAGGCTAAGATGGCCCTTCCAGGATGGGCATTCAGCCAAGAGCTTTAAATAATCATTAAAAACATGTTCATGATTTATCACTGGGGATTGGCTGGGCAGGGGACTCCTCGGAGCCTGGCCTCTCTCCTTCTCAGCTCAGGCATGTGGGGAGATGGGCTTGGCCCCCCTTCCTCCTGAGCTGTGGACCCCTGTGCTGTGGACCTCCCCCAGGAGAGGGAAAGCCCTATATAAACCATATGTCTCCCTCGCTCCTGGCCAGGAGAAAGCAAATCATGGTCTTCTCTAATGCTTCCCGGGTGTCAGAGTGCATTACCTCATTTGACCCTCTCAACCACACAATGAGCTAGGTATCCTTATGAGTGTGCCCATGTCAAACTGAGAAAACTGAGGTACAGAGGTGTAAGTTGCTTGCAGAGCAACTCTTCGGAGAGTGGGTGCTCATGTGCTTGGCCCCAGAATGCCTGCCTGATCCAGGACAACATGTAGCCTCCCTGAGGGGGCGGGACAGGTCTTCCCCCTCCTTGGTGCCCCCAAGGAGGCCTCTGTGCAAAGAGAACCCCTTCAAGCCTCAACCCCCAACCCATCTCTCATTTATATCCTGTGTGCGGGAGACATTGCAGTCCCCACTTAGCCCAGCTCTCCTTGCACAAAACCTCACCTTCAAACCCCTTCCTGGGTCTCTGCTGATGTGAGAAGCAGAGAAAACCCTCAAAGTGGAAGATGACCTTGGAGGAGTGGAGCATCAGCCTAAAGGGCACTGAACCCAGTGTGCCCGATGCCATGGGGCTCCCAGCCTAAAGGGCACTGAACCCAGTGTGCCTGATGCCATGGGGCCCTCCAGGGAGCTGGGGATGACCACGTGTGTCTGCTTAGCCATGAAGACCCCTCCCACAAAGGCAGGTCATGGAGGCCTGGGTGAGAGTCAGGACAAGAGAGACCTGGTCCCGCATCTGCCCCGGGCTTGCTCATACTCCTGACCTTGGCAAGTCACTCCCACCCCCTGGGTCTCGGTTTCATCTGCTGACAAATGATTGTAAAAGTCCTGTTTTACCTCCCAAGGCTTATAAGGAAGCTGAAGTGGGAAATCAATTAAGCAGTGTCACCAGTGGACAACTCTCTTTGCTCCCATAGCTCCTTGCACAGCTGGACAGACAGTCCTGTCTCCCCCAGACACTGACCCTGGCCCTTCAGAGGATGGAGGGAGAGATGTGAGACTTGAGCAGGTGATGCCTGGTCTGCTGTGGTCAGCAGCCTCAGCTCCATCCAGGGCTTATCCTACTTCTGTGCCTAAAAGCTATGCTCATTATCTAATGAGCTTCACTCCAGCTAAATCATTTTAATAACTCAATAAATCCTCAAAGCCAGTTGTGGTCTATATGGCTATCAGTTAGTCATCACCCTCTCGGGTACCTGATCGTGTGCTCGGCCCCCAGAGTTGGGTCAGCAGGCTCTGGCCCTCAGGGAGCTCCCAGTCCACTGAAACACACACTTTAATTTTAATCACAACTCTAAGCAGCATAATGCTGTAGACAAATACCTAGAACACCATCCTGACTCTACCCTTGGATAATCTTTCTGAATATCGTTAGCCCCTTTTAATCATTTCCTATGTACAGGCCAGTTTCTGCCACCAGATCCAGAAACTCTGAAGGACACAGCAACTGAGTCTTCATCATCGCCATCATATCCTGCAGCCGTTAAGCTGAGACTCCATGGGAGCAGTCACTAAGCACCGTCCAAGCTCAGCTAAACACAACGTGATACTGTGGACTAAGTTGTGTCCCCACCAAATCTTATGTTAAAAGCCCTAACCCTCAAGGTGACTCTATTTGGAGATAGGACTTTTAAGGAGGTAACTAAGGTTAGATGAGGTCATAATGGCAGATCTCTAATCTGATAAAAACTGATGCACAAAGAAAGGCCATGTGAGGACACAACAAGAGCAGAGTTATCTACAAACCAAGGAAGGAGGCCTCCCCAGAAACCAACACTGCCAGCACCTTGATCACAGACCTCCAGCCTCTGGAACAGAGGAAATACATTTCTGTTGCTTGAGCCACCTGGTATGTGGTATTTTGTTATTGGAGCCCAAGAAGACTGGCGGTGGCGGTTTAGTCACTAAGTCGTGACCAACTATTGTGACCCTATGAACTATAGCCTGCCAGGCTCCTCTGTCCTTGGGATTTCCCAGGCAAGAGTCCTGCAATGGGTTGCCATTTTCCTCTCCAGGGGATCTTCTTGACCCATGGATAGATTCCTTATCTCCTGCAATGCAGGCAGATTCTTTACCATTGAGCCACCGATAAATGGATTACCCCCATTCATCTTCACAACAATCCTTTTTACAAATGTGGAATGCAAATTTCAGAGAAGGTAGATCAGTTGCCAAGGCTATAGTTAGAAAGTGGCAGAATCAAGACTGATACTTTGGTCAGGCAAACACCAAAACTGCTGCTCTTAAGACTTTGCTGTGCCATTTCCCTCAGTATTCCAGCACCAGCAAAGGGCCTGGCCAGAGCATGAGCTTCATGAATAAATGGATGGATGGATGATTGAATGAATGGATGGACAGTTGCCTATCATCCTGACATTTGGAAATGTCTCTTCTATCCCAGGCCACTTAAAGACATTCACCCAATACTCACCCTGTAGTCTTGGGGAAGAGCCATAGCACCCAGCCCATTAGAGTCTTAGGAGGTAATATCCAAACTAAAAGGAGAAGTCAGAGAAAGCTGAATGGAGAGTGAAGGGGAAGGTGCTCCAGAGTGAAGGTGTGAGCAAAAGTTTGGAGGCAGAGGAGCAAGCAGAGTCACACTGAGGGGACAGAGATGGGAGGGGGGTGGGGGGAGGGTGTTCACAGAGAGGCTGGGGATGAAAGCAGGGGGCCTGAGAACCTTGGAATCAGAAACCCAGAGAATCAAACAACTTTGAGAGCTGACCCAGGCTCCTGATCCCAAATCCAGGAGCCACTGAGCAAAAAGCAGTTGACAGCTGTCTGCAGCTCCAGAAAGACCTAGAGTCACATGGACTCTAACCGGAACTATTAAAGGCCCTACGGTCCCAGTGGACAGACAGAGGCACAAGGATGGGATGCAGATGAAACAGCATTGCAGGGATGGCCATCATCTTCCAAGCATTCCTGCGGGCCAATTATTTTTGCATTCATGAGAAATACAGGGTTTTGTGCCTATTTTACACATGAGGAAACCGGAAACTGCGGTTTGGAGGAACTAAGCCATATGTGTCAAGGCACCTGGCTGGTAAGGTGGTAAGGCTGGGAGATAGCCTCAGCCTGCCGGATCCCCAAGCTTGGGCCCTTATATACACACTGTGCACATCTGAATGAGCGTGGAAACCCAGTGGTCCACTATTGGTCAGAAGACTGGGCAACCAGAGACCTGGGCTCAGCACCATGCTCCTTGCACGTGCTGCCCCAGTCAGTCTGCCCTGAGGGACTAAATGGCCACCTGATGGAGTCCCTGCTCTTCTTGCAACTCATGTCCGTTTCTCCATCATCTCCAGGTGCCTCTACCCTAGGAATCCTTCCAGGAAACACCACAGGCTCATCCTCCGGTGAGGTGGCCAGGGCTCGTCACTGAAGGCAAGGCAAGTGGGAGAAGCTTGGAGACACACCTGGTGAGTTCCTTCCTGGGCTGCCCTGGGAATCTCCAACATTCTGCCACCCAAGAACCCGCCTCGGATCCCCACTGCCTCTCTCACCAAGTCTCAGTGCTTTTCCCTCTGTGACTTATGCTTCTAATTTTCAGCATCAAGGGGCTCCAACTCCAGCTGAATGAGCCTCTCTCTGGCTCCTGTAGGTTCCCTCTTCCCACTTCAATGCCTCCTCTGATTCCTCCTCTTATACCATTTTTCAAGAGAGAGCTCACCACCCATCTTCCAGGAAACTACCCTGATGGTTTAGGGACAACACAGACCAGAAACACTCTGGACACTCACCATCTGGGCCCTTCCCTGGGCCCTAAATTATTCCACCTTAATGGCCTCATCGTCCCTAAATTAACCCAACTTTCAGTGGGCACTCTCTTTGGGGAATCGTTCAGTGAAGCCAGCAGGAGTTCTGCCCCTGAACAGCTGACAGAGGGGGGTCAGAGGTGTAGATGAAAAATGAAAAAGCAGCATGACCAAGAGCCGTGTCCTTGAAAATGAGTGACATTTAGGAAACTGAGAATCCAGTGGCTTGGGTGTGCATGGTGAAGCCAGTCAGACCCAGGGGTATGTCTCTTCTCTGGAATTTCCTGGGTATGTGACCTGAGGCAGATAACTTTACCTCTCAGGGTTTCGATTTCCTTATCTATCAAGATGGATAGTGTGAGAATTAAATAAGAGGTTGCTAGTGTACAGCATGGTGACTATGTTTAATAACACTGTATTGCATATTTGAAAAACAAACAACCCAATCAAAAAATGGGCAGATAAATAGATATTTCTCCGAAAAGGACATACCGATGGCCAACAGGCACATAAAAAGATACTCAACAGGATAATTCAGTTCAGTTCAGTCGCTCAGTCATGTCAAACTCTTTGCAACCCCATGGACCACAGCATGCCAGGCCTCCCTGTCCATCACCAATTCCCGGAGTTCACTCAAACTCATGTCCATCGAGTTGGTGATGCCATCCAGCCATCTCATCCTCTGTCGTCCCCTTCTCCTCCTGCCCCCAATCCCTCCCAGCATCAGAGTCTTTTCCAATGAGTCAACTCTTCGCATGAGGTGGCCAAAGTATTGGAGTTTCAGCTTTAGCATCAGTCCTTCCAATGAACACCCAGGACTGATCTCCTTTAGGATGGACTGGTTGGATCTCCTTGCAGCCCAAGGGACTCTCAAGAGTCTTCTCCAACACCACAGTTCAAAAGCATCAATTCTTTGGCACTTGGCTTTCTTCACAGTCCAACTCTCACGTCCATACATGACCACTGGAGAAATGCAAATCAAAACTAAAATGACATCACTTCACATTGGTCAGAATAACCATCATCAAAAAAAAAAACTACCAACAATAAGTTCTGGAGAGGGTGTGCAGAATAGGGAACCCTCTTACATTGTTGGTGGGAATGTCAATTAATACAGCCACTATGGAGAATAGAATAGAGTTTCCTTAAAAAAAAACAAAAACTAAAAATAGAACTACCATATGACTCAGCAATCCCACTCCTGTGCATATACCCAGAGAAAACCATAATTCAAAAGGATACATGAACCTCAGCGTTAATAGCAACACTGTTTACAACAGCCAGGACATGGAAGCAACCTAAGTGTCCATCAACAGAGGACTGGATAAAGACGTGGCACATAAATACACAATGGAAGGTTACTCAGTCATAAAAAGGAATGACATTGTGTCACTTGCAGAGATGTGGATGGACCTAGAGACTCGTACAGCATAAAGGAAGTCAGAAAGAGGGAAACAATTACTGCATATCGATGCATATATGTGGAAACTAGAAAAATGGTATAGATGATCTTATTTGCAAAGCAGAAATAGAGACACAAACATAAAGAACAAATGTATAGATACCAAGGGGGAAAAGGGGAGGGATGAATTGGGAGATTGGGATTGACATATACACACTGCTATGTATAAAATAGATAACTAGTGAGACCTACTGTATGCTGCTGCTAAGTCACTTCAGTTGAGTCCGACTCTGTGCGAACCCGAAGACGGCAGCCCACCGGGCTCCGCCGTCCCTGGGATTCTCCAGGCAAGAACACTAGAGTGGGTTGCCATTTCCTTCCCCAATGCATGAAAGGGAAAAATGAAAGTGAAGTCGCTCAGTCGTGTCTGACTCTCCGCGACCCCATGGACTGCAGCCTACCAGGCTCCTCCATCCATGGGATTTTCCAGGCAAGAGTACTGGAGTGGGGTGCCATTGCCTTCTCCAGAGACCTACTGTATAGCACCTCTATTCAGTGCTCTGTGGTGGCTTAAATGGGAAGGAAATCAGAAAAAGAGGGGATACACGTATATATATGGCTAGTTCACTGTCACAGCAGAAAATGACACAGTAGAGTAAAGCAACTATGATAATAATAATCATACTGTATTGTATATTTCAAAGTGACTATGAGAGATCTTAAAAGTTCTCTCAGAAGAGAAAGAAAATTTGTAACTGTGTGCTGATCAGTTGATGGTGATCACTTCTCAATATTTATATATACTAAATCATTATATTGTACATGTGAAATTAATATAATGTTATAAGTCAATTATATCTCAACAAGAAAGGGGAAAATGTTAGCAGTGAAAGGAGTTATAACTAAATATGTGTCAAACATTAAAAACATTATGACAAATTTTTGTACATAAGTATAAAACTGTGGATGAAAAAAGCAAATTATAATTTGCCAAAACTGACCCCAAAAGTTAAAACATCTAGATTTCCCTATAGTCACGAAATATTTTAAATATGTAGTTTAAAAATTCTGTTTTCCTAAAAGAGAATCCAGACCCAAGGTTTTTACTGAAGAAACAAATAATTTCAGTCTTACACAGCTGTTTCAAAATAGAGAAAAAGAGGGAATATTCCCAACTTATCATAAGAAGCTATCATAAACACAATATCAAAGCCTGAAAAGTATGAGAAAGGATAATTATAGGCCAATTTAACACAGAGGCAAAAATTCTAAATAATATTAAAAAGCTGAATGCAGAAATATAAAAAAGATAACCCGTAATGAGCAAGCTGGCTTATCTTCATCGTGCAAAGATGATCCGACATACAAAAATGCTGAACAAATTTTCCATATAAACAGATTGAAGGAGAAAAACGGTGTGTTCATCTCAGATGCAGAAAAGATATTTGATGAACTTTAACATCCATACATAATTGAAAAGCAAAAGGCTTTTTAGCAAATTAGAAATAAAAAAGAACTTCCTTAACCTGAAAAAGACATCGTGTCATTCTGTCAAGCCTGGGCACAGATCTATTCCCAAGTGCTAATTGGCTTAGTCTTTCTCAGGTAACTGATATACAATATTTTAATTTTCCAGAACCCCTGGGAAGCAGTAACTTAATCCAGAGGAGTGAGTCTAACAATAGGAATTTCTAGGACTACTGTCACAAGGCAGAGGAGGTGATTTTGGCAAGCCTTGCAACACTCTTCAAATCTCTTTAATATGCACAGACTATTGCTTATGTATTTTCATTCATCCAACGAATACTTATTAGATATAAAATACACAACAAAATGTCAAACATTGTATATTGATGCCTGATCTGTGATCTTCAAATGATGATAAAATGTTCATCCTTGGGCTTCCCTGGCTGTCCAGTGGTTAGGACTCTGCACTTCCACTGTAGCGGGTAAGGGTTCAATCCCTGATCAGCAAACTAAGATCCCGCATGCTGCATGGCTCAGACAAAACACAAACAAACAGAACGGTTATCCCTGCATTATGAAAAAATCTAAAGGATGACTTCCCAGAATCTCCATGTGGCAGGATAACAAGTAAATGTTATTTTCTTATCAAAGCACCTCCCTCGTTTAGTAAATAAATATTTATTGAACAACACACTTACTAGGTGTAAGACCCTATGCTAGGTCCTAAAATGAAAACGAAATATAGGAGTGTGGACTATACTGCCACACCAAGTTTGAATCAATACCCAGGCTCTGCTAGCCATGAGCTGTGCAGCCTTGGGTAAGTTGCTTAACTTCTCTGCTCCTCAGTGTGCCCATTTGTAAAATGAGGATTTTTTTTTTTTTAAGAAGATGCATGTGAATTGCCTGGCCTATCAGTCAGTTCACTATCATTCTTACCTGAAAGGGGAAAGTGACATGTAACAAAAGAGAGAGGCAGTACTCAGACAAGGGGGTGAAAGGATATCAGAGACAGGGGAAGGATGAAGGAAGGCTTCCTGGAGGAGGAAAATTCAGAGCTGTGCCTTGAATGCTAAGTATTTCAACAGGAAAAGAAGAGGTGGGAGGCCCTCCAAGCAGAGTGCACAGCATGAACAGAGGCCTGGAGATGAGACAGTATTTGAGTTAAGGGCACTAACTAGGCTGGTGGAACTAAGTGCAGGGTCCATTGCAAAGGTTTTTCTGTACTCCACACTGAATGTTGTGTGGTAGCCACTCTCTTCCCCTCAGTTTCGCCATCTGTAGAATGAAGCCGCCAGAGTCAGTCACCCCTGGGCCCCCAGGCCCTCCCGGACATCTCATTCTGCAGTGTCCAATCTCCCGGACTCTTAAACACTTCCACATGTCAACCCTGACCTGGCTCTTATCTCTGCCTGCAGAACGCAGCCAGCCAGCCCTGCTTCCGGGCCTTGGACGGCCTCCCCGCAGTTGAGAAGCGGATAGCTATTCTAGGGCCGCCAGTCCTATGGCCCCCACTCCAACAGAAACACAACACCCAGGGTGGTGGGCCCTGTGCAAACACTCACCTCCCTCCTCTCCTCAGGCCTCGGCAGTGCCTGAGGACGACGTGGGTTTATTTGGGGTCTGCGGGATGTGGAGAATGTTATCATTCTCAGGGAACTCCGAGTCCCGTTCTCACTGCTTATTCTGGCCCCTCTCCGTGGATGCTGCAGGCGTTATGGGGCAAGGAGGTCTCCCTCCTGCTCTCTTACCACCAAAGGCTCCAAGAGAGGTTTCAAGTTTCAGAGAAATGAAAGCAGTGCCTAAAGGGGCAATGGTGTCTTTAACTGCAGGAGCAGAGGGCTGAGGGGGACTGAGGGTTCAAGCTGTGTCATTCCCCTCAGCCTGGGCCCCCACTCCCACAGATGCCAGGCATTTGCGTTTTCAACCTGGAATCTGAGAATTTTAAGATCTTCAAACTAATGGCATTTGGGACTACCAGGATCTTAAGAGCTGTAGGATCTTAGACATCCTAGAACCATGAAATTCCAGACTCTGAGTCAGAATTATTCTGTCCAGGGAAGAGACAGCTTCCACCACTTTCTAGCTGTGTGACTTCGGGCAAGTTACTTAACATCTCTGTACCTGCATTTTCTCATCTATAAAATGGAGTAATAATTGTATCTATTCCCAGGGTTATTGTGTTGAATTACTGTTATTATGTCATATGTTAATATGTATAAACACCATAGAATTGATGCCTATAGTTCTAAGATCACACTATAGGGTAACAGTTGGTGCTACTGTCCAGATCCCTAGCCTTCCCTTCTAGAAGTTTCCCCACTCAGCCACATTGCCTCTGAAGATAATTAGGAAGGAACCACCCTTGTGACCAGACACATCCCTCAATGATAGCACCACCCCCCACAACAGAGATTCTGCTTTGGAGAAATTCCACACAAGAGAGGTTTGCCATGACCCCAAAAATACAATGGAAAGAACCATATTTCCTCCTAGAACAAGGAGCATTTGGCAGGTGGAATCATTTACTACTCTCAGTGGGTTGACTGGGCTCAGCTGGGTGGTTCTTCTACCCAACATGATGTCAGCTGGGGCTGCAGACTTCAGGGGGCATAACTGGTTGGAATATCTAAGAGCGCTCATTTGTGCATCTCACAAAGAGAGCTCATTTCAGCAGGGATGGCTAGAAGGCTGGGCTCAGCTGGGAAACTTGGGCACCTAGGCCTCTCTCATTTCACATAGTTTCAAGGACTCTCCCCTCCCCAGGTGGCTTCTCCATTTGGTCTATCAGGACAGCCAGACTTCTTAGATCACAGCTCAGGGATCTCAAGCGGACTTAAGTGGAAGTTGCCAGGTCTTCCTAAATCTTGGGTCAGTGAGATAGGGAGAATCCTAAGATAACTCTCAAGATTTCCACCCACAAGTGTACACACTTTGTATAATCCCTTCCCCTTAAGTGTGAGCAGGACCCAAAAATATGGTGGGAAAGTGACTCTGTTGATTATATTACATTATATGGCAAAGGCAATGGCATAGATTATGTTATCCTATGTAAGATGCCATCAGAGCAAA
This sequence comes from Budorcas taxicolor, assembly GCF_023091745.1. Classification (NCBI taxonomy): domain Eukaryota; kingdom Metazoa; phylum Chordata; class Mammalia; order Artiodactyla; family Bovidae; genus Budorcas; species Budorcas taxicolor. The sequence continues at coordinate 98,868,017 of NC_068912.1, forward strand.
CTGGAGAGAGAGATTCTTCTGCTGGCTTGGAAGAACAGAACTGCCATGCTGAGAGAGGGCCATGCTGCTAGTATATGAAAACAACCTCTAGGACCTTAGACAGGCCCTTGGCCGAGAGCCAGAAAGACAATGAGGACCCCAGTCCTACAGCCACAAAGACTTCAATACTGCCAAGAGAATTCAGAAAGAGGACTAACCCCAAACCTCAGATGAGGTCACAGCCCCAGCCAACACCTTTGATTTCACCCTGGTGATACCATGAGCAGAGGACCCATCTATGCCATGCCTAGACCTACAGAACTATGACCTAATAAGTGAGTGTTGTTTTAAGCCTCCAAGTTTGTGGTAATTTGTTATGTACACAGCAGGAGATCTTCCAACCAGAACTGGTGCAGCATCACTTCCACCACATGCTATTGGTCAGAAGAGTCACAGGATCAGCCCAGGTAATTGTGAGTGGAATGCACAGGACTTGAATACCAGGAAGCATGGTTCACCTGGGGCCATATTTGGATATAAATGATCATGTTGTTGTTTGGTTGCCCAATTGTGTCCGACTCTTTATGACCCCATGGAATGCAATACGCCAGACCTCCTTGTCCCTCACCATTTCCCCAAGTATGCCCAAGTTCATGTCCATTGCATCAGTGATACCATCCAGCCATCTCATCCTCTGTTGCCCTCTTCTCCTTCTGTCTTCAATCTTCCCAGCATCAGGGTCTTTTCCAATGAGTTGGCTGTTCACATCAGGTGATATAAAATGATCATATATAATCAATTCCCTGAGGCCTAGATCCCATCTGGGCCCAGAACAGATCCGTGTGTCTAGCTACCAGGTTTCTAGAAGGCAAAGTGTACTCCCACGGTAGGTAAACTGTTTTCGTGGAAGTTGCATTTGATATCTTACCTGCTACCCTCTTGCTGAAATTCCAGCCTATTTTATATCAGTGCAAATCAAGCATGTTCTAACAAGAAGAATTCACAAGGATCATCTGGTTTAAACCCCTCAACTTACAGTAAGGATCTCAAGAGAGGAAGGGATTTTCCTAGGTACCACAGCAAACCAGAGACTAGGGTTAGAGACCAGGTGTCTGGACTCCAAGCCTACAACCGTCTCCATTCATCTCTCATTTTATGCTGAGTACATCATTCTCTCTTCTTGTCCCAAAGGAAAGGCATTGATTTCACCTTGGCCCTTTACCTCTCCTGGTCCCTTGAGGATTCTAAGACTCATCTTTTTTTTTTTTTTTGGAGGGGGGATTTATTTATTTGTTTATTTTTGGCTGCACTGGTTCTGTCTTTGGTTGTGGTGAGTAGGGGCTACTCTTCGTTGCAGTGTACAGGCCTCTCTCTGCAGCGGCTTCTCTTATTGTGAAACGTAGGATCTAGATATGTGAGCGTCAGTAGTTGTGGCTTTGTGAACCAGACCACTGGCTCAGTAGCTGGCACACAAGGTTAGTCGCCCCAAGGCTGGTGGAATTTTCCTGGACCAGAGATCAAACCTATGTCCCTGAGCTTGCAGGTGGATTCTTAACCACTGGACCACCAAGGAGGTCCCAGCTCTGTTTCTTGATGAACCATCTTTCTTTTTCCAGCTAAGGGCCCAAGGCTCCCATGATTCCAGTCCTGGTGCATATCTTTCCCTTTCTCCAGTGGAAACGGGAAGCCAAGAACTGGGGCCTCCATCCCTAGGAATCCCCAACAATTGCTATCCTTGCCCAAGTGTCACCTTCTCAGAGAATTCTTCCCAGTCTTCCTATCTAAAATAGCATCTTCCTGCTCTGTCCTTTTCTGCTCTTTTTTTTAATGGCACTTATTACTATTTGAAATTATATTGGGCATTTCTTTGTTTACTTGTTTATCATCTGCTTCCTATACTAAACGATAAATAAAGATCTGTTATTCACCACCATATCTGAAGAGATAGATAATAATGCTCAAAAAATATTTCTTGAACCAATGAATGGATGAATGAATGGAATCACTACAAAACTTCAGGGTTGGTCCACCAGAAACCAGCTTATAAAGTAAAGAAAATAATACCCAGGAAGCCCACTCTGAATAGCACATTCACTTTGCTGCTGCTAAGTCGCTTCAGTCGTGTCTGACTCTGTGCGACCCCATAGACGGCAGCCCACCAGGCTCCCCTGTCCCTGGCATTCTCCAGGCAAGAATACTGGAGTGGGTTTTCATTTCCTTCTCCAATACATGAAAGTGAAAGTGAAAGGGTAGTTGCTCAGCCGTGTCCGACTCTTCGCGACCCCATGGACTGCAGCCTACCAGGCTCCTCCGTCCATGGGATTTTCCAGGCAAGAGTACTGGAGCGGGGTGCCATTGCCTTCTCCAAGCACATTCACTTTGGCCCCTCTCTAACCTGACCCCTAGTTGTGCTTAGAGCCTGCACCCCTCACCCAGTGCTGATGTACAAACTGCTAAAAACTATTGATCAACATCTACACTGTTGATACCTTGAAATGAGCAAACTCTGTAGATGAAAGCCTAGTCTCTCTTTCAAGGTTACTGAGAGTATATTCATCTTTGTGTCCTCCCCAGAGTGCCTGACAAGTGCCATTTGAGTGACTGTCCCTCAACGGATGAATGAATGAATAAGTCAAGTAAATGGAGAGGTGAATAGATGAATGATGGATGCCTATTACAGTAGTGGTGGATGAATGGAGAGATGAAGAAAAGAAAAAAGGAGGGAAGAATTAATGTATTGATGGATGGATGGGTGATGAGTGGAAAATGGATGAGTGAATAGGTGAATGATGAAGAAATGGATAGACAGTCAGGTGTATGATTAGTAGGTGATGGGGGGATGGATGGATGGATGATGAGTGGATAAGTCAGTAGACAGATTTCACTTACTATGTTTCAAAATCTCCAAAGTCATCAAGTAGAGGAAGCAGATTTACTTGTGGCCCTACACACACAAGCTGGAATCAAGATTGCTGGGAGAAACATCAATAACCTCAGATATGCAGATGACATCACCTTTATGGAAGAAATTGAAGAAGAACTAAAAGAGCCTCTTGATGAAAGTGGAAGAGGAGAGTGAAAACATTGGCTTAAAGCTCAACATTCAGAAAACTAAGATCATGGCATCCGGTCCCATCACTTCATGGCAAAAATGGGGAAACAGTGGAAACAGTGGCAAACTTTATTTTGGGGGGCTCCAAAATCACTGCAGATGGTGAATCCAGCCGTGAAAGTAAAAGACACACCTTAGAATGAAAGTTATGACCAACCTAGACAGCATATTCAAATGCAGAGACATTACTTTGCCAACAAAGGTCCACCTAGTCAAGGCCATGGTTACCAACAGTAGTCATGTAGGGATGTGAGAGTTGAACTATAAAGAAAGCTGAGCACCGAAGAATTGATGCTTTTGAACTGTGGTGTTGGAGAAGACTCTTGAGAGTCCCTTGGACTGCAAGGAGATCCAACCAGTCCATCCTAAAGGAGATCAGTCCTGAATATTCATTGGAAGGACTGATGCTAAAGCTGAAACTCCAATACTTTGGCCACCTGATGCGAACAACCGATTCATTTGAAAAGACCCTGATGCTGGGAAAGGTTGAAAGCAGGAGGAAAAGGGGACGACAGAGGATGTATTGGTTGGATGGCATCACCAACATAGACATGAGTTTGAGTAAACTCTGGGAGTTGGTGATGGACAGGGAGGCCTGGCACGCTGCGGTCCATGGGGTCACAAAGAGTTGGACACAACTGAACGACTGAACTGAACTGAACTGAACTGCAGGCAAGAATTAGGATCCCTAAATCAAAGCTACGGGAAAACATGTTTCAGCTCATTCAGAGGTAAAAGCTTCTCGTCCTAAGGATGCACAAATAGAAAATAGGCACCCCACTTCCATCAGGGGAAGAACCTAGATCCTAGTTGAGAGGCTGGGCTAATGACTCTTTCCGTCAGATGCAGAAATGATATGATTCTAGAGAAATCAGAAGTGAACTCCTCCATCATCTGGATTAGGTGAAGGTTGGGCCCTCATTCTCTATCCCGAATCTTGGGGATTCTCTACCTTGGTACTTCTCCAAGGACTGAAGACAGCATCCCGTGACAGCTGTGCTAACACTGGGCACTTATAAGGCACATATTTAACAACAACCCATGAAGTTGGAATTGCTTCTCACCCCATATCTGTTTGCTTTCCCTCTTATCTTGGCTGCTTTGTAGGCAAGAATACTAAAATCCCAGAATCTTAAAAAATAGAGACCAACAGTATAGACTCGAACAACTTTTTTACTTCTGTGATCTTTAGTGGTATCATGTATAAGACAGAGATTACAGTGTCTTCCTACAGAGTTGCTGGGAAAACTAAATGAAAGAATGGCATAAGGTACCTAATGCATAATGTACCTGATATGCTGGCCATACTGAAAGCCTATGATAAACAATACTGGAATTATTAGTTTTAGCACTAATATCAGGATTCAAATCCACATCTACATTTGTATTCATATTTATGGGAAATATTATCATAATATACAATAGTATTTACCTGTATTACTTATTATTGTCATAGACTCATAAATCTAGGACCACAGAGTCAAAGACTGAAATAAAAGATTATCTGAACCTGACCATTTCAGAAGCATAGAACTGTAGAATTACCAAGCCTCCGAGACACAGATGATTCATGTCAGCAGCTCTCAGAAAAGGCAGGAGCTCTGCAGTCAGGAGACAGGCCATTCCAAAAGAGCCTCTCTCCAGGGCACATGTCCCTTTCTGGTTTCCTTCACCCACATCTCCAAGTCAAAACTGCTTCTGAGCCCGCCTTGGGGTGCCTGACTGGACTCCTCAGCCCTGTCCTCCTATTCCCAGACAACTCAGAATCCCAGGAATTTGCGGCCACTGTGAGTGGGGGCCTGAGACTGGGCCCGAGGGATGATGAAATATGGAAGCTCCCAGAGTTGGGCCTGGCCGGGAAGGCCACATTTTCTGTGTCATGTTCTATTGCATGCCAATCAATTACAGTGCGCCCTATATAAACACATCATGAGGGCTTTGACAGGGGGCCGGGGTGAAGTTGGGTGTCAGGGTAAAACAGGGGATAATAAAATCACTGGAGATTTATTTCTCTAAATTGGAAACTTCATGCTTACACCTGACTAAATCATCAGGCTGAAATTGGAGCCGACTCCCACGGAAAACACATGTAACCTTATCCCATCTTTGTTTAACGGCGACCCATCAAGCTGCCTGATGGATTCTGCAGATGCGGCCAGCGTCCTCCTCCACCTCCTTGAGTTCTGGGGGTCTCAATCAGACCTGTCTTCACTGTGCCCACCCTGCTTTCGTTGCTCTTCCGAGGCTGGCCTCTCCAACAGGCGGGTGTCATGTGCGTCTCCTTTGCTTCCATCTCTGTAAGTACCCCAACTGTGTATCTAAGAGCCCTCTCCCTAATAAAAGCCTCCTTTTCCAAGAAGCCATTCTCCCTAAGAAGAGAAGCAATGTTGAATAACAGGAGAGACAGCTGTTGTCAAGGAAAGTGCTCTAGGCTAGAAATTGTCTGCCCTGGGTTCAAATTATGGTTCTATGATAAAATCCCTTTATCTGTCTGGGTCAAATGACTTTGCTACTTCCTTTTATCCCATCTCTTCTTTCATAGAACGTTTATGAGGATTTGATGAGCTAATATGTTAAAAGTGCTTTATGATTTATAAACTGGTGGTCTATATTAGTATATAATTTTCCATGTGACTCATGAAGAACTGCACATAGTACTGGGAGGCAGTATGGCTCACCCACCCACTGTGTTAAAGAGTTTCCCCTTTACTGGGAGTGACCAGCCAGGGCTGAGAGGAAGAATTCAAGAGGAAATCTAGTCAGTAAGCCCCCTCTGTGTGCTGGACGCTGGGTTAACGCCACTCATACACTATTTCACGTGATCCCCACATCCTAGATCAGAGTTATACACACTCCAAAGATGATGGATCAGGAGTCAGAGAGGTTAGTTAACTTTCCCAAATTACACAGCTGGGACAATAACCAAGCTGTCAGCCTAGGTTCACCTGACTCCGGAGTTCATCAAAATGTATGACAAGTGCTCTGTGAGCCATGAGGGAGGAGAGATGGGCAGTGTGTTCCAGGGCTCAATCTGGGACCTCTGCCTCTCCCAGCCCCTCCCTTCAAGTCCATAAATTCTTCTACACACAAACACACTCACCCGAGCGTACACTGCAGGTGGTCAGTGGCTGGAGGCTGAGGCTCCCTGCTCAGAACAGGACTCCAGGCTCACACCTCCACCACGGCCCTTTTGGTGGAGTGGGTGGGGGCAGGAGGAGCCCCTGTGTGTCATTTTCGGCAGCAGTCAGCAGAGCCTTGCAAAGTGCAAGATGGCTTTTCTAGCCCAGCATAAGGATCTAGTTAAAAACCAATAAATCAGCAGTGAAATGTGCATAGCAGCTTTCTCCGTAAAATCAACATGGCTTGCTCCTCTGCAGGGAGCCCTCTGACCGCCAGGGCTGAAGCCTGGGGCTCAAGCAGAGCCCTCCTCCGGCAGAGGAGTCTTCACTATCCCCTGAGAAGATGAGAGCCAGGCAACCTGGGTCCTGCCTGGGAGGCGCCTACACTTGAGACATCCCCTTTCTATCTATACACAGAGATCATGAAAGTGTAAGCCGGCCCCAGACAGCCCTGCGTCTCCTCCACATCGCTCTGGCCCTGACACAGAAAATCGAATTAAGAGATGAATGGGCTGGGGAGTGGATGAGAAGGGAGAGCCCCGGGGCGTCTGCCCAGCACAAAATGCAGAAAGCCATCCGCAGGGAGGGGCTCGCGACCCCTCGGGAAGCCGTGTGCCTGGGAAGCCACCCCAGTGACCCCCGTGAGGATGGGCACCCGGGGCCTCCCCGCGCCCGGGCCAGCCCCAGGCGGGGCGTGGGGATGGAGGGAGGCCCCAGATCACCCTAAGGACGGTATTTAATATCTGTAAAACTGCCAGTCGGGCAGCCAAGTTAAACAGAGTCCCTGGCAGTTCAAAGGTGAGCAGAGTTTAAATGTTTCCCCTTTGCCTGAAAGGAATCCGTGCCGGGCCTGTGGCAGCGGCGCCCCCGGGAGGCCTGGCCCCCCGCGCCGCCAGCCCGCGGCATCTGTGCACACAGAGGCGGCGTCTCCCACGCAAATACTCAAAATTTCTCATTAAAACTTACGACTGTGTCAACAGCGCGGGCTGGGCCCCTAATCTGGAAAAGACATTTCGCCACCCGGTCGGCCGGCCAGCCGCCCGCCCCACGCCGGGAGCCCGAGCTCGGCCCGCAGCCCGTTCCGCTCATCTCCCGGCGCCCCCGACCCGGCTGAGTGCGCTGCCCGTGAGGACCTCAAGCCCCACTTCCAGCCCAGGGGACAGCGCTGACCCCAGGCGCTTCCGCCGGGCGTGGGCTCGAAAAGAGCTTTCTCCCCACGGGAGTTCGCTTTGGATCGGCTGAATAACTCCGCCCCCAGCTGCACCCCCACCTCCACATCCCCTCAAACTTGTTCCCAGGGGTTCCCTTCTGCTCCTTTCCTGGAAGATTTTGCTCCGCCCCAGCCCGGTGCCACACCAGAGCTGGCACCCCTGAGCTATGCATACAGGGACCTCAAGGCTGGCACCCCTGAGATATGCATACAGGGACCTCAAGGCCCTAGGCCAGGGAGGTGGGAAGTCCCTGGGAAGAAGTGCAGGATAAGGATGAACTAGTGGGTGGGTCTCCACGTGCAGACTTCTGGGGAAAGGGGAATCAGAAACACCTGGGAGTAGAAAGAGTCCACCCTGGGTTCAAATCCCAGCTCTGACACTTAGGATGCCTCCCTTTCCTCCCCTATAAAATGCCATCAGTAATAGAAAGTTAATACCTGTACCCACCTACTCCAGTTCCTGGCATAGCTAAGCACTCCATACACAGTGGTTATTATTCAGGCAACCTACATTTGTTAAGGCCTTCCTATGTACAGTCATGAACTAAACAGCTGACAGTCTGGGGGAAACAGGCGAGCAGTTAGAACAAAAGAGGCTGAGTGTTATAAAAGGAGGCATAGAAAATGCCAAGTGGGTGCCCAGGCAGGGATCCCAGAGGAAGGGATAGATACACTTGGCTGAAAGGTGAGGAGTGGCAGAGGCAGCAGTGAGAGATATGCTAGGAGAAGAAATAGCCCCTGCAAAGGTGCAGAGGCAAGAGAGAGCATGTGACCCCTGGTGAAGGCCCAGAGGGAAATGAGACTGATGGAAGGGGGTTGGGGGAGTGTAAATTCACAGCATACAACCTTCAGTGAGCACTTTTAGATCTGATTCTTTGTTGTGTGAGTGTGTGTGTGTGTGTGTGTGCATTCACATGCAAACACACATATACACATGAGAATATATACCTAAGGTATATATATATTTGGGGGTATATTTGAATACACCCCCAAATATGCACCGTACATGTGCTTGTTTAAAATGGGTATGTCCTCTTGGAAGTGTGTGTATGTGTATAAATGAATGGGTAAGCACTTAGATGTGAATATGGGTGTATTTGCAAGTATACCTATACATGTAACTATATGTCCATACTTGTGAGTCTGAATAAAAACTTGTAAATTCGTGTTTGCACAAGCATCTGTACCTCTTAACATGTGTCTTTAACGAATACTGATTCGCCACTTCCCATACCTTTTCTGATGTCCGTTTGGGGGTGGGGGGTCTGGGTCCTGAATACACACACCAATACCTTCCACTGAGGGCAGACATTCCCCATGAAAGGCCATGCTTCCAGCTGATACTCATTGGCCTGCTGGACCTACTACCTTTTGAGCCAGTCCCTGTTTGCTGTACTTCAGGGAAACAAGAAGAGAAAAGCTTGTTAAGGTTTCCCTTCAGAAAACTGAAATCCAAGCTGCCACCTCCCACCCCACTATCCTACCTACATCAAGGTTTGTAGAGACAGCGCCCTGTAGACAGCAGGAATAGATCGGCACTGGGAGAGGGAAATTCAGCCCTCAGCCTTCTCAGCTGCTCTGCTGATATGCTGTGTGACCTGGAACAAGTGGCTTTGCATTTCTGAGCTGCTTAAAATGAGGACCAGGTTTCCTGACTCCTTCATCTTGGGCTGAAATGAACACAAACAGGGACGTGGCAAGATGATGGCCATCTCTCCGCATTTTTCACTGGACTGGGCTTGCCACCTTACGAAAGAGAGAGGAAAAGAGGGAAGGAAGGAAAGGAGGAAACCCTCAGGAAAGCCTCATGAAGTCCACAGGGTCCACTGCACAGTTTGCTTCCAATGGGGCAAGAATTCTGCCTTGTCACCTCTGTTCCCCTCCTAGAACATAGTGGGACACACTGGCACACACCTGACACATAGTGGGTGCTCACCACATATTTGTTGAATTGACAAATGTGCCCATTGAGCTATTTGCTCATTCATTCACTTGGCTAAGAAATCTCCACCCTTGTTCCATGGCAGGACTTACCTGACCCCAACCAAACAAGGAACTCTCTTGCATCAGCTTCACAAAGATTCCTGGAAAATCAGTACCACTTTAAATCGCTGGCTGCCCACCTCCATCAAACCTGAAAGCTGTTGCCCTGCTCCTTCTGCTCCCCCCAGTAGCTATTTAAATCTTTTCCCTCTCCTCAGAACCTCCAACCTTTCTCTTCCTTCCCCTGCCCTTTCAACAGGTGACCTTCAAGGAGAAAACAAAAGCCATCAACTTTCAGCCACAAAACCTGCATATTCACCTGAGCCTCCTCCCACTTTCACCTCCTTTTCCCCTACCAGAATAACAGATGGGATGCCTCCCCACGGGAAGCCCAGCCGCCCCTCTGGATCCTAGCCCTCACCACTAGAGAGATCACCCCTCCCCATTCTCTCTTCTCTGCTTAACTTCTACTTCGGGATTTCTCAAACTGACCACGGTGAACCATTCAAGGATCACAAATTCAATTTGGGGTGCTGTGACCAGCAATTTTAAAAGATAAAATAGGAGAGGAAATAGCAGAGTGTCACATCCAGTAAAGCTGAGTACATGACATGAAACTTTGTTTCTGGTGTGTATCTGTGTGTAGGCGTCCCAGGTCTGGAAGATAATGTAGGTCTGACATTTGGGAGAGAATGAAAGGCATCCTTCTGCCTCTTTTTCTACTTCCTCCTTCCCATTAGCAGTTGACCATCCTTAAGAATCTCAGAAACAATCTCTCCTTCAAGCCCACATTCTCCTCCCATGACTACACCCTTCTGCCCCAACACCTCCCAGATCTCTTCACAACCAATCATCTTTGGAGAGTTGTCTACACTCAGGGTTTGCAAGCCCTTGCCTCCCATTCCTTGGCAAATCAGCACACCCCCCAGAACCAACACAAGCCCGCTGCTCAATCCAACGAAGGCTCTGCCTGCAGCACTCTCAGAGCACTGCCTGTCTCCTTGGCTCCCACAACGTTCCCTTCTCTGGTTTTCCTTCTCCCAGATGGTGGGGCCTACCATCTCCTCTGTGGGCTTCTCTGCTTCTACCCAGGTCTTCCTGTTGGCATTCCTGGAGTCTCTTCTCTTTTCACTCTCCCCTCAGTAATAGTCTCCAGGCTTTGGCGGATGATGCCTAACCTGATCTCCACATCCCAGCTCTGTTCCCAGTTCCCAGGCTCACGTCTACCTTCTGGCATCTTTGCTGGGGTCTACACAGGCCCCTCCTACTCAGCACAGTCAAGGGAACCCAGCTTCTTCCTGCACCTTCTCTAAGGCTCCTCTTTTGTGCCAGCACCTCCACCTACCACATCACCCAAACCAGAAAACTGGCATCACTCAGGACCCCCCCCCCCCCCCACACACACACCATGGCCCAGTTGTCCCATTACAACCTCCTGACATCTAAATGGTTTCCTTTCAATCTCTCCACTGGCCACCACTCTCAGAGTCAGAACTGTCATCATTCCTTCTGAATTAACCTCCAGAATCTGTAACTAAGGGGTCTCCAAGCTATCTTGCTATTAGGATCTTATTGCTCTCTGCTTTAAACCCCCCAGTACCTTCTCGGCTGCTGGACTAAAGCCCAGGCTCCTCATACACACTTGGAAAGGTGTGTCCACACTGACCCTCCATCTTCAGTCCTCTGATTTTATATTCTCACCCGTGCTTGACAGGCTGGCCCCTCAACTTGCATGGCCTCCCTACATGCCCTCACTCTCAGGTTCCTCTGGCCAAGGCTGGGCTGACCCAGGGCACCCCATGCTCACGTTCAAAGACTTGGGCCAGGCCCAGCTGCTCAGCCCCATAAATGGGGATTAGGTGCCCCCCTTTGAGGCGGGCGGGTGGGCTGTGAGAAGAGTTGGTTTGGTATAGATTTTATGGCAGGATCACATTTCGTCCTCAGACCCCCCTCTGAAGCTGGCCAAGGGCAGGTCAGGGGCAGGGGAGTGGGAACCTGAGCCGCCCCCTCAGCCCAGAGCCTGGAGCTGCTGGCCCAGGAGGGAGCTGTGGTTGGAGCTGGGGGCCCAAGTTCCAGCCTCCCCTTTGGCGCCCCCTCAGCCTCCCACTGTGTGAACTTGGCCACATCTTTCCAATCTCTGGGTGGCGGTCTGTAAAGTGGGGGCCCTCGACTAGTGGGCTCTCAGGTCAATTCCATTTCTAGGCCCCTAGGCCCTTGCCCAGTCTAAGCCATAACAAAAGCATCACCTTTCCCAGAAGGCTTCAAAGCTATTATATACTTACAAACTCGTGGATTAAGGTTGCCAGATAAAACAGACTATGCAGTTAAACTTGAATTTCAGATAAACAAATAGCTGTCTGTATAGATATATGCCAAATATTGCATGGACATACTTTTATTAAAACTATTCAGACTTGCTTCATTGCCCAAATCACAGACAAGCAGCAGCATCCTACAGACTGAAAAGCTTGTCCTAGTTCAAATCCCCCAGATTCATGAGGAGGTTTTTGCTCTAACAAACAAGTCTAGCTCAGTGCTGATTTGCAAGGCAGGAATGATTGATGACACTTCATTATTTATTTCTAAACATTTCCTAATCTCTTCTGTCTCAGGCCCTATATTGGGCAGTGGTGAATAGAGACATAATCCTGGCTCTTGAGCAGGTGTTTGGTGGAAGAGACAGACAATAATGCTACACTTATAACGAGTGAAAAAATATAAGCAAGTATAAAAACATTATATACAAGTGAGGTGAACTTGCCTGAGAATTAGAGAAGGCTATCAAGTAGGACTTCTGTGACGGGGATATTTGTACAGGGTTTTAAACAATGTATTTATTCCTTCATTCAATAAATATTTTTAAATTTCTTTTAAAGTCTTGGGCTACATCAGGGAAGAAAATAAATAGCCTCTGCTTTGAAGGAGCTTAGTAGAGAAGACAGATAATAAAAAAGTGAATAAATAAACTATCACATAAAATTATATCATATATATTACACATATGTGTAATATAATATGTTAACATATTGTAGTATATCATATGTTACGAAAAAAATAATTTAAGGTTGGATAAAGACTGGTAGAGGTGAAATAGATTATATGAATTGATCGTGAAAGACTCTGAGAAACTGACAGTTAAGCACAGACCTGAGTGGAAAGAAAGCATGCACATTGAATGATAATGAAAATACAACATAAAATTTGTAGAAAGAAGTTAAATCAGTGCTTAGAGAAAATTCTATCCTTTTAAATGTCATTTTAAAAGAAGAATGATTTAAAATCAATAATCTGGGACATCCCTGGTGGTCCAGCGATTGAGAATCTGCCTTCCAATGCAAGGGATGCAGGCTGTGGAGCTAAGACCCCGCATGCCGCAGGGCAGCCAAGCCTGAGCCCCACAACTAGAGCGGCCCCCCTTCTCAAGTACTGAGCCTGTGCACTTTAGAGCCCCGGCTCCGGAGCTGGAAAAAGCCTGCGTGCTACAACAGAGACCCAGAGCAGCCAAAACAGAAAAATGAAATCAACAATCTAAGTTTCCAGCTTGAGAATCCAGAAAAAGAGTAAAGTAAGTAGAGGAAGGAACTAGCATAGAAAAGAACGGAGGACATTGAGACAGAGAACAAACAGTACGGAAAATCACTGAAATAAAAATCTTGCTCTTTGAAGTGATTAATAGAATTGATGAGCCCCTAGCTAGACTGACCAAGAAGAACAGAAGTCATAAACTGCCAATATCAGAAATAATAGATATCACTAGAGATCCTACAGACATTAAAATGCTATAAGGGAATATTAGGAACAACTTAATGCTGATTAATCCAACAACTTAGATGAAACAAACAAATTCCTTAAAAGACACAAATTGCCAATGCTGACATGACAGGAAACAGAAAATCTTGATAGCCTTATATCTTTAAAGAGATTGAACTCACAATTTTTTAAAATTCTCACAAATGGCTTCAGATGCTTCCAATGGCGAATTCTCCGAAACACTGAATAAATAAACAATTTGATGCTTTTGAACTGTGGTATTGGAGAAGACTCTGGAGAGTCCCTTGGACTGCAAGGAGATCCAACCAGTCAATCCTAAAAGAAATCATCCCTGAATATTCACTGGAAGGACTGATGCTGAAGCTGAAGCTCCAATACTTAGGCCACCTGATGCAAAGAACCAACTCATTAGAAAAGACCCTGATGCTGGGAAAGATTGAACGCAGGAGGAGAAGGGGACAACAGAGGATGAGATGGCTGGAAAGCATCACCAACTCAATGGACATGAGTTTGAGCAAACTCTGGGACATGGTGATGGACAGGGAAGCCTGGTGTGCTGCAGTTGATGGGGTCGCAAAGAGTTGGACATGACTGAGCGACTGAACAACAAAACTCCTCCTGAAAATGTAGGAGGAACTCATTATATAAGATTAGTGTAATCCTGATACCTTGTTTTAGACAAGGACATTAAAAGAAAAATAAATGACAAACCCATATCACTCACAAAAATCTTTACAAATCATTATCAAATCAAACAACCAAATGCATGCTTATATGTATATATATACACCAAGTTGGCAGAGGCAGTTCTCCACATTAACACAACAAAGCAGAAAATCATCTCAATAAATGCTGAAAAGCCATTTGATGAAATTCAATACTCATTTGTAATAAAAACACAGAAATCTAGAAATAGAAGAAAACTTTCTCAATCCAATAAAAAGACATCTGTGAAAAATCGACAACTAACATCATACTTAATAATGAAATATTAAGTCCTTTTCCCCCTGAGATAAAGAATAAGGCAAAGATTATTTCAGAAACATGAATAGGCCAAGAGGTTATCATACAATATTAAGTAAGTCAGATGCATGCATGCATGCTAAGTCGCTTCAGTCATGTCCAGCTCTTTGCAACACAATGGACTGTGGCCCACCAGGCTCCTCTGTCCATGGGATTCTCCAGGCAAGAATACTGGAGTGAGTAGTCTTTCCGTTCTCCAAGGGATCTTCCCAACCCAAGGACCGAACACTCATCTCTTATGTCTCCTGCACTGGCAGGCAGGTTCTCCACCACTAGCGCCACCTGGAAAGTCCTGAAAGTCAGACAGAAAAAGACAAATATTGTATCATATCACTTATATGTGGACTCAAAAAAAAAGAAGAAAAAGATACAAATGAATTTATTTACAAAACAGAAATAGACTCACAGACTGAAAACAAACCAATGTTACCAGAGGGGGAACCTGGGAGAGAGGGATAAATTAAGAATTTGGGAGTAACATATACTATATATAAAATAGATAATCAATCGGAACCTACTGTATATAGCACAAAGAACTCTATTCAATATTCTGTAATAATCTAAAAGGGAAAAAATCTGAAAAAGAATAGGTACATGTATGTGTATCACTGAATCACTTTGCTGTACACCTGAAACTAACACAACATTGTAAATCAACTATACTCCAATATAAAATTAAAAATTTAAATACATTAAATTACATTTAAAAAAAAGAATAAGGTAAGGATGCCACTCTCAGCATTTCTCTTCAACACTGTACTGTAATCTTAGTGCAGTAGGGAAGAAAAAGAAATAGAAGGCATAAATATTTCAAAAGCAAAAGTACAGTTGTCTTTATTCACAGATGACATAATTCTGATTATCGAAAATAATAAAGACTTAGAATGTATTGGAACTAATCAATGACTTTAGCAAGAATGCAAGATACAAGGTAAATATTAAAAACCAATTATATATAATATATGTGATGAACAATTAGAAAATAAAAAATTTTTAATTTCATTTAAAATAGCATCAAAAAAAAAAAACAGGTAAATTTAGCAAAATATGTGTAAGACCTCTACACAGAAAACTAAAAAATGTTGCTGAAAGAAATTTAAGAAGTCCTAAAGAAATGGAGAGATACACCATTTTTATGGATTGATTGGCTTAATATTGTTGAGTTGTCCCCCAAATAAATTGATATATTCAATACAATGCCAATCAAAATAACAATAGCTTATTTGAAGAATTTTTAGGAAAAACAATGACGTAGAACAGCCAAAACAATCTTGTAAAAGAAGAACAGAGACAACTCAAGACAGTCATCAAGAAAAGTTGGAACTGGCATAAGTAGACAAATAGATTGGGAACGGCATAGAATCCAGAATAGATCCATACACATATCAGTTGACTTTTGACCAAGCCAATCCAATAGGGAAAGGAAAGTCTCTTCAACAATACTTAGAACAATTGTATATCCATATGGGAAAAATCAAACTTCAACCACTACCTCACTTCTACAAAAAAAAAAAAAAAAGGAAAGTTCAAAATTGATTATAGACCTAAATTTAAAAGCTAAAACTATAAAACTTTTAGAAGAAAACATGGAATATATTTGTGACTTTGGACTAGGAAAAAAATTCTCAAGACACAAAAAGTGCTAACCATAAAATTAAAAATTGACAAATTGGATTTTTGTTCATCAAAGATATTATGAAACTCAATATCGCTTGCCTATTACTTGTATTCAGTATATATAAGAAATTCTTAATAATAAAATGACAAACCAATAAAGAAAGAACGAAAGTCAAGTTACTCAATCATGTCTGACTCTTTGTGACCCCGTGGACTGTAGCCTACCAGGCTCCTCCATCCATGGGATTCTCCAGGCAAGAATATTGGAATGGATTGCCATTTCCTTCTCCAGGGGATCTTCCCAACCCAGGGATCAAACTGAGGTCTCCCACACTGCAGGACAGATGCTTTACCCTCTGAGCCATCAGGAAAGCCCAACCAATAAAAACTGGCATTTGCTAAATAGTCACTTCATAAAGAAAGATATGCAAATAATCAATAAATGCATTAAAAATTACTCAATATCTTAAGCATGTGTAAACACAAGTTAAAAATTACAAAGTGCTACAACTACACACCACATAGAATAGCTAAAATGAAAAAAGGCTGACAATAGCAAATGTTGGCAAGAACGTGGAGCAACTAAAATGCTCATACGTTGCTGGAGGGACTGTAAAATGGTGCGACCATGTAGAAAAACTCTTTGATAGTTTCATAAAAGGTTAAAAACGCATCCACTCTATGACCTGGCAATTCCAGCCTTAGGTATTTATCCCAGAGAAATGAAGACATGTGCCCATTTTTCTTATACAAGAGATGTTTACAGCAGTTGTATTCATAATGGCTTCAAACCATAGCCAATCCAAGTAAATGAATAAACAAAAAAGTGGTATCTCTGTAAAATGGAATACAACTCAGCAATCACAAAAAACGAACGACTAATCCACCAACAACGTGGAAGAAGCTCAAAAACATTATGCAGAGCAAGAGAAAACAGACATAAAAGAATACATACTGTTAAACTCAATTTATCTGACGTTCAGGCAAGAACTCATCAATAGTGTTAAAATTCAGAAAACTGGTTGCCTCTGGGGGGTGGAATTGATTGGGAAGAGTCCTGAGGGAACTTTCTGGGAATGATGGAAATGTTCTATGTCTTGATTCAGGTGGTGTTTACCTAGGTATGTACATACTCATCCAATCACACGTAAGATCTATACATCTCACTCTGTCTAAAATCAGCTTTAAATTTAAAAGTTGAAAAACTTGTGATGAGATTCATGAAAGGAGGGCAAAGAGAGTACCAAAAACATCTAGGGAAAGGTGTGAGGAGGGGAGGCTTCAGGGAGGAGGTGGCATTTGCACTGAGCCTTAAAGAATCTGAATAGGAGTATTGTGAGAACCAGACAAGATGCCAGATATGAAGGAACTTAGGGAACTGCTAAATATGAAGGATTGTTCAATTCAATCACTGATGCCTCCTCTGAGCAAAAGAAAAAACACCGGACTAAGCATTCGCAGGTGAGGGTAGGGGTGACCACATGGAGCTCCGGAATGCTGAAGAGGGATGAATCAGCCAGGTCCTGGAGACTGAGTATGTATACTCTTGGGGAGGGTGGGGGCGGGGGGCATGCAGCAATATGCCAGGGGTAGATTTGGCACCTAGTCAATTGCTGGGTGCATGGAAAGTACTCAGTAAATGTTTTTCAAATGAATGAAATATAAATACAGGCACTGGTGACAAATCTGAGCTCGAACAATGGCTTGGAGCCCCAGAGAGGACCAGGGGCTGGCTTGGGTTCACCCTGCAGAGGAGCCAAGCACAGTCCTGGAGTGCTGAACTTGGATACATTCTATCACGCAGCTCAAGGCGCCCTGAGGGCGCCATATAACTTTATTGTAAGCTCGTGCAATAACACAGGCAAATGGAATAACAATGTAAAGTTGGCTTTAATTAAAATAAAGGGTGTTTGCCTCTCCCTCCTTTTCCTACTAAGCCAGGGCAGCCTGCTGAGCTGTGCAGAGCAATCAGGGAAATGTTTCCAAAGTGGGAGGCAGCCCCCCACCTTCCCCTCTTTAGGAGGTTCACCAATATTTGAGTGGCCCTCCCCCCGCCCCAAACCTCACCACTTGTCCTTCTTCCATGATCCACTTGGCAGAAGGGCACCAAGAAGGAAAACAGGAGTGATGATGCATTTCTAAGAGCATCAAGAAGCAAGAAAGAATGTTGTTAAGCATTACGGGGGAAGGGAATCTCATCCATTTAGCCATTCTACAAATGTCTCCTGCACTACCACGTGCTAGTGCTGGGTGCTGGGGCCACCCTCAAAGGACTCACTGTCTGCTAGGAACCTGAAAAAACCACGAATCCAGGGATTCAGTTCATCTACATGTCCTGGTATCTGGAAAATAAAGTTGATGCTAAGAGTCTGCTAACTAGGAGAAGGACATCATGCAAAATGACCAGCAGAGATGCCACAGTGCTAGGCATCTGTATACCTCCTACCCTGTCTAGCCTGTGCTCTGCTGATGAATGCTAACCATGTGAATACAAAGTTGCCATTTCTAGGGGAAAGAGAGCCCCAATTTGTAGACTTTTTACCAATTTCTATGGTGTAGATTCTCCCACAGCGGTGAACTTCTAGCTACCAATATCATCATTAACCAGCTTGTAAAATTCCTAAAAAGTTAACAGTCAGCTAGTACAGATCAGTTGCAACACACCATTGATCCGACATGTCTGCAGTGCTCTGGGCTGGCCAAGAGGAATTCTGAACACCAGCACCTCTGCCCAGGCTTTGCACTGAAAAGACATTTAAAGAGTACTTTTTCCATACTAGGCCATGCCGAGAGTCTCAAGCCATTAATAATAATAAAATAATAATTCTAGCTCTCATCTACTAGGAGTATACTATATGCCAGGTTTTCATCTAAGAATTTTTTTTAGAAATCAGTCCTCGCAGCAACCCTATGAAGTACATATTACTATTATCACCACTTTGCAGAAGAAAAAACCCGAGGCTCAGAGAGAACAAGTTACCTGCCTGAGATCGCATAGCTAGTAACAAGCAGTAGCAGATGCAGCCACTATGGAAAACACTGTGGAGGTTCCCTAAAAGAATAAAAATAGAGCTACCATATGACCTGAGACTCACTGGAAAAGACCCTGATGCTGGGAGGGATTGAGGGCAGGAGGAGAAGGGGGCGACAGAGGATGAGATGGTTGGAAGGCATCACCGAGTCAACGGACATGAGTTTGAGCAAGCTCTGGAAAATAGTGAAGGACAGGGAAGCCTGGCATGCTGCAGTCCATATGACTTAGCAACTGAACAACAACCACCATATGACCCAGCAATCCCATTCCTGGACATATATTCTGAGAAAATCATAATTCAAAAAGATGCAGGCACCCCGACGTTTAGTGTAGCTATACACAATAGCAGGCTTCCCAGGTGGCACTGGTGGCAAAGAGTCTGCCTGCCAGTGCAGAAGACATACGAGACTTGGGTTCAGTCTCTGAGTCAGGAAGATCCCCTGGAGGAGGACACAGCAACCCACTCCAGTATTCCTGCATGGAGAATCCCATGGGCAGGGGAGCCTGGCGGGCTACGGTCCATTGGGTCACAGAGTCAGACACAACTGAAGCGACTTAGCACACATTTACAATAACAAGGACACGGAAGCACCCAAATGCCCATTGACAGGTGAATGGATCGAGAACATGTGGTACATATATACAACGGAATATTGCTTAGCCCTAAAAAGGAATGAAATTGGGTCATTTGTAGAAACATGAATAGACCTAGAGAGTGTCATACAGAGTGAAGTCAGAAGAAAAAAACAAATATCGTATATTAATGCACTTACCCAGAGAAAGGCAATGCCAAAGAATGCTCAAAGTACTGCACAGTTGCACTCATCTCACACGCTAGTAAAGTAATGCTCAAAATTCTCCAAGCCTGGCTTCAGCAATACGTGAACCATGAACTTCCTGATGTTCAAGCTGGTTTTAGAAAAGGCAGAGGAACCAGAGATCAAATTGCCAACATCTGCTGGATCATGGGAAAAGGAAGAGAGTTCCAGAAAAACATCTATTTCTGCTTTATTGACTACGCCAAAGCCTTTGGCTGCTTGGATCACAATAAACTGTGGAAAATTCTTCAAGAGATGGGAATACCAGACCACCTGACCTGCCTCTTGAGAAACCTATATGCAGGTCAGGAAGCAACAGTTAGAACTGGACATGGAACAATAAACTGATTCCAAATAGGAAAAGGAGTACGTCAAGGCTATATATTGTCACCCTGCTTATTTGACTTATATGAAGAGTACATCATGAGAAACACTGGACTGGAAGAAGCACAAGCTGGAATCGAGATTGCCCGGAGAAATATCAATAAGCTCAGATATGCAGATGACACCACCCTAATGGCAGAAAGTGAAGAGGAACTAAAAAGCCTCTTGATGAAAGTAAAAAAGAGGAGAGTGAAAAAGTTGGCTTAAAGCTCAACGTTCAGAAAACGAAGATCATGGCATCTGGTCCCATCACTTCATGGGAAATAGATGGGGAAACAGTGGAAACAGTGTCAGACTTTATTTTGGGGGGGCTCCAAAATCATTGCAGATGGTGACTGCAGCCATGAAATTAAAAGACGCTTACTCCTTGGAAGGATAGTTATGACCAACCTAGATAGCATATTCAATAGCAGAGACATTACTTTGCCAACAAAGGTCTGTCTGTCTAGTCAAGGCTATGGTTTTTCCTGTGGTCATGTATGGATGTGACAGTTGGACTGTGAAGAAGTTTGAGCGCCGAAGAATTGATGCTTTTGAACTGTGGTGTTGGAGAAGACTCTTGAGAGTCCCTTGGACTGCAGGAGATCCAGCCAATCCATTCTGAAGGAGATCAACCCTGGGTGTTCTTTGGAAGGAATGATGCTAAAGCTGAAACTCCAATACTTTGGCCACCTCATGCGAAGAGTTGACTCATTGGAAAAGACTCTGATGATGGGAGGGATTGGGGACAGGAGGAGAACGGAACGACAGAGGATGAGATGGCTGGATGGCATCACCAACTCAACAGACATGAGTTTGAGTGAACTCTGGGAGTTGGTGATGGACAGGGAGGCCTGGCAAGCTGCAGTTCATGGGGTTGCAAAGAGTCGGACACGACTGAGCAACTGAACTGAACTGAACTGAATGCACTTATGTGGAATCTAGAAAAATGGCATAGATGAACCTATTTGCAGGGCAGGAATAGAGATGCAGACGTGAGGAATAGATGTGTGGACGTGTGGGGGAAGAGGGATGGGATGAGCTGGAATTGCCGTGTGTCCACAGCCATGTGTAACGCAGATAGCTACGGGAACCTGCTGTATAGTGGAGGGAGCTCAGGTCAGTGCCCTGTGGTGACCGAGATGGATGGGATGATGGGAGGTAGGGAGAGCGGGCGTGTATGTATACGTATTGCTGATCCGCTTCATTGTACAGTGGAAACTAACACTACATTGTAAAGCAGCTGTGTGCGTGTGTGTGTTAGTCGTTCAGTCTGGTCTGACTCTTTGTGACCCCATGGACTGCAGCCCATCAGGCTCCTCTGTCCATGGGATTCTCCAGGCAAGAGTACTGGAATGGGTAGCCATGCCCTCCTCCAGGAGATCCTCCCAACCCAGGTCTCATGCATCACAGGTGGATTCTTTACCACCTGAGCCACCAAGAAACCCCAATTAAAAAAAAAAAGAAGAAGAAGAAACAGTAGCAAATAGCTGTCATTGCTGAAGACCCTCCCTACATCTTGGCTGTTTCCTGCATTTTGAACACAACATTCTCCGGGGAGAAGCCAGAAGAGCCTCATCCTCAGACTGCTTTGTGGCTCTAAAGGAGACCTGTGACTCAGGCGCACACTGATATGAAACCTGGATTCAGAGAGGACTGGTCATGTGGCCAGGGCAGTGGCAGAGGCAACTAGGACATGAGGGACAGAACCGACGGAGCCTCTGGCATCCAGCCCAGAATGCCATAGGGACTGAGTGACAGGGCAGAGATGTTTTCACTAAAAATGTGCTCATGATTTTGTCAGGCCTCATTCCTGGGGCCCTCCAGAGGTTCTGCAAGTTGTCTGACATCCTGTAATAAATTCCTCTCTGCTTAAACCAACTATAATGAACTTTGTTGTTTGCAATTAGAAACGCCAGTAAGACAGTGGGATCCAGGGTTCAAACTTGGCTGCAGAACTCAAGCTCTTCCCCACAATGCCACACTCCACTTTCTCCTCCCCACCCGATCCCCCTTCTCTGTAACTATGGTTCGATTCCCTTTTCACAGATGAAGAAACTAAGTCTCAAAAAGCTCAGGCCAGCTGCCTGAATGATCACGTTGAACCCATGAATCTGTTGTTTTCAATAGTTTGGGGTTGAGACATGGCAATTTCGTGAGGGTCAACCTGACAGAAATAGGATTTTAGTCCAGATTTGTCTGACTCCAAAGCTATTTCCACTTCCTGTGCTTTCTCACAAGCAAGCTCACTCATAGGTTCTAGTGGGTGAGAAGCTGCTCTCAGGCGGTATAAGCAGAGGTGATGAGGAATGGGGTTGGGGTTGAGGTGCCTCCCAGGAGAACCTAAAAGACCAGAAAAAATGGAGACGGCAGAATGGGGCTTCAGCTGACTCAATACACGTTCATGCACATCTCTCATGCCCAGCCCTGAGCTGAACAGTTCTGGGAAGATTCCCGGGAAAAATGGACTTAGTCCCTGCCTACATGGAGCTGAGGTCAAGGATTCTTGCATGGCTAGTATTGGAGGAGAAATAGAACAGGATGGCAAGAAAAAACAAGGGCTATGCAACTCATAGCGTGCAGAAGGGAGGCCTCCTGGCCAGTGGAGGCCTGAGCAGAGCCTGGAGTGAATGACAGGTCATGGAGGGGCGGGAAGAGGCGGCAGGGCGGTGGACTGGAGCACCAGAAGGAGCAGAGGCACAGAGGCTGCACCGAGTGTGAAGCAGCTTAGGTGAAACACGACGCATGTGAAGGGGAACAAGGGACAACAGGTTGAGAAGGTCATTGGCTCATTCTCCAGTGTTCACCGGGCGCCCGCAGCGTGTCAGGTGCGTGTTGGGAACCATGCAGGCCCAGGCCTGCCCCACAGGTCTTCTGACCCTCAGGGAAGCCGTGTGTTCAACCTGGAAGGACCCAGACCATTAGGTAATTGCAGTTGATGTAGAGATGGCCAATGTGAAGTTCAGGGAGCCATGAACGTCTAACGAGGTGATGAGACCTGAAAAAGAAGTCAATGAAGGCTTCCTGAGGACCTGACATTTAAACTGAAACCTGAAGAAAGTGTTCACAAAGCCGAGCACTTCCAGCAGGGGAAGCAGCAAGTGGCAGGGCCTTGAGTAGGAAGGGGTTTGTCATGTTTAAGGACCCAAAAGCAAGTCATGGTGTTGGTGTGAGCTGCGCAAGGGCCGGGGGAAAAGTCAGGAGGGGTGACCAGGAGCCATGCTGGACACAGCCTGGCAGGTCACGGTAAGGAGTTTGGATTTTATCCAAGAGCCATGGAAAGCGACATCATCAGCTCTGTATTTTGTTTTTTAGTCCTTTCCTTATTTATTTCTTTTTGGCTGTGCTGGGTCTTCACTGATGCACGGGCTTTTCTCTAGTTGCAGGAAGCAAGGGCTACTCTCTCGTTGTGGCGCACAGGCTTAGTGGCTTCAAGGTATGTGGGATCTTCCCAGAACGGGGCTCAAACCCGTGTCTCCAGCATTGGCAGGCAGATTCTCTATCACTGAGCCACCAGGGAAACTCTCTGTTTTTTCTTGACAATCACTCAGGCTGCTCCAGGGCAAACTACTAGAATAATTGGAACTGGATGGGGTCATGGCAAGGGAGATGGAGGGACGTGAAGCTTCCAAGTAGATTCCAGATGTAAAACTGACTCAGCAAAGCAGTTTAGCATAAGAGTTATGTGATGTAATATCCCCCTACCTCAGTTCTCTCATCTGTAAAATGGGGCTGTGATGGTGCTAGTGGTAAAGAACTCACCTGCCATTACAGGAGACATAAGAGACGTGGGTTTCATCCCTGGGTCTGGAAGATCCCCTGGAGAAGGGCATGGCAACTCACTCCAGCATTCTTGCCTAGAGAATCCCACGGACAGAGGAGCCTGGTGGTCTTGGGGGGTCGCAAAGAGTCAGACACGACTGAAGCGACTTGGCACAACAGGACCTTACTCATAAGACTGTTGAAATTACACAGGTGAGTTGATACACTATGAATTGAATGGGACAATAAAAGGTAGCCTGATTGACAGGCAGATCTGGGAGAAGATTGGAGGTCCAGTTTTGGTCGCATTCAGGCAGAGAGGTTGTTGGGCATCCCGGTGGGGACGTCAGGTAGGTAGACTGCTGCACGTCAGGAGTGCGGCCTGAGGAAGTCAGGGAATTACTGCAGCTCAGGCATATCCAAAGCCTTGGATAAGGAGGCACTATCCCTGGGGAAGAGAGCAAAGTGAGCCCCACAGTGCCCAGCTGAGCCCTGAGACTCTGCTCAGCTCTGCATGCCAGGCACAGCATCGGGCTGCTCCTGAATCCCAGGAAGAATATTGGGAGCAACGGTGGCTTTGGTAGTGCTACTGGAGACACCAAGTCATTCCTTCTGACTCTGACCTGGGCTGTCTCTGCTGCTGGCCTTCCCTGGTTCCCCGGGGAGCCAGGCCTGAGTCAGCTCTTCCAGGCCCTGAACCTGTCTGAGCCTTCAGACCCACGGCTTAGGCCGCTAAGCCCCCAGCTCGTACTGACAAATCCCTTCTAATGGGGAGATCAACCTTTCAATACTACCACTGCTGCTCAAGAGACACATCCCAGGGCAGCGGGAGAGTGGGTACCCCAGCCTCCTGGGCTCTCGCGGCCTCTCTTGGCTTGTTACCACCCACCCAGCAGCTGCAGTGGCTCCCAGGTGCCTTGGCTTATTAAAGCCACATGCTGGGAGCCCCAAGGGGAGATGGAGAGAGCAGATGAACAAAGAATCCTGTCCCTGTGGAGTTGAGCAGACCAGACTCACATCAAAAGGGAAGCAGGGACTCCCGTGCTTCCACCTCTGGGCCTGTCCTGTTTCTCTGCCGGAACGTCCTTCCTCCAGATAGCTGCAAAGCTGGCTCCATCGTCTCCTTGAAGTCTTTATTCAGACCCCATCTTCTCAGGAGAGTAGTCCCTAACTACCCCCACTTTTACAGGCAGACACAGCCCCTCTGTGCTCTCTGTCCTGCTTCCCAGCTTCATTTTTGTCCATAAGAACATTATCTGCTATACTATGTTATATTTGTTCCTGTCTGTGTCCCTGCACTAAAGAGACAGCTCCATGAGGGCAAAACCCAGACCAGAGGCTGGCGCACAGCAGACCGTGGAACGGCAGACCATCAGGAAGTATTTGTTGATTGACTGGTTGATTAAAACGCTGCCGCTTAGGCAGGTCATTGGACCCAGGACGAAAATACAGAATTTGAGTCTAACTCTCCCTTATGGAAGAATTACTGGTCAAACATTTCATTAGGGGCACTCTCCGTCCCCTTTCTGATGTCTGTGTCAGACGCTTTCTCTGTCCCTTTTTCACTTTAATAAAACTCTGCCACACACATACACAAAAAGCTTTAGTCTTAGTTTCCACATCCATGAAATGGCGGTTATGTTGCCTGCTCTGATTCCCATATCAAAAGATATATTAAATTTTTTAATATATTATTATTATATTATTATTTAAATAATAATAAACATGTAAAGGTGGAACAGAGAGTGGGAGAAGGTGGCAAGAGCTGTGGCCCGAGGCCATGGGATCAGAGTATGGAGGTGGGGAGCACTCGGTGGCCAGCATTTTCAGCCAGGAAAGTCAACCAGCCTGAGGCTAAACTAGGGAAGACTTGCCGGGAGTTCGTGGAAGACCACCTGATTCATCCTTGAGGCCTCAGCATCTGGCACAGGGGAGGTCCCTTCCACCAGGTGTGCCTACTCAGAACACAGTATGCTCAAGCACGCCTGAATCGTCCTCCAGGAGGAGCCCCTTCACCTTGTGAAGAGAAGACGTCCTAGAGAGCTGGGGGAACCCTGATACCACATCCAAATGCCCAGACATCTTGGAGGAGGGGAGTTTCAGGTGAGCGATCCAGCATCCTGACTGCAAGACAGACACGCCAGCTCCCTGTACTAAGGTAGCTATGAGGTTAAACAGGAGTCCCTGCTCTAGACCTGCCTGCGCCCCTTCACCATCTGCCTGGCAAATACCCACTGATTTTTATGATGGCTCCAATATCACCTCCTCTGGGAAGCCTTCCTTGATAGCTCCTCCCCGCCTCAGTGCACCCCAAGTAGAACTGACTGCTCCCTTATTTGCACCCCCTGCGTCCTAGTCAGTCTTCATCCTCAGAAAATATATATATTTACGGAGTGTCCACTATGTACCAGGACATCCATTGTCCAAGGACTGGGGTTATAACAGTGAAGGGGACAGATGACTGCAGTGGCCTCCCTTAGGGAGTTTACAGACACAATGCTCTACAAGCCTCATGGAGCCAGGTCTGCTCGCCCGCTGCACTGGGTGCTCAGCAAGGCCAGAAGCTCTGCCTGATGCTTCTCTGTATAACTGCCCAAAGCTCGTATGTAACTGGTACTGAATATTGAGAGGCTTCTGTCAGCGCCTCCCAAATACCCACCCTGAACTCCCTTGGCCACTCACACTCTCCTCTGAGATCCTCTGGACCTGCCTCCATCCGTCACTGAAGGGTCAATGCCCAATGACACAGCCAGTGATCTGATGATCTGATTGGTCAGTGCTTGTGACCAATGCTTAAATACCATGGTCAGGTATTTAGAATATTTATTTATTTAATTTTGGCTGCATTGTGTCTTAGTCGCAAAGCACGGGCTCAGTTATTGGAGCCTGCAGCCTTAGTTGCCCATTGGCATGTGGGATCTTGGTTCCCTGACCAGGGATTGAACCTGTGTCCCCTGCATTGCAAGGCAGATTGTTGACCACTGGACCACCAGGGAAGTTCCCAGTGTCAGGTATTTTAGATGTCACTCATTCCTGCACCTAGAACCACGTGTAGCACGAAGTAAGCACTTGCTGGTATTTGTTGAAGGAAAACAGAAGGCGACTGGTTCTGGCTCTCACACCCTTTATCTATACAAACTTTGAGTCACTCATTCTCAGTAATCAAGGGTGGTCCATGGCTGTACAGCAGGGGCATCACCCGGGATCTTGTTAGAAATGCCAAATCTCGGGCCAACCCTGGGCCATTGAATTAGGGGCTACAGTTCAGCAAATCCCTGGTTGATCCCTGTGCACATTCACATTTGAGAAACACAGTTCTAAGCTACAAGGAGATAATATCAGCCCTCCCAGGAGAGTTAAGAGTGTCAGATGGGATGACTAATGTGAAAATGTCTTGAATATTGGAACATGCTGGGCAAATGAAATAGACTGCTATGATTATTCTTATGATTAATAATAGTCTTTGCAGAAAAACCACTTTATAGTTCTGTCTTAAAACCTCATTAAATTCTGTTCAAATGTGCTATTAAAAGTTATGTTCTAGTCCACTTAGTTTTGTAAACCCCAAGCCTTTTAAAACAGAAAGGAGTCTGGGCTCCAGGACAGGAACATGGGCCCTGCTTATGATGGTTGCCATGGGCATGATTGAATGCAAATTTATTTCCCACAACACCCTGCCAACTGATTGATCCTGGGGAAAGAGATGTTGGGAACCCAGCTCCTCAGAGAAAGGAAAAACTAAGTAGAGGCAGAGGGTGGAAAAAGACAACTGTGGGGTTTCACGCTGGTTTGCGGGGCTGCGCTGCATGCTTATAATCTTCTGCCTTTCAGCCTCTGCCAAACCATGTGGAAAGAAAAGAAGGGCATTGAGGAGAAGGGAGCAGGCTCTGGTGGGGAATTACCTCAGCCACAGGACAGGGCAGTGGGCTCCGCGGAGAGAATCCTTCAGCTGGGACAGCCACGATCGCAGCTGCACGTCACTGCAGGGGCTTCTGAGGCGAGGCTGGCCAAAGCCCACAGCCCTGCCATCAGCCCCCTCGGCAGCTGCGGCCACAAGACAAAGGTTAAAAGCTAGTAAGAAGATGCATCTTGAACTAACGTCGGCAGGGGCATAAGAGACCCAGGATTACATTAGGCGGAGACGGATAAGGAGTCACGATGGTGAGCAAAAGAGTAACTACCAAATGTGAGGGGCTCTCTCTGCTCTCCTCCTGCTCCCAGCCACGGCCCCACACTCAGGCTGACCACGCCAGGACTGCCCCTCCAACAAGAGGCGAACGAAAGCCCCCTAAGTGTGGAGTGACTTTTGGGCAGGATCTTGAGCCTGTGGCTCAGTCTATGAACTCTGATCTAGTTTTACAGTCTCCTTCTCGGCTTCTCCCTTGTCTTTCCAGTTATAAGCCTCCCAGCCCTTCTGCCTGGCACACGCCACCCCCTGCCAGCACGACCTCTCAACCTTTCAAAACCACCACCGTGATTCTCTCCATCAGTCAGTCAGTCATCAAACATTCCCCGGCACTGTTATCAGACCAGGCCGCATACCAAGCACCAGAGTCAAGGAGATGAGTTAGACCTGGAGGGGACCCTCAAGGACCACAGTCTAGTGACAGAGACAATTAGCACAGATGAAGACAAGTTTTATCGCAACGGAGGGCACGGGGGCATCTACGGCCATACTACTACCCTGGATGTGCCCAATCCCATCTGATCTGGGAGGCAAAGCAGGGTCAGGCCTGGTTAGTACAGGGGGTTAGGGAAACAAAGGAGAGACAGGAAACGCAGTGAGGGGGGCGCAGTCAGGGAAGGCTTCCCAAGGGAGGACGTCTGCGCTGAGACTGGGAGGGCCAGCAGGACTCAGGTAAAGAGGAAGCGGACAGCCAAAGGCAACAGGTGTGGGAGCGACACCCAGCCTCACCCTAACCAGAAGTATGCAAATCAAAACGGTGAGGGGCCATTTTACACCCATCAGATTGTAAATGTGAAAGTTGAGTAATACGAAATTCTGGCAAAGACTTAGGGAAAACTGACCCCTGAATCACTGCAGGGTACTATCAGGCAAGACTCGGGGAAATTAAATGCAGGTCTGAGTGCCCACCCCCACCCCCACTCAGCAGTGTTCCTCCTGGGTATTCACCACAAATAAACGCTCGCCCTGTCCATGATCACGAAGGTATGAGAATGTTCATGAGAGCACTGTTAGTGGTGCCGAGGAGCAAGGCGTGACAGGGGAGTGGGTAAGAAAAATGCAGTGAAATCGCACAGTGCGTAGGCAGTTAGACACAAGGAGCTAGACTCCAGGGGGCATACACTGATATGGATAGGTCTTAGAAACATCGTTAAGAGTACAGAAATAAGAAACAGAAGGTGCTCAAAAGCAAAATACCATTTATACAAATTAAAAACACACACGAAGAAAACAACACCATGCATTTTTCCTAAGAAATGTGCATTTTCAAGCTTATACACCGAACACATTAGAGTGGGGACCTATTGGGAAGAGTGAAATGGGAGGAGGAATTGGGGATGAAGGAGTAGGAAAATCATAAACACAATAAACCAAGAGCAGGGCCGTGCAGGATATATGAGAATGATGCTTTACCATGTGGAGAAGGGTCATCAACTAAACTTGATATGCCTACCTGAGATTTAAAAAGAAAAGGAAGGAAGGAATTGGAGTTAGGCAGAGAGAGCCACTGGTACAGAGACCCAGGGAAAGAAGAGAGGCCTGGGGAAGGATACACAGGAGAGCAAGCGTTTAGACAGAGGCCCAGCAGGTCAGGGCAGCCTGTGATAGGTGGTGGGTCCGTGGTGAGGACTTTGAACTTCATCTCACATCCACCAGGCATCCCTAGGAGAGATTTTTGTTGTTACTATTGTTGCCTTTGTTTATTTCCGGCTGTGCTGGCTCTCTGCTGCTGATCACTGGCTTTCTCTATTTGCGGCGGCTCACAGGCTTCTCATTGCGGTGACTTCTCTTGTTGCAGAGCCCAGGACTCCAGGTGCAAGGGCTTCAGAAGTAGTGGCTCAAGGGCCCTGGAGCACGGGCTCAGCAGCTGTGGCACACAGGCTTAGCTGCCCGGAGGCTTGAGGGATCGTTCCAGACCAGGGATCACACCCATGTCCCCTGCATTGGCAGGCGGATTCTTAAGCCCTGGACCACTAGGAAAGTTCCCTAGGAGGGTTTTAAACTGTGAAGGGATTTGCTCAAATCTGGGTCTTCTTAGATACTCTCATAGAGAAAGAGATTTGTGGACTGTTAAACAGAGAAGGGACCAGAGAGATGACACTGGTCTGCCCTCCCTCCCCTTACTCATACACCTCCAAGGTCAGGAAGGTCACCTGAGCACTTGATTGTCTGCAAAGCACCTCCACACTCACAATCTCACTCATCCTCAAAACACCCACAAAAGAGGCAAGGCAAATGTAACCGTTCCTCTTTAATAGACGAGTTCATTGAGGCTTAGGAAAATTAAGAGAATCTTACATTCTTCGAATCTTACATTCTTCATATCTTAGAATTGCAGCCCACTTTTCCAAAGATTGTCAAAGTCCAACTAAAATAAAGTGCCTTGAGTTAAATATACTAATTAGGGTTAAATCAATTGGCATTACGCTCAATTGACTCCATTCACTCAAAAATGTGTTTCTAAGTGGCTCCTGTGTGTCAGCACATGCCAGAAGCTGGGAATGTGGCCATATTCAAGACAGTCCCAACACTCAAAGCCAAGAGACCAGCAGCTGAGAAGTCTCTTGGGTCTCACCCTGCTCTAGTTGCCCTGGCCTTCCTGTCTCTTGAACAAACCTAGTTCATTTCTGCCTCGGGGCCTTTGCACCTGCTGTCTCCCATTCCTGGAAAACGCCCCAGATAACCAAAGGGCGTGCTCTTTTGTTCAGGTCCCTGATCAAATATCTGAGAGAGGCTTTCTATGACCACCGTATTTCTTCACAGCATGAAGACCACTGCTCCACCCCCATCCACCCCCATCATCCTCTACCCCTTTACTCAGCTGTGTTTATCCTCACTGGACTTTTCACTATGTGGCATTACAACATACACACACACATTCATGTGTGTTTATATATTTTTATTTTATTCTTGTCATCTCTGCTAATGTAAGCTCAAGGAAAGACTTTGTCAGCCTTTTTACTGTGATACTCAGAGCACTGGAACCCTTCCCAGTACATAATTGAATAAATATACAAAATTTTTATAAGTTGGATGTTTGATATAAGAGGTCATAGAATCTAGTTCAAACTAAGAGTTGAAGTGGAATGAAATGGAGTCAATTAAAGTTGGGCCAGAAAAGAT
This sequence comes from Budorcas taxicolor, assembly GCF_023091745.1. Lineage (NCBI taxonomy): Eukaryota > Metazoa > Chordata > Mammalia > Artiodactyla > Bovidae > Budorcas > Budorcas taxicolor. The sequence goes on from NC_068912.1 coordinate 98,899,117, forward strand.
TCATTCAACAATTCATTTTACAAAGATTTATCAAGCATCTACTCTGTATCTATTTTATTTCTTTGGGATACCTGGATGACTAAAACATAGAAAATCTCTGCCCTCAGAGTTAATAGTCTGAGTTACTAAACGAGTTACTAAAGGGTTGAGATCAATTAGCTCAAATCTAGGAAAGGAAACTTTAGTTGAACTTGAGTCAGACTGGGTTCATTCAAGTTGGACCAAGTTGTTTTAGACTGGGTTGGGATAATGGGTCAGTGCACAGCTAGTCTGGAGAAGGCAATGGCACCCCACTCCAGTACTCTTGCCTGGAGAATCACATGGATGGAGGAGCCTGGCAGGATGCAGTCCATCGGGTGGCTAGGAGTCAGACACGGCTGAGCTACTTCACTTTCACTTTTCACTTTCCTGCACTGGAGAAGGAAATGGCAACCCACTCCAGTGTTCTTGCCTGGAGAATCCCAGGGACGGGGGAGCCTGGTGGGCTGCCGTGTATGGGGTCGCACAGAGTCGGACACGACTGAAGCGACTTAGCAGCAGCAGCAGCAGCAGCACCGCTAGTCTTGGCTCAGCTGACTTGGACTGAGCTGGATAAACCTGCGCTACGGTAAACTCAGTTTTGTTGCACTGCATTAGGTTGGGTTGTATTGATAGAAGCTAGGCTGAGCTGAGGGGAGAAGGAGCGAGCTAAGTTGAAAGTGTCTTTGGGGGAGAATGGATCCAGGTTGCAGCATGTTGACATGCTGAGTCACTCTGCTGTGCACCTGAAACTATCAAAACATTGTTAATTGGCTATGCTCCAATATAAAATTAAAAGTCTTTTAAAAGTTGAGGGACTTCCCTGGTGGTCCAGGAGTTAAGAATCTGCCTTTCAATGCAGAAGACATGGGTTCGATCCCTGATCAGGGAACTAAGATCCCACATGCCATGGGGCAACTGAGTCCATGTGCCACAACTAGAGAAAGACCAAGCCACAGTGAACGCCTAGCCAAAAAAGACAGAAGCTGCAAATGTCATTTGCTCTCGTGCTGAACTGAGTCAAGTACCTGGCTAAATAGATGTGGGGTAGGTGAGCTCAGTTAACTTTGGTGGTTGGGGTGGATTGTCCAGAGTAAGGTTGGATGAAACAGGCCTTCACTGAGTTGGGGAGAAGGGAGAGAGCTTGTGCTGAGTTCCTAAGCTGTGTGGAGTTGGGTCATATTGAGTCAAGTTTCCTTGAGTTCCTGGATGGAACTCAGATGAGAGGAGGCATGTGTAGCTGGGCTCATCTGAGCTGACCAGGGTTGAACAGACCGGTGTTAAGTTAGGCTGCCGGGCCTGCCAGGACCTAAAATAGAAAGCAGACACCAATAAAGCACAGATGCAGACAGCCTGGAGAAGTTACTCATCCTCTCCACACAGAGTGTCCGGAACCCGCCATAGCCCTCTGACGGCCGCCTGCCGTCCCCCCAGGTTGGGGGAGGCCAAGTCCTTCAGCCCCTCAACCTTAAACCATGCTGATGACTTTCTCATACATGCATTTGAGACCAGTCTCCTGGAGAACCCTGAACACAGATCCATGGACCCCCCACTACCCAGATCCTCTTTTCGCAGACTAGCAGACAGTAGAGACGCCTCCCTACCCTTCAGCCTCCCCTGGAGCTCTCTGAAGACTGTTTGATTGCAGTCTTCTAGAGGCTTGGCCGCAGGATGCACTCAGCCCTCTCGGCCATGCAAGGCACACGGCAGGGCTCCAGGCAGCAGCCCCCAGGCCCTCGAGCACCATCAGGGGCCTGCTAGAGCAGTTTGTCCTCAGTGACTCCAGGGCACCAGCAGCAGCACCTTATAAGCAGCTGGCCCAAGACAACAACCTGCTGCTCTCCCTGAGCGAAAGCATAGCCGCATCTGGCCAAGGGGCCTTTGAGGTTCAAACAGTCTCTTCTTACCCCGCTTCTCCTGGTACCCACATACTAATTAGTCCCAAAGCCAGAGCAGGGCTGAAGCCTGGGTTCTCCAACCCCGAGCCTCCTGACAGCAACTACCACCACCCACTCATCACTGCCTCACACACACATGTGCACGCACACACACACAGACCTCACACTCATACTTCATCTGGGTCACCTACACGGAGAATGAGTCACTTTGACAACAAAACCAAAAGTTCCATGTTTTTCTCCTCCTAGCAGACACTGATAGGAAGCATGGAGAAAAAACCAGCAGGAGAGGAGAGCAAATAAGAAATAAGAAAATCCCAAGCATCATACGTCATTTTGAGATTGAGGAAATGGGAGAGAGGGCCCAAGATACAAGGAATGTCTTGATGAGGCTTGAAAAGGGAATAGAATATCCCTTTTCCAGTTCTATCCCTGTTTTCTCCAATCATTGGGGCCACAGAGAACACGGGGAAGGAAGGCCAGTTCTGAACATCCCATCTACTGTGAGAGGCATGAATCAAATGAGAAGGAAGGTGCGTGTCAAGCACCCTCAGGCAGCAGGGCTGAAACAGTCCTTTTAGAGCATTTGTACTCTCTCTGCCCCAGGACCTTTGCAAATACAGTTTCCTCTGCCTCTCTCTTGCCCTATGCCTGACTTAGACGTCACCTTCTCAGGAATGCCTTCCCTGACTGCCCCCCACCATCACTGTCAGTCTTAGAGCACTCTGTTCTTCTCCTTGAGCATTTGCCACAATTCTCTGTTGCTCACCACTGTATCCTTACATCTCGCACACAGTAAGTGCTCAGCTAATATTGATGAGTTAGTGAATGAATCCAATACACACACACACACGCACACACACGTATGCACGGTCACACACAATTTACAGATGAAGAAAGTAGTCTGGGAGCCAGGGAATGACACCTTGATCCACACAGAGCAGGCAGTTGAGTCAGTGCTAGAATTCAGACACCCCAACTGTTGAGCCAGGGGACCAATTCCTCTCCCACATCTGGACAAGCTGGAGTGGTCTCCAAGCACAGGGTGGGGTAAGCGCCAAGCAGAGGCTGGTGTGAATTAGGGTTCCCCGCCCCCCACTCCAGCCCTCAGCTCTGAAAGTCTCTCCTCCCCACAGTCACTGCCAAGGGCTGGGCCTGGAAACTCCTCCCAGCCCTAATCCACTGCATCCACCATCAAAGCCCCACTTGATTACCCACCGCAGAATGACAGTCTTAGAGCGGAAAGTCGGGAGCCTTCTGTGGATCAGAAACAACTGTTCTGACAATCAGTTCCTGAGCCTCAGCCTGCCGGGTAGGGGGTTCAGCATCCCAGCCTGTGGACCCCCTCCCTGCTCTCCTCACTCCACTTGAGGACATCCATCTATTATGTGCCAGGCCTGCAAGGCCACTTCACAGGGTCATACAGAGGTAGATGCTGTTATCATCCCATGTTATAGATTAGGAAACCAAGCCTTAAAGAGGTTAAGTAACTTGCCCAGGACCACAGAACCAAAATAAAACAGGGTAGGCTTTGGAAGCCAGATCTACGTGATTCCAAAAGGCTACACTACCTTCAACTGGCCTAGCACCAGGATCAACACAGTACATCTCATGGATGTTTGTGTGGTTCAGCTTCCTTGGATCAGTGGGACCCCCAAGACTCTATGAAAATTTCCTGGGGGCACCCTGGGACAGAGAAGGATGGCCTGGAGCTGGAGCTTCAGAACTCAAGCCCAAGAACACAGTTGTGTGTGCACACAGATATGCACACACAGATGTACACACACATGCACCTACACACATCTCCTCCAACAGAAGCAGGGCCAGTCTCCATCGCTTTCCCATGTACAGTGTATCTGAACAGAAGACTCTGCTGCTAGAAACCATCTCAGGAGCAAACCTTCACCTCCTGAGCCTCTCCAGGGGAAGGTTCCCTGATTCCCTCATGTCTTCAGAGTGAGCAGGGCAGGCCGGCTTTTCTGCTCCTCCCACTCCGGTCCCTGGGTGCTGGGTCTTCTCGCTGACCCTGCAGCTGGGGCTGGGAATGGGGCTGGGCATGGGTGGAGAAGCACTGGCAAGATTTGGTGAGGTCAAGGGCAAGGCCTGAGGCAGCAGTGTGGGTGGGAGGATCCAGAGAGAGAGGGAGAGGCTGGGGGCAGGGAGGGGAGTACTCCTGCCAAAAATGCTTATTCTGAACCTAATCGTGAGGAACCGCTGAGACAAATCCAAGTCAGGAGATAACTCCCTGAATGACCAATCTGGGCCCTTCAGAAACATCAGTGTCATGAAAGATGACCAAAAAAGACTTGGAAACTGCTCTAGATTAAAGGAGATTAAAGAGACATGACAACTAAAATAAACGTTCTACAGGGCATTATTTAGAAAATTGGGGAAACTTGAATGGGTACTGTGTATTAGGTAATAATAAAGTATCCAAATTAAACTCAGGGCAATAATCGTATTGTGGTTATGGAGGAAAACGTCCTTGTTTGAGAGATATGTACTGAAGTTTGAGGGCTGAGGGCTGTTATTTACTTACAAATGCTGAGAGACTGATGGTGGGGAGAGAAAGAGAGGGAAGCAGAGAGGAAAGAGGTGAGTAGGACAGAGGGAGGAAGGGGAGAATGTATTCAGACAGGTAACCTGAGCTGTACGATGTCGTTACAATGATTCTTACAACTTCTCTGTTCTTTAATTTTTTTTTTTTTTCCAAAATAAAAAGGAGTATTGGTTAGACTGAGAAAACAGGAGAAGGCATCCCAAAAGCAGAGGTGTGCATGCCTGCAGGGTTGGTGGGGAAAACCATGGGGCTGATCTTCATTACTAGAGAAGGGAGGGAGTTGGGGTGGGCTTCCTGAGCCAGAGACCACGGGGCTTAGAAATCCAGGAGGGGGTTTAGTACTGGTCCCCCCAGAGCTCAGCGCAAAGAGAGGAGGGAAATGAGGTCTAAGGGCAGCGCGTGGGCAGCAAGCTGGGTGGCGCATGAGAGAGAGGCAGACACAGATACAGAGGGAGGGGCTGGAAGCCAGAGCTGAATGAAGGGGGCTGGCCAAGCGCCACGGGGCGAGATGGACTGAGATGAATCTGTGAACTCGTGTCCTGGTGACAGGTGGGAGGGCCAAGGAAGCAGGGGATGAAGGAGGATCACAGGCTTGGACACCGGCTCACCCCGCAGCTGGCCTTTTGCGGCACATGCACACATGCACGCACCAAGGGCTGGACACAGCCTTGGAGGCAGCCAGGCCCCACCCCTGCGCTACTTGGTGCCTCTTTTCCTTCATCCATGAAAGGTGGCAATAGCTGTGCCCAGCTTATGGACTGCTGGTTGTGAGCATCTGGTGAGCTTGTGTAGGTGACGTGCCCAGAAAGCACATAATAAACGTTGGCTACTACACTACCAACCCATGAACTCTCATCTACAAAGCAGGAAGCCGCACATTTACTCCACGGACAGTCAGGCTCTTTGCTGTGGGACAGCATCATCCTAGGTGCAGACACTGCAGCTGCGAAATGAAGCAGACAGAAGTCCCTGCCCTCAGGAGAGACAGCTGATAAAATCAGTGATCAAAATACACAGCCTGTTAGATGTAGGAAGCGCTGTAAAGCAGGAGGGGACAGAGTGCTGGGGGTGCGGAAGGGTAGGAGGGTGCTGTCCAGGAAAGGGCTCACTGAAAAGGTGACATCTGAGCAAAAACAATACAGACGTGGGGGAGAGGAGCCCCCCAGGCCAGCAGAGGGAACCGTCAGTGCAAAGTTTCTCAGGCTGAGGCCAATGAGGCTGGAGCAGGGCAGCCAGGAGTGAGTGAGGAGGGAGGTCAAGGAAGGCGGGGACAGACCATGGAGGATTTGAAGTCACTGTTAAGAACTTTTCCTCTGAGTGACCGGGAGGTCATTGGAGAGCGTGGGGCACAGGAGTGGCAGGATCTGACGACCATTTACAGTCTGGCTCCAACACTGAGAACAGCCTGACAGGAGCAGGAGCAGAGAGACCAGTTAGGAGGCTAATTTAATAACCCAAGAGCAAGACGATGGTTCTTGGACATGGGCGGTAGTTGGGGAAGCTGAGAAGTGGTTGGCTTATGGGTAGGACTTGGAAGCTAGAGTCAGCAGGGTTTTCTAACAGGATCACAGAGCTCCCCTGCTTGGTGTGGTGAAGCTGGGAGGAAGGTGACCGGAGGGTCTCCGCGTGAATGCCACGCTGCAGGGAACGGATGGAAGGCACTTGACGATCCCATGAAAGCCTCTCTATGGCAGCCCAAGGGGTGTCCCCTGGGGCCTGCGAGCCCCTCCCCACCACTCCCTGCCCGGACAGGACCGCAGAGGCCACAGGTTACGGAGAGGGAGCTCACACCCCGGCAAAGATTGATGCCTTTTAAACAGACCCAGAGTGAGAAGGACAGAGAAAGTCAATATTTGTCCGAGCAAGCCAAACAGGCAGGCTCGCCCAGGAATGTGAGGGCGGGAGGGAGGCCCAGCGCCCAGAGAACATTATTTCAACAGACAGATATTTGGAAACCGTCACTGTCCTGGTATGGGGGGAGGGGCAGTTCATCAAGCCCTCCTTTCTGCCCAGAGATGGATGGGACCAGGCCAGGCAACAAGGGGGCAGGCCGGTGGGTTCACCCAGTCATGGCCCATCATTTCCCATGACTGGAAATCAGAGCTCAGAGAGAGAATGGGATTTGATCCAGGACGTACAGGGAACCCCAACCCCACCCTGGGGATCTTCACATCTCTCAGGCTGAATGGCAGGCATCTCCACCATCCAGACCCTGTCCACCTGCTCCCCATCACTCATGTCACACTCCAGCCATTCTGAGCAATTTATGGCCCCAAAACACATCGGGAGCTGAGCTTACATTCACCGATGTGCTTTGGCTCACACCACTCCTCTCCCTGCCACACCTTTTGTTCTCTCCAATTCTTTCTTCAAAACCGGGTTCAAGGTTCACCTCCATTAGCAGTCTTCTTGTTTCAAGGACAAGCGCTCATAAGGCCAGGGAGCCCAGGATTGGCCAGTTAGGGGCTAAATGACTCCGGAAATTCCTTAACATTCAGACGCCCTAGTTTTCTCATCTGGAAGATGGTGGGGTGAGCTAAATAACAACCCCTCCCGAAGATGTTCACATCCTAATCCCTGGAACCTGTGAATGTGTTACCTTGTGTAGTAAAAGGAGCTTTGCAGGTGTGATTATGTTAAGGGTTTTAGAATGGGGAGATTATCCTGGATTATCTGGGCAGATCCAGTGTGATCACAAGAGTCCCTGCCACCCTAGGGAGGCAGAGGGTCGGAGTAAGAGGAGGGAATTTGGTGACAGAAGCAGAGATTGGAGAGATGCAAGAGCCATGAGCTGAGGGACACAGCCAGCCTCTGGAAGTGGAGGGACACAAGCAGTCTCCAAAACCTGATAAGGCAGAGAAATGGATTTTGCCATCATAGCCTGCAGAAAACAGCCCTGCCCAAACCTTGACTTTAGTCTAGTGAAAGTTGTTCCTGATTTCTGTCTCCAGAATTATAAGATTGTAGTTTTGTGTTGTTTTAAACCACTCAGTTTTGTGGGAATTTGTTACAGCAGCAACAGAAAACACATTCAGGCAAATACAATATTCAGGCCTAGCTGCTAGGCCCTGCTGTTGCTCAGTCACTGAGTCGCATCCGGCTCTGCAGCCCTGTGGACTGCAGCACGCCTGGCTTCCCTGTCCTTCACTATCCTTCAGCGCTTGCTCACACTCAGGTCCACTGAGTCAGTGATGCCATCCAACCATTTCATCCTGTGTCATCCCCTTCTCCTTCTGCCTTCAATGTTTCCCAGCATCAGGGGCTTTTCCAATGAGTCAGTTCTTCACATCAGGTTGCCAAAGTATTGGAACTTCAGCTTCGGGCTCTTGAAAGACCAAATAGCATTCCACATGGAGACTCCTTAGCACAGCACCTGGGACAAAGAACGGGATCAGCAGTGTCAGGTGTCCAAGCTAGGGCTCCCATAGCCCCCTGATCCCTTCACAGTCCCTGACAGCTTGTTTTTTTCCTTTTTCTATTTTTTTGGACAGACCATAAGACATGTGGGATCTCAGTTCCCAACCAGGGATCGAACCTGCACCCCCTGCTTTGGAAGGGCAGTCTTAACCACTGGGCCTCCAGGGAAGTCCTGACAGCTTGGTCTTTACCTGTTCATTTACACCTTTGCCCCTCCAGGCTGTGAGCAATTTGAGAGCAGGCTCACCGTACCATACTAGTCTTAGGTATCGCCAACTGCAACCACAGAGCAAGTACTCAGTAAATGTGGAATGAACAAAAATGAATGCCTGCTAGCATCAACCCATACACAGCGTGGCTTTATTCATATAGTAGAACCCCAGATAGAGAAAGGCAATTTTAAATTCTAGAATCCAGGGGACCAAACCTTGGAATCCAAATGCCAGAAGAGATCTCTGGAAATGGCTGGGTCCTGCAGGGCCGCCAGGTAGATGTCAGAACACCGAACCGGTCCTCTTTCCACTTAGATTCCCAGGTGGTTCCTCCTTGCTGACAATGTGAGAGGCAGTTTCACACACCTGGCTGCTGCCCACAGGTTAAAGGCAGTAACTGTAAAGGCAGCCTGTGGGATAGGCAGCTGTAGGATGGATCATGGTGATGGTGAAGTATACACTCACCATTTAACAGCCTTTACTATGTCCCAGACATGGCGTGAAGTGCTTTACACCATGGTTTCACTTCATGCTCAGTGTCTATTATTATTCCCATTTACCAGGGTAGAAACTGAAGGTCAGACAGGTTACACAGCTCACCCACAGTCACACAGCTCACAAGAAGCTGGGTCAAGACTCAAACCTCAATCTGTCTCAAAAGCCGGTTCTATAACCATCAGCCTCACTGCCCATCAAGCTGCTATGTTCTCAGGTTGTGTTGTCTACAGAAGCCGGGTGGGACCTCAGGGCAGTTAGCTTGGTGTACTGTACTTGTCTGAGTTCCTTTCTAGATTTGTTCAACAAACACTTGTTGAAACTCCTCCAGGTCAGGACTTGCTCTGTGCACTGGGGACAGAGAGGCCACCCAGCCCAGTGTGGGGGACAGATCTTGAGCAATCATGACACGGTGGTAAGTGCTGGGTTAGTGGGACTCGAGAGGCCATGAGGCCGTGGGCATGGATGTCAAAATCGGATGGGCAGGGACTTGCCTGGTGGTCCAGTGGCTAAGACTCCGTGCTCCCAAAGCAAGGGGCTCGGGTTTGATCCCTGGGCAGGGAACTAGATCCCACACACCACAACTAAAGAGCCCACATGCCACAACTAAGATCCAGAGCAGCCTAATAAATAAATAAATATATATATTTTAAAATCTGCTGGGCATCAGAAATAAAGCTTCCTTGGCAACAGCCGAACACAGGAGATGAGAGGACAGCACATACTTCGAAGGGGAAACTCCAGGCCAAGGAAACTGCATACGCAAAGGCCCAGAGGCAAGAGCATGGACCATTCAGGAAAACACATGTCATTCAGGGTGGCTGCAGGGCAGTGGGTCGGGAAACGTGATAAAGCTGGAACATGAGCAGGGGCTACACGCAGACAACAGCACTGAGAATGCACTGGAGCCTGAGGGCAGTGGGACTCTCTGGAAGTATTTCAAGCAAAGAAAGGACTTGGCCAAATTTTTATTGTCTTTCTAAAGTAATAATGACAACAACAACAACAGTATCTATCATTTATCTAGTACTCAGTCACTCTTCTAATCATTCTACATGGATTAATTCACTTAATCCTCAGTATAGGATCATCACTAACATACAGTATCCCAGTACACAGATGAGGAAACTATAGCACAGAGAGGTTGAGTAACTCGCCCAAGGTCACACAGCTAGTAAGTTTGCAGAAATTAGATTTGAACCCAGAGGATCTGGCTTTAGAGTCCATATGCTCAATCTGCTGAACTCATCTCCTAAAAGGCAGGGTTTAGATGTGCCTGGATGACACCAGAACCCATCACAGAGCAAAGTAAAAAGGAGAAGGTGCCCAGGAATTCTGTGCTCAGCTGCCCTACAAGTGGACCTGGCTCAGGAGGGACCCTGCTCTCCAAGCTGCTCCGGGCCCAAAGCAGTCGGTTAACTACACACATCCCAGCCTGCCTTGGAGTCACTGCCAGGCTCCCACCCTCGAGTTCCCAGGGCAGTGCCTTATCTTCCCAGATTTCTCTGGGATTTCTTGCAACTCTGCTCTCCTGGAAGGCCTTTCCGCTTTGCTTCAGATCCTATCTCCCTGCGTGTTTCCCATTAGGAAAGCAATTAGCACGCATCCATTTGCATAAGCACAGGGGCTCCCTAGACCCAAGCAAGCCACGGCCTCTCCACAGCTGGAAAGGGGATCCCTCTGCAAAACCTGGCCAGTGCCTTGTTGGAAGCTACTTACCTTCTCAAGGTGCCTCAGTTTCCTCATCTTTAAGTGGGGATAATGATACCACATGCTTCCTTGGGCTGTTGTTATGATTACCTGTGATAATATATGTGAACGATGTGTAAATCAATAAACAGCTAAATAGGAGGAGGGGAGTTATTACTATTATGAATGTTATTATCACTGCCATTCAAATAATTGTTGCAATTAAAGAGAAACACATAGAGTAAAAGTTCAGCTCTGGGCTTCCCAGGGGGCTCAGTGGTAAAGAATCCCCTTGCCAATGCGGGAGAAATGGGTTCGATCCCTGATCTGGAAAGAACCCACCTGTCGGGGACCAGCCAGGCCCATGCACTACAACTATTGAGCCTATGTTCTAGAGCCTGGGAGACACAACTGCTGAGTCCACGTGCCACAAGTGCTGGAGCCCACACGCCCTGGAGCCCGTGCTCCACAAGAGAAGCCTCAGCAACGAGAAGCCCAAGCACCGCCCCTAGAGAGTAGCTCCCACACGCCTCCCTAGGGAGCACCCCTCTCCCTAAAGAACAACTTGGGCAGCCATGAGGACCCAGCATAGCCAAAAATAAATAAATAAATAAACGTTTTTTAAAAGTTCGGTTTTGTTAAAGCAGCAGTATTACACCAGCTACACAGAGAGTGAGGTTCTGGAGGTCATGTAGCCCCTGGCCAAAGATGCCATGCGAATCAACGAGAACATGGCGAAGTTCACTGCCATCAAGAATAAGCATGCAAGCAGCAAACTCCTGAAGATCAGCACGATTCCTCGGCTGAGCTCATAAGCCATCCAGGAGCTTGCCTCATCTCGGCTGGGACAGTCCTAGGCCCCAGGGCACTGGGGAAGAGTGTGCTGTCTGTGCATTTTCTCTTGCTGATCTGGAATTCCTGAGTGTCTACAGTCCTCTGGTCTATCTCATGAACCTTCTTCTCAGACCGGTTTCCTAAATGTATATGGAGGAAAAATAAAGATGCTACTGCTACTGCTAAGTTGCTTCAGTCGTGTCCGACTCTGCACGTCCCCATAGACGGCAGCCCACGAGGCTCCCCCATCCCTGGGATTCTCCAGGCAAGAACACTGGAATGTGTTGCCATTTCCTTCTCCAATGCAGGAAAGTGAAAAGTGAAAGTGAAGTCGCTCAGTCGTGTCCGACTCTTAGCGACCCCACGGACTGCAGCCTACCAGGCTCCTCTGTCCATGGGATTTTCCAGGCAAGAGTACTGGAGTGAGGTGCCATTGCCTTCTCCAAAAATAAAGCTATTGGTTTCAAAAAAAAAAAAGTTCTGTTCTGTTGTAGGCATTCTAAAGGGCAAAAAGGAACAAACTACATTAATCACGGACAGTCTACTATTTGGCAGGCAGTGAGCTAAGAGATTTCATATGTCCTCTCATCTAATTCTCACAGTTTCTCTAGGAGATAAGGATTTCCCCATTTCACAGATGGGAAAATTGAGGTACAAAAACGTAAGGTCTCCTAACCAAGGTCACACACCTTGTAAACGGCTTTGAACTCAGGTCTACCTGGCTGTATAACTCTGGACTTGCTCTAATCAATCATGCCGCCCTCCAGTCCCTGGTCTCCTCTGAAACACAGAGAAAGCAGTGAACATCTGTGAAGCTGCCTCCAACCCTAGTCCTAAGACTCATAAGAGAGACTGACAGGAAGTGTTGTGCAAAATAATACAAATAACTCTTACTAGATGATAGTGTTCATGAAGTGAATCTCACAGCAATCCTACATGGTAGGTTATCCCCATTTTCTTGATGGGAAAACTGAGGCACAGAGAGGTGGAGTGACTTGCCCAAGATCATACAACTGGTAAGTGACAAGAGTCAGTATTTGAACCTGGCTCCAGACCTTATGCCCTTAACCTTAACCTCTGCACACAATACTGGAGATTCTGGGAGGTGAGACATGTTCCCATATACACATATGCACACAGACACACATACACGCACACAAACAGCATTCCCAGTGATCCAGGCCACTATACCTCCTATGGCCCCACCCCCCTCCCACTTCCTTGTATTGGGGATGCCCTAGATAAGAATATGTGGACAAAATAAAATAAAGAATATGTGGGCAGAGGTACATGCCCCAGTTCCAAGACCAGGTTCCCAAGGCCCACTGTGGAAGGAGCCATCCTCTCAGGGCCCCACTTCCCTGTAGGCCTCGCTACTAGTGAAATACCATGGGCCTCCGACTGGGCTCTGATACAAGGACTTGGCACTGCTTTCCGGAGCCCTAGCTGTGGTCCATCTGTTACCCTTTAGAGGGGACTTGGCGGTCCCGGCTGAGTTGCTGGAGAAGCAGATGTGAGGGGCTACAACTCTCCCTGCATGCATCTCCAGATTTCAGCTGTCTTTGAGGAAAGAGAAGCACTCCAAACCTCTTAGCCTGCACCTTTCCCCATGGATCCTGAGTGTCTGGGCCCTGTTCCTCTTTCCCAGGGACAATCTGAGAACCCAGCAGACCCAGGGAAAGCGCAGCACACCATCCTTCCAGCATCCACACCTCAGAGCATTCCCCTCGAAACTCAGCATCCCAAGACCCAGGCTCCTCCCAGGCTCAGGGGGTCACCCAGGAACCCCAACACAGCAGCTCCAGTACTAGCAACCTTGGTAAATGACAAAGAATTTCTAGGACTCTTTCAGGAACTTGACTAATTGAAGCAATCAAACAACAGACAGAGGCTCTGTCCACAAAAGGAGCAGTTTGAAAAAAAGAAGGGAAAAACAAAAACAAAAAAGCTAATCTGCAGGTGTAAACATCACTGCTGAGAAAATAGCCTACTAAGTGCTGAGCCCAGCAGCTCAGGCCTCCATCATCTCGTTTGACCACTTCTTGCTCAGATCAATACCCACTGGATAAAGAAGTCAATGAATTAAACTCAGCACAAGTTCAGGATTCTAGCATCCAAATTCTGTCACTGCCTTTTTATATAACGTTTACAAAGGTCTCCCACCCCTGGGCCCCTGTAAAATGAGGGATTGATCTCTCATCCTCCTATACCAAAGGATACAGATGTCAAGGGCTCTGGTCCAGCATGTCTCCGACTCTTACCAGCTCCAGATTCTTGGAGGAGCCCTCACTAGAGTCCAGACATAATCACAGAAGGTGGTCGCTCCCCTATCTCTCATTCCAATTTGCCCGCATCTCGTCTCTTCAGTAAGAAAAAAAGAGGCTCTTCTCTGAGACAGGCTGAGAGAAGATTCACAGGACGGAGTGGATTGGGCTGTTGGCTAGAAGCCTCCATCTTTGAGCCAAGCAATTGTCCCCTTAATTAAAGACATGCCCTGGATCACGGTGCAGCCTGTGGGGACTGACTCATTCACACTCAGACCAAGAGCCAGGCTCAGCTAAGAAACCTACTCTCTAGCTCAGGAGAGGAGGTGGACCTGTTTATGGAAATGACTAGAGCTTTTCTCCCCTCAGGAAAAACAACCTTTTTTTTTTTCCGGTAGAGTAAACAAAACAGGATTCTGCCTTATTCCAAACCAAGAAATTCAAGTCTCATTCCAGCCTCCCCGCTGGGTTTCCCTAGTCTGTGGGGACAGTGGGGACAGAGGGGCAGAATTACTCAGGTAAAGCTGACACAGTCATGGAGAAGGACCTTTTCCCATATTCATCCTCTCAGAATTTAGCCATGCTTGAGATAAGCCGACCTCAGCATTTCTGCCACCACATTCCCTCCAGGACTCCCCAGTCTGACAGGGAAGACACAAGCCAGCCCACCCCTAAGGAGAGGGTGATAGGAAACCCTGTAGCTGTGGTCACAGATGATGGGCCTTGTGGGAGGAGGGAAGAAGAACAAATGGATGGGGGGAGGGTCCCTGCTCATCCTGTTCCCAGTGACCCAGGCAAGAGGCTTGCCAAGGACCCCCTCCCACTGAAAGAAGCAATCAGGAGAACCACATGTATATTTGCATAATATTTGCATTCAATTTGCTTCTGATTTACATAAGTGCCCTAGCATGGGCCCAGCCTCTTAGACAGTTCTCTTGGTGAACATGTCCCTCCCATCCTGGAAAGAGCCAGCTTTGTCTTAGCACCTCTGAAGGCTCCTCTCTTAGCCTGCCTAAGTCACCTGGGACATGGGGTAGAGGTGAGGGGAAGCTGGAGTCTCAAGGATCAAGAATGCCAGGCTGGCCAGGGGCCTGTATAACGACACACAGCTAAAACAGAGGAGGCGCGGGAGAGGAGGAGAGGTGCCACCAGTCTCTGCAGGATACCTCTTCCCACTCGCCACTCCATCTCCCCTTCAGCAAAGTGCTCGGACAGTCAGAATAGGGAGTGGAAATTCTGACCGGGGCAGTGAAATCAAGGACGATTTCATGAAGCAAGTACATGAGCAAAGCTTTCAAGGAAGAGTAGAGCGTGACCAGGTGAATGGAGACCACAGTGGTGAAGGACAGAGCCCGTTTATCCACAGAGTTACTCATTCCATATGTAGATAAATAGGTAGGTGATAGATGAACAGATATGGGCTTCCCTGGTGGCTCAGATGATAAAAAATCTGACTGCAATGTGGGAGACCCAGTTTTGATCCCTGGGTCAGGAAGATCCCCTGGAGAAGGGAATGGTAAACCACTCCAGTATTCATGCCTGGAGAATCCCATGGACAGAGGAGTCTGACCAGTCCCTTGGGTCACAAAACATCAGACACAACTAAGTGACTAACACATCTAACTTCTTCTATAGATAATACATAGGTGATAAATGATTGATAGAAAATAAGTAAATGATCAACTGATGACAAATGATTGATAGATAGTAGATACATAGATGATAAATGATGGATAGATGTTGATGATGGTGATGATCATGATAGATCGATAAATAGATAGACAGACAGATGCTACTACTAGCCCAGCTCTGATCCAGGTACCAGAAGCGCAGTGATGGGTTAAGCATGCTCCCTCCAGGCGGTGAGACAGAGAAGCAAGCAATTAATTAAAATTCAGAGTGGTGAATGCTGTGCTAGCGAGATGTACAAATTGTTGAGGGAGCACAGGGGAGGGGACTGTTAATTCAGCTGGAAAAGGTAATGTCGAAAGATGTGAAAGAGACACTGTCACAAAAGAGTGACATTTGAACTAAGTGTCCCGGAGGATAAGTAGAAAGGCATCAATAGGAGACAACGTAGGAAGAGCGTTCCAGGCAGAGGAAACGATCAGAGACGAGGCATGAAAGTCTGGATAAAATCCAAAAAGACCAGGCAAAGGAGGAGAATTCAAGGAGACAATAAGGCTGAAATTCTGGAAAACAAACCAGGCCAAGGAGGTCCCTGGTGGAAGGACAAAGGAAGAGTCCAGAAAAATCCCTTTGAATTGGAAAAAGTGGTTATGGATACTCTGTAGAGGGTATCTACGATTTCAAAGGGATATTTCTAAATTGGAAGGCTGAGATACTGGGGAGGCTGCTCAGAGAACTGAGGGAGTTGAGACGAAGAAGCAAGATGCATAAGTAAAATGGTGAAGGATGGATGGATGGATAGAAAATTAGATTCATGATCTACCATACCGTCTTTATAACAGTGGATGAATTAAGAGGTCTTGTAGATGATTATTTTAATCTGATACCAAAAACAAAATAAACAAGTGGGACTACACCCAACTAAAAGCTTCTGCATAGTAAAGGAAGCTATCAACAAAATGAAAAGGCAACCTACCCTACAAAACAGGAGAAAATATTTGCAAAGCATGTATCTGAGAAGGGATTATTTTGGATATATAAAGGACTCATACAACTCAACAGCAAAACAACAACAACGAAAAAAAACAGTTTAACTAAAAACTGGGCAGAAAAAAAAAAAAACTGGGCAGAAGATCTGAATAGATATTTTTCCAAAGAAGACAGATGGCCAACAGGTACATAAAAAGATGCCCTACATCATTGAGAAAACACAGGTCAGGATCACAACGAGTTATCACCCCATACCTGCCAGAATGCCCATTATCAAAAGGACTAAAAATAACAAGTGTTGGTGAGCATGTGGAGAAAAGGGAACCCTCCTACACTGTTGGCGGGAATGTAAATTGGTGTAAATGGAAAACAGTATGGAGGTTCCTCAAAAAATTAAACATAAAATTACCATATGATCCTGCAATTTCACTTCTGGGTATTTACCCAAAGGAAACAACAACACTAACTAATTTGCATCCCCATGTTCATTGTAGCAACATTTATAATAACCGTGATATGGAAACAATCTAAGTGCTCATCAATGAATGGATAAATGGATAAAGAAACTGTGAGATGTATATACATAGAGAGATCTGAGAAAAGTGAAGGTTGGTAGAGAAGGTAATTTCTCCCTTGAGAGATATATAGAAGCCTTATTAGTAATTTTTTCAGTCAATAAGTCATATCCAACTCTTTGAGACCCCATGAACTGCAGCACTCCAGGCTCCCCTGTCCTTCACTATCTCCCGGAGTTTGCTCAAACTCATGTCCATTGAGTCAGTGATGCCCTCCAGCCATCTCATCCTCTGTTGTCCCCTTCTCCTCCTGCCCCCAATCCCTCCCAGCATCAGGGTCTTTTCCAATGAGTCAGCTCTTTGCATCAGGTGCCCAAAGTACTGGAGCTTCAGCATCAGTCCTTCCAATGAATATTCAGGGTTGGTTTCCTTTCCTTTAGGATTGACTGGCTTGATCTCCTTGCTGTCCAAGTGACTCTCAAGAGTCTTCTCCAGCAAAACAGTTCAAAATCATCGATTTTTCAGTGCTCAGACTTCTTTATGGTCCAACTCTCACATCCACACATGACTACTGAAAAAACCATAGCTTTGATTATATGGACCTTTGTCGGCAAAGTGATGTCTCTGCTGAATAATGATTATGAAAGTTTACCTTTGAAGACAATACTTCATTTTGCAAAAGAATGCCTACATATTTTTGTCTCACTGAAAATTTTCAAAGCTATGAAGCTCAGGTTTGATACCTTAGGACTCCGTCAGCTGAGGTTGTACAACCATCAGTTCAGTTCAGTCGCTCAGTCTTGTCCAACTCTTTACGACTCCATGGTCAACACCGAAATCGGATTGATTATATTCTTTGCAGCCAAAGATGGAGAAGCTCTATACAGTCAGCAAAAACAAGACCGGGAACTGACTGTGGCTCAGATCATGAGCTCGTTATTGCCAAATTTAGACTTAAATTGAAGAAAGTAGGGAAAACCACTAGACCATTCAGGTATGACCTAAATCAAATCCCTTACGATTATACAGTGGAAGTGAGAAATAGATGCAAGGGAATAGATCTGATAGACAGAGTGCCTGAAGAACTATGGACGGAGGTTCGTGACATTGTACAACCATAGAGACAGAATTTTCTGAACTGAAATTCAGCACACCTGGCCAACTCTAGCCTCTAAGGAACAGAGCAACAACAGAATGGAATGTATGACATAGGTATCATCCTGGGGAATCTGGGAGTAGTGGATGCTGTCAGTGTGGATGAGTTCACAGCTGGTCAGTGACAGCAAAGGTCTACCCACAGGCACCCTCTAGGTCTGGAGGTGGTAGAAGGAAGGAGGGTAGTGAGTGATGAGGGTACACGAAAGGGCAAATGGGAGCACACACACACCCTAGATCAAGGCCACTCAGAGCTGACAGTCCAGGTAAGTCTGACATGACCGGAGCTGGGCAGAGCAAGCTGGGAGGCTTCCTGGAGGAGGTAACACCTAAGCTAAGATACAGATAGTGGCTTCTGCTGGGACAGGGGCACCAGAAGAGGAGCAGTTTAGTGCATGGGGAAAGGGACACAAAGTTGGGAAATTATAAATTCATTAGAGACCTGAAGTCTTTCTATCTATGCTTTCTCTTGCACCAATCTTACCACCTCACAGGCCCACCCCTGTCTCCATTTTTCTGAGTCCTTCATCCTCCTAGAAATCTTCCCAGCCTTGGAGCATTCCAAGGGTAAGGATGGCCTGGTAAGGGGGTGACCAGGAATGATGCCCTGGAAAAGCAAACCCACAGTTGGAGAGGGTAATCTCCACCCACACCATGGTTGCTGCCTGCTCACATGTCTTCCTGCATGTCTGGGGCAGCTCAGCCACCTTCCCCTCTTTCTCTTTCCCTGTCAATAAGCCCAGCTACCCACATTGCCCAGCCCTTCTGGCTTAGTTGGAAAGGATTCCTGTCTCCTCCATCCAGAAGAAACATGGTTAGCTGTGTGACTTTAATCCAATCACCAACCTCTCTGGGCCTCAATTTCTTTGCCTATAAAACAAAATTAATAATTCCCAGCCTTGCCTGCCTCCCCCAGGTCTCTTATGAGAATGGAATGAAATGCAAATGGTCACCTACTGAACATCTGTTAAAGACACACAGGTTTTCAGTGTTTCAGTAGAAACCAAACACATAATTATATTAAGCTGATTTTTAATTTTCTTCTCTTTGCTTGTGGTAGTTTTTAATGTTGTTACAGTAAATAAAAATTACTTATTTAATAACTTGGGAAAACTAAAGTTTGAAAAAAATAAATTCTACCTAGAAGTGGAGGAAAGTTTAGCATTTTGAAATTATACAGGGACATTTCCTATTTTGCTGTTTTTTGTGACAGTTCTCATTTATAGGAATAGTTATTGTTACCATCATCATCACTGATGAATGAATGAATAATGAATTTTTATCCTCTCTCAGGAAGGCCAGACTAGTTGCCCAGACACATAGCCAGTTACTGGCTGAGCCAACACCCAGATCTTTAGTCTCCACGTCTAGTGATCCTTACAATACAAGACAAAACATTTTTGCATGACCTCTTCCCAATGTTGGCAATGCTTACATTCAATTTTTAATTGTGTCTAGCTGCCACAAATCTAAATTCACATATGAAAACAAAAATAGAATTAAAATAAACAAACACACATACGGTGAAATTCAGCTATCTAGAACCTTTGATTAATGCATTTTTCCAGATACCAGAGCTTTCAGATAGCTAGAGATTTAAACATCAACTTTGTTTTTTAATTTTAATCATTTCTAGAAACTGATCTCTAAAAATCTGTACTCTTTCCCTGACTTCTTAATCAGCATATACAGAAAGTAATGTAACCTTGCTTAAAGCCTAAAGGTAGCCATTCTAATCCCAGCTGGGACTCCAGTATAAATAACTTCATCATGTCCCTTCTCTGACCTCCATGTTCTCAATAACAACAAAAACAACTAACATTTATTGGGCACTTAACCACATACACCGTTCTAAGTAAATATGAGCTGACATAATCGTCCAGACCCTAGAAGGTGGATACTGTGGCGTCTGTTTTATAGACAAAGAAAGGGAGGCACTGAGAGGTTGAGTAACTTCCTCAAGGTCACAGAGCTGGCAGGCTGGGGACTCAGGATATGGATCCTGGCAGCATGGCTCTGGCAGTGAGTCCAGGTGCTTCCAGCCCTGGCCTGTAAGGACTTACCCTCTACGTCCAGAGAAGTGTTTGATGGGCATGGGTGCCAACCCCCAGCATAGCCCAGGCTCAGGAGAGAGTGCACGCCCTCTCCAGACGTTCCATACAGTCTCCCACGGGCCCCCACAAAGCTTCTTGGAAATCCCTTTCTTCTCCCCAGCTCCCAACAGTTCCTGCAGCTTATGAAGCTTGAAGATTCTCAGCCCTCCTGTTGGCCCTCCGGCCCTGCCAGTTCTGAACTTTATACCTTCAGCCTTTTTCTGGCTCTTGACAAACGGAAAAAAAAATCATTCTCAGGATTGATGTGTGTGTGTCTGTGTGTCTGCCCACAGAGGAAAAATGACATTTTTGGCCCTTCCCTCAACTTCTAGTTGCATAACACCGGAAGAGACAAGGGGCTGGACAGAAACTCAAGGAGGCGGTTGCAGCCTCTTGCCACCCACCCCAGCCCACCATGGGCCACACAGCAAACCCCGCTGCTGCCCATCCTTTCCCTTGCTCTTCCACAGGGAATCACTGCTGTGGCCTCAGACCCAACCTGGAAAATGTAGCATTCCTGCCCACCTTCCAACCTCATCGCCCACAACTCCCCAGCACACACTCTTTTTTTTTTTTCCAGATGATCCAGACTCCTCATTGATCTCAACCCATGTTTCATGCTTTCCAACCTCTGTGCCTTTGCCCACACTACTTCCCCTCCAGGAATGCCCTCCCTTCTCCCTGCCCTATATCCAAACCCACCATCCTTCCAGGCTGTGCTGGGGATACAGAGATGAATAATGGATCAAGGGTCCCTGCTCTCAAGACAGTTATTAAAAAGTGACTGTACAATTTAATTGCAAATGGTAAAAAGTCTTCACTGCTACACCTGTGCTCACATCCCCTCCACCCCGGGTGCTGCCACCATCACGTGGCAGTCCTTAAAAACAACATCAGTCTCTCCTTCCACCACCATCTGCAATTAACAAAGATTCTCTTAAATCTTTAAGGCCTTTGACCAAAGCCCACTGTCTCCAGGGAATTTTCCAGGAAACCCCACTGTTGATGCAATCATTCCTCCTCAGAATATACCCCCTTGTTGGTTTCAGTGGACACCCCTCTGTGGGCAGCCCTGTGTTGAATCTCATAGCTGCATTTACACAGTGAGTGTACCTCTGAACCATACACTCTGGGGCTTCTGACCAAGTACAGTCCCCTTCCACTTACACCAGTGTGCCATGCAAAGACTAGGACAATCTCCGGGTGCCATGTCATGGCAAGGTGTGGAAGATCCAGTGAAGCCAGGCTGTCCATAAGGCCCATCTGATGCTCTAATGTGCAAGCCTGCAACGTTTCCTTGCCGGCTGCCCAGACTGAAGTCTGTGTCGAGCAGTGCCATTCTTATGGGTAAAGTCAGATCATTTAATGGTCTTTATAATTTTTTCTCAAAATTATCATCTTGGGTAATTTTTCTGAAATCTTTTCAATAGTTTGTAAGGGGGCTCTTGACAGACGAAACACCATATGATGAACAGATGCAGCACCAACCAGCAAAAATCATCTTGCCATTGACAGTCCCCCAGATTTTTCCAGAACTGGAACAATGAAAATTTTTCATGAATGACTTGTCCAGAGATAATTTGGTAGGACAAGGTAGACTCAGTGAGGAAGAGGCCTTATCAGGGTAAGGCTGTGTTCATAGCGAAGTAAAAGGAGATGAAAACTAAATCAAATTCTGTAATTATGACAAGCAGTGAAGAGGGAACAGTATCTCACAAAGGTGATGAAAATCTGGTGAGATGCAGTCACGTCTCAAAACTCTTGGAGAAACTGTTCCACTTTCCTGGGGTGTTGGCTCCTCAGGGGTCATAAGCACCCCACCCTGTGTTAAACAGGATGGATGGGAATGTGAGCTGGTGGGAAGCAGGGAGGCCTGGCTGCTGAGTGAAGTGGCGTAAGTGTTGCTGCCAGCCCACCACACTCTCCTATGATGATCTCACAAGATGACCACCCAGGCAGCCGCGGGGCGGCTGTGCACGGGCAGCCAGCTGCCATGCTGGGGACGATCTCCTCTACTAGGCCGACTGCTTTAGAAGCCACCGTCCCGGGTGGCAAACTTGCATCCCACATCAGAAGGACAGGTCTCGTGGTCCGAGGACTCGCGTTCCTCAGTAGCTCATCCTTGGAACACTCCACATCCACATCCACACGCACAGAGTGTTCAAGACTCACCCAACAGACCTATGACTGAAAGTCCAGATGCTGTGGAGGGGTAGAGCATGCAGGGAAGCCACAGCTTCCTCTAAGACGGAAGAGCTCTTTCCTGCTGCTTCCAGCCAAACACCCGCCCGAGACCCCATCGCCACAGACAGGACCTCTCATGGGTGAATTCAACACACAAAAGCCAATAAACTGGAAGAGAAGCAGGACCACTCACAAGGGCATTGAGAAAGTGATCCTTCTCAGAGCTTTCACTGTCGGAGCCCAGGTTCACTTCCTGGCGGGGGGAACAAAAGATCCCGAAAGCTACACGGCATACCCTCCCCGCCAAGAAAAAAGTTAAAAAAGAAAGTAGTCCTGGAAAATGGAAAGCTGTAGAAAATTATGGTTATTATTTTAACTATTATTACAATTATTAACTTGAGGAGGAAGTGAAGGAGAGAGCTTCATTGCATCTTTACAAAAGAAAGCAAATAGTATGGTGACCATCAACTGCCTTAAGCCGTGGAGAATGGGCTGCTGGAGAGCCTGGTCCCTTTCATCACACTGGAACCTCCTTCCCTGAGGGGTTCCATCAGAAAACAGCTAACATGGTGCAGGATAAAGCCAACAATAAAAGCTACCCAGTCACAAGATCTAAAAGGATCTTGTGATAACATAGAAATGCAGGAAAGCCACTATTGCTTACGGTATATGATAATTACATCAAGTTGTTCTGAATGAAAACAAAACTCTCCAACTGTATATACAGTTCAGTGCATGCTCAGAAACTAGTACAACTGATGCAATAATTCCTCTGTCTCAAGATTAAAACAGGATCTCAAAGAAGTAGAGGACAGAGGAAACAAAATCTTGATAATTGTTGAATCTAAATGGTGGGTATATAGGAGGTTCACTGTACTTTTCTCTCTGAAAACGTGCATTAAAAATTTTTTTTTAACAAGAATTATCAAAAACTCAGAGACGTGTAACAACTACTGGTCCTACTGCCTAAACACTGTTGAAGTCTTTGCGGTTCAAGTGACTGTTGATTCTTAGAACTACCCTCTTTGTAGTACATACAAAATAAAGATTCTTGTGTAATTGCAGAAAAAAAAAAAGAAAGAAAGAAGAGAGGCTGTGGAAAGGGAAGAAGAGGGGAGGAGGGCAGGGCAGGATGAAGCAGGGGAGGGCACAGCTGAAAGAACTGAGTTTCCACAGGAGCAGGACCGATTTCCCATGTGTTACCGTGGGTAGGTTTGTGGTATTCTCTGGGCATCTATTTCTTCTTTCTGAAGATTAGGATATTGTCCTCCATAGGCTTGTTCTGAGGCTATAATTAAATGTAAAGTGAAAGTCGCTCAGTCATGTCCAACTCTTTGTGATCTCATGGACTATACAGTCCATGGAATTCTCCAAGCCAGAATACTGGAGTGGGTAGCCTATCCCTTTCCCAGGGGATCTTCCCAACCCAGGGATTGAACCCATGTCTCCCACAATGCAGGCGAATTCTTTACCAGCTGAGCCACAAGGGAAGCCCAAGAATAC
This sequence comes from Budorcas taxicolor, assembly GCF_023091745.1. Classification (NCBI taxonomy): domain Eukaryota; kingdom Metazoa; phylum Chordata; class Mammalia; order Artiodactyla; family Bovidae; genus Budorcas; species Budorcas taxicolor. The sequence goes on from NC_068912.1 coordinate 98,922,573, forward strand.
TCGAGTGGGTAGACTATCCCTTCTCCAGGGGAATCTTCCCAACCCAGGAATCAAACCGGTGTTTCTTGCATTGCAGGCAGATTCTTTACCAACTGAGCTATCAGGGGAGCCCATAATTAAATAATAGGTGTTAAATATTCCACACATAGTAGGCACTCAAGAAACCCTGACTATTATTACTTTATAATTCTTTGTGCTTTATAAAATAGATACATTCAGGAGATGCTATGCTTTACAAAAGAATTCACCCCAGGGTCCCTTTAAGCTCCTAGCCCTGCTAGTGCATTTTAAACGGAATTGAGTTTGCAGAAACCCATTTACACAGGACTTTTCAAGAACACAGCAGCCAAGGCACTAATGAAGGCGAGAAGATCTACAGAGAGTCCCTGGGCAGAATCTCTCAGATCCTGTCCAGCAGGATTCTCTGAAAGACAGGAAACTAAAAAACATCTTCTCTGGAAACCCACAAAGACCCACTGGCTGCCCTCTGGGAAGCCTTTTTTCCATGCATATTTGGAAGCACTATGGTACCTCCAGCTATGGATCCAGGCTTATGAAGACAATAGCACTAAGCTAACTGCACTGGTTAACATTTATTGAAAGCTTCCTATGGGAGAGGCTCTGTGTTAATTCCCATGCAATTTCCTACACAAGACGATAAAAGCTAATGTCTGTATAACTACAAGTGCTTTCAGATGAAAAAGTTCTTATACTTCCTCGCAAAGATCTCTGTTGGTTGTTTTCTTTTTTTCCCAGATAGAAAAACAGAGGCACAGAGTAGGTAAATCATTTGCCCAAGATTACCCAGCTGTAAATGATGGATTATTGGAACCAGTCTAGCTCTGAAGCCTACCCCGTTGCAGACCCACTGTTCTGTGCAAGGCACCCTCTCCCCACCGGCACTCCATCCAGCAACGACAGGACTATAGGGCTAGGGTCCCTGCAGGAAGCCCCCTACTCCCCATATCACTTAGCCCTCCACAAGCTGTTGTCAATTGCACTGAAGTATTTACAGCAACCAGCGACCGCTGACACCTCTGTCCACGTGGGCTATAATTTGATGCTCAAGCTGTTAAACAGCCGCTTTCGAGCTCTGAGCTCTTCACAATGAGTGTCTCTCCCAAGAGCCAGGCTGGCTGCCTCTCAGCTTCTCCTGACACTTGCACACCTCTCCTGCGGGCCCTAGGCATGCGCGCGTGCACACACACACACACACACACACACACACACACACACGCCAAATACCCTATCACACACAGACACTTCCTCACAGGCACAGTTATCATCACAAAATGATCTGAGTTCACTGTTCAGGACACACTCACCCATGCATGACACATGTCACAGATTCCCAACGCACCCAACGCACCCAGTTCACACCCCTGTTGTCATCAACACACAAGACACTACAAGGATAACGGCTGAGGATATTCCATGACTGCTAGTAGTGCCCGTCCCATACCCACTTCCATGAAATGGACCCTCCCCACGTAATTATTCATGGGAAAATAATGAACACACTCAACTCTGCATTAGTGTAACCAGAAAAACACTAAATAGACTTTTTCACTTACTTGTGCTAAACGCAGCTGTCACTTGGATGTGCCTGTATCTGATCATTGTTTTATCTAAGTGGTGAGTGTGTAAGGAATTCATTTTACTATTCTCTCTGCTTCTGCCAGTGTTTGAAATGGTTCATCCTGCTGGGTACACCTAGAGCCCTGACCCTACCTCTGTGTGTGGGCGCCTCTGTGCGTTGCAGGGTAAGGTAAGGTGAGAGGTGTGCATGTGCTCACACTCCAGCACGGCTGCCTCTGTGTGTGTGTGTGTGTTTGTACAGAGCAGACTCCGCACTGTGACTCTGTGGCCGCCCCTCTCCCCGGGGAGTCTTTGCAGGGTAGGGCTGCCCTCTGCATAACTATCCAAGAGCAAACACATCAGAAATCAGATCCCCTCGCAGCCCCCGTCAATGTAGCAGTAGGGGGAGGGGTGTTCTAAAAGAGACAGGGGGCAGGCGTTGAAGGAGGGCAGAGGAAGAAACTGGGACCTGCCGGTCCAGAGAAAAGATTCAGGAACGTACTCTTCTGTAATCACCAAGGAGATGGTCCAGAGCCGTGGACACTGCCTGATTGAGGGTCTGAGGAGGACTTGGGTTTCCAGCCCCTCAGGGGTCCTCTGAGGTCACCAGATCTGAGAGGATGGGGGTCAGCCTCAGCTCCCTTCCTGGAGCTGCTAAGGTAGGGTGCCTAGAGGGCCCCAGGAAACAAAGGCACCACAGTGATCGCGAGCCGAGAAGACACCCTGCAGAGCGGCCTTAGGACAAAGGAGATTCAGACTGGATGCACAGATGGCAGAAAGATGAATGAGGAGAGGAAGAGAGGGGCAGCGAGAAGAGAAGAAATGTCTGAGTAGGATGGATAAGAAGATTGAGCCCAACAGGGGACCTTGGGCAGTGCTGAAATAAAGGACAGAAAATCTCTCAGCAGGAAGGGATGAAAGGACTTAGGACTAGGGTCTCTCTGGCAGCCTTAGCAAGTCATTGACAAAGAGTGGGTCCTGCCCTACCTGTCCAAGAATCCTCAAGGAAACCTCCCTGGGACCTGGACCACACTGTGAGGGGGCCAGGGGGAGGGGTGAGCATCCCTCCCTCTTCAGAGCCTGCCTGGAGGCCCAAGGAGGAGCAGGAAGCTGGTGGGAGGGAAGAAAAAGAAAACCTTCCAGTGGGGACAAAGGAGCAAAGGGAGCCGTGGAGGCAGATCGGAGTTCAAGTCCTGATGCTGCTATTTCTGGTGCAACCTTGCAGGAGCCCCTTAACATCTACAAGTCCCATCTGGAAAACACAGATGCTCAACCTCAAGTCCCCAGGTGGACCAAATGAGACAATGAGGATGGAAATACTTTCTAGCGAGGTCTGTGCACCTCTTCATTGATGGAGGTTACCAGCGGGGGAGAAGACATGAGATAGCATAGACATGACAGTGAGCAATTATCTGCCCACAGGGACATTTTACTCTTAACACTCATGTGTAATTCTACGTCCCTCCTCATCCCACAAAGGATTTGAGTTGGCTAAGAGGGGAAAATCAGACAGACTGACTGAAGGGCAGATGGGTGGACAGAGGAATAAAGACAGAGGCAACAAGAAGGCAGGAGATGTCTAGGGCAAAGGTCATGTCTTCAGATATTCAAGTTCACCTTTCCTTCGCAAGCTTCGTCTATGTTTGGTTGCAGATGACTTTCCCCTGATAGAAGTGTGGCAAGGTCAGGCTACTCCTCTCCCTTCTCCTTCTCCTCCTGCACACAAGCATATGTGCTCGGGTACGTCTGACTCTTTTGCGACCCCATGGATGGTAGCCTGTCAGGCTCCTCTGTCCATAGGATTCCCCAGGCAAGAAAACTGGAGTGGGCTGCCATTTCCTTCTCCAGGTGATCTTCCTGACCCAGGGATCGAACCCAGGTCTCCTGTACTTACTGAACTGGCAAGTGGATTCTTTTCCCACCTACAAAGACCCCTGTGCTCAAGACCAGACACTATTTCCCAGCTATCTTGCAATCATCTGGAGCCGTGTGACTGGATTCTGGCCAAGGAAAGTGGTCAGAGTGATATTTGCTGCCTGCAGACCTGGCCTTTTAAAAACCCACACACGCCCCCACCCCCACCCCCACCCCAAATCCTCAGCTCTCTTTCCTCCTCTGATGAGTTTAGAAGATCCAGTGGAGGATGCCAAGCCACTAGAACTGGGGTACATAATCCCCAGAGGGTTGATGATAGAATTTGCTATGTGGGAGCTTCATATATTTGGATGAGAAAATTTTTATCTACTTTTACAGAACCTCCAAACTGAGATTCAATATTCTATTCAACTGCAAAGAAAGGCAACAAATCCCAGTGGTATCCCCCATACCTGTAACTAGGCCACCCATATATTTTTCTATATCATGTCAAGTGGCTGCCAAAATATCAAAAGATCATTTACACTGAAAACATGTTGAAATTGTACTATTAATCCTTTTGCTGTCTTCTGTTTAACTTGTTATACTCCATCCTATTATATAAAAACTCTTAATACTTTGATACTTGAATTTCAATATAATTGATTTATTTTATAGTCCCATGAATTGGATTTTATGTATTGAACATTTTTATTCTTAGCGGTCCATTGGCTTAACCAGCCTGCCAACGGGATCCATGACACACACAAAAATAAGAACACCTCCTCTAGAGAGTAATAGAGCCCCAGAGGGAAGGCTCTGGGTCTCTGGATGATGTCCCCTGCCCTACTACCATGACCACTGATCCAACATTTGGATTATGAGATGAATAAAAACAATCTTCATTTGTTAAACTACTAAGACTTTGAAGAGCTTTTATATACAGAGAGTAGTCTTTGTAGATCCAGGAAGAGTACAGGGTGGCCCTCTTGGCTTGAGTTAACGCTAGACTCAGTCTTAGTTCTCCTAAATGCCCTTGCTCATGAAGGATGGAATGCCCCAATGCCCTCCCCTCAAACTTCTGCTAACCAAATGCTCCCTAACCTTCAAGTCCCAGCTCAAATGCCACCTCTTACAGGAAGTCTTCCTAGGTCTCCTCCCCATCCCAGAACCCCCTTGCCCTTGAATTGAAGCACCAGGTGATACCAACATTAGACTGTGAGCTTCCTCAGGGGTAGGATATTAGATAAATTCCCTTCTGTCCCCCAGCCTACACCCACCCCTAGAGTGGGCCCACTTCAGGAATGATCAGCCATGGTAGGACTAGTAAGTGTTTGCTGCATGGGAGGTAGGTGCGTGGCCAGGGAACTGTCTGTTTGATTCAGCTCTACTCCCTTATAACCTGGTCCCGGTCCACACCGTGTGTGCACACTTAGGGAAAACGGAGCGGACGAGGGTGAGGGACTAGTGGGTTCCCACACTGGGGCCTCAAGTTCCCTTCTCTTGAGATTATTTCTGTTCAGTCTGGATTTCCAATCAATATATTTGTCCTCTAGGTCTCTGTCATATGGGTAGCCAGATGAGACTAGAAGGAGTTCAAAACAAGATGAGTCTGATGCAAGATGCCTTCTGCGGGTCCCAGCTGAGTCAGCCTCTTTGTCCCATACCCTTGAAAGCCACTCCCTCTGCCCACTCCCCTCTCTCTCACCCCTCCCTCACCCTCACTCACACCAGGCAAGTGAAGCCTCTGCCCTTGGACTGGGAGCACTTCTCTTCTCCGTGTAGCTCTGGAAGCTCAGAGCTGCCCCCTGACAGCTGCTGTACCGTGGGAGCGTGGAAACGGTGGAGAGGTCACTGGTCCCTTCTTTCAGAGGGTTCCTGCCAGCTCAAGCTCCTTTCAGAAGGGAGAAGAGAATGGAGATGAGCTGAGCTGAAGTCCCTGCCGCCTTTCTCTCTTTGGGTTATCTTGCTACTGTGGGGCTCACGGGCCCCCAGGCCCTGCTCTGGATACTGCTGTGCCCACTCCCTCTCCTCCACCACACAGGGCACCAAACACCATCACTGCTCTATTAAGGATCAGACTTCTGAGTAACATTAAGTCCACTTGAGTTTGAGCAATGTGATGCACTTTGGGGGCACTCCACACATAGGTGGTTGATTCATTTACTCAGGTGCCAGGCCTGTGTCAGGCGCTGAGAACACAGTGATGCACTGGACTCAGCTCCTGCCCTCAGGGAGCTCCCAGTCTGGTAAGGGAGGTAGAACAATGAGTAGAAAACACTCTACAATAAGTTAGTTAAAAGCACCAGGAGCTGTAGAAGTACCGGGGACAGGATCTAACACCAGCCTTGGGGGATAAGGGTGGAAGGCTTCCTGGAAGAAGTGACACCTGAGCTAAGAGTGAACCAGGTATTAATAGAAAGAGGGAGAAGAGACAATCAAATGCATGAACCTTAGAATCACTGACTCTTGGACTTATCAAAGGGTAGAATCATAGACATCTAGAATCATTCTTCTAATGAACAACAATGTGTTGTGCCAGATGACCATGATGGGTAAAAAGATCTCAGAATCAAAGGGATCTTGTATCTCAAAGTTGGCCTGGCTTCCATAGCGGTTCTTGAAGGGTAGACTGCCTCTTCCAACTTCAAGGACCAGGGGAGAGGAAAACGAGTTTGAAGATTCCCTGAATATAAGAAAGAAGGGTGAATCCCTCTTGGCGGAATGAAAGGAATTCTCTGGGACAGACAATGGCACAGCAGAAGGGGACCCTGGCTCCCTGCTCATGCAGGGACTGGTAACCCAATGGTCAGAGCTCTGTTGATAGGCATCAGAGTCAAACAGGATGGAGTTGTGGGTGGCGGTCAGTCTCCCCAACAGATTGCGGCCTGCCAGAGTGGGGAAGTGATTCACCTCCTTAATTATATCCTCCAGCTAGTCTCCCTCAAAGCCCCCTGCCTCCTGCCTTCAGAGCCCATGTGACAGTTTTAATTAGATATGCAGGTGTCTGCTTCTTCCTCTCCTCCCTAGAGCATCATCACCTTAAGGACAGGAACAACATCTGTTTTGCTCGCCACTGTATCCTCAAGCACAAAGCAGGTAATAAGGGACTTGCTGAAATGAATTGAGACTGATGAGTGGATATGGAAGGACATTTCAGCAAATGAGGGATGGCCTGGTGGTAAGCTCGTTTCGTTTCACAGAGAGCAACACTGGGCCCACAGAGGATGGAGTTGCCACAAGCTAGAGCTGCCAGTGTAGACAGAGAGGTGGGGGCAGGGTGGGAGCATAGACACAGGAAGGCACACAGAGCCCTGGCCCCCAAGATGCCCCAGCCTCTACAGAATCAGTTTCTTAAGGAAGTTCTCCTTCCAACACTCCACGACCTTTATGGCAAGCCCAGCCTTCTCTTCAAATGATGTGCCAGAGGGAGAAAGGATGGAGCAGCGACCGGTGTGAAGGTGGGGGTGAGGATGAGGGGTCCAGTTTCGGTGCCAGAACTTGGGGACCTACGACAAGGACTGGACTTAATCTGTGCGGGAAAGCCTTGCGAGCGAGAACACAGAGCCAGCCGGGTTAGCCCAAGCACATCCCCTTAGCATGTTAGCGTGGATCGGCCCGGGTCAGTGCAGGGTCACGCCTGTTAGCGCAGGGTCAGGCGCGCTCAGAGTTGGGTCATCCCTTGTAGCGCTAGGTCGGCTCGCTTTAAAGCAAGAGCTTCCCTGTTTGCCGATCAGCCTCTAACAGAGGGTCAGAGCGGGCGGGGCGGGGTCACCTCCTCGGTAGCGGCGGGAAAGCTCTGGGTACTTCGGGGCCAGCGGCGCCCCCAGGTGGCAGGGCCCCGTCGGCGCTCGGATCCGGGTCTGGGAGGGTTTCAGGAACTTCGTTCCTCACTTTCAGGTGGGGAGCCTGGTGGACCCCGGTCCCGGGCCTCGCTCTGCAGGAAGTGTTTTGCTTCCCAATAGTCTTTACACGTATCTTTGGGGCTCTTTCTGCTCACAGCATGTAACTGGTGCGTGAGCGCATCTGAGAGCGAGAATCCTAGATGCAGGCGGAGCGCAGACGAGTCATCGGAAATTCCAGTCTCCACTCCAGGAGGAGCGACCACGGAGCCCGGCCCTCCCCCTCCCGCCTCTCCCCTCTGCCTTGGGTCTCGGTCTGAGGACTGGCTTGCTGCGGATTTGTCTCTGATAGCGCGGTCCACCCCTTACCCCCAGGCTCAGTGTACTTGCCGATACAACCCTGCGCAATCTGAAGTTCTCAAGTTTGCCCTCAGACGGGACACCGAGGGAAGAAGCAGAACACAGCCCGCTCCCCAGCCGGGCTTTGGAACTGTCCTTCGCCGCGGGCCACCTACCCTGGTTCCAGTCTGTCCAGCCCCTCTCCCTCTGCCTCAACATGCGAACACTCCCCACAGCGCTTCCCAGAAAGGGGGTGCGGTGTCTCTGGATGAACAGAGGCAGGAGTAAAGGGAGCTGGGGAAGAGGCTCCCGGTCACTTTGGGGACCAGCCTCCCACTCCCCGCCACCTATCCCAATGCCACAAAGGGCAGGGAATTCAGCAGGCTGCCAGGTGGTGACTCACCTTCACAGTAGAATGTATTCCCCATTATCCACAAAGGAGGCAGGTTTATGCAGAATCAGGGAACCAAGAAGTCCTTGGAGACTCAGCCCCTCAGCTCTGCCAGGGGAGGAGAGATCACACAGTCTAGACTAGAAGTCTCTTGCATCCAGAAAGGAGTCAAGCCCCCACTCTCCTGTCCCTCGACACAATGGACACTCTGAGGTGGCCACCTGGGCTTCGTCTCTGGAGTCCCAGCACAACCTGCGGCAGGCCAGCTCTGTCCCTTCCTGCACCCTGGCAGGAGAGCAGAGGGAGGAGCGAGAACTCCTTGGCGGACTAGAGGGAGGAGCTGGGCAAAGTCACCGACCCCAGACCTGGAAGGTGAGTCCAGGCTAACGCAACCCAGCTCATTTCTCAGACAGAGAAACTGAGGGTCAGTGAGGGTGGGACAGACTGGCCCCAGGTCACAGAGTCAGCAATCCTCTTTCCTCCTCCCCTTCTCTGCCCCAAGTATTAATCATCTTCAGGAAGGTGCTAAAATGAAAACTGCAAAGGAAGGGAAAGAGGCATCCCCCCATTCGGGGGTCAGTGTAACTCAGAATTTCTATGCACCCCTGTGCATGCACACAGGTGGGGTCACACACACAGACACACACGTACACTGGCCTACCACCCACCAACATTCCTCAAAGCCTTAAAACTGGGCCATTCCATCCATCCTGGTTCAGGAAGGAATGGCTCCAGCCAGGGGAACCTCAGGCCTACCTGATTCAGATTTTCTTAATTTATCCCCCACTGCATGAAAGATCTAAAGTCTGATGGGGCATGGGAAGCAAGACTTGGTGTAGCCAGGTGGGTGGACTGACAGACTGGCCAGCAGACTCATAGAAACCGGGAAGGAGGAATGCTACTCCCTAGGAACACTGAAGGGAGAGAGACAATTCATTGGCAAACTCTGACTATTCTCCTGTCACCTCTCCTTCCTCACTGCCAAGCTGCTGCCCCAAATTCGCCAGGTCTGGGACTCACAGAAGGATTCGGCTGTCTGCCCCAGCCCAGGAACCGGCATAGAGTGGAGCGCTAGAGGTTCTTGCTCACTCACATTCCTCCTGACTGTACCTCATTCACCTAAGGGCAACCAATCTCATACCCTAACTTATCTGAATCATAGTCTGCTTTCTCACACCTGGATCTCAACATTTCTCCAGTCCTTCCTCTGGGAAGCAAGGATTCAGAAGCATCCATAATCCAGACTACACTCAAGATTTCCCTAGAGTACCAGGGGAGATGTTGGGTTTTTATTTCCCTCAAAATGCCTAAGCAAATACTTTAACTATTGATGTTGGTTCACAGAGCCTGTAGATTCCAGCATTACATCTGGCATCCTGCTGAGCAACTTTGAGCAAACCCATCCTCACCTCTCCTCTAGACCTGTTTCTCCATCCATTCAATGTTAGCCTTGGAAACCTTGCAAGCTCCAGTGTTACCAGCTCAATAAACGGCACCATCCTCTTGCTGTGAGATTAGTTTCCTAGGAATGAAGACTCCAAAGCTCTCAGGCCCGCTGACCAAGTGTGGGCTGGAAGAGTGGGGGCAAGACGGGGAGGGGGGGGAGGTCTCATGGCACTAGGCAGAAGAGCAGGTCAGAGGCCAGACTGTGGAGCCTCTTCGCTGCTCTGGAAGAGCCTGGAGCCACCCATCTAAGGCAGGCTAAAGGTACCGGACACCAGTGGGATAGGGAGGAAGTGGAGGCTTTGAGGGGAAGGCTAATCTGCTCCACTACGGGTTGGTTGCTGTGCCCCTCAGTACCTTCACTGGCTGCCCCCAAATCCCAGCTTTGCTTGCAGTGGGGAAGGAAGTAGGAAAAAGGTGGACAGGTCTCAGTCTTTGCTAGAAGAACAAGGGATGAGGCTCAGAACTCAGGACTTCTCACCCCTGAAGAAACCTATTTTTAACCCTTCCACCCCAGTCCTCTACACCACATCCCCCCAGCTTCTGCCTCTGCCCCAGGAGGGGCGGACCACACTCTCACACAGTGATACAGTCACAAATAGACATGCTAGCACACGCAAGTGTTCAGCCCCGAGCCATCACCCACACAGACACATATTTCCTCTCACACACAAACATATACACAGTCACAGATCCCAAATACTCAAAAATCACATACACATAGACTGTGATACCTGGAACCATCATCATAAAGTAGAAATCTACCATCCTTAACCCTTAACATACCACTTTTTTTTTTAACCTCAAATATGGTAATAATCACTTCTTTTGTTTCTCTTCTGTTCTCCACTATCAGAATCAGACGGCATCTAATGATGCTAGGCAGATGCTTGCTGCTTGTACCTCTGGTACAATGCCCAGCACATAGTAGATGTTCAAGAAATATTTGCGGAAAGAAGGAGCCAAAGAGTTAAGAGATGTCCAGGGCCTAAGGCAAATTAACTCGCCAGCGTTTGATCCTTACAGTTACCTCCTTGAACAGGAAAACTGTTCACACAAACTGAGCCCTGACACTGTCCTCACACTCTTCAGATGGTCAACAGAGGAAGGAGGGAGGGGGTAAACAGATCAGAGGCCAGACCTGCTGCCTGGGGCCCATCAGAACCCGGAAGCTGCCTCGAAGTCCATCTGCCCTCTTAATGCTATATCAAAGATTCATAGCTTTGCAAAAAGATCCTCACAACAGTCCTCCGAAACTGCAGTCTGCCTGGGGCTCCACAAAGAGTGGCTGCCTGGGGCTGTCGGGTGGTACCAATGCAAGGCCAGCCCACCAGCGTCTCCAGCCCTGCGATGTGACTCCTCCACTCCTCATACTGGGAGCCCAGGTTCTTGGATCCACTGGCCCAATCCACAACTGTTCTGCTGTGTAATCTGGTCTCTTCCATTACAAAGCAGAAAGTGGAGCCATACCGTCCTCAGAACCCTCTAGGCTACTGCCATCTGGGTCCAAGGCTAGTTTAAGTGATTACCTCACCAGCTGCGCTCTCTGGAGTGGAGTGACACGTGGGGAAGGGCCAACTAGCCCCCAAAGATTGGACATTTGCATGGAACTCGCAGTTCTGACTCGAGCCCCCTGGGCCCTGAAAGCGCAGACCAGAGGGACTGCGAGGACTAGAGCATGTGTGGGGGTGGTGGTCTCCCTACACTGTGACCAGGCCCCGCACATCTGCATCTGAATGGAATGGGCCGCTAGTCTAGGAGTCCAAACAACACCGACACCTGCTGGGGAGGGGGACACAAAGCGAGGGCCCTCTGGAAGGGGCGATGAGTTAATGTGGACAATAAGCCGCACTCCTGCACCCACATCTACCCCTACCCCACCATACACACACACACCGTTTTGCAGTGTCCACACATAATTTGAAACACGCTTTTCAGAGCTGTGGCGATTCTTTGGAAACGTAGGGACTGATTTAAGTATCTTGTTCTGCTAGTAATTCTTCCTTTCCAGTCCTAAGATCCATGCAACCGCAATTCCAAGGATAATTCTGCCTGCGTAGACAGAAATGCCCCGAAGGTGAGACTATCCTAAGACGTTTTTCCAACATCGGGGGAAATGAAAACAGACCTCCAAGACCCCGGCTTCCCGGGACGAAACGCTCAGGACTCCCTGTGGCGGCTGCTGTGAGCATCTTCCCAACGGCCGGAGCGTGCGGGCGCTGATGCGTAGCCCTTGGGAGCCGCGCATTCCCGAATAGCTGGGCGGGAAGGAGGCGGGTACGGGCTGAGGACCGGGACCCTGTCGACCCCCTTCAGGGAGACGAGATTGCGGCCCGGCGGCTGGCATGGTCGGGGGGAGGACACCAGGCGCAGACCCCTACCCGGTGGAGAAAAGCAAATGCGCGGACGACGAGCGTCTTCCGCTCTGAGTCCGTGTGGAGCGAAAAGACAGAGCTCCGCAGACACCCAGGACGCAGAGCCGGGAGCTGTGCGAGGGTCGGAGACAACCCCGAGGGTGTTTCCGCGCCCAGTCCAGCCCTGGGGCGCAGGTACCGGAGGAGAACGCTTTCCTTCACCAACAGTCGGAAGCCTCTGGGGCTCCGCAGCGGCCAGAGCCTCGGGCCGCACTGCCTCTCCGCTACGAAAGGAGGCGGTGCCCGCTCCGCCCCGCGCCGCGCCCACCAGATCGCGGAAAGATTCGTTCCCTAAACCAGAGCTGGGAATCTCTGTCCTCCCTACAGATTTCTGTGTTGGTACGTGTCTATGCCGACTTTAAGGAACAGAATAATTCCACTCCAAAACTCTAACATTTGTTTTGCTCTCAAATGCCTAGACGAAAAGCTTAGAGGCTGAATTATCCTGTACGACCTCTGCCACCTTTAGTTCTCTTTCACCGCTTCTCCGGAAACTTCAGAACGCCAGCCGCAAGGTCAACTGTGAGCTGGCTCTCAGCGTGCGGGTGGGTCCTCTTGGATACCTCGCCAGGCCCGAGCCCTGACAACCTTTAGAACCACGTATCGGAATAATTTGGGAGCAAACCCAAACTCGCCTCGCTTCTCTTTGGCGGGATGCGCAGCGTTTCAGTTAAATTCCGATTCCGATCCATAAAGACCCTAGGCGACCCGCCTCCTCACACCGCCCCGCTAAGGTTGAAATCTTAAGAGGCACGCTCCACACTCAAATCTTTCCCCCCTGTTTTCTTGCCGGGTCCCTCGTTTAAACGGCGTCGGCGCCTTTATTCGCCTGACCCTAAGCGGAGGAAAACCCGCCTGATCCGTCATTGTCTGGTCCGCGGTCGGCCCCACCCCCGCCCCAATCAGTGTCACAAAACGCCCCTTTCAACAGACTCCAAACCCTCTTCACCCGGGCTCACCGAGCCTTCAACTTCATTAAGTGTGCGCTACGGCGGCGCTGGAGGAGGCGAAGTTTAAATAAACCGGAGCGGAGAGGGAGGAGGGGTGGGTTGCTAGTTGAACGGGAGAGGGAGAAGTGTTTTTGAAAAGAGGAAAAAAGTCATCAGGGGAAAAGCGCTTTGTAACCACGAAGACGCGCCCGCTGTGGCGAGAACAAATTGGATATGGAGGGGGAAGTGTCCGCCCCCACCTCAACTCCCGCTCCTGGGTGGTCCGGGGAGCCCCAGGAGAAAGAAAGATGGGGAGGAATCGGCGGTGAAAAGAATTAACCAATTTAATTGGGCTTCAAGAGAGAAATGGGGAGAGGCTCACCGATGTGCCCCGATCACCGAAACCAAACACCCTTCAGTAAAGTAAAATAAAATAAAAATGAAATAAAATGTCTGACTCTAGCCTTGGCTGAAAGACGTATGTCACAGTTTGAGAATCAAGGCTGTTCTCAGCCGTAGAGAGTGAATCTGCAAGATGGGGAAATTCTGCCCGGAAAGACCCCCTCCCCCTCTTTGTGGCCTCGGGCCTCCCGGCGCCGGATGAAAAGGAATGAAATTGAACGAAATTGAACGAAATGAAGTGAAATTGACCAGTGAAATTCGCCAATTTTCTTCTCCTTTAAACTGCCCGCTCTCAGCAGCACTTTCTGAACCCCAAGCCGATTTTTCGACATTTTTTTTCTCACCTCGAGAGATGAAGGTGTGCCCTGGATATTTTCTTATTATTGTCACCGATCGTTGGAGCTTGCGGGGTCAGAGACAAAGCTGTATCCACCCAGACGGCCAGGGAACCCACAGGAGGGGCTCCAGATGGAATGGCCTATTTCTCCTCCCAGAAGGCTGGCTTCCCTCCTAGGTAAGCGGACTTATGCTGAACCACCGCCCTTATGCACCCAGAGGGTGAAAGGGGACCACTTACAGAACCTCTCTTCTCAGGGGGAAGGGGAAAAAGAAGTCCCAGGCCTCTACCTTACAAACGTGGGATTGCTTCAGCCTTCTTGCCCCTCCCTACAATCCAGGTCCCAGGTGGGTCCTTGCCAGCTCTTAATTAACAGGTTCCCAGCCCACATAACCTGAAGGAGTCCTGAATTCAAAATAGCCTCCCTTCTCCCCTGACTTAAACGGTGCACATATCTCAACAGTTCTTGTCTGGTATTTTTCAAGGCCAGTAATTATATCTGGCCCAGATCTGGCCTTCTTGACCCAGGGCAAAACTGGGGTCTGAATTGGTCTGAGATGCCAAGCTCCCTAGAATCCCCTGGAAGGATGCATCTCACTCTTCTCCAATCCTCTTTATTTCTACCTTTTCCTCATACAGACCCTCTGACGCATATACACCAAGCAATATGCATAGATAAATTCATGCACGCACACACTCTTCACAAAGACACACTGAACAATCCGGAAAGACCCACTGCTTCTCCTGGAAGTAGCAGTTGTGGAAATATCTATCTACACCATCAGATATGAATTCTGGCTGACTTAATTTTCTCTAGAGGAGAAACAAATTGGTATCTTTTACTTAACGCTCCAACCTAATATCTGGGGGTGGCATAGTCATGGTAAATAAGATCATCTAAGCTACAAAGTGTTTTACTGAGAGCAAACACACCATCTTGTTCAAATGCTCAACCTTCCTCAAGTGAAAAGAAATGAAATCAAATTCAGTAACAGAAGTCAATGAAGCAGCCAGCAAGAGACCATTATCCCAGAATCAGCAGACATTTCCCTCTATCTACCACTGAATCTAACCTTCCTTCTCCTGGACTATTTGATAAAATCACTGGAAGGGAGCTCCGTGCTTCAGTCTCACTCCACTCCCGCAGACCCTCAACAAGATGGAGGAGAGGATGCCTCACCTCTGGCAGAGGGGTTGCATTTAACATCTATGCCTGGAACCTCTTCTCTCCTTACCTGAGGAAGGTGTTAAGAGACTTAGGAGTCCCAACCACTCTTCCTGGACCCTGGTGTGTTCTCACCCAGATCCTGATTCTGACCCTCTTCATACAGGGTACTCTCTCCTCTACTTCTTCCTTCTTTCCTACTGCTCCTAACGTCTGAGATTTGCCTAAAGCAGCCTGTAAGGCTTCTCCTTGTCTGCCTGTCTCAAGCTCACCAGATTTGATTCTCTGACCTTTCCTCCTTCCTCCTGTCGCTTGTCTCCCAACAGACTTGTCGACCCCAGCATGTCTGTGTTCTCTGAAGGCTGAACTGCTTCTTACTGCACCTCCATATTTCTCTTTTTCTCCTATGACCTTAGTTGAATGTTCAGAGAAAAGAGCTAAGTAACCATCTTTGTTTCACCCCAAGCATCACCTCTCACCCAACACACTTGCAAGTCTGGCCTCTGGGAGTTCCAGACTCAGGGCTTATGGAAGACTCCAGCCAGCCCAATGGCTTTGCACTCAGGCAATAGGTTCTGAGCAAGGCTCAAGGATTCGGGAAGTTTACCTTAATAGAACAAGGCCTCACCGATCCTCTCCTTTAGTTCATACTGCCCTCACCACTAAGTTTCTCTGGCTGGAGGAGAGAGGGGTTTCACAGTTTTCAATTCAGGCCTTTCACTCCAATCATTCCATGTTTGTGTGTGTGTGGCGGGGGGGGGGGGTCTAGGGGGGACGCAAAGAATGCCCTACAATGGCCAGAGAGAGACCTCTCTCCTCTTGGGGACACAGAAAGAGACAGTGACAGAGAATCGAAAACACAGAGACATGGTCACAGATACACACAGAAATAAAAACACAGATATCCTGAAATACAACTGACACCCCCCCCAATAAAGGACAAAAAACAAGGCCATATGTCCACCCAGACAAACAGGAACACAAGCTCCATAAAAGCCCCCATGTCCAGAAGCACAGAAAGGCTTACAGAATATGCATCAGTAAACACTTTCACTCACATTGTACTTAAAGGGTATAGTGTCCATGAGCCTGAGGCTCCCAGATCTGCCCAGGCCATGCTAAGTCTGAACTGGAAAGAGATGAGAATCTCCCAGGTACATTTGAAATAAAACCTCTCTGCAGACACCCCAGGCAGAAACATTTGAGGACCAGAGCGAAAATGAAAGTGCTGGAGGGGTCACAGGCATCCCAGAATCCTGGCCTTATTAACAGCCGAAGGCCAAGGCCACAGTGTCCCCTGTATCTGACAAACCCAAGCCCTCCTCTGCCTGCCTGGCCTGCTCACTCTGCCTAGGAGTCTGTGAGACCCAGGACCGGGAATGGGGAATGCAGGCAAGCAGACAGAGCTGGTGACTGCTGGAGTTCACGTACATTTATTCAATTGACACTGATGGGGAGTGGGGGGAGACAGGTTTTCTTTTCTTCCACACAGACCATCAGACGATTTCACAGAGTCTCCCCAACTGCAGAAGTCTAAATCAATGCACACCCAGTGGACAGAGAACGCAGATAGCAGCCTGCGATACAGATATTTACACATGGTTACAGGACCCCTGCCACAGGATGTGCCCTGGCCCACCCCACCCCCACCTCTCCGGTCCCTGACCCGGACCCTCCTCTCCCACCCTAACCTCATTGCCTTTAGCTACAATAAATATCCCAGGGCCTGGGACAGAGCAGACCGCGGAGAGGGCTGCTGGCCCTGGATGGCTGGACCCAGCCGGCCACGGGAAAGGGGTAAAGTTCCTTCCAAAGCGCCCCCGACGCAAAAGAGGGAGGATTTTCCTCAATGGAGTGGGATCTCGGGATTGCCCAGGCATTGTGAAGACCCTCGCTTCACCTCTCCGTTCACCTCCGCCTGTGTAGACACTGCAGTAGGCTTCCGAGAGAACGAACTGCTTTGGAGAAGAGCGAGGGGGGAAAAGAAAAGTTGCATTTTCCTTTTAAGCACAAAGTAGATAACAGATGTCTTTAAATTATAATATTGAACAATCAGGGCCTCAAAGCTGGGGAAGGAGTGAGGGAGAAGCAGAAGGGGAGACCTCTCTGCACAGTTGGTGTTTCTGGCCGGATCTGCCCGGGCCTGGGTAGGCACCTCTCCGGGAAAACATTCTTCCGGGGCTGCCAAGAGGCGCAGAGACTGGGAAAAAGCGAAGACATCCCCTCCCCCTTTTACTGCTCAAAGTGAAATGGGATCACGGCTAGCGACCTCGTCGCGTAGACCCGGGCCTCTTCCTGAGCGATGAAGCCCGCTTCGTCCCAACTGTCGGAGAGATTCCGAGCGTGGAACCACGGGCGCCGGCCCAAGGTCTGGAGACTCTTCATAAATAGACTCCCTGAGTTCCGCTGGGACCGCAGGAGCTCCAGGAGAGACTGAGGAGTGCGGGCTCAAAGTGGCCCGGATCCCGACACGGTCAAAAGTGGCAGCCACTGAGGCCTGCGACTTTGCCAGCAAACGGGGGCCCTGAGGACAGGAGAGCGTCCCCGTGGTGCGAGAGGCGAACGTGGCCGGCCACTGGAGCCAGGGCCGGGGCAGTCAGCATGGCCAAGACCTGGGCCTGACCCCCAGGACCCGCCGCCGCCGAGAACGGCGACCCCGGGGAGCCCTCGCCGGCGCCCGGGGGTGCTGCCCCGCCGCCACCGTGGCCCATAATGTGGTCTATAGAGAAGGAAGGCCTCTGCCCGGCCCCGGCGCCCCCTCCACCCGCGTCCGTCTTGAGGCCTGGGCGCAGGAGTGCGGTGCCTGCTGCGGGAGGGCTCAGGGACGCGGGGTAGAAGGCTTTGGCGCAGCCAAGCTCCGCGCCCAGGAAGGCTGGCAGGCCCGAGGGGCCCGGGCCCGACCCTGCGCTCGGAGCAGGCGCAGGGGCCGGAGCCGAGGCTGCGCTCGCGAACACCGAGGCCGTCGGAGGTCCGGGTGGAGGCGCCGCGGCACGGCCCGGGGGTACCGACAGCTGGCAAGGGGCGGCGGCGGCGGCGAAAGCAAAGGCGTGCGGGTGTGGATGCGGGTGCGGGGCTGGGCCCGGCGGGGGTGCGCCGTAGGCCGGGAGCGCCAGCCCGTAGCCGTAGCCATAGGCTCCGTAAGCCGCGAAGCCCGGCAGGAAGGCGCCGGGGTCCCCCGCCGCTGCAGCCCCGCCGCGCAACAGCAGCTCGGGGTGCGGGTGCGTGTGTGGATGCGGCGGCGGCAGCGGCTGCCGCTTGAAGCGCTTGCGGCGCCGCAGGAAGCTGCCGTTGTCGAACATGTCGGCCGACTCCGGGTCGAGCGTCCAGTAGTTGCCTTTGCCCGGGTTGCCCGGCTCGCGGGGGATCTTGACGAAGCAGTCGTTGAGCGAGAGGTTGTGGCGGATGCTGTTCTGCCAGGCGGGGAACTTCTCCCGGTAGTAGGGGAAGCGGCCGCTGATGAACTCGCAGATCTCGCTCAGCGTCAGGCGCTTCTTGGGGCTCTGCAGGATGGCCATGGTGATGAGCGCGATGTACGAGTAGGGCGGCTTCACCAGGGGGCTCCGAGTTGCCGCGCCCCCCGACGGCGGTCCTGGCCCGGGCCCCGCCGCGCCCCGGGCCGCCGCCGAGACTGGCCCGGGGCTTCCCGCTGCGGCCGCCGCCCCTCGGGGCGCTAGAGCGCGGGGCTCGCCGTCCGAGCAGCCACCGGACTCCTCCTCGTCCTCCACGGCTTCCCCCGCGGCTTCCTCCGGGGGAAGCTCGGGGCCGTGGGGGAGCACGTCCCGGGGGGCGCGGGGCCCAGAGCGGGCAGGGAGCTCCCCCCCACCGCTGCTGCCGCCGCCGCCGCCCACCACGTCTATATCTGCGTCGGCCTCGGACAGTGCGGCCGGGGAGCTCTCGGAGGACATGATCTCGCAGCAGCAGCTGCCCAGGGTCATGGTGCCGCCGCCGCCACCGCCGCTCTCCGGCTCCGCTCCGGCCGCGGCTCGGGCTCCGCCGCGCTGCCTCTGGGGCGAGAGTGTTTTGCGCGCGGGCGGGGAGGGGGCGGGGGACTGAGGACTGGCGGGGAGGGGTGTCCCCCAGCTCTGCAGCGCCCCCTCGTGGTTCACTCGGCCGCTCTCATCTCTCGGTGAGTACCCTACTGGCGACGGCTGTCTCCGCTGCCCCGGGAGCCCGAGCCGGGGGCAGCGCCCAGGGCGCCGGCGGAAGAAGCTGAGGCGCCCCCCCTTACCCTGCCGGTCTTGGCCCCCAGCCCCCCCTCCCCCGCCCCGGGCTGGAGAGGTCTGGGGATTAGTCCCTCCCGCTTGGCGGCAGCTTAAGGCGGAAGAGCGCGAGTCCGGGGCGGAGCTCCCCGAGCGGGGTGGGGCTGGCGGGGGCGGGCAGAGTGCCTCGGCGGAGGGGCCCGGCGGGAACAAACAGCCGCAGCCGCGGGAGCGCTGCTCCGGTGGCCGGAGGCAGATCCTCCTCTAGCCCATCCCGCAAACCCTCGCTCCCTGGAGCCGCTGCCTTCACTGCGCTCAGCCCTGGATGGTAAGGGTTCACGCGGGTGCCAGCTGGAGCTGGGAGCAGCAGCGATAGTCCCCCACCCGTCATCTCCCCAAGGCAGCGCCCGGGCCACCGAGGCCGAAGCGCGGTTGGAGCCGCACCAGCGGAGCCTGAGACGCCGGGACCAACGCCGCCAGAGCGGGGCCCGAAGGAACGCGAGCGGCTTCCGGCCCAAGGCGAGACGCGCTTAAGTGATTGCAAGGAACAAAGTTGGCGTTCTCAGCCTCGGGCCTCGGAGAGGTGAGCGATTCTGGCTGCGCCCCTGTCTTCCCCTCCCAAGGCCTGGACCCCGCCTCAAGGGGACCCCATCCGCTTGCCACACCGCGGGACTCCAGATGGGAGACTGTGCGCGCGGACCCAGGGAGCGCGTCGCGTGCCCGTTGCCCGCTTTCCGAAAGCTTTTCTGGGGCGCTTCGGTCGTCTTTCGAGAGCGCGGACCGGCCCATCGCTGAGTTTGCCTGTATCCGATCTTTTTCTGTCTTGATACCCGTTTGTCGCACTCAAGCTCTGTGACTGTGTTTCTCTAGCTCTCGGTGAATCTCTGCCTCTGTTTTCTGTGGAAACCCTGCATTTATCTGGATTTCTATTCGTCGGTCTGAGAATCTCTTTCTCAATTTCCCTGTTTCTCCCACCCCGTCTCACTACAGAGCCACCTACGTTCCTTCTCCCTTCCCCCTTCTCTCGCCGGACTTGCAGGCTCTACCGACAGGCAGCACCGAGACCTCTGTCAATGAACCCTGACCTCAACCGCAAGCCAGTGTTGCCTTCAGCTTTCACAATCCTGTGCACACAATGTTGGTTCCGTGCTTTTTTTTTCATCAGCTGGGTTCCTGGCCATACCGTTAGGACTTCTCTCCTGGCCTTCCTCCAGCAACCAGTAACTCCCAATTGAGACTGGGGCCGTCTCAGCCTCTGGGGATGACAGGGGAGATGGGCACTGGACGTAATCAAGTACAGAGCCGATAGACCGGCTGCTGCCCCGACAGCGCCCCACAGTGGTCAAAGCTCAGGCATGCGGGCCGCGAGCCCAGCTGCGCTCAGCTGTCGCAGACTGTAGGGCTGTCAGCTAGTCCTTCTCCACTCCTACCCGCCGCGTCAGTTTGCTGCTCTAAACAGTAGTTAAGAGCAAAGACCCTGGAGCCAGCCTGCTGGGATCCCAGTGCTGGCTTCAGTCCTTACCTGCTCTTTGTATTTTGTGTTTCTTCCTCTGTAAAAATGAGATTAAAAACACCCACCCCCTGATTAATATGTAAAAGTAGCCACAACAAAGAAGGATATTGAAGGCACTTTGCAGACTCCTGGGGAGAAGGGGGTTCTGAGCAGTGTAGTCTCCCATCTGGATCTCATACCCCCTTCTAGCCCTGGGCTGGGTTACATGGCTGCTGTCTATTAATAGTCCTCTCCAGTCACCCTGCTGAACTAGCCTTTCTGTAGATAGTACTGGGGGCAGAGTAGACGGGATTTATCCGCCCTGCAGGCTATATCTCAGCAGGGTCATGTGAGAGTGGATGAAATCTTTCACCCAACAGCAGTCTCCGATCTAGTGTATTCCACAGGTGGGACAACAGATGCCCAGGGGGCAGGGGGACTAGTCTCCAGACATGAAAAAGCATGGCTGGGTGCAACCCTTGTCATGGAATCCTCATAATAAGAGTTCTCCATCTTCCCCAGTGATTCAGCTAAGAGCAGAAGAGAGTGGAAGGCAGATCTGGCTGCTCATATCCTGTGAGAGCAAGTCTGCTGGGCAGCCCCATCTGGGGCTTCAGACCAAGGGGATCCACCTAGTGTGCTGGGTCCGCAACAAAGACTGTCCTTGGGAAAAGAGAAGTGCTCCAGTCCTCAAACCATAATCAAGAAATTGGACAGAGACTAGTGGCCCTGGAATCAGAATTTCATAGGTGTTGGGGCCCCCAGGAAGCAAATGAAGGCCTTGGGGACAGGTATTTGCATGAGTCCAGATGAACTCACATACCCAGGGTTGCTAGATTTACCAGATGTATTTTATCTGGCAAATCTATGCAATCTCCAAGCTTGCTCATGACTACAGGGACCTCTCACTGACACTCACAGACACCCCATACCATCCACTACATACACAGCAGCTCCAACCAAGCTGAGCTCTGGTAATGTCTAAGTAAATGGAGAGAAAAACAACACTGGCATCATCCTTCTCCATCTCACTTTCTAAATGTCCTTTATTTCTAAAATAGCAAATATGAACCAGTAGCTTCTTTCTTTGCCAGCACTCTCTCCTGGTTCCCTTCACTCCAGCCCCCTCCCCAAGTTCAGGGTAAAACTAACTGAAGCGTTTGCTGCCCAAATATCCTGATTCTTGCTGCAGTCAAGACTCCACCTTTCACAGAGCAGCTGCAGCCACCAGCCCACACCTCTGCCTGACCCTGCTTCACCCTCCATTCTGCTGAGACTCAGGTCAAGGAAAGAAGATGTGGCCCCCTCAACCCTGTTCTGCAAGGTGATTCTTTAAAAATCCTCCAGATTCTTCAGAACACACAGTTGAAAGAGTGGAAACAGTCCAAGGAGATCACGTGACTTGCTAGGCTTTTTGAAGGGCCCTTCCGTTGGGCTGGGCCCAGGTGTCCAGGCTCCCAGACTAGAACTCCTCTATTTATTCAAATAACGCCTGCTTAACACCTGACCCAAGCTCAAGGCTTGCCTGGGGAGGTGTTTCTGGGAGCTTCTCACTCCTCCCAAGGCTCTGGCCAAATTTGTTTCGAACAATGCCAGGAATAGGTGCCCTGGGGCTGGGAGAATGGTTTCCCAATATTCGGGATTCGTTTAGTTTTCTGCCCTTCTGTCTTGGCTCCAGCCTTTCCTGCCTGCAGGCTTTGCTTCTTCGACGAAGTCTCTGGGTCGTGTGTGTGTCCTTGGGTGTGTCGGTCACTCCCCGCCGCGAAAGCCTGGGTGCTGACAGAAGTCTAGGCTTTCAGCACCCATGCCTGCAGCCTCCAAGAAGCAGGAGGAGACAGATTGTGCGGGTCTTAGTTACAATGTCACTGGTAGTTCTCAGCCTCTTCTTTTCTCCATCTCACTATTTAGCCACCTTTCTCGAGCAGCCCAGAAAGGATTGAGAGAAAGCGTCGGGGGCGGGGGTGGCGGGCGCTGATCCAGGGAATTTTCCACTCGGAAATGTTCGGAGCACCGACCAGAGGTTGTTGCTTGTTTGTTGCTCTGTGCCGCTGTCAATAGCGTCCTTCCCCTTATGGCTCCTCCCTGCCCTTCTTCTGGCCCCTGTAGACGTGCTCTTCTCGGCTGGGGGGAAAGGAGAGATCTCCGATGATTGTTAGAATATAATTGTCATCACGAAACCGGCCACGAGCGGCGCCGGCGCAGAGCTCTCCCGCGGCCTTCCCACGGTTCGCATGCGGTGAGCGCGGAGGTCCGCCCCTCGGTGCAGACCCACTGCAAAGCGCCGCCTGAGCCAGGCAGGGGACCCCACGCTTCCATGCTTCTCTGATTTTACTCACAAACCTAGCCAAGCTACCGCGCAGCCACACGCTCTTTTGGTCCCTCCCCGGGGCCGCAGCCCTGGAGCAAGACGGCGGTTGGGCTGCAGCGGGTCCATCTCCCCTTTCTCCTCCAGATCATCGCCTGCTCAAAGGCGGTCGGCTGTTTTGGCCCTGAGTGGGAGGCGGGAGACTCCAGATCGTGTGACCTGCAGGGGCGAGCTGCAGGCGGTGGGGCTCCACACACAGAGTTCAGGGAGAGGCCGGCCTCTCTGGGAGCCCAGAAATGGCTGGGCCTTGGGCGGCGTGAGCTGTTTTACTCCCAGGCTAGCTAGCTCTGCACCGGCTCAGCGGTCGGTGCCTCTGCGGTCCCCCACACCTCGGGAATCCTCCCCCTCTTGGAGGAAGCGACTTTCGCTCCTTCCATTGTGCACGGCCACCGTCCCCCGGCTGCGTGATGGGGGCTCGCGGGAGCACCCTCCGGCCCCAGCCCTGGGCGCTGCGGAGCCTGTGCACTCCGGTTCGTTCGCGGGAAGAGGGTTGCGGGCTCCGGAGAGGGTGAAAAAAACAGCGCGGGTCCCAGACCACCCGCCCGACCAGGAAAGCCGGCTTCGCAGCGACCGGGAAGGACCGGCCGCACACGCTTGGGAGATATGCCGCAGGGGCTGGGGAGTTGGAGACGCTTCCAGGCGTGTGGAGGCCTGGGCATCAGGTCAGAGTGCCTTGTGGAGTGCGTCCTGGGTCCACGTGCGTGTGTCTGCCCCTCTGGGCGAAGGGCAACGGTGGCTTTGTGTGCTCAAGTACGTCTCTGAGAGGCCGGCACCGGTGCCGAGTTCTCCCCTTCCCGACCGCACATCTGGGCGGGGGACAGCCCTGGAACGATCGCCAGCCAGGCCCACAGCTCCACTTCGGGGCCCGAAGGTGTGCGACCTGGTCGCGAGCTGCAGACCCACTCCGGGCCGCGGCATGACCCTCCAGGGAAAGAATATGTGAGGGTGCGAGCCTGGGCAGGGGGCTTGCACCGTGGCGAGGAGAGGAGGGGACAGGGGCCTCGCGCGGAGAGCCAGGAGGACTGCCGTGGCCGCGGGAACCGGACGGCTTTCCGCAGCCCCAAACGGGTGGGGAGGGAGGGGCGGGTGCGGAGCCGTCCGGATGAGATCCCCTACCCTATACGCACGAACGCGCACACGCGCCGTCACGTTTAGCCTTTCAGAGCCCCAGGCAGGGTCACTGATGATGCCGTAAGTCCTAGCAGGGGCGAGTAAATATTGCTGGACCTGAGTCCTTTGGAGCTGCTGTGGAGCCGCGGAAGCCAAGCTATAGGGGACCAGCCAGAGTCCCAGCTCTGCCGCGCGGGAGCTGGGGACGGATTCCAGGGAAACAGCGACCTCTGGAGGAGCCGCGCCGACACGCAATGAGGCAGGGACTGGACGACCAGGTCTGGGATCAAAGCGCCCCTTCCCCACCCTTCTTGGCAAAATCATTCAGAAGCTTATAACCTCTGGACTCCTCTTTGCGCATGCTTGTTTCCTTTCCCAGCTTGTACCCAAGCTTCAAATCCTGGCTCAAATCCTGCCTTCTTGAGAGCCCAATTCGTCTTTCCCTCTTCCTGCTCTGAGCTCGTAAGAACCTAAAGCCTGAACCCTCAACTCTAGCGCTCCACCGCACTAGGCAATGATCTTTCTCCAAAGAAAGGGTCATTAGTCCATCCACTCCACCCACCCTTTGCATTCCATGCTGAATGTGCTTCCTCCCCTCTTCACCACCAGTAAATAAAAAATGAAATCATGTATCCCGAAATTGGACTGTCGATTTTCAAAGTTCGTTTCTTAGATGGGGAAATTGAGACCCATTTTCAAGTCAGAGAGAGGGCTGACTTGCCCCAGGTCACACAGCAAAGGTGGAACTAGATCCCATGTCCCAGCCCAGAGCCCTCTCCATTTCACCAGAATAGGAAGGGGAAATGCCAGAAGGAACTTGTGTGTTCCTGTGTAGAGGCGGGCATTGGTGGGAGTCGGGGGGGGGGGGGGGGGGGGGGGGGCGGGCGGGGGATGTAGTTCCTGTTCCAGGATGGGGCAGTACGGAGGGCAGGGAGGGCAAAGTTGCCCTGGAAGATCAAATTCTTCTTTCCCCTGACCCCAACCCGGATCAAGCTACTTTGAAGGGCTCCAAATTTCAGGGGTTGGCCAAGCGTCCTTACATCAGCAGGCAGGTCTGTTGGAGGCTGAAAACAACTTCAATTCAGGCAAATACTACCCTCTTCTCTAACCTAAAAAGGGAGAGAGGGGCTGGTAATAAATACCCAGAGGGTGCTGCTGAGATCTGAGGTCAAGCTGGGAGGGTGATTGGCATGTAAGTTGCAGGAGGCTCCTGTGATAACTGCCTGGCAACCTGAGGCCTCCTCAGGGATGCTCTCCTTCTGGGCATCATGTGCTTCTCTGCAAAGGCTACCAGGCAGCCTGGTCCCTGCCTGCTTGTCCAGCCTCATCTCCAGCCTCGGCACTGATTTGCTCTTTCTCACATCTTCACCTTGCATGCAGCTCACTCCTCCTAATCCATCCATTTCAAATGTCAAGATTTCTGAGTTGCTTCCTCTCCCCATAACACCCCACACTGGCCAGGCTGTGCAGAGCTCCTGCCTCTGTTTCCAAAATGCTAATTCCCTCTCTTGTCACAATTTGTTTTCTAGGCTGTTGCCCTCGCTAGACTGTATACTCCTTGAGAACAGAAATTACATTGTCTTCATCCTCATCTTTCCTCCTCTACAAAATAGGGATAATAATTGTACCTACCTCATTGAATAGTTGTGGGAATTAAATGAAATAAGGCATTTAGCCCAGTGCCTGAAACTTTCAGAGAAGCTCAACAACTATTTCTTATCACTATCATCATGATTATTAAACACTACCTCCTGCCAGGCACAAAATCCAACACAGATACTCAGATAATGTTAGATATGTGGATACATGAATGAATAAATGAGTGAATCATATGACACACTTCTCACTCTGGGACTCTAGACAAGGCTGTATCTAGCTTACGTCATCACTACAGATATGTGTTCTCTTATGACACCATTTCTCCCCCATCAGTCCCCTTCCCTGAAGGAAGGAGAATGTGCATCCCCATCAGGGGGAGTTTCTCCCTGGTCCCTGAACCCATTGGATTTCTCTCTCATGCTGTCTACCTCAGTTTCTTTCCTTTAAAATGGTTCTGATCAATCAAACCAGCCACACTTTGCCAGAATCTCCTAGGGACTCTCCACTGCCTATGAGACAAAACTCAATCTCCTTAGCATGGTGAGCTGAATATGTTCAGTTTTGAGATGTCCTACCTCTCTATTGGGTAAGAACTCCTGTATTCCATGTGGTCCTCTTGATGGGGCTGTTCAGTCTCTTTCCTCCTCACATTTACCTCTAGGAGCAGACAGGCAACCTGGTTGGATCAAACATAGCATTGCAAGCCCAAGGTGATAGGCCTAGGTGGGACCTAAGTCAAGCCAATCACTCCTACAAGATTCAATATATGAACTCTGAGATGCCACGATATAAGGACTCTGGGGCTTGGGATACATGGACACGGAACTCTTGGAGGTTCTCCTTTTGGATCAGAAGATGAGCACGCAGGTCTAGCTGCCAGCAGCCATCCTTCCTGTCATGTGGAGAGTGCTGTTTGACATCAAAGTCCATCCACAGATGAAAACACCCTAAGGAGCCAGAGCTTACTGACAATGTTGAGTCCTCTGCCTGAAACTAGAACCCTTAGACTTCATAGGTATTCTAAAGATATTCCCCTTTCTGCTTAGTAGGTTGAGTCAAATTTTTCACAAA
Organism: Budorcas taxicolor; assembly: GCF_023091745.1. Lineage (NCBI taxonomy): Eukaryota > Metazoa > Chordata > Mammalia > Artiodactyla > Bovidae > Budorcas > Budorcas taxicolor. The sequence goes on from NC_068912.1 coordinate 98,949,103, forward strand.
CAGTAGCACCACAGCAGAGAAAGATCCTGGGTTCCTGAGACCATTGAGGTGCCATGCCATTCTGAACTGCCTGCACAGATGTTTATGTGAAAGAGAAATAAACTTGAATTTTGGTTAAGCCATTGTTGTGGAATTTTCTTTGGTATGTAAGGTTGGGGAGGAGGGAATCAGTTGCTCACAGTTGAGCTTAACCCTAATTAATACAGGGAGGGATGGGGGAATGTCTCAAAGACATGAGACCTGGTTTGGGAGGTGTTAGCCTGGAGAATAAAAGACTCGGGGTTGACATAGCCGCCACCTCCAGATTTCTGCAGGGCTGACCTGGAGCACAAAGACCAAGGCAAAAGGGGATCTGAAGGTTATAAAGAGACTCAATTTCTGTGACTCCGTGGAGGGGAGAAATTCCATCATGGCTGTCCTTCAGAGATTCGATCTGCTACTTTGATGGTAGTGAGCTCCCCATCACTGGAAATGCATAAGTAGAGGCTGGATAATCACTGGGCAGGAATCTTAAAGCCATCCAGGTACAGCAGAAAGAGTACAGGTCTTAGAGCTGAGTTTTAATTATGCTCTCACCACTTACTGGTCTCAGACAGATAATCTCTCTAAGCCTCATTTTTCTCATTTGTAAAGTATCCAGGTAGCTAGGTTGGAGACAGAGACCAAGGAGATGTCCTGGCACTACCTCGCAGGGATTTATGGAACCTAGTACTCCAGTTGGAGCCAACTAGGAGTCAAGAGGCCTTGGTGAGGCTCCTTGCTGTCCTCTTCAACCTTGACATTTTGAGCATGCCTGCTCCAACCTGCCAAGAGAATGTACCTTCCCTGGTTTGTTTATGAGACTGGAGAGGAGCAGTTGCACCGGAGGCCTGGGATCTACTCGCAGACCTTCCCCTCCCTTCCTGTGTCACCTCAGATACACCTCTGAACTTCTCCCAGCCTCAGTTTCCTTATCTGCCATGTGAGAAGCGCATCTTCTCTTCTGGGCAGTCTGGATCCAGAATCAGGGCTCTTATAACTACAGTACTGTGCCCTATCTGTAACTCCAAATGTGAGCAATTGACATTCACAGCAATAATAACTATCATGTTTCTGTAGAGCCTGACCTTACCCAGGTTCTTGCTCTTCCCAGCCCAGGTCAGCCTGGCATGGTGCCATCCGCCGCGTGAGCTGATGTCATGTGTCTGGGATGACCTGAGGTTCCCTGGCTGTGGAGGGACTTGGTTTCAGCCCAGAGTTTGGCTCTCATCATCACATGCTTGCCTCTCACAAAGGGCTCTGCTTGATCTTCCCTTGTCCACTTCCTCCCACAAGGCTGAGACAACTCAGATTTGTATGATTAGAGGCAGGAAATGAGAAATCAAAGGCCAGAGAGGAGCAGATCTTAGAACGTGATTCTATGATCAGAAGAAGGGAGTCATGTTTGGGGTCTGAACGGAGAGGGCCAGAAGGGCAGATGGCAGTGTCTGGCAGGAGGCCTGGAGGTCCCTACACCTGCCAGTGATGCCCAGGGTTTGGGGGTTGGAAGGGAGAAGGCACGATCACCCTGTACAGATTGATGCCCAGGACACAGACCCACCAAGGGTGGAGGTGGCAAGTACCCAGCCTTCCCAAATCTAGAGACCAGAACATCTTTGGGAAGGCCACCGGGGAGGAGGGCAGTGAGGTTTGAGTAGGTGAAATTCTGACCACAGTCACTAAGAGTCCTTTTGTTAAATAAAAGAGGGCAGCTGCCAAGAATAGGGGAGAATGGAAGATCTGGGAGGGCTTCCTGGGGGAGGTGGAAACTGCAGCCCGTTTTTCTCTTCTAAAACAAATCACGGCGCTCCTCGTGAGCAAGTGCCTTTCAGAGACCTGAAGCCACCCTCAGCTCCAATTGGCATCCAAATGGATCCTAGCTTTCTTCTATAGATTTGCCGCTCAAATAGGTGCATACAAGGTGGCCAATAGGTGGCGCTTTTGTCTCCACAAAATTAATGAGCGCGACCAGGGGAGAGAAGGAAGCGTCCAAGAGGGAGGAAGGGGAAAACTGAAAGAAAAAGGAAACCAGAACCAGTCACTTGGCTTGGGAAAGTAGCTTTCAATATCAGGACTGTGGGTGTGAGTTGAGGGGACTGTATTGGTGTCTGGGGCTTTCCATCCAAGTTTCCATCTCCACGGGCCTCTCTCAGGGGAAGAGAATGACTTTGGTGTCAGGGGGACCTGGAGTCCAGTTCTGAGTCTGTTACTTTGCAGCTTGACCTGGGTAAGTCACTTAACCTTTATGAGCCTCAATTTCATCATCTATTAGGTGGAGCTAAGAATTCCAACAGGCTTCCCTGGTGGCTCAGATGGTAAAGAATTCTAATAATGCCACCCTGCATTCCTGGAATAAACTGGATTTGCTTGATCGTGCGTTTTTGTAATGCACTACTGGCTTTAATTTGGTGCTATTTCACTAAGGAGCTCTGCTGCTGCTTTCATGTGTGAGAATAGCTATACTTTGCATGTTCACTGCTTATCAGTTTTTGATAACATCATTAAGCAGATAGAATTGGGATGACGTCCATTCTTCTTGCATTCTGGAACAATTTATATAACTAGAAAGATAGGTTCCTTAATGATTTGGAAGAACTCACTGGCAGCGCTGGCTGGCCTGAGTGTTTTCTGGTGGGAGCAGTGGGGGAATGGTCTCTGTCAATGTTTTCTGCGTTCTACTGTACTAACATGTCTGTTGTTTGTTTAGTCACTAAGTTGTGTCCAACTTTTTTTGAGACCCCATGGACTGTAGCCCACCAGGCTCCCTTGTCCATAGGATTTCCCAGGCAAGAATACTGGAGTAGGTTGCTATTTCCTTCTTCAGGAGATCATCCCAACCCACAGGTCAAACCCACATCTCCTGCTAGGCAGGTGGATTTTTCTGAACCACAGAGCCACCAGGGAAGCCCCTATTAAGATTAGTTACTCCTTAAATTAGTCAAATGAAACCAGATTGTCTACTAGTCAAATGCCCGTGCCCCTCAAAGTTTCAGAGTGGGCATGTGAAGTGAAAGTCACTCAGTCGTGTCTGACTCTGCGACCCCATGGACTATACAGCCCATGGAATTCTCCAGGCCAGAACACTGGAGTGGGTAGCCTTTCCCTTCTCCAGGGGATCTTCCCAACCCAGGAATCGAACGGGGGTCCCCTATGGGGGCAGGCAGATTCTTTACCAACTGAGCTATCAGGGAATGGGCACGAGGCTGTGATTAAATGGGAAAGTGTGTAACCTCCATGGAATAGGATGGTTCTAGCCAATGGCTGCTTGTCTCTATACCTTTGTACTACTTTTCTCTACTACCATCATTACTGCTACCAAGCCACCATCCTTTCCTGCCTGGATACTGCAATAGCCTTTTAATTGGTCTCCCCACCCCACCGCAGTTCCCCTCTAACAGCATATCTGGGGCTATGAAATTTCCTTTCAGACTTTTCCTTTGACTGCATTGTATGGATTTTAATATGTACTATTCTCACTTTTATGATTTTATAGTCTGTAACTATAATTTTCTTCTAATTGTTGAGTTACTTAGATAAACGACTTAAATCTTCAAGTGCTTGTTTCAAAATCTGGTCCAAGAACATATTCTTATACAATCACAATTTTATGAACACTTTTTAATGTTACGTTTTTGTTTCAACAGTAATCTTAAGCACATTCATTTAAGTATATTGTGGATCACTTAAATGACCTCCTGATATCATAGGTATCAGAAAGCTGGTATTTAGAGTCTTCATTTGCATTTAATCAAGGAGTTCTTTAATCTTGAGATAAGGTAAAAAGTGATGTAGCCTTGATAAATAAGTGCAGTGTTTGGGCCTGTTGGTGACATGGCCTGCTACATGAACTTCATTCAGAAGAAAAAAAAATAATGGATGGATTTAGCCATCACACGGCTCAAGGCACACCAAACCCAAAGACCTACAGTGGGGCCATAACAGTCACATTCACGGTACAAGTGTTTCGTTTCAGCAAAACAATGCCTTTTTTTTACATTTGATTAATGTAATGAATTTGAATTTTTATTTTGTAGCTCTGTTTGAATTTAATTTATTAAAATACTTTGTTTTACAGTTATATAAGAGATACAAGTTTGAGGAATTTACACCTGCTTGTATTAAATGACATTATAATAAAAAATTAAAATCAATTCTGGAGGCCCACAGAGCTTTATTCCTTTAGGAGGAGACCACTTTAGCCCTCTGTATCCTGCAAAATCCTCCCCCTACCTCATACTTCTAGGTATTTCCCATGGGCTTAAACCAGCCAAGCCAGTCCCTAGCAGTAGAGGGTTCTCCATGTGGCCCGTTTTTTCTTCTGCCTTCCCAGGTGAAGCACAACTCTGAAGATTACCTGCTGACCTGTGTCCTTGCCAAGGATGTCACTTTCCTAGGTACTCAATTTTCTACCTGCCAGGGTGACAGTGGCCACTTTCTTGAGCTGAATCCCACAGGCCCTCTCAGCAGCTCAGCACCATCGCGGGCCCAAAGTCATTCTTTCTGGGGGTTCCAAATCCCCCTAAGTCAGGAAGCAACGCCTCTCAGCTCACCTATGAGTAATTCCTTATTCCTATAAGGAACTCAGAACCATTCCCCTAGCTTAACTCTCCTACCCAAACAAGCATCCCTCATTTCTATAACACCGAGCCTCCTTCCAAGTTTCCCAGTAGGTAGGTAGGGTAGGCGGGAAGTGTGTACTGAACCCAGGAAACAATCTCCCATTCCCCTCGTTCTCAACCACCTCTAAATAAAGTCTACAGAACACAGCTTTGACACAATCATTTAATTGTAAAAAGGGCACACTTAGCTTCTCATGCTAAAATAATCATCTTAATTTCAGATAATGCAAAAATTTCCCCCAAATTGACCTCGACTGAAACAAAAAACCAAAAGGGAAGATTGGAATCCCAGGAGCACAGGATCCAACAAAGGATAGAGATGGAGGGAATTCCAAGGAAAACAGTAAAGGGAAATTTCAGGGCCACATCTGGGCAGCAGACATGGAGCACAATCAGCCCGGTCTGAAGCTGGAGGACAGAAGGCTCTGGGAGAGATGCCCCCGGGAAAGGAAAACCACGACCAAAAGCAATGACAGGTTTCCTGATAAGTTTGACTTCGTGAAAAACTATGCTATTGGAAGATATGGGAAGAAGATTTAGCCACCGGTGTAAAGCTAAGCAAATGAAAACAAAAATATGGCAATGACTCCAGGAAAATTCAAAGTTGCACCAGAAGAAAAAAAAGGAAGAGTAGTCATGGTACACTAGCAACTTATTGGAGAACAAAATTTATATGGCAATAGCCATGTAAAAGGGCTTCCTTGTTGACTCGGGTAAAGGATTTGCCTGCTAATGCAGAAGATGCAGGTTTAGTCCCTGAGTTGGGAAGATACCCTGGAGAAGGAAATGGCAACCCACTCCAGTATTCTTGCCTGGAGAATCCCATGGACAGTGGAACCTGATGGGCTATAGTCCATGGGATCACAAAAAGTCAGACACAACTTAGTAACTAAACAGGAAGAAGTAATGTAAATCCTAGAAACTAATTTAACCAAACGTTGGTAATTTCAGATGGAGTTGGGAAGAGAGAGAGATTTAGAGGAAGTTAATCATTTCTGTTTTAAGACAGAATAGTATAAGCATGGAAATAGGAAAGGAGATCCAAAAGAGACAAATATGAACTGAAAATAGATGCTTCTAAGAAACCAAGCACAGGTCCTAAGGTCTTTGATTGCTATTTGACTTGCTAGGTTATATGATTGTTTCAATGTAATAAAAACAAAACTCAAGTGTTAAAAAATGTATCTTCAGAGTAAAGATGATATCAAGTTTTCTATAAGAATGAAGGGGTATTTGCTTAACATTTCTAAAGACTATTCAAATTATTTCCTCCAAAAAGAGGGTAGAGGAAATAATATTGAAATCTCACTTCTAGAAAAAAAAGTGTTCGGTGCTTTAAAGACAGAATTGAATTAGAGCCATTGCTTTGTTTTTTCAACACCTCCCAAAGTGTCAAAATTCTTAGGATGCTCTATGACATGTAGCTTTCCATACAATGAACTCTGTAAGGCCATAAACACTCTCATGTTTGTATCCCTATTGGTCTCAGAGCCCAGCGCAAGGTCTGGCACAGTCAGCCCTCCCTGATGTTGAATAAAGGAAAACTGAAGAAGCATTTTATAAATAAAATCGTTCCGACTTTCTAGTTCAGTATTTACCTTTCTGGTATTTGCATGCAGACATGTCTCATCTAGTCCCCACTATTTCAAGATCCCAGGGACAGAGACTTGTATGGCAAACAAGATTTGAATTCAGAGTTCAAGAAGCACTTCCCGACTTCAGCCAAGTAAGAAGGATCCTCTTCTTCCTGTCTGTGGAAATTTCTTGGATTTGGAAGGAATTTATCATGAAGTTCTGTGAGGCAGGAGGACTGTAACACCATTTGGAGCAGAAGCAAGTATGCAGTTTGATCTCCGCGGGGCTCCATTCCTTAGAGAACTGAGGGCGGGATCTTCCCTACCTGCTTGGCTTCAGGGAGGGGCGATTTTCTCATTGGACCAATGGGGACTCAGTCGCCACCTCCACGTCTTTCAGCTTTACTGCAGATCAGTGCGAGGGCGGCAAGTGAGAATGAGTAAGAAGGTGCCAAAGTACTGTCAGCCCAATCATTATTCAGTAAGTCAGGCACAATATTAGACACTAGGGATTCATTCATTCAGTCAGTCATCAAATATTAAGTGAAGGGCTGTTATGCATCAGGCAAATTAAATCTGACTTGCCCAAAGGGGTTAATAGCTGAGGGAGCAGGGTCTATCCAGAGCATTTCATACCAGACTCTGCATACCTACTGCCCTACCTCCAAAGAGGGCCTTCCCTGCCTTCTCGGATTTCCTGAACCTTCCCTGGTGGCTCAGAGGTTAAAGCGTCTGCCTGGAATGCAGGAGACCTGGGTTTGATCCCTTGGTCGGGAAGATCCCCCTGGAGAAGGAAATGGCAACCCACTCCAGTACTCTTGCCTGGAGAATCCCATGGAGGGAGGAGCCTGGTAGGCTACAGTCCATGGGGTCACAAAGAGCCGGACACAACTGAGCGACTTCACTTTCACTTTCTCTTCTACAATCTGCTTACTCTCTGTGCTCGCCCTCCATCGCTGCCCCCAGAGCTTTAAACTCTTTGATCAGGCACGTCCAACATGCAAATCACGTTCACCCTGGGCTCAGACACACTGATCCCCTCCCCCGCCCTTCCCCACACCTAATGCAGACCCTAGTAGACTGATAGCCCTGGGGCAAAGGAGCTGGGAAAAGCCTGACGCTTAGCGTTTGGATCAGCACCAAAAAGCAGGACAGGGTCAAAGGCCAACTCCCTCCCTCTCCTGCAACTTCTGAATGCTCAGTGCTGCCCTGTCCTTGGTGCTGGGGACAGTGATGAATCAGCTCAAGTCCCTGCTGCCCAGCTCCCATTTCAGCAGGGAAGTTAAGACAGGGTGCAGAATCCAGCTCCAGAAGTTCAGCAGGGCATGTATGGTTCTGCAGCCTGGTCCTACTCCTTAAAGTAGAAGTAGCCTTTTAAACTGAGCCCCAGCCTTGGCATGGTGCCTTTAGTCCAGAATACTGTGTATGCTAATCACCCTGGAATTTTGTTAAATTGTGGAAACCGATGATTCAGTGGGTCTGAGTTAAGATTCTGCATTTCTACCAAGTTCCCAGGTACCTGGACCACAGTTTGAGTGGAAGGCTGTAGGGCACTTGTTTCATTTCTCTGAGAACTGATTGATAGTCTCTTCCTCACTCACCCATAAGCTCAAAGCATGGATCTTGCCCATTTGTTTAGTGATTATATTCCCAATGCTTGGCACATTCAGTGAGTGCTTTTTGGAGGAGTAGCCATTGCTCCCTTATCTATGGGAGCTGGGAATAATCCCACACAGCAGACAAACCCGCTGGCCAAATACACTCACCTGCATGCCCCATCTCTACCAGCTTCTGCAGCAGGTGATGGATGGCATTTCATCAGGCCTACTATGAGCACAGCTATGGCTGAATCACATCCTAATCCTACTTCATGAACCTTTGCCTGGTAACTCACAAGGGGCTCACCCCATGTGGCAACCCAAGATCCTGAACAGAACTCCCCTACTGTCTCCCCAGACCACTCCCCCAAGTCACCAGCCAGCACACCAAGCCCAGAGGAAAGTTTCTTCTTTTTAATTAAAAATAATAATAATCTAGTAAGTCTCAAGTTTTTCAGATGATGGGGCAGCCTACTAACTCCTCCTGAAGTCAAGGAGCCTTTGGTGTTGCTTGTCTCAGAAATGAAGAGCTGTCCTGGGGTCTGGAGGAGCCCAGCCAGGTTCCAGTCTGTGTCAAAGGAGAGTGCTCTCTCAGTAGGAAACGGAACGGACAGGTAAGTGGGAGTCGGGGACAAGCCTGTGGGGGGAATGAAGGGACAACGGCCAGGGAGTCACAGACCTAGGAGTCTGGCCTCTAATGTGTTATTAAAAAACAAACAAAACACCCAGGGGAGGTTAAAGACCAGTTGGGAGGCGGTTTGAGATCGAAGGTCTGACTTCCAAAGGCTTGAAGTTCACCAGAAATTCGAGGTGGGGGCTCACAGGTGGTTCTCCAGGATCCCCAGACACGGGACCCAAAATAGTGCAGGGGTCGGGGGCGTGCACAGATGAGGGCTCACAGTGGAGGGAGAAGAAATGCGGGCCTTACAATTCGGGATGGGGGATGGGGGGTTAAGTCCAGTGGAGAGATGGTGCGAGGTTCCCCAGGGATGAGGGACAGCGGCGGGTGAAACAGCTGTGCTCAGTCCACGAGGCAGAGCTGGGGAGCTCCGAGGTGCGCTCTAAGGCACGGGTACAGAGATTGGGGCTCCCAGGCAGTGCCCCTTCCTGGGGAAGAGGAGCCCGGGCCGCCCCCCGCCGATAGGAAGGGGGCTCACAGGTAGCGCTCCAACCCAGGCGCGTAGCCCGGCGGCCGCAGGTAGGCCTCCCCCGGGCCGAGGGGGCCGAGCGCGGTTCCCGGCCCTGCCAAGGCCAGCAGCGGCTCGGCTGGCAGCGGGCCGGGGCCGGGGCGCGTCGCGGGCAGCCCCAGGCGGTCGGGCGGCGGTGAGTAGAGCGGCGGGGAGGCGGTGCAGGGCGAGAAGGCGGCGTCGGGGGCCGCGCAGCAGGGCGGCTCGGGGGCGCCCAGCCCCGCCAGCTCGGGCGGCAGGCTCACCAGGCTGTCGACGCTGAAGAGGCGCGCGGGCGGCGCGGAGCCGGGGGCGGCGGGGGGCGGCGGCGCGAGCAGCGCGGGCCCTGGGCCGGGCGCGTAGGGCGCGTAGGGGAAGGGCGGCGGGCCGGCGGCCGGCGGCGGGGCCGGGAGCACGGGCAGCTCGGCGCGCTTGAAGCGCTTGCGGCGCCGCAGGAAGCTGCCGTGGTCGAACATGTCGGCGGCCGCCGGGTCGAGCGTCCAGTAGTTGCCCTTGCCCGGGTTGCCCGGCTCGCGGGGCACCTTGACGAAGCAGTCGTTGAGCGTGAGGTTGTGGCGGATGCTGTTCTGCCACTTGCGCGGGCTGTCGCGGTAGAAGGCGAAGCGCTCGGTGATGAAGCGGTAGATGGCGGCCAGCGTGAGGCGGCGGCCCGGGGCGTGCGCCAGCGCCATGGCGATGAGCGCGATGTAAGAGTAGGGAGGCTTCCCGCGCTGCAGGGGCCGCCGCCGCCGCCGGCCCGGCCCGGGCGCCGGCGCGGGCTCCGGCTCCCCGCGGCCCGCCGCTGCGTCCTCGGGCTCCGGCCCGGGCTCGGCTCCGGCGAGCGGCGACGGCGGCGGCCCCGACGGCGCGACCGAGGGCGGGGCCGGAAAGCCCGAGAAAGCTGCGGGCGGCTCCATGTCGCTGCGCCCAGTCATGGGAATGCGGCGGGCTGCCCGCGTTCTCGGAGAGACCCGGGCCGCTGGCCTGCCTTATATGGACACGGCCCCCTCCCTCTGTGTCCCCAGCCAGGGGCGAGGGCTCGGACCTTCTCCGCTGGCCAGCGCCTCCCCCTTTAATTTGCCTTCCCAATCCTCTTACAAAGTTGACAGTTCTCTCCCCCATCCCCAGCCTTTCACCCCTCCCTTGGCTCTGTCCCTTTGGGTCAGTCTTTCCCAGACCCAGCCTCATCCCTTCTCCATCTCCATTGGGTCAGCCCCTGGTCCAAACCCCATCACACCAGACTCAGTCAGCCCCCTTCCCTTTCCTCTCTTCCCTCAACCTCCACCCCTTTGGGTCAATGCCAATCACAAATCCATCCATTCAGAGCACTCTCTGGGACCCTCCCCATCCTACGTCTCTCAGCTAAGTCCTGTAGCCTCTGTCGGTCTCTCCTAGTACCCCTCCGCGTCCTTCCAATTCCAGCTGGGGCAGAGATGAGAGCCGTCCAGAGCCAACTTGCCAACCCTCAGCATCCTAATGCTGTGCTGGTCAAACCCACCCCAGGACATTAGACAATGGAGAAAGGTAGGCTGGGGGGAAGGGAAGAGCAGGAGGCAGGCTTTGTCAGGGGAGGCTATTTCCTGGCTCCGGGGTTAGCATCTCCTCTCTCTGCTATCTCCCCTACAACCTTGTCCCATCCAGGCCAGTAACCTTTGAAAAAACAAAATTGTGAAAAGCAATCCAGCCAGCAGATTTGGGAACCGGAGAACTGATTACTTTAAATCAAGAGCCCCCTGGAAAGTCTGTAATTTGGAATTGCCTTCTGGCTGCCTCTTCTCCATGCATCTTCTGTTCTAGAAAAAAGGCTCCCTTTTTCACACCCTCACATCATGCACCCTGGGGAGACGCACAAAACACAGACACACAGCCCAGAGTTCCAAGAAGCAGTTGCTGGTTCAAAGAGAGACCCCCAAGGGCTTCCACAGACGAAATCTGAGAGCGCTGCTTACTGGCTCAGAAAAGCCAGACTCACATCTCACTGGGGAATGTTCTGGCGGGGTGCGTGCATGCTGTCTCTTCAGTTGTGTCCGACTCTTTGGGACCCTTTGGATTGTAGCCCACCAGGCTCCTCTGTCCATAGGATTCTCCAGGCAAGAATTCTGGAGTAGGTTTTCGTGCCCTTCTCCAGAGGATCTTCCGGACCCAGGGATTGAACCCAGGTCTCTTGTGTCCCCTGCATTGGCAGGTGGGTTCTTTACCACTAGTGCCATTTGGAAAGCTCCAGAAATGCCAGCCTCACAGCTCATTGGGGAAGGTGGTGATGAGGAGGTTCCTTATTCTTTATTAAAATCTATCTCTAGGAAATACCACCACCCACCACATTGTTCAAAAGAGATGCAACCCTGAGCCTATTTCAGGAAACTTTCCCAGAGTGACAGGAAAGCCAGACTTGGCTTGGAAGGAACTAAGGGATAAAAGAGCCTTGTCTTTAAAGAGGCTTGTCTGTCCTGGAGATAAGCAAGTTCAAGGGAGCAGGGATGAGACTAGGTAAGACTACTGAAGTGGCCCGAATTTAAGGGAGTGCTCACTCTCAGGGTGATACAAGTGCAGGGTCAGCATTTGAGAGCCAGTGCCTCCTTAAATTTGGAGCCCTAGGTGTCTCACCCCAGTTCTGGCTGCTGTGGAGTGCCCCTGGGTACAGATGCTCGAAGGTAGCTACAGCAGCCAGAGGGCCTAGGGCTTCAAATTCCAAACTCAAAGCTCAACAGCCCACTCTCCCAGCTCCAATCTCAGCAGGTAATATAACAGCCACCATTACTGAACATTGTGTATGTGGTAAACACATACATTAGCTCACTTAAATGTGAATACCTTGTGAGGTCGTACTATTATTATCCCTGTTTTGCAGATAAGGAAACTAAGGCTTTGAGAGGTTAAAAGAAAGACTTCCCTGACTTCACATAGCTAGTAAGTGGCAGGTGAGATTAAAACCCAGAGCTCAGTGCACCAGCACACCATCATACCATGATATTTTAAAGCTGAGACTATTGAAATAATTTACTCTAGAGTCCTTCCAGCTCTCACAACTTCATCTGCAAAATTGGTGCCTAGCCTCTCTCTCCTGACCTCCAAGTCAGCATATCCAAGTGTCCATTTAACATGACGCTCAACCCAGTGCACCCCCAACTCCATCTTCCTCCCCATCCTGCAGTCCAAATCTCAGCCAATGGACCCCTTGCCCCTTACCACCCAGATCAGAAATATTGGGCGTCATCTCAGGCTGCTCCCTCCCCCATCACTCCCCACATCTGAGCAATCTGCAAGTCGTGTCAATTCCACATGGATCCAAATCCGTCCTTCCTTCCGTTCTCCTGGCCTCAGTTTCACCCACATCATTGATCGAGCACTTCTGTACCATATCCTTTGCCAGTGCCCAGGGGAGGCAGAGTGAAGAGATGGACACCCAGACAACTACCAACCACTTTGAGAAAGACAGGCAGAGAGGACCGAAAAGCAGAGTGGAAGGAGAAGACGACACTCTAGAGAGATCTAGAGACAAGCACCCTCCCGCCGCAAGTGAAGAATCAGCCTGGTTTACACACGGAGAGACCCCACCTCAGCCCACTCTCCACCTTGCATCCTACTGCCTGGCACAGGCCTTGGGAGCATAAGATGGTGCAGCCACAGTGAACAGCTCACCAAAGAGGAAGGCAAGACAAGCAGCTGCAGCAGCGGGGCGCCTGGCTCCAAAAGCCGAGTGAGTGTCCAGGGCCAATTGCTCGTTTGAGCCTGTTTCCTCACCTGCCGAAGAGGGACAATGATGGACCCTGTCGGTGTTGTTATAAGATTCAAATGAGATCATGTATGAAAGTGCCTGGCCCACCCTGGCACCAGGCTTTTTAAATAAGAGATTTATTTTCTACTACACACCTGGCATTTCTGGTATTAAACCAGGAAGGGAAGGAGAGAGGCAGAGCCACAGAAATGGTTTCAGCACCTGCGTGTATTCAGCCAGGTGCAGCAGAATGCTGCAGCTCTTCTCAGGCAGGAAACCAGGGCCACTGTCTCCCCTTCCCTTAGGGCTGAAGCCCCCCTCCAAAGACCCCTACCATAGCCTCCGGGGGTCGGGAGTAGGTTGTAGGAGAATGACTCTTACTACTTCCCTTGGCAGGCTGAAATTTTCTTGTACTATCAATTTTCCAGTCCATGTGTCAAGTCTGGGACACACGGTGTATGTTCAGTAAGTGATACTGAATGTGTGGTTGGCTGAGCTACTCTTGGGGAGAGTGGGGGCAGGGAGCTGGGCCAAAGGGGTGAGAACCCAGACTTTTCCAGTTCTCTGTGTCTGCCTGGCCCCCTCCTTTGGGCCTGCTTCCCGGAGCCAAGCAGGCCGGTGTCAGGGGGTGGCCCAAGGGCTAATCCTTGTTTTCAGCGTGGCTGGGCCCTCTTTTCACAGGCCCTGGGCCGGACGGGATGCGGCTGAGCATCCGGGCATAAGATGGCCAGTGAAGGCGGCCCCTTTCTCATGGGCCTGGATTCCAGGCGGCCCAGCGTCTGAGTGGAGCCCCTGGGGCGGGAGGAACACAGTGGCTGGGCTGGGCAGGCCTTTGTCTGACCATGCTGGGTGGATATTCAGGCTGGCAGGAGGGATTAATGGCCAGGGATTGGCCCTGGGGCCGGCCTTCCCACTGCCCTTTAGAGGCCAAAGGCCCAGGTCAGGGCACACAGTGTTGATGGCTCCCTAGATAGGAGTGGAAATTCCCACCCTGTCCAAAGCTGTTAGCATCAGCCCCCAAGGCTCCCTGCCCCCAGCCCCACCTCTGCAGAGGCACCATGAGCCAAGAGGGGCTTCGAGGCAAGGAGCAGAGGGTGGGGGCCAGAGCTTTCCAGCCACTCTGCCTGGGAGAGAGGGCTGAGGCTGAAAGTTACCTTGGGTCCTTGCTCCAAGATTCACAGCCCTAAGAGGGCCTCCAACTGCCTCTCCAGAGCTCTGGAGAAAAAGAGCTATGTTAACCCAGTGAGGGTCCAAAGGACCAGCCTGAGCTGTCACTAGGCCCTGAAAAGCTTCCTAGAATATTCTTCAAATACCCTAGTTTGACGGAGAAGTTACTGGCAACCCACTCCAGTACTCTCGCCTGGCAAATCCCATGGACGGAAGAGCCTGGTAGGCTGTGGTCCATGGGGTCTCTAAGAGTCAGACACGACTGAGTGACTTCACTTTCACTTTTCACTTTCCTGCATTGGAGAAGGAAATGGCAACCCACTCCAGTGTTCTTGCCTGGAGAATCCCAGGGACGGGGGAGCCTGATGGGCTGCCGTCTATGGGTTCGCACAGAGTTGGACACGACTGAAGCGACTTAGCAACAGCAGCAGCACCCTAGTTTGAGACCACTCTAGTCATTTATTCCTAAAGCCCTCCATCACAGCTGCCACAGAACCCGTAGCCCAGAGGCTGAAAAGGGGCTTAGGAACTCAAGGAATTCTTGGAGACACCCCCACCCCAGCCCTGACACCCAGGGATCCCAAGGGCTGCTTCAGGGCCTCCTCCCTCTTACCTTTAAGACCAGAGCTGCCCAAGATACTGCTCCTTCCTCAGAAGTCAGGGGCAGAGAGTTGTAGCCTGGCGAGGGGGCATGTTGGGTGCCCAGTCTGGGATGGCCTTTTCTAACCAGGCTGCTCCTGAACCAGAGATGAAAGGAGCAGCCCCAGCCTTACCCACAGAGCCTGAAGTCTGCAACACCCTCTGGGCTGAGTGGCCTACACCAGCCTCAGGAAATGGAACAGGGGCAGCAGGCCTGACTCTGGAGAGAGAGCATCAGAGAAGAACCCAGGAGGAGGCTGCCCCTCGTCATGTGTCTTCATTCCTCAAGCATGCTCATTCAGCAAATCCCAAGCACCTGTGTCTAGACTGTCCTAGGTGCTGGGTCAGTGATGAGTCAGACTGTCCTCTGGCTTCACTCTGCCCAGGAGAGGGCAGCCATGCAGCCACTGCCAATACAGGGTGGTCAGTGTGTGATACGGGCAGAGAAGGGATGGTAGAGGCACAGAAAAGGGAGCCCACGCAGCCTGGCAAAGCCAGGCCTCCTGGAGAGGGTAGAAGTCCAGCTGCAGGCGGGCAGGCCCAGGCTGGATGAGGGCTCATTCTCTGTGCACCCACCTCATCTCATCACTGCACTTACTGAATTTCCATGCATCTGTCTCCCGCATTACGGGTACCGTGTCTCACTCATATTTGAATCCCTGGCACTTAGTATAGTGCCTGGTACAAGCTGATAGGGGATAAATGTGAATCAAATGGTCAGAAGGATGGCTAAGTACTGGGACAAGAAAATCGCGGATGCAAAGACGAGAGCATATAGTCCATTCTGGGAAGTGCAAGACTTTCAGTATTTTTCTACTAAAAATGAGATGAGCCCAATATCCATGACAACGTAATTGGGCAAAGAATTTGCAAAAGAATAGATACATGTATATGCATAACTGAATCACTTTGTTGTATACCTGAAACTGACACAACATTGTTAATCAACTCTGTGCTCCAATATAAAATAAAAAGTTAAAAAAACTAGATGAGCTAAATACCTGTAAAATTCTTAGGACACTGCCTGACACATCAATACTGCTTGTTAGCTATTTTAACTTTTTTAAATTATTATTTCAATAAAGCTTTATTTGCTTATTTTAGTGAAAACATTGAACTTTTGGTGTTTTGAATACATTTGTTAATAGAACATAGGTCTTGGTAAGTGGTGCCTATGGCTATAACAGTTTTTCTAAGATGAACAAAATATATTTTTCTGACAAAATTTTGTGAAAAAGAAAAAAAGTTATGAACCAAATAATAATCAGTATTGTAAATCATATCAAAATAAGCACATCAACAATGCGATGAAAAAAATCACTTGGTCTTTTAGTAAACGTTTGTTATCTAAAAACATTATGAACTGTTTTTTGTTGTTACTATTATTGTTTATTGTGGCTAGTGTAGAGCATCGGGGTACTGAGACAGAGAAGATTAGTGGAGTCAGATTATAGATGACTTTATTTGCCAGGCTTCAGAGATTACATCTTTCTAGAGACAACAGGAAGGCTTGGAATATTTTTCAGCAGCGGAGTGACAAGGTCAGATCCGTTGTTTAGATCAGTGTGACAGCAGATGGACTGAAGAGGGAAGGGGCATGTGGCTAAGAGACCAGGCAGCTAAGGCTTAGCATATGATGCTGTGTGAATCGAGGCTGCAGTTCTGGGGAAGCAGCAGACTCTTCATACCCATTTACTCCTCACCAGGGCAGAGGGGGCCTCCAGTGTCCATCTCAGAGAGTGCCTTAAACGCCAGCTTTGTCACACATCCAGGAGCTGGCCATCCCCCTCCACGCCTTTCTCTCCCTCTCTGACCACCTCCACTCACTAAGATCCATTAGCTCTCTGAGGTTTGTCTCAAGGACTCTCTTCTCTTGTCCCTCTGTCTCAGTCCTCATTAAGACCAGCATCAGCTCCCACACTGCCGACTGCAGTGGCCTACTGGCTGGGCTCCGTACCTCCCACTCAGATCCCTTCTATCCTCAGCAGCTAGAGAAGGGCCTCATCGGTTGAACTTGGTAGGTGTCTCCCCACCAGCTCAAGAATCAGACCGAGTCCCTAACCCGGCTGGCGATGGCCACACCACCTGACTCCCCCGAGGCCCCACTGCCTATTTCTCCGCTGTCTCCCTGCGCTCTGCTTCCCCCTGAGCACACACGTGTTCTTTACAGACCCACTGTCAGTAGAGTGCCAGGTCCTCTCCCACTCTGAGCCTTTGTTGGCCAAATTGAGCAAACCGCTTTGCCATCTTGGCTACAAAGGCAGTCTCATTTACTTCTCCAGTCAGCCCCTTAATCTCCTAAGATCCTAACTAACAGGAAAGTCCATCTTTCTCTCTGAAAGATTCCACCCAGCCTGCCCAGTGGACCCCTCCTTGTCCTCTGAGAACAGTTCACAGAAGATAGGGCTTCCCTGGTAGCTCAGCTGGTAAAGAATCTGCCTGCAATGTAGGAGACCCTGGTTCGATTCCTGGGTCAGGAAGTTCTCCTGGAGAAGGGATAGGCTACCCCCGCTAGTGTTCTTGGGGGCTTTCCTGGTGGTTCAGTTGGTGAAGAATTCGCCTACAATGCTGGAGACCTGGATTCAGTGCTTGGGTTGGAAAGATCCCCAGGAGTAGGGCATGGCAACCCACTCCAGTATTCTTCCCTGAAGAATCCCCATGCCAAGAGGAGCCTGGCAGGCTGCAGTCCATGGGGTCGCAAAGAGTCAGACACGACTGAGCGATTAAGCACAGCACACTGAAGATAACCATTTTATCCTCTGGAAAACCTTCCCCAGTTTCTCCTTCCCTTCTGCCAGCGCCCCTGGCCCAACTGAGCCTTCAGACTTGCTCTGCATCTGTGTTCCTCTGTGCCCAATTCATCCTTGGACCCTGTGCCAGGCCACAGAGCTGCCCAGCTCAGGGAGCTTTGCTGAGTGACTGACTGACTACCTCACTGAATGAATGAACAAACCACCACAAATGTCTGGAATGGCAACAGATCCGGGCACCTGATTTCCAGCTGGGAACCTGCCTCCAGCCCTTGCTGCCTCTCTGCTCAGCTTCGTGACTCTAGGCTGAGACACCCCCACGCGATCCTTGCCTCGGCTGGGTCCAGACTTGATTCAGGCTCAGCCCTGAGGGTGCAATTCCAGCCACTACTAAACCACACACCCGGCATCTGAAGTATGTTCCATATCATTTGGGGCTGTCAGTGTTCTGCCATCCTCCTCACCCTCAACCTAGGCAGTTTCAGGGCTCTCATGCCTCCCTGCTTCTCATTTCCAGGGTAGCTGACAGGGAGCAGTGCTGTCAGCTGATGAGCCAAGGGAGCCTGGGCTGGAAAAGAGCAAGTTAGACTCCGCTGCTCATTTGCTATGTGAGCCTGAGCAAGTTGCACAACTCCTGTGGCCCATGTTAGACACACAAACCCCCAGGGCCTGAAGAGGGTCTGGGCCAATGATCCCCAACCTAGAGGCCCTTTAGCCAAAACAAGGCATCTGGAGACCACGTGGCACCCTGTGCTGTCTGTAAAGAGGATGCACAATGTGTCTCTCACACAAGTATGAATGTTTTGCAAATGGATGTGGAAGCTGCTGTGACTGAGAAAAACCCACAGGGCAAAGCTTTGTAGTCGTTTTAATTTTTAATCCATCACTTCAGTTCAGTTCAGTTCAGTCGCTCAGTCGTGTCCGACTCACGCCAGGCCTCCCTGTCCATCACCATCTCCCAGAGTTCACTCAAACTCACATCCATCGAGTCGGTGATGCCATCCAGCCATCTCATCCTCTGTCATCCCATTTTCCTCCTGCCCCCAATCCTTCCCAGCATCAGAGTCTTTTCCAATGAGTCAACTCTTCACATGCAGTGGCCAAAGTATTGGAGTTTCAGCTTTAGCATCATTCCTTCCAAAGCTTTAGCATCATTCCTTCCAAAGAACACCCAGGGCTGATCTCCTTTAGAATGGACTGGCTGGATCTCCTTGCAGTCCAAGGGACTCTCAAGAGCCTTCTCCAACACCACAGTTCAAAAGCATCAATTCTTCAGTGCTCAGCCTTCTTCACAGTCCAACTCTCACATCCATACATGACCACAGGAAAAACCATAGCCTTGACTAGACAGACCTGAGTCGGCAAAGTAATGTCTCTGCTTTTCAATATGCTGTCTATGTTGGTCATAACTTTCCTTCCAAGGAGTAAGCGTCTTTTAATTTCATGGCTGCAGTCACCATCAGCAGTGATTTTGGAGCCCAAAAAATAAAGTCTGACACTGTTTCCACTGTTTCCCCATCTATTTCCCATGAAGTGATGGGACCAGATGCAATGATCTTTGTTTTCTGAATGTTGAGCTTTAAGCCAATTTTTTCACTCTCCTCTTTCACTTTGATCAAGAGGCTGTTTAGTTCCTCTTCACTTTCTGCCATAAGGGTGGTGTCATCTGCATATCTGAGGTTATTGATATTTCTTCCAGCAGTCTTGATTCCAGCTTCTGCTTCTTCCAGCCCAGCGTTTCTCATGATGTACTCTTTAATCCATCAGTGAATATTAAAAGAACAACTGCTGTCATATGGGGCGGCAGAGAGGTATTTGTTAATCCCCATTCTCAAACTACCACTTTAGTCCAATATGCCTTCTTCACAGTTTTGTATATTGAGGTCCAGGAAGGAAAGAGGCTTGCCTAAAGTCTCAAAGCAAGTCAGTGCAAAGCCAGAAATGGAGCCTAGGTCTCTGACCCCCAACTCCTCCTTCTCTGCATTTATTCAATGGTATTTATTAGCACCTGCCTGTGCGGGACTCTTCCCTGGGCACCAGGGAGCCAGTGATGGAGACCCACCATCCTAGCCGCAGGCACTGACATTCTGTCAGGGAGAGGTGACATTGAACAAAGACTTTATCCTAACTCCTCAAAGGAGCCTGGGAGGACTGGAATCAGGAAGTGATGTGATAAGATTCCTGTTGTCTAAGGCAATGGCACCCCACTCCAGTACTCTTGCCTGGAAAATCCCATGGATGGAGGAGCCTGGAAGGTTGCAGTCCATGGGGTCGCTGAGGGTTGGACACGACTGAGCGACGTCAATTTCACTTTTCACTTTCATGCATTGGAGAAGGAAATGGCAACCCACTCCAGTGTTCTTGCCTGGAGAATCCCAGGGACAGGGGAGCCTGGTGGGCTGCCGTCTATGAGGTCGCACAGAGTCGGACACGACTGAAGCGACTTAGCAGTTGCAATGTGGATGATAGACCAGAAGGGTTTTATCATTTAGGATATTATTTAGGATGTTTTGGGCTACAGGTACAGAAAAACTCAACTCAGAGTGATCTGTGCTGTAGGGAAATATGTTTTCTCCCTGACAAGGTCAGAGATAGAATGCTGTTAGGGCTCTGGCTCTCCTCTGTGATTCTCTTGGCTCTGCTGTCCCTCATGGATTGGCTTCGTTATCAGGCTGGTGATTGGATAATTACAGCACCCAGAACTACAGCAGTGATTTGCAAGTATCCTATGCTTTTCTTAGGAGAGGAAAGCTCCCCTCCCCATACCCCAGTGTCTCCTCAGCTCTCATTTACCAGAACTGGATCACTTCCCCACTCCTAAAACAATCACCGGGAGAGAGGAATGCTAGGTTTGACTAGGACTAATCAGTACCTAGGTGGTGCTAGTGGTAAAGAAGCCACCTGCCAATGTAGAGGATATAAGAGACGTGGGTTTGATCCCTGAATCGGGGAGATCCCCTGGAGGAGGGCATGGCAACCCGCTCCAATATTCTTGCCTGGAGAATCCCATGGACAGGGGAGCCCAGTGGGCTACAGTCCATAGAGTCACAAAGAGTCAGATCTGACTGAGGCTACTTAGCATGCATGCATGCAATCGGAACCTACCCACCCCCAGAACTGGGAATGAATCACTTTCCTATGAACAGGGTTGCTGTGGAGAAGAAAGTGGGTACTGAAAACAAACAGATTCCCTTAGGAAGGAGGGAAGGACAAAGACAGATATAAAGAGAAGCAAGAAGGCTGGAAGCCCAGCCTCGAGTCCACTGAAAAGAGCAGTTTCCATACAGCACTCGCCGCACTGCATCATACAAGACACTCACAGATGTCTGCTTACGCACCAGGCTCTCGGCTCCTTGAAGGCAAGGCCTGGAATTCAACCTCTTGTGGATCTAGGCACTGGAATCACCAAAGAGGAAGAGGAGTGGTTATAAAAGCCAATGTATTCCAATAGCAGGAAGCACAGGCTCCCATCTGAGAAGGGCCCCAAGCAGGGACCAGGGGAGATCACCCTGTGGCCCGTCACCTGGCTGGGTGAGCTGGGGCCATCATTTTGGCCTCCCTGAGCCTCAGTTTCTCCTTTAGAGACCTGGGAGAGGATGTTCTTGCTGTTTAGCCACACTCAGCTCCCACAGTCTTCCATCTCTATCAGCATGGATGCGCCAGTGGGTGGGGGATGAGTGAGGAGGGGTTAAACCAAAGGGAGCAGAGAGAGACGGCAGGTGCAAAGACTAGAACTGGAGTGCTGGAGCTGGTCGACCAGCTGGTGAGGTTAGTGAATCTCCTCCCAGCACTGCCCTCAGTGACATGGTAGTTTGAAATTGGCCACAGTGGGAGGTTTTGCACCAGAAATTGGCAAATGCTACAAATCAGAACCTACTCCCCTCTATTTTGTGCCCCCCGATACCCCAAATCCAGCTGTTAAACATTCAGCAGCCCACCAATTGGCAAAGCTCCAGTGATTAAAATAATAAAGCTCAGATAAGGCTGAGATTCTTCTTTGTGGCTCTCAGGGGGCTCCAGGAGGGAGGGCTTAGAGGGCAGGGCCTAGGAGAGGGTGAGGATCAGGCACTGACCTGTGGTCTCTCTAGGAGCCGTTATCTCACACTCCTGGAACTCTGTGTCTGTATCCACCACTAAGCCAAGAGTCTTACAGGACATCCCTAACACAGTAGGTCTGTGAACCAGGCCTGACCATCGCCATCATTCTATCCTGAGTTCCAATACTCAGTTCATACTATTTGATTTAGTAACTCCCCTGCTAGGAATTCACCACGAAGGATGTGCTCAACAAATGAAGTTTATTCAAGGATGGTCATTCACTGTATTATTTATAATAGGGGAAAATCTGAACCTACTGTCTTGCAGTAGGTTGGGTCTATTCCTGAAAACATTTGGCAAGTAGTGAAAGAAGAACATTTTTGAGGACTTTTTAAGGACATGAGGAAATATTTATGATATAATGTTAAATATAAAAAAACAGCATGTAAAAGTTATATAGTACAATACCAATGTTTGTGTATGTGTAGATACATGGAAAAAGAATGGGAAGAAAATGCACCACCATAGCAAAAGCTTTATCTCTAGAAAATAGATTGGGGTGATTTTTTTTCTTTTTTTCTAATTTTTTAGAAGTTAAAACTATAAACATTATTTGCCAAGTTGTGCTCTTAAGACATATGCATTTTGCTGTGTTTACATGTGCTAATGCTCCAGTAAATTTTTTTTTAAATTTCTACATATTTGATACACCAGAATCCAACAGCAGTTGCCACAGGCAGCAGGAAGACAGTGTGATTATCAAGCAGGAGCGAGAGAGGGAGACTTTATCCCTTTTCCATTTGCATCCTTTGAACTTAGATCATATGAGTGTATCACCTATTTGAAGATGGATTGATTAAATTTCAAAAAAAACAGATAATAAGCATGTGTGGGTTCATTAACAAGAGGAAAAATATTAATTTCCAAAACCATTCCGTTTACAGATGAAGGAGTGAAGGCTAGCAGAGGTTGGGGTACTGCCCAGAGTCACCCAGCCAGGAGACAGTTCCAAGCCCAGGGCCCCAGGGGCAGCTGCTGCTGGGTGGGTCTGGGGCTTTGAGTTTACAAATTACTGCCTCCCTATAGGGTCATGACTCATTATAGATGCAGAAGCTGAAAATACTTAAGCTTAGCGTCCACCTCCCTCACCCCACTGCTTCTCAGGTGGTGCCGTGGTGAAGAACCCACCTGATAAAACAGGAGATGCAAGAGATGTGGGTTTGATCCCTGAGTTGGGAAGATCCCCTAGAGGAGAAAATGGCAACCCACTTCATCATTCTTGCCTGGAGAATCCCGTGGACAGAGGAGTCTGGCAAGCCACAGTCCATAGGGCCACATAGAATCAGATGTGACTGAGTGACCGAGCGGACACACCGTCACCCCACTGTCACCTAGAGAGTTGGCTCCCAGCATCCCACCTGGCACCCTTCTCCCCCGACCCTACCCCCGGTGGGCAGTGGCCATGTCCACAGCAGTCTGTGGAAATTCCCCTAGGCTGCTTTAATGAGACCCAGAAGGGCAATCACTTTGCCCACCCCAGGCTACCCTATGTCTCCCTAAGGACTAGAATCCAAGGAGGAGTCCAGAAGCGTGGGCGGGAAGAAGGAAGGGCTCTCCTAGAGGCGAGAAGCAAGAAGCAGCATCTGGAAGAGTTTCTGCTTTGGCATGTTTAAGACAATAACTGCATATTTTCTCCAGGGTGCGTTGTGAACCACTGTTGCTCAGAATGTAATGAGTATGTTTCCTACAAGGTGGGGATGTTTACACTCCTCCCAGGCCTGCCTGGGCTGCTCTTCTGTCATCTGCTTGGCCGTAGGTTCCAGGCCTTCCTATTTTTAGATGGATCCAGCAGCACTGGGACCAGCCGCTGAATGCAGCTGTGAGTGTGGCTTTCATGATGGTACCAAGGATCAGTGGAGCAGCTTACTAGGGGAAGCATCCTTCATTCCAGTGCTTTACTGTGGTCTAACGTCACTTCTTTTCATCTGTGTTCAAAGACTTTACCCTGGGGATTTTACAAGCTTTAAAAAAAAAAAAAAAGAGTTTTTTCTTGTTCTCCCAGAAGTTAAATGGGTGGAAAATACAAATAAAAGGTCAACTCCTATGTTCCCTGCCCTCTGGCCCTAGGCAGCCACTTTCTCTCATTCTCCTTTGGGCCCTTTACAAGCCAGGTTCTTCTGCCTGGAGGGCCCTTCCTCCTCTCTCCACATCCACCCCTCTCTGAAAAACTCAGCTCATGACACCTCCCCCAGGAAGCCTTCTAAATGGGGATACGTCTCCTTCTCTGACTTCCCCACAGTGTTTGTGCTTCCCTTTCCCAAAGCCATTACCTCACTCAGTACTAAAATGCTTGCCTAACTCCCTCCCCTGCCTAACTCTGTGAGTCTTAAGAAGAAGCGATGGGAATTACTCCTTTACCAAGAGTCTGTGTCGAACATGGGACCAGGGACAGAATAGATGCACAAGTGATACTGACTGATTAATTGATAGAAAGAATAAATCCATGAACATAGTAATGGAGCACCAGAGATCAAGGGGGCATCAGCCCCATCATTTTACAGATAAGGATAGTGAAGCTTAGAAAGGGAAGGGAGAAGGCATGATCAGGAGCCACTGGTTGCAAACGACAGAATACCAAGTCAAACTAACTTAAGAAAAACAAGGCGGGTGTAGTGGCTCATTAATCATGGCAAGGATGAAACTGGATTTAGGGATGTCAGGACCAAGTAGTCAAATATCCTCTCTACGTCAGCATCACACAAGGTTGAGACCTGGCTGTTGGCAAGCCCCAGTCTCTCACAGTTCTACAAACAGAGATGAAAGAGCTGCACTTGGAAAAAATCCAGCCCCTCACTCTCCAACCTCTGTGACTTTGTGTAGTTCTACCAGCCAGGTGACTCAGTGGTAAAGACTCCGCCTGCCAATCCAGGAGACATTAGAGACATATGTTTGATCCCTGGGTTGGAAGATGCCCTGGAAGAGGAAATGGCAACCCACTCCAGTATTCTCGCCAGGAAAATCCCATGGACAGGGGAGCCTGGTAGGCTACATGGGGTCGCAAAAGAGTCTGACACGACTGAGCAACTGAGTACACACACACACACACCAGCCTAGGAGCCCTTCCATCCAATCTCAGCCCAGCTCAAAGCCACCTTAACCCAAAGCCTTTTCTGCCACCACCCAACCCCCAAAATGTAATCCAGGCTTTCTTTATGTGGTTCCCACTTGGACCCTCTACTGTGTAGTTTACATAGTAATTATCTGTGTAAGTATCTGTTGCCCCCACTAGAATGTGAGCCCTGAGGCCAGGATTCAGATCTGATTCATTGCTTATCTATTGCCCACAAGTGGAGTTGGCCCCCAGTACGGGAAAGTTTGCTACATACCTGAGGGTAGCCATCGTCCACGCCAACCATGGGAAGAAGTGGTTTGCTGCCTCCTTAACCTCCCGCCCCCACTTACCAATCAAGAGAGAGAGCAAGATGTGAGGGAGCAGGGAGTTCGTCCTCCCATGGAGGGCTGTGGAGTTGGGAGCTGTGTGGGGCTATGTGTGCGGGCGTGTGTGTGCACATGTGTATGTGTGCACGGGTCTCTGCTGGGAGCTCTCTCTAGGTTGTCAGTCAAGGAGGGCTCCCCCCAAAGCGGGGCAGTTGGCAGCAGTAGCTGCGTTGCTAGCTATGGTGGCCACCCCTGGCCCCAAGCTTCACTCTAGTCACAGGGTCTTCTGTTGGGCTAGCAGGCATCAGGCCTGGAGGCTGATGGAAGACGTAGTCAATAGCTTCAGAGCCAACCCCACTTGGCTCAGAGCCCAGGAGGGGCTGGGGCTCAGCAGAAATCAACCTAATCTTCTGTCCCATGATGCCCCCAAAGATCCTGTTCATCTTTGTTAACCTGCAGTTGACAATCAGATTAATTAGATGCTTCCCTTCCTCACACTGCTCCCCAAGGCTTGTGAGCGGCCCAGAGAGGCGGCGGAGCAGCCGCATGAAAAAGAGACTGGATGCTGAAAGTCTGGACAAAGAGGAAAGGGGCCAGAGATGAGCTGGCCTCTCTGAGCACCTACAGATTCCAGCTCTGACCAGCACTTCTTCCCTTCCTCCCAAGAGGCCTAGCTGTCCCTTCTCCAGCACGTAGACGTGGATCCTGGTGCTCTGGCCCTGAGGTGGCTTGCCCCAGGGTGAGTGGCTGTGAAGAGGCAGAGCGGGAACCTGAACCCAGTTTGTCGATGGCCGCCCTCTTGTCATGGAATCCTGTCATCTTTAGAGGGTCTAGAAGTGGTACCCCGAGCTTCTCCAGCACCTTTTCTTCCCAAAGCTTCATGCCCCAAATCCTCATGACGCTACACGTCCAATACTCTCACAAGCAGAATTTTTATGCCGGCTTTCTGCCAGTCGGCCTGCCTGGCCCTTTGTCAAGTCACCCCCATTCTACCTGCCATGTGCTCACCAGCATTTACTGCAGTCGTGTCACTTGGCCCTACAGGCGTGTGCCTGCGTGCTCAGTCATGTCCGACTCTTGGCGACACCACGGACTGTAGCCCACCAGGCTCCTCTGTCTATGGGATTTTCCAGGCAACAATACTGGAGTGAGCTGGCGATTTTTTCATCCAGAGGATCTTCCCACCTCAGGGATCAAACCCACATCTCCTGTATCTCCTGCATTGGCAGGAAAATTCTTTACAACTGAGCCACCTGAGAAGCCCGTCCTATAGGTGACCATTTGCCTAATGTCTGCCTCTGCCACCAGACTCTGAGTCCCATGAGGGGAGGGGCTATTATCTTTTTCGCTGCTGTCTCCCCATTGTTCATTCACTCAACAGAACGTAGTGCTCTGGCCCTGAAGTGACCTGCCCCAGGGTGAGTGGCCGCGAAGAGACAGAGCGGGGACTTGAACCCAGTTTGCTGACGGCTGCCCACTTGTCAAGGAGTCCTGTTGCCTTTAGCGGGTCTAGAGGTGGCTTTCCATGAGCTAGGGCCTGCCTGTGTTCCCCCCTTGGCGTCTCCCCTCCCCTCCCCTCCCATCCTATAGCTCAGATGTTGCCAGTGGGCACAGCAAGATTCCTCTCTCCTCCTTGAGGTCCTCCAGCTGAGCCTCGGGGATGTTGGGCCCTCTGGCACTTGGCCTGCCTTCCTCAGGCAGTACCAGTGACAAGGAGGCGCAGGAGCAGGCTTTCAAGAAAGCAATGTGGTCAGGCACTAGGAGTGATATTCGGTTGGGCCAGGAGGCTGCTGAGGGTGGCAGGCTCTCTGTGGGCACGGTCCTGGATTCCAGGGAGCCAAGGCCAAGGCAGGCCAAGAATTCCTTGCCTTAATTTTTTGCCTCTAATTCCTCCCAGAAATGAGGCGTGTCAGTCCTCAAATTCTTGGGTTTTTACGAGGCGATTATGGTGATTACTGTAAATCTCCCGTGTGTTGTTTTCAAAGGGGCAATTAAGTGGAGGAACCAGGCACCATTTTCATTTCTCATTAAATGATTAGGGTTTGTTTGGCAAATCCCAACATCTGTGGCTAGAGGCAGGCTCTGCTGAACTTGACTTGGGCAGCGTACGGCCTCCACACACAATAAGCATCCAGCACTTCCCTTTTGCCCTGGCTTCTCCTGGCGTGAAGGAATTGGAAGGAATCCTCTCATTGTGCAGATGAGGAAACTGAAGCACAGGATGGGGAACTCGCCCACTAATACTGCACCACTAGCAAGCTCTAGAGCCTGGTCCTGCCTCCCAGAGTAGGTCTCCAGGCAGTGCACCATGCTTCCATCTAAAGAAGGATTTTTCGATAAGCTTGTACCCACTGAGGCAACTTCTGGAAGGAACAGTGAGGGCTCCTTCTTTAGCATAGGGTCATCTCCCCACCTGATTCTTCTTTCTCCTAGAACAACCATCACATCAACAAGTAGAGCAGACACTGTTGGCTGCCCACACAATAGTGATTCCCAGCCTCCTATTCTTTTGCTGGCCTCCCGCTAAAGAGGCTATACCCAGCCTGTCTTGTGGTTAGGAGAGGCTGTGTGACCCAGTTCTGGCCAACTGAGAATATGGGGGATTCTGCTGGGAGACTTCTGGGTAGATAAAAGTCAAAGTCACTTAAGGAGAAAGGCTTTGCTCCATTCTCACTCTGTCATGTCTGCGTTTAGATGTGGTTGTTTGCAATGATGCTCATAGCTGAGGCAGCCACCTTATAACTTGAGGCAACAGGCTGGAGGAGGGAAGCCAACTGTTCTGCTATGTAATAAATTACCTCCCCAAATTCAGAGCCTTAAAACAACAGTTTCATATTATCCCCCGCCATTTGGTAGATTAGCTGGGCTCGAATAGATGGTCCCTTGAGGTCCCTTCTGGCAGAAGCTAGGCCGGGAGGCATCTACAGGCTCACCTG
Organism: Budorcas taxicolor; assembly: GCF_023091745.1. Lineage (NCBI taxonomy): Eukaryota > Metazoa > Chordata > Mammalia > Artiodactyla > Bovidae > Budorcas > Budorcas taxicolor. The sequence continues at coordinate 98,976,761 of NC_068912.1, forward strand.
GGCCAGACGTCCTGGATGGCTCTCCCACATAGCTGGCGGTTGCTGCTGGATGTCCAGTGAGAGCTCAGACAGGACTCCTGACCAGGACACCTGCACAGGGCCTCTTCATGGGGGCCTGGGTGGTTCCCAGTGTGGATGTCCGCGAGCGTTTCAAGCACTAGCTAAGCATTTTAAGAGGCCCAGACAGATGCCGCAAGGATTATGACCTAACCTTCGAAGTTCAAAATGTCATTTCCACTACATTCTATGGGTTAAGCTAGTCACTAAGGCCAGCACAGATTCAAGTGGAAGAGAATTAGACTCCATCTCTTCATTTAAACTTTATTGAAGTATAGTTGATACACAACATTGTTATTAAATTTGCTGTACAGCAAAGTGACTGTTATATATATATATATATATTCTTTTCTATTATGGTTTATCACAGGATATTGAATATAGTTTCCTGTAGGGAACTATACAGTAGGACCTTGCTATTTATCCATCCTATATATAATAGTCTATATAGGAGCCAGGTCCTATATATATTACACCTGTTAATCTCACAGTTTCAGTCCTTCCCTCTCCTCACCCCACTCCCCCTTGGCAACCAGAAGTCTGTTCTCTGCGTCTGTCAGTCTGTTTCTGTTTCATAAATATGTTCATTTGTGGTGCATTTTAGATTCCACCAAGAAGTGATATCATATATTTGTCTTTTCTTTCTGACTTACTTTGCTTAGTATGATCATTTCCAGGCCCATTCATGTTGCTGCAGATGGCATTTTGTCCTTTTTATGGCTATTTTCAGCTCTTGATGAACTCATGGCAGGGTCACACGCAGAAGAGCAAGGGGCATGGAAGACATTACTGCTTCCATCTTCGGAAAATGTAATCTGCCACACCCACACCCTGAGGGTGATTATGCGGAAGAGGGAAAGAATCATGGTCCTTGTTACCTATGAGCTACCTCATAGTCTCTAGACTTGAGTGAATAAATAATGTTCTAAAGGCTTAAGCCATAGTGAGTTGGATTTTCTGTCTAAGTCCAAAGCAAGAAGCAAACATGATCAGGAAAGACTTTCTGGAGAAGGTGGGGCTTAAACTGGACATTTCAAAATCATTTCAAACTCTTAGACTTTGGTACCAGATACTCCTAGGTCTGAGTTCAGGTTCTGGATTTACTACTAGCTATGTGATTCAGGGACTTCCCTGGTGGCTCAGATGGTGAAGCATCTGTCTACAGTGCAGGAGACCTGGGTTCAATCCCTGGGTTGGGAAGATCCCCTGGAGAAGGAAATGGCAATCCACTCCAGTACTATTGCCTGGAGAATCCCATGGTTGGAGGAGCCTGGTAGGCTACAGTCCATGGGGTCCCAAAGAGTCAGGATACAACTGAGCGACTTCACTTTCACTTTTCATGTGATTCTGAGTAAGTTAGCCTCTGTGAGTTTCAATTCCCTCATTTGTACACTAGGAATGATAACACTTGCTCTAAGTTCATTCTGAGAATTAAATGAGATGATACCTAGTAAGAGCTTAGTATGAGACCGGACACATAGTAAGTGGTCTGTAAGTGTTTTTTATCATCATTATTTTATCATGTTATTGAGATGAGGAAGAGAAACCCAGCTTGCTCTGTGTGGTTCCTGACATCATTGCTGAGGCTATTGAGGGGACACATCAGGAAAGCACTTTGTGAGGGACATAGCTGCCTCTGGGAGTGCCCATCTTCCACCTTTGGGGGCACAGGCAGAGCTGAGGGGCCCTGTGAGGGAGGCTGCAGAAGGGCTTCTGCGTTGGGAGAAGACAGACTGCCCCTTAGAGCTCAGTGAGGAGGAAGAGGAGCTGATGGGAGGGGCCTGGGTGGGACCCTGGGCAATCAGCTTTAGAGTAGTTGGTGAGGCCTTCCTCTATGGAAACCGGCCCAAGTTGGGACAGGGAGCCGTCCTCTGCAGGTGTGGTGACCAATTTGTTCCAGTTTGCGCATGTCCTTCCTGTCTTAGCACTGAAAATCATCTGGAGAGCCACCCAGTACAGTGCAAACCAGGCTGGCTGGTCAGCTCCTTCTGCAGGGGGTCCTCCGGCTGGAGCACACCAGGACTTAGGGAGTCCTCCTTGGGGAGGCCTGGGATGCAAAGCCACTTCCGGGGCAACCTGGCTTTACAGTCTCTAAGCCAGGGACAACAACAACCCCTCGGCCATCACAGGCTGCGCATCCAGGCCTGGGGGCAGGGGGTGTAGTGCAGAGAAGTGGCAGCCGTTCTCCAGCCATAGTTGGCTGGTCTCAGTCCTCTGTGCGCGTACCCGCGCGCATGCGCACACATGCACTCAGGCGTGTCCGACTTTGCAAACCAATGGACTGTAGCCCACAGCATTTTTCTGTCAGTGGGATTCCCCAGGCAAGAACACTAGAGTGGGTTGTCATTTCTTCCTCCAGGGGATCTTCCCGACTTATGATCGAACCACATCTCATGTCGCCTGCATCGACAGGCAAGATTCTTTACCAATGGTGGGAAGCCCTCAGTTCTCCGGGAGAGATACATCTGTGCTATTATCACCAGTGGGATCATTTTAGCACCTCAAGGCATGGAAGATACACACTTAGGCCTGAGATACAGCTTCCCTATGCTAAGTCCTAGAACTGAGATCCCACCATTTCCTTGCTTTTTTTTTTTTTTTTTCTGGCCACACCACAAGGCATGTAGGATTTTAGTTCCCCAACCAGGAACTGAACCCGTTGCGCCTCACAGCACAAGCATGAAACCCTAACCACTGGACTGCTAGGGAAGTCCCCCAGCATTAGGTCCCAACCAATGGGACTGTGTTCTCTGAAGTTCTGACAGGCTACCTCAGTACTCTGAGGTGTACAGTCCTTTCCTAAGGAGGAGCCTTGAAAGGTCAGAAAGAGGCGCCTGGGGCCAGGGGAGGACAGAGCGAGCACAGGAGACATACTTGGAGGGCCTCACAGCTGGGTCAGTGCTATCATCAGCTGGATAGTGAGAAAGAGCTTTGGGGTGACATATCCCCGAGGACGATAAATTGACTGTTTGTTTTATCCCCCTTTTTCTTGAGAGAATTTTAAGTGACTATTAAGGAATATAAAGGATGTAAACCCACAACAATAAAGGTAATGGGTGAGGCAACCTTAGTAGACAGACATTACAACAAATTTCAGGACAGCAGAGAGCAGATGGAGGGGCACTGATGCAGTGAGCAGAGAAGGCCTTGGGACAGTGCACGGAGGGGAAGATACAGTGAAGGAGTGAGGCAGCGTGACTTGCAGATTAATTGAAAGTCTACACTGAACAGTATCTCCCTAACTTTGAGCACAGAGCACCAAGAGATCAGGGTCTACTCTCCAGGGGGAGAGCGGGGGGCTTCTGGGACAATCTAACATTCCCATGTTCTGGCATCAGGGTTGGGAGTGGAGGAAGTCCACTGCTATAGACTGACCGACTGCCCAATCAACTTGAGGCATACAGACTGATTAGCAGCTCTTTAGTACTTCATTTGTAAATATGAATGGATAGCCAAAGATTGCCACACATTTGAGGAAAGCCACCAAACTGAGAGAGAGTAAGACAAACATATGAGCCCAAAGGAAATTAAAGTAATGCAAGGAGAAGAAAAGAACTAAAAAAAAGGAAAAGTTTCACACCCTTAATAGCATCCTCGTGGAGATGCAAGGAGATAGTATATTCATAAAATAAAAACTAGATGGCATGAAGAAAAAAGAAACCACCAGAGTAGAAAAGAGAGCTCTTGAAAATGTAAATATATATTTTAAATTTTAATAGGTTTTGATGTTTTCAAGTTGAAATTTCTCAGAGAGTGAAATAAAAAGATAGGGAGGTAGTAAATATGAGGGAAAATATGACACACAAAGGACCAATACAAGAAGTTAAAAATCCAACAGATAGGAATTCTAGCAAAAACAGATAAAAATGGAGAAGAGAAATTACTTAAAAGTCACCTAAGAAAATTTCCCATAAACAAAGTTCACAAAACCTCCGTACTTTTTATAGCTTTATTTTCTTTGTTTTTCACTATGCTGGGTCTTCATCGCTGCACAGGCTTCTCTGTACTTGCAGCGAGTGGAGGCTGCTCTCAAGTTGCAGCGGGCGGGCTTCTCATTGCAGTGGCTTCTCGTTGTAGGCATGGGCTCTAGGGCACGTGGGTTTCAGTAGCTGTGACTTGTGGGCTCAGTACTTGTGGTTCCCAGGCTCTAGACCACAGGCTCAATAGTTGTGGCACACGGGCTTAGTTTCCCACAGTATATGGGATCTTCCACAGGATCTAACCCGTGTCTCCTGCATTGGCAGGTGGCTTTTTTTTTTTTTTTTTTTTTTACCACTGAGCCACCAAGGAAACCCCAAGCCTCCATATTAAAAGAGCACAATATGTGCCCCCCAAATGAGTGAAGTGGTCTGCACTCAGATACCATATCCTGAAACTTTTAAAGTGAAAGAAAGTGAAAGTGAAGTCACTCAGTCGTGTCCGACTCTTTGCGACCCATGGACTGTAGCCAACCAAGCTACTCCGTCCATGGGATTCTCCAGGCAAGAATACTGGAGTGGGTTGCCATTTCCTTCTCCAGACCCAGGGATTGAACCCAGGTCTCCCACATTGCAGGCAGACACTTTAACCTCAGCACCACCAGGGAAGCACAGATTTAAAGAGGAGATCTAAAACCTTTCAGAGGGGAGAAAAATAAAAACAGGGAAAAAGATCACAAAGGAATGGTAATCAGAGTGACTTCAGAATTCTCAGCAGCAACACAGGATACTAGAAGTTAGTGGAGAAATACCTCCAAGTGCTGAAGGAATAGAGTTGTATGAACCATCAAGTATACAGATATAGTAAAGACACAGAGAGAGATGCCAGGATTCAGAATGTTTATGTCCTATGCACCCTTCCTCAGGGTTACTTAGAGGATGTGCTCTAGACAAACGTGGACATAAACCATGAAAGAAGAAACCATGTTTCAGAAAAGGGTGGACTCCACATGGAAGGCTGTGAAAGGAAGTGACAGATATCCAGCAGGCTTGGACACTAGCAGAGCACGACAGAGCATGGGACTAGAAGGCCTTGGAAGGAAGTCTCTGGGGAGGGAGGGGAACTGGGTGAAAGAGAGACTGGATAAGTATGCGGGAGAGCTAAGGGGCAGTTAGGAATCTGAAGGGGAAAAGTGGTATAAGAAAGAATACGCATCCCAGGAATTACTACCTCTTCAATGAATGATGCTAGCACAACTACATGCAAAGCAGTTTATTAGTTTCTAAGTTTTGGGATGCATCTATAAATAAAGCATTAAAGACGACAGGCCAGCAGGTGACAGAAGAGGAAGTCAGGAGTTTGAAGCATGAGGAAGATTATGTCTTTCTTGACTGGAAAATGGAGGGGGCGCGTGGAAAGGACCTGAGCACAGCCTCTAGCCCTAAGTGGGTCCCATGACTAACGGTCGTCAAGAAAACAGGAATCTCAGTCCTACAACTGCAAGGAATTGACTTTGGCCAACAGTGTGGAAGCCTCGAAGTGGATTATTTCCTGATCCTCCAAATGAAACCTTGATTTCAGCTTTGTGATACTGTGAGCAGAGAACCCAGATTTCTTACCTATACAACTGTGAGGTGACAAGTGGGTGACATTTAAATTCACCAAGTTTGCGATGATTTATTAGGCAGCAATAAAAAATGAAGACATCTGGCATGACTTTCCCTTCCCTGCCTCCCCCAAACTCTTAGTTTATTTATGTTCTAAGAGGTGTTTTAGCCCACAGGCTCTCAGACTGCAGCTAGGCAGACCTGGGCTAGAATTAGAATTTCACCTCTGTGAAGATGAGCAGTCATGAACCCAGTAAACATTCAATAAACAGAACTATGATGAGTGTTCTTATTCGTTCTGTGAGTCTCAGTTCAGCTCTCACTCCCTCTGTAAATATTTCCCTGACTCCCCACCTCATGCCTCTGGAAAGTTTATTACATCTTCTCCTGTACTTTGTTCTTACTGTACTATTGCATGCCTCATACTGTACTGACTAAAGCCATTACTAGAACTGGACATGGAAAAACACACTGGTTCCAAATTGGGAAAGGAATACATCAAGGCTGTATAGTGTCACCCTGCTTGTTTAACTTATATGCAGAGTACATCATGAGAAATGTTGGACTGGATGAAGCACAAGCTGGAATCAAGACTGCCAGGAGAAATATCAGTAACCTCAGAAATGCAGATGACACCACCCTTATGGCAGAAAGTGAAGAAGAACTAAAGAGCCTCTTGGTGAAAGTGAAAGAGGAGAGTGAAAAAGTTGGCTTAAAACTCAACATTCAGAAAACTAAGATCACGGCATCCAGTCCCATCACTTCATGGCAAATAGATGGGGAAACAATGGAAACAGTGACAGACTTTACTTTGGGGGGCTCCAAAATCACTGCAGATGGTGATTGCAGCCATGAAATTAAAAGATGCTTACTCCTTGGAAGAAAAGCTATGACAAACCTAGACAGCATATTAAAAAGCAGAGACATTACTTTGCCAACAAAAGTCCATCTAGTCAAGGCTATGGTTTTTCCAGTAGTCATGTATGGATGTGAGAGTTGGACTATAAAGAAAGCTGAGCGCTGAAGAATTAATGCTTTTGAACTGTGGTGTTGGAGAAGACTCTTGAGAGTCCCTTGGACTTGCAAGGAGATCCAACCAGTCCATCCTAAAGGAAATCAGTCCTGAATATTCATTGGTAGGACTGATGTTGAAGCTGAAACTTCAGTACTTTGGCCATCTGCAAAGAACTGACTCATTGAAAAATACCCTGATGCTGGGGAAGATTGAAAGCAGAAGGGGACGACAAAGGATGAGGTGGTTGGATGGCATCACCAATTCGATGGACATGAGTTTGAGTAAGCTCTGGGAGTTGGTGATGGACAGGGAAGCCTGGCATGCTGCAGTCCATGGGGTTGGAAAGAGTCAGACACAGCTGAGCGACTGAACTGAACTGAGACTGCTAATTCATTGAAAGGCAAAATCCTGGTCTGTCTGGAGCCTGCCATAGCCCCTGTCATGAAGAAAGAGCGCTGAGAATGTTTATTAAGGAAGAACACAGAGGAACTTTCTAGACCCAGTGAGGGGGGCTGCTCAGGGAAGGGTAAGTTCTATTACTAGGGTAGTTACCTGTCAGGGGGTGCCGGAAAGGGATGACTTCATGACATCTGGGTTCTTTTTGCCTTCACTGCATTTTGATGCTGGGATCCGTTCCATAAAAGCACACGAAAAGCCTGGAGGCAGGTGCTAGACGGTGAGCGACCTCTCCAGCTGATGTCAGTGGAAGAGGCGGAGTCAGGTGTGAGCGGGGCATTAACTCATCCATTCAGTTATTTTAACACACGTGGTTAACTCTGGCTGCCCTACACAGGGAGATGCTGAAGTAGACTTTGAAAAGTAGGTGGGATTTTGACAGGTGCTCCTGGGAGAGAAGTTTTGATAGAGGTCACATTATGATCAAGACCTGACAGATCCAATTCTCCAAAGAGCACTCTGAGGACTGCGCAGGGGTTCTGAAGTATGCATTCAGCTAGGAGGGAGGAGGGAAGGAGACATGTGCTTGTTTCCATGGTTTGAGACAGGGACAAGGTGAGAATGAATACAGGAAGGTGCAGGCTTGTAGGTATAGAAAAACCTGACTGGGGACACTACCAGCTAAAAAAGCGGATGCAGTATGGATCCTGGGTGCCCCTTGGTGGCCACACTGAATAACTACACCTGATAACCCAGGCATAGCCGGTGCCCAGCTGAGTATTTCACTTACCTCTGGACAGGGAGGACCCACTCACCCACCTTGGAAGGCCACCTGTTGCACTAGTATCTGGGGTTGTGTGTCTGTGTGCTTGTGTTGCCCAACTGTGTAGGTGTATACATGACTCTTTGCAACCCATGGACTATATAGTCCGCCAGGCTCCTCTGTCCATGGAATTCTCCAGGGAAGAATACTATAGTGGGTGGCCTTGCTCTTCTCCAGGGGATATTCCCGACCCAGGGATCGAACCTGGCTCTCCTGCACTGCATCTGAGTTGCCAAGGAAGCCCGTATGAGTGCATGCAAGTGCGTTTGTCTATGTGTCTGAGCATGTGTGTTGGTGCCTGTGACTGGCGCATGTTCTGAGTTTTGCAGGCATGTATGTGCTAGTACCCACGCATGCATTTGTGTGCACTGTTGCAAGGTTGTGCATCTGTATACTTGTATATGTATCTGTTGTCCCATTGCTCATGTCTGAGAGCATGTGTGTTAACGCAAATTTTGGGGCCTTGGCTTTCTTTTCTGTCACACATTGAAATAGTTAAGCTCCATAATCTTATTGTTTGTTTAAAGTTTGCTCTTGGATGCAGGCCTGTTTGAGAATAACTAGCAGATGCGAAAAGCATCCATTATGTATTTTTGCAATTAGCCGAAAACCCAGAAACTTTTTCTTAAATAACAGACACAATTCTGTGGGTTGCTTATTGCTGGGAGCCACCTCCTCTCTCCGGCTTGCCTGAGTCGGCACTGGGCCCAGCCCCAACCCAGGCCAAGCCAAGGAGGGTTTGCACACTGTCCCCAGCGAGATGGAAAAACCATTAAGAGTTCAGAATAGAACTCAAGGGACAGCTTACAGTGAGGAGGAGAAAGAGAAGAATAAAGAGGAGGGGTTAGGGGAGGAAAAGTACAGCCTCCAAAATCTGAGAAGCGTTTGTCACACCAGCTCATCCAGCCTAGCAGCTATCCAGGTTCTGGTCTGGATGCAGCTAAACAGACACAGGACAAATCTATATTCTTTTAGTTTTTTTATGGTTTGTTCATTGTTATTTCCCTGCCTTCTCTTTGCATATTCCCATCTCCTGTTGTTTGGCACACGGTCTCCCCCGCCCCTCAAGCAGTCTCACTGCCATCCTTTTGCTAGTGCTGTTTCTTTCCCTCTCTTGGAACACACTTCTCTCCTCCAGTGCAAACCAGGTGCCTACCTTCTGACCACCAGCAGTATTACCGTTAGCAAACTTCATTGAGTACCTATCCCAGGTGCTGGGAAGGGGCCCTGGGAGGTAGAAATAGTTCAGGGAAACTTCTCTTTATTTGAGTTCTTATGTGAAGGCAGAGTCTCATTTCTCAGTCTCTCCTCCCCACTTCTATGCACAGAGAGCTGTTCTGTGTCCTGGGTTTCAGGAGAGATCAGAGAATGTGGCTGGGGTTCAGGCGGACTTCAGACTGAGATTACAACTTGAACAGGATGATCTGTGAATAAATTGCTGGGCTAGAAGAATCTAAAGCATCCTGCAGAGCAGGCTCCTAGGCTCTGCTTCCCCCAGTGATGGGAAACTCATTAAATTCTCAAGCAGATCAGTTAACTGCTGGGTGGCTCTGACTTTCAAAAGTCTTCCTTACGTTGCTTCTGGTGCCCTTGCTCTGCCCGCAAGCCCACACTAAACATAGCTACTCCATTTTTCTTTAGGCTAAAGAAAGTGACAGAGGCCTCCTGGGCTCACCTGAACTTTCAAGACAGTGACAGCTGCTAAGTGAGATGAAGGCAGCTCCACTATGTCAAGCTGGCATTCATTTGACAACTTCTTTAGTGGGGGACCATTTGTGATTTTCTCAAAGTATTTCTCTCCCCTAAACCCATGAGCTTCAGGAATGGCAGGCTAGGCAAATGTTTGATCTGTAAGCTTCCATTAAGGTTGTTATCAATTTGTCAATTCATCACGCATTGAGCACCATGCTAGGCATTACAGAAACAAAGACCAAGAACATGTAGTCCCTTGCCTGTAAAGAAGCAAGGCTGGGAATTTCCAGTATCGCCTCTGGCCACTGTTTAGCACAGTGGTTCTCCGAGTACCTATACCAGCATCACCTGGAACTTTAAAAGAAATACAAATTCTTGGACCATACATCAAATAGACTGAACCACAGAAATTCTGGGTGTGGGCCAGCAATCTGGGTTTAACAAGCCTTCCAAATGCTTCTGATACATTTGAAAGTTTGAGAACCACTGGTTTAGATTCACCTGGGGAACCCTTAAATCAGAATTTCTGGAGTCTGAGGCATTGTTTTTTCTTTTTTTTTCAAGAGTTTTATTTATAACTTTATTTATTTATTGGCTGTTCCAGGTCTTCATGCTAGAACATGCTCTCTGATCTCATGCTGCACAGGCTTTTCTCTAGTTGTGGCAAGCAGGGGCTACTCTCTAGTTGTGATGAGTGAGCTGCTCATTGAGGTGGCTTCTCTTGTTGCTAAGCACAGGCTCTAGGGCACGCGGGCTCCAGGAGTTGCAGCACAAGGGCTGAGTAGTTGTGGTTCCTGGACTTTGGAGCACAGGCTCAGCAGCTGTGGCACATGGGCTTGGTTGCTCCTTGGCATGTGGGATCTTCCCAGACCAGGGATGGAACCCATATCTCCTGTACTGGCACTGAGCCATCAGGGAAGTCCAGCGTTGGTTAAAAAAAAAAAATGGTTTAAAAGACATTGACTAAAATTGAAGCACATGAATGAAATCTACTAAAAAGTATAGGTTCTGGTGCATCACAAGATGAATTGCTTGCTTTTCCAAGTCCTTGATAGTAATGACGGGGATAATAGCATACTGGTGTTAAGCAATGGGAGCTGATTCTACGCCTAATTCGGCTTCTAAGTAATTGGAGGCAGGGGGCATTGAGGAAGACACTTTCTTTCTTTCAATACCAATAAAATCTATTAATAATAAAATCTATTAAGAATATACTCTGTGCCAAGTTAGTTAAGAGAATAAAGAAATACAACTAAGACCTTTTAGAGACTTCTTTCCCAAAGACTCCACTTATCAAGAACTACTATATAATGTATAATTATTGAGTGACAACAATGTGCAGGTCCTGGAAAAGAGAGATGACAAGACAGACAACCTTTCTGCTCTCCTGGCCCTTATCATCTAGCATAGATCAACAGGAAGCACACCAAGAAAACTTCATAAATTGTGCATATGTGCAATAGCGAAGATAAATGAGGGTAATGGGCTAGTGACAGAGGAAATCTGGTAAGCTACTAGAGTCACACTTCAAAACTGGGCTTAAGAACAGGGCAGCAGGGACTACTAGAGAGACAGGAAGCAGATGGGACAAGGTCCAGAGGTCTGGGCTCCAGCTCCAGACTCACAACTATCAAGCTGTAAAGATCATGGGGCAACTGACTTGGGCTCCTGAGATCTCAGTTTAATCACCCATGAAACAGGTTGGTAAGTGAATCATCACAACCTGCCTTGTTGGGAAAACAAAATTAGATCAGAGGTAAAAAGGTTTTCCATAATTAAAAGCACTCTACAGAAACAGAACACAGTTTAGAAACCAGGGGTTGTATACTGTATTCCTAACAAGTCCGCCTCAAAGATATTTTGAAGGAATGGACAACCAAATTTTTAACCAACTCTCTGATCTCAGTCACAGGGCTAGCATCTCTGAAATTTGGCTTGCTATGTGATCAATTAACTCAACGAAGATGGCAGACACTGGCATGAATGTGATCAGACACTGTAATAATGCCTCCTATTGCATCTGTTATTTCAGCAACTGGCCATAATTTGTGTATTATCATATAAACGAATGATTTAGCTGATGACTATAAAATGGCTGCTTTCTTAAGTCAAAGACACAATCTAAACTCAGAAATATCATGAAATTACTCAAACCACAAGTTAAAAGTAAATAGACAGATGGTGTTAAAGGCATCACCTTAACAGCTGAAACCCATTTTCATTAACAGAATACTCACGGAGAGGAGTGGGAATGAGATTTATGATCAGGAAGACTGCTTGACAGATTAAGAATTGGTTGTTGGTAGGAGTGATTACGGGTGGAATAAGTGAGTTCCTACAAAAGCCAACATGTACAAAGTAGTTCAGTTCAGTTCAGTCACTCAGTCGTGTCCAACTCTTTGCAACCCCATGAACTGCAGCACGCCAGGCCTCCCTGTCCATCACCAACTCCCAGAATCTACCCAAACCCATGTCCATCGAGTCGGTGATGCCATCCAACCATCTCATCCTGTTGTTCCCTTTTCCTCCTGCCCTCAATCTTTCCAAGCATCAGGGTCTTTTCCAATGAGTTAGCTCTTTGCATCAGGTGGCCAAAGTATTGGAGTTTCAGCTTCAGTATCAGTCCTACCAATGAACACCCAGGACTGATCTCCTTTAGAATGGACTGGTTGGATCTCCTTGCAGTCTGAGGGACTCTCAAGAGTCTTCTCCAACACCACAGTTCAAAAGCATCAATTCTTCAGTGCTCAGCTTTCTTTACAGTTCAACTCTCACATCCATAAATGACTACTGGAAAAACCATAGCCTTGACTAGACCAACCTTTGTTGACAAAGTAATGTCTCTGCTTTTCAATATGCTGTCTAGGTTGGTCATAACTTTCCTTCCAAGGAGTAAGCGTCTTTTAATTTCATGGCTGCAATCACCATCTGCAGTGATTTTGGAGCCCAGAAAAATAAAGTCAGCCACTGTTTCCCCATTTATTTGCCTTGAAGTGATGGGACCAAATGCCATGATCTTAGTTATCTGAATGTTGAGCTTTAAGCCAACTTTTTCACTCTCCTCTTTCACTTTCATCAAGAGGCTCTTTAGTTCTTCTTTGCTTTTTGCCATAAGGGTGGTGTCATCTGCATAACTGAGGTTATTGATATTTCTCCTGGCACAGGGCTCAATCAACTCCACTTCTCTATACAAATGGTTTTATTCTCCTGACCCTCTTCCTAGCCCATCCTCTAAATTTGTGAATCCTCCATTAGCACACAGTAACAACAGCCTCAAGTCAGCTCCCTCTCTAAACAGTATTTAACCAGACCTAGATAAAGGCCCTAAACAGAGGAAGGAATATAAATACAGTCTCTGCTCAACCATGTTTGATACTGAATATGACAAAGACATTCTGACACAGCATTTGACGCCAGGGGCTTTTTGATACCACTGTTTTAACTTGGTCATCTTAATGTGGGAATATTAACTCAATCTAAAAGTTACCCATGAAACTTTAGCATGTTCCCCCTCAAATAATGTAAATAATGTGTTCATTTTGACCACCATCCCAGATGAGGATAGGATGATGGTTGTGCTTGTCTGCATATTTTGACAAAGCCATTTTGATGCAGCTCTGTAATGCTCATAGGTACTCTGGCCAAGTTCTGGCAGCTGCTTTGGAGCCACTTATGAAAATGCTTCTTTATAAAACTAATAAACAACCTAGGGTGAGCCATGCTCAACAGCTTTGTGCTTTTCAGCACTAACTGGTGGACGGATTCAATGTTTTTCCCCACTGGCTCAGGAAGCCCTTGCGGCCAGGGGTTTTTTGATACCGCTGTTTTAACTTGGTTTCTGGCTGTGGGACGGCCAGTTCTACTTGTAGTCCCCAAAGGGCTGCAAGGATTTACCCACTACTAAGGAAACCACCCTTATGGCAGAAAGTGAAGAGGAACTAAAAAGCCTCTTGATGAAAGTAAAAGTGGAGAGTGAAAAAGTTGGCTTAAAGCTCAACGTTCAGAAAACGATGATCATGGCATCCGGTCCCATCACTTCATGGGAAATAGATGGGGAAACAGTGGAAACAGTGTCAGACTTTATTTTTTGGGGCTCCAAAATCACTGCAGATGGTGACTGCAGCCATGAAATTAAAAGACACTTACTCCTTGGAAGAAAAGTTATGACCAACCTAGATAGCATATTCAAAAGCAGAGACATTACTTTGCCAACTAAGGTCCGTCTAGTCAAAGCTATGGTTTTCCCAGTAGTCATGTATGGATGTGAGAGTCGGACTGTGAAGGCTGAGCACTGAAGAATTGATGTTTTTGAACTGTGGTGTTGGAGAAGACTCTTGAGAGTCCCTTGGACTGCAAGGAGATCCAACCAGTCCATTCTGAAGGAGATCAGCCCTGGGATTTCTTTGGAAGGAATGATGCTAAAGCTGAAGCTCCAGTACTCTGGCCACCTCATGAGAAGAGCTGACTCATTGGAAAAGACTCTGATGCTGGGAGGGATTGGGGGCAGGAGGAGAAGGGAACGACAGAGGATGAGATGGCTGGATGGCATTACTGACTCGATGGACGTGAGTCTGAGTGAACTCCGGGAGTTGGTGATGGACAGGGAGGCCTGGCGTGCTGTGATTCATGGTGTCTCAAAGAGTCGGACACGACTGAGCAACTGAACTGAACTGAACTAAACTGAAGGAAACTAACCCAATTCAGGAGTTTTCTTGGAAGTCCATCCTGAGTCCACTGTAGCAATTTTCCCCCCTTAATTTCATAGACGCTGCTACTGAAAGTATATTTCCTCCAGGGAGCCTTTTAAAACTAACTATATGAGTCTTCCCAAAGCTCACATACATGGCTTTTTTTTTTGGGTTGGTGCGACATGTAGGATTTTATTTCCTGACCAGGGGTTGAATCCTCACCCGCTGCAGTGGGAACACAGTCTTTAACCACTGGACCACCAGAAAAGTCCCATACATGGCTTTTTTTGAATTTTACTTTCTCAATTTAAATGTGGTTAATCAACCAAATGAGAATACATCTACTATTTCCACAGTATGTGCTTAACTGCTTGATTTCACTGTGGAGAAGACAGCTCTTCCAAGTTTCTTAGGGTTATCTCCCATTAGTGTTAGGATATAGTAACCTGCTTTTCCTCTGGTTGGTTGTCAGGAAGCATTTAACAGGAGGCTTCCTGTGTGCTGTTTTGGATCTGTCAGGAATTCTCTGCTCCTTATTAATTCCTGAATACTCAGGAATTAAGCAGAGAGGCAAGCCTCTCCCAGGGGCTGAAGAATCCAGGTATTTCCTTCATTAGTTTTTCTATACAGTGATAAGTACCCTCTTCTTTCTAGTGAACCATACAGTAAAAGTGATTGTTTACAACTTTCTCTCTCTTTAATATGGATTGCCTATGTTTTTTAAGTCTTTTAATCTTTCTCTTTGCTGAGAATAACTACATTGTAAGACAGTATATATGCCCACACCATGGTGATTAAAACACCTTTGCTCCATCAGAGCTCTGGACCCCGTGTCTGTCTTTCTCTCTCTCCCTCTCTCTCTTTTTCAGGCTGATCCCCTGGAGCGCAGAGGCTCTCTGAGTTCACTTTCCTGCCCGGGCTTCTAAGACCCTTTCAAGAAGGCGCTCTGCACCTTCACCCCATCGAGAGGGTGCCTGAGGCCTTCTTGAACAGAGCAAGCCCCGTGCAGGGGCTTTATTGGCTTTCTGCGTAAACCAAGGAATATCAGCCTCTTTCTCTCTCCTTTACTTTCTTATCAGTCGACTCCGGACCACCAGGTTCCGGTCCATTAAAGGACCTCAACAGTTGGTGTCAAAAGCCAGTGTTAGGAAATTGCATGAAGTTACCTCAAAATGTATCACAAAATAAAAAACAATTTCCTGTGACTGCAAGAACCTCACTACCTAGAGAAATGCTGATTTATTACCCTTGTCTCCCTCAATAGTACAAAATAATTGAGCACTCTTCTCTTATGCCTGGGTTTTAGGCAAAGTCATAAAAGCCTCTTAAAGAATGAATGAGATGGCAGGGATCCCATAAAAGTCTGAGCCCTGGTGATAGCCTGAAGCTGACATGGCTGACATAGAGCACAGTATAGTAGCCAGAAATTCAACTTACTCCTTCGGCTCTCCCCAGAACTTAGCCAGGGTTCAGAATTAAAATCACAGTCAAAATAACCATACCTTTTCAAAGGAAATTAGACTTAAATCCAAGAGAGTATGAAATCAGAGATGAAAAAATAAAGGGATAAGTGATTAGGACCAATTTTGCCTTTTCCTTTGGTATACAATAAATTAACTTCCTTTCTTTAATTTAAAAAAATGTTCAGAATTAAGGAGTACTTAATTAAGCTGAAGTATGAAAGCAGGCTATGGAAAACTGCAATAAGCTACATAAGAATGACAAGTTAGCCAACAGAAAACCTCTGAAGGTCTATCCATATCAGAGTCTTAGTTTCATACAGAAAACTCTTGGAAGACAGAGTATAAGTTGTAGCACTATGCCCTGTTGCTGCTGCTGCTAAGTCGCTTCAGTCATGTCCGACTCTATGTGACCCCATAGACGGCAGCCCACTAGGTTCCCCCTTCCCTGGGATTCTCCAGGCAAGCAATTAGTAAATATTTGTAGATGAAGCACCAAACCTCCAGGGAAAACACGCTGACCTTGTCTGGCCAATACTGTCAGCCACTATTATAGCCAGGGACCACTGGAATGTCAGGCAACCACTTAAATTACATGGACAAAGCTATAGGCCCACAAAAAAACCTGCATCCTGATACATGTTGCTTGCTGCCAATTTCCCCTTCAAAGAGACAGCAATTGATATTGCAGGCCAATAATGAATTAGGCTACTTGTGCTTCAATCTGGATTACGTCTTGAAAGAATAGGATAAAGTCATGCTTTCTGTTTAATTCAAGACACATAAGCATAACACACAGAGCAGAAAATACTCTTGGATTCTGAACTCTGCTTTTCCTTTGAGGACTCACATGCTAAATATGATACTTCTTGATCTTCAATATGCTTGAGAGAATAGAAATCTGAACCAGCAAAAGGCAAAGGCCATAGCACAAAATTTATTGGGATTACTCACTAACTAATTCATACACATCCAGTATCACTGAATGAAAATAATGTTGGCTAATTTTTCTAAAAAACAGTAAGGATTTCTTTGGGATCCTTAAAGTCAAAAGGGTCTTGATAACTATCTTTAATAAATGGGAACAACCAAACAAGTGAAGTCAGATGTATCTCAATCAGCTCCTAAACTCAATATTGCTAACATGTTTTCCTACTTGAAAAGCAAAGCCTCATAATTCAGTAATTTAATTACCATGTTTCTGGGGTTTTGTTCTTAAATGCCACAGAAAGATATTTAATGAAAGGAAGTAAAGCACCTAGTCTCAGCAGTCTTCTTAAAAACCTTAGTTTGCTTTCACGATATCAATGTAAATATTTAGATTCCCATCAGATGGGGATTTCTTCACTTATATGAGTAGGAATGGTCTCAAAAATCTTAAGTCTTTTACTCTTGCTTCCGACTACAGATGTCTGAACTACCAATAAAATCCTCAGTATTGGCTAGACTAAATCAGTAGATAAGAATTCTTTACAATCTCTTCCAAGAAACCAAGGTAATCTTAACACAGATTTTAGTGGTCATTATGTTACAGTACTCATGGATACTTTGTTTTCTATGGTATGTTGCAAATTCATCATTAATAAAGTAAATTTCATAATAGAAATAATAAATCTATTACAATATAAGAACATCCATAAACTGTCCTCACTATTCCCAATGACTTTAAATATAAAATCTAATTATACAAAGTCTAAATTCCTTGCCCAATTTAACTCCATATACCAAACAGTGTAAGTGCTGAAAATGAGAAATATTTTAATAAATCTCATATTAAGAACCTTGGATACCACTCTGCATTAGTGATGGCAGAAAAAGATAAGGAGAAAACAAATTTTTCAGAGATTTTTAAAGGAAGAATAAACTTAAGAGAAAATTCCTTTGGATTGTATAGCTCTTTAAAAATTCTCTACCTTTTTCTTCAACATGATGCCAAAAAAAAAAAAAATTTTACTGAATAAAAGTAGCCAGGAAGGGAATCAAACATTTATAAGATAAATTTATTATTTTTCTGGCCAAAGTGCAATGATTTTTAAATCTTCTTAAACAACTATGAAAAAAAGTATTCAAGACAATAAAATACAAATGGAAAATTTAACCATTAAATTTCTTCTGCTTTGTACTAAACCCTATACTTAATCTAAAAAATAAACAGAAACATTTTGAAGTATTACTAAAACACTAACCGAATCACTTTTATAAATCTAAGTACATGCATTTCAAGGTTCCACTGCTACAAATTTTGTTAAGATCAGTTTAATCATTAATAACATTATATAATAGAGCAAAAGGAACACATGTCGTTAGATGTGATCCCTGACCAATACCCTCAAATTTATATCAGAATAAAGCTGACAATTCTACCAGGCTTTGAACCCCTAGTGCTCCCATCCCAATCCTGGAAGCAAAGACTATGCCCTGTCACACAACTTTGTACAAGCTGCAGTAAAACAAAGTCTAAATTTTCTTACCTTTCTATAGGAAACAGTCAGTTATTTGATAAATACTAAAACACTTCTAAGACTTAATTTTATGAGTTTGTTTACCAAACACATTGTGCAAGAACTGACTACACAAAAAGTTCCTTTGGAATTTGGTCCACAAATTCACTTACGCAGGTTGGAAATTTAAAACCTGCAAGGGAAAGAAGACATGGGGAATCCCTAATTCAAACATATTGCAATTACTAGAGGGATATTCACACATACTAAAAAGTTCTGCTCACAAAAGGCACAAACTATATAGGGATATTCTTTCTGAATAAAAACAAAGAACTAGTTAACACCCTTCTTTGTTTTGTGAGCACCATAGCTAAGATGAAGTTAGACTCTAATTCACTGTCTACTCCCGTGACCAAAAAAAAGAAATTTTTTTTAATTGAAGATAAAAAATTTAATTTGTCTTACTACATACTTTCCAGTCATTAACTGAGATATAATTATGAAACACTAAAATGGCCTTAAAAGGGGGTTGTGACAGCAGCTATCAAAGCAATATTCAAGCATGATTTCAAGGATGCTTTCAGGTTCAGAGTTAGCCTTCTTTGTCAAAAATCTTCACAACTTCATCAAAAACCTAAAATGGAAAAAAGATAATAATTTAAAAAAGCAGATATTGTTAAAACATCATATGGCTAAGTACCTGATAAAACAGTAAATTTTATATTAATTTTCAAAATGGATCATTAAAAAACACATAATTTCTTAGTTTCATCTGCTTTACTTTAGATAGTAGTATATCATAAACAATACATATAAAATTATGAATATGATACTTCAATTTTATTAGTGCTTTTAGGACAAAACAAACTTCTTAACAGGCTACCAATAACATGATAGAAAGTAAACTAAAGTGCCTTATCTTCCTGGTTCTGATTCTAAAACACTATGTCTTCTAATGTATTCAGTTCAATTCAGTTGCTCAGTCGTGCCCGACTCCTTGCGACCCCATGAATCACAGCACGCCAGGCCTCCCTGTCCATCACCAACTCCCAGAGTTCACTCAAACTCATGTCCATCGAGTCGGTGATGCCATCCAGCCATCTCATCCTCTGTTGTCCGCTTTTCCTCCTGCCACCAATCCCTCCCAGCATCAGAGTCTTTCTCAATGAGTCAACTCTTCGCATGAGGTGGCCAAAGTATTGGAGTTTCAGCTTCAGCATCAGTCCCTCCATTGAACACCCAAGCCTGATCTCCTTTAGGATGGACTGGTTGGATCTCCTTGCAGTCCAAGGGACTCTCAAGAGTCTTCTTCAATACAACAGTTCAAAAGCATCAATTCTTTGGCACTCAGCTTTCTTCACAGTCCAACTCTCACATGCATACATGACCACTGGAAAAACCATAGCCTTGACTAGACGGACCTTCGTTGACAAAGTAATATCTCTGCTTCTATTACCTCACCTTTATAGGAAGCGGACACGGATAATAAGTCAGAAATGACTATATGATATACAGAAAAAAAAAAAAAAGGTCCAGGGGTTAAGAGTCCACCTTTCAATGTAGGTGACACAAGTTTGATCCCTGGTTGGGAAACTAAGATCCCACATGCCACGTGGCAACTAAGCTGTGCACTGCAGCTACTGAGCCCATGAACTCCAACTAGAGAGGCCATGCGCCACAGCTAGAGACGCTGCATGCCCCAATGAAAGATCCTGCGCACCGTAACTATGACCCAACAGAGTCAAAAGTAAGCAAATTAAAAAAAAAAAAAAAAAAAGGAAGGAAGATGATTCAGGGAATCAGAGACACTAGAACTTAAGAGAAACTGAAAATAGTGACTGAACACTGAAGGCTTGCAAACCACAGTTCAGGGACCACTGATTCATGAAGGAAGAGACAAGCGTTGAGTTGTGGAAAGCCTGCACCTCTGGAGCTACATACTCTGGAAGGATGGAAGTGGTGAAAACAGTTGGGGCAATTCAGCTAGATGATTTCATGTTACAGATTTTTAAAAAATGATCATGGTCCAAATCACAGCTCTGAAGATGCCAATTTTCCAGTGCTCAAAAAAAGTTGGAAATAATAAACCACCTACTTCTTACAAAGAACAAGTCCGAAACTGTAAAACCCACTTTAGACTCTATTCAAAAATATACCTGAAACTAACACCATATTGTAAATCAATAAAACATACATATTTCAATTAGAAAAAAAAGAAAAAGCTTAGCATTTCCTTCAGTCTCCAGTGTTCGGAAAACCAAAATAATCTGTCATAACATTGTATTTCTTTTTCTCCTGCATACTGCTTGCCTCCCCGCCCAAAATCACATTTTACTTTACTTTTAGGCAGGCTAGGGGTACTCACTTCATCAACAGATTTAGAAGCATCTATTTTCTTGACTTTCCCCATTTCTTCATACAAGTCAATAATTGGCTTTGTTGACTGAAGATAGGTTTGAATTCTGCAAAAGAACCAGATATTGCAAGGTCCTAAGTATACTTCTCTCCCTGGTTATAGATCAGGGGACAATACAGAATACAGAATAAAATCCAAATGACAGCCTCCCTTATCATCTTCTTAGACAAGCCATTCTATATTTAAGCGTGGCATTTTCTTTTTCTGGACCAAAATGCGTTAAGTGTTGAATCTGTTACTCAAGTTCCAAACTGGCACAGTGGCCATGGGTAAGAACCGCAAAGTACCTCTTTTCCAAGCTCTCTCTGTTGTCATCACTTCTGCCACTGCTCTTTCCCCTCTCAAGACATCGTTCAATGCAGATCTAAAAACAGAAATATATAAAAAGTTATTTTTTAAAAGATATTAATTTGGTAGTCTTTTGGCAATCTTTTAAACCTGAAAAGAGAAGAAAGTTTGAAGAGATTACCAACAAAACCTTGCTTTAAACCCAATGTGTCTAATTCATTAATCAACATGCAAAGTTGAAACATGTGGTTCAATTTATATAAACTAGGTTAAATAAGTACAGAGCATAATAAGAATTCATTCATGACGCAGTTTTTCCTGTGTATTTTTTTTTCAAACCGCAATAAAAAGATGATCTCTATATGTGTATGGTTCCACCTAGGATATATTATTAACTTATTAGGTATGAATTACATGCCTCAAACTTTGTTCCATTTTTGCTTATTTTCAATAATTCCATAAATATCTAAATATTTGAGTTAACATATTTGCATTTGAATAAAGTATCCCTTGTTAATCGTGAATAAACATTCCTTAGTTATAAAGCTGTGGTAACATTCTAAAAGTAACTTTGAAGAATAAGTGAAAACATATTTTTGGGGGTTGGAAGAAGAGAGTTACGTTTTAAAACAACTCAAAAGCTGCAGCAAGTCTCTCTACCACAAGCACATTTGCAATTCAACTTAAGAATAGTCAACTTCCTTCAAGGCACTACTGCTGATTCTTATTCTTTCAGGCTGTTCGCATTAATTTAATAGTTTGTATTACAGCTGTCAAACAGAGTCAGGTCTTTTAATTAAATGATTCCCCCCCCCTCAAAAAAAAAGGATTCCAAGAAATTCATTCAGCTATTCAAAAGTATGTCTGAGTATGTTATTAGAAGTGCCAGAAAGAAAAAGTCTTCTTTCCTGCTTTTTTCAGTATCATTTCACTCTTAAAAGACAAATCAGGCTATCTCAGATGTTTCTTTAAAAAAGAAAGATTCCCCAACTTTCCCAAAATGTGTTTCTTTTCCACTAAGCAACACTCTAAGGCAAGATACTCTCTGATAATAGTGTCTACTCAAGAAGTAACAGTGCAGCTTCATTACCTAATATTATGAGTCAATTCTTAATTCAAAACAAAACAAGCTCTTGTCATTTTGAAAATAAGGCAAATTTTAGGCCCACAAGGTTGCTGATGCCAAACAGCTTTCAATAATTCAACAGTAAGACCGTGCTGTTCTGTCCATCCAACTTACCAGTTCAAAAAATACTACTGCCAATATAAAATGTAAATATAAGTAAAATAAATCACTTTCTTTTTCTCTAACAGTTGACCACCAGCTGTTTAAGAGCCCATGTTGGCAGATGAAGATTTTCATTACCTCATTATTACAGTCAAAAAACAAAACAAAAGATACATCAGCTTTCCCATCCATGGTCTTATTCCAGCCTTGAAGGTTGTCCTGATTTCTTGGAAACCCATCAATCAAGAATTTATTCTTCTGAGCACTGGCTGCCATTGTCTGATCCATTTCCTAAGAAAAAAGGAAGATGTGAATTCAATGCTACATTAACAAAATGCAATTTCTTAAGCAGAGTATGTTTTATTATTATTCTTTAAATTGTAAATGTGGAGGGTACACAGGAAAAAAAAATTTAAAGGAAATAACATGTTTGCCTCCAGCCGGCAAGAGTTATGGATATGTATCCCTCTCCCATTTTATACACATACACACACATTTTTTTTTCTATAGTTTAAAATCTTTATTTAGTAAGCATATATTATTTTCATGAAATTATTAACAGCAAGAAAAGAAAAATAAGCA
Organism: Budorcas taxicolor; assembly: GCF_023091745.1. NCBI lineage: Eukaryota > Metazoa > Chordata > Mammalia > Artiodactyla > Bovidae > Budorcas > Budorcas taxicolor. The sequence goes on from NC_068912.1 coordinate 98,999,372, forward strand.
TTAATCAATATTCTTGCTTCAGCCACTAGAGACTCATATCTTACTTTCCTTTTCCTCTTCCCAAGTCATTTAGCTATGGTAGGAAGTACACTGCTTCTATAGGTACTCAGATTCTCTGCAGTAATTCAAGTACAACTGCAAAAATCTTTGGACATATAAAGAGATTGTTAGCATTAATTATTAGTGTAGGAGTCAATACTTTTTTTTTTCCATAACTGAAGGTAATTTAAACCTAAATGCCACTGGCTATCCCAAAACACAGGTAGCAAGAGAAACAATACATTCAGAAAGATAGCAAGAAATTATTTCACCATCCTCTGCCAAAGTCTGAATTCAGGTAGAATGTGGATATTTGTGAATGGGAGATACAGATCTTGAATCTCTAAATTCTTTTCACTATCAACCACCATGGGATAAGCACAGATGTCTGACTTTGGCAAATTCCAGAGGACTCTCTATTCTAAAGCAAACCAACAACCAGTTCCCTCAGTGCTCAAACAATCCTGGTTCCTCAAGAACAATGGCTGTCAAGATGTAAAGTCCTTTATCTAGGGTTGGCTTTATCCTAGCCTCTAGCATCTCCAATATTCACAAAACTTTCACAGAATGCTTCTGTGTCCCTGCTATAGCATTTTTATCCCAACTATGGTAGTAGAAGATATCTGAAGAGGCACACTGATACTCTACTCACTCAACATACACTCATTCAAGGTTTAACCATCACGGAACATGAAGAGCAAGGTCATGGCCTCTGGAAGGCTTATAGTCCAGTGGTTAACAAATATGTGTAAGTCAATGTGCTAAGTTCTATACTGAGGTATGCAAGGATGCTGTGATAAAACCAAGAAGCCGGCACAAACTACCTGTGAAACCGCCAGAAAGAGTTTTACTGAAGGGATGGCAGTGAAGCTGAATTCTGAATAATAAAATGGCAGGCAGGCAGGGATCAAGGTACTCCAGAATGTGTCAACTGGATGTTAAAGGCTCAGAAATGAGGAAGCATACCAGCTTTGATGAATCTGAAATAAGCTGGCAGAGGTGAAACTCAGGATGCATGTAGAGAGTGGCAGGAGATGTGACTAGAAAGTTGCTTTTTCAGTCGCTAAATCATGTCGACTCCATGAGACCCCTTGGCCTGTAGCACACCAGGCCTCCCTCTCCCTCACCATCTCCCAATTTGCCCAAGTTCATGTCCATTGAACTGGTGATGCCATCCAACCATCTCTTCCTCTGCCGCCCTCTTCTCCTTTTGCCTTCAATCTTTTCCAGCATCAGGGTCTTTTCCAACGAGTTGACTGTTCGCATCATGTGGCCCAACTATTGGAGTTTCAGCTTCAGCATCAGTTCTTCCAATGAGTATTCAGAGTTGATTTCCCTTAGGATTGACTGGTTTGATCTCCTTGCTGTCCAAGGGACTCTCAAAGAGTCTTCTCCAGCACCACAATTTGAAAGCATCAATTCTTTCCTGTTCAGCCTTCTTTATGGTCCGACTCTCACATCCATATATGATTACTGGAAAAGCCATAGCTTTGACTATATGGACTTTGTTGGCAAAGTGATGTCTTTGCTTTTTAATACGCTATCTAGATTTGTCATAGCCTTCCTTCCAAGAAGCTAGACTAGAAGGGTAAAGCTAGACTAGAAAGTGGGTAGGGCCAAAATTAGTGAAGAACTTGTTGTACAACACTAAGCATTTGGTTCTTATTCTGCAAACAATACAGGACCACTGAGAAATTTTAAGCAGTAGAACATGTTCCCATCACCTTAAAAAAAAAAAACAAACTCTGACCACACCATAAAGGATGAATCAGGGGACAAAGATGGATCAAAGGCAAAAGACTAATGATAAGGCTCTAGTGATGGTCCAAGTAAGAAAAAAAAAGGATCTGAATTAAGATGATACCAGTAATAAAGAAAAAATGCTAAATAGAAGAGAGGGTAAAGAGAAAGATAATTGAAAGGATCTACTCACTGAACAGATTTGGGAAAGTAAGGAAGAGGTGGAAATAAAGGATAGATCCCAGATTGCTGGCCTGGGCAGCTGAGTAGATGGCAGAACCATTAACCAGGATAGGAAATAAAGGGTGATCACATTTTAGATGATACAGTCAGCCTTTGGCATGATGATTTTGAGACACTCGTTGAGACACTCAGATGGATGCCTAATAGAAACATAGATCTGGAGTTCAGAAAAAAAGGTTTGTGCTAGAGTTACAGATTTTGGTATCATTGCTGCTGCTAAGTCGCTTCAGTCGTGTCCGACTCTGTGCGACCCCAGAGACAGCAGCCCACCAGACTCCCCCGTCCCTGGGATTCTCTAGGCAAGAACACTGGAGTGGGTTGCCATTTCTTTCTCCAATGTATGAAAGTGAAAAGTCAAAGTGAAGTCGCTCAGTCGTGTCCGACTCTTCGCAACCCCATGGACTGCATCCCACCAGGCTCCTCCGTCCACGGAATTTTCCAGGCAAGAGTACTGGAGTGGGGTGCCATTGCCTTCTCCATTGGTATCATTAGCACAGGGAAAACCTTGGGCATGGATAACACCATCCAGCAAGAAATGTATAAAATAAGAGGTGAACCAAGGATGAAACCTGAGAAGAATCATGGTTTACAGAAGACTTATAAAGAAGACTTAAGAAATAGCAGTCACTGAAGGAGGAAGATAATCAAGAGACACTGTGTCACAGAGAACAAAGGAGGAACGAGTTTCAAAAAGACAGTAAGTTAAAAGAAAAATGACTGAAAATATTCCCTAGATTTGATAGAGAAGATCACTGGTAACATCAGAATAGTTTAAGTGAAAATGGAAATAGAACCTTGGAGCCAAGAGCTGAAGAGCAGAAACGGAAAAAAAGTAAAAAATATAGACTACTCTTTCACAACTAGGCATAAAAGTAGAGAAAGGGCATTACACTCAGAGGATAAGGAGAGGATTTTGTTACTATGAATAGTAGCAGGTTACTCTAATCTCTGAGACAAGAGATAAGAATGTGTGTGAATGAGCCACTCTTCAAGTTTCTCTGGTTCCAATCAGAAGCTCATACATCTCTTTTCCATCAACTTTCAACTATTTGTTGCTGTTCCCACTTATCCATTTCTCCTTCACATTTCTTGCATGTGAAAATACCTATTAAAGGCTATAATCTTGAGAATATGTAGTGGAGAGTCATGTAGACCCAATGTATCTGGTTTTTAGACGGGACCTATTTTAGTCTGATAGCTGTTAAGTCTCCGCATTTCGCACTGAAGATGGTGATGAATGTACCAGAAAAGGAAACATCACAACTGAGAGAATGGCAACAATGGGAGGGTCATGGGAGGGAGGGACGGGGGAAGGAAGGAAGGAAACAGAAAAGAGAAAGGAGGAGGGGGGAGAAGAAGAGGAGGAGAAAAGGAAGGAGAAACAGAAACAGAAGGAGGATGGACCGTCTGCACACTGGGAAGGGTCAAGTGCACACATATGAATGTTGAGTTGTAGCTGATCCTAGACCAAGGTAGGGAATGTTTCCTACCGTCCAATTTCTTCCCAGGTGAAAGCGGAATTTCCAGTTCTGCCATTCTCGAATACCATGACCACCCTCCACAAGCAAGAAATTCAATACTCTAATTTTTCCATTACTCAAAGAAAGGGAAGATTTAATTTCTCATTTCCTTGTTGGTTTAAGCTGGCTGGCATTCACACTCCTTACCCTCCTTAACAAACTGATGGTTATCTCAACTGGCACAATCTTTCCATCTTTAATGTACTTTTCAATGAGTTCACCATACTGTGAATCTGGGTTTTTCCTTTCATCACGGAGAAGTTCTCCTGCAGAAAGGTGTGTGTAGCCATATTTCTGAAAGAAAAAAACACATAGAAAAAAATCAAAATACATTCAACCCAGTGATATGATAGGACTATTGCTTTTTTCCCTTCATAGAAATTTCTATATTCTAATTTTTCTACAACAAACAAGCTTTGCTTATATAATAAATAATAAGGAAAAATTTTAGAGAGATTTCATACAATCCTGTTTGCTTAAAAAATATCCTTAACCTACGTAGGGCATGGTAGCTATAATGTTCAAAATCATGCAATCATCCCAAAATTTATAGAACTATTCAAGGATTATTTCATTATATACCTTCACAAATACAAAGTTTAAATGTAATCAAGACTATTCAAAGAAAGGCTTAAAAAAATCTATATAATTCAAGGCAACCCCCCCAAATCTTACCACAGTTGGCTGTACCCACCTTCTGTAAAATCTTTCCTTTCCTTCCTTAAAATCAATACATCTAAACTGCACTTGTCAGTACTTACACAAACCCCATTCTTCTGCTTTGTTATTTTTCTCAGTAAACAGTACAAGTCCTAACCGCTCCACAAAATTAGCTTTCCTGACCACTCTGGAGAGTGGACACACAATTAAATAGTGTCTTAGCGTTATCACTGTCTCTCCATCTAGATCAGTATTTTCCTTATCATTCTCAAAGTCCATTTCCTACCTCTCTAGATGTGACTAGAGAGGTCTCGTCTGTAAAATGGGAATACAGATACCTATTTTACAATTTAGTAGTGATGGTTAAATGAGATAATGTATGTAAAATGCCAACAATTATCTCCCTGCCATCATGAAGATACTTAAATAATTTGCAAACATTTTTGTCCTGTATATACATACCATCTTATATTATTATATATATGTTTGTGTGCATGTATACGTATTCACTTTAGAGGTTCAGATAGACCAATCAAATGACTTAAGTGAGATAACAGATATGGATACATTGCAAACGGTCAGTAGTACAGTAGTAGTGTGGCCAGTAGTATGACTGTGATGACTATATTACTGAGGATTTGCAAACGATGTATTAGGTCAGGGTATAGGGTGATAGTTGAACTATTACATAATTTGATATAGCGTTATTCTGCCACTTCTGCATGGTTAGAATGTGAAACCAATACAGATCTGAGAGACAATTACTGAAAAGCTTCTTCCCCCACATGGACTTGCATGTTTCCTTTTATTAAATCAAAAGAGCTATAAAATCTATTTTTAAAATCTATGTTTACTCTCAAATATTAGGATATTGAGATCTATATTCAATGTTCAGTTACAACAACCATCACATCCTACACTCTTAAAACTCCCTAAATGAGTTTTTATCTCATCCATATTAAATGTACAGTAAATATTTGATAAATTTTATCTTTAATTTCAATGTTAAGATTTGAGACAGTTCACACTCCCACCATTCTCCTTCCAAAATAGAAAGTTTCTATCATATATTTTACAAAAAAATAACTCTCTCAATTACTCATGCTATAGCGAGTTTTCTGTGTTTTTCTCTTTCTTTGGACTGCAGAAGCCACACATTCTTTACCCCTTTTCCATTTCCAAAAATTGCTCGCTAAACTTGCTCTTGTTTACTAAAAGTAAGCTAACAATAAGGTAGTCAGCAAAGGAAAAAAAACTCTAAATAGCTTATTTGCTGACTAAAATTGGATATAAAGTTTGATGAGAATAAACAAATCCACAGCATTGCTCATGCCTCTCTAAGGCATACAGCTCCTTGCATTAAAAGAAATGATCAAAAGTGTATTCAGTTGTTGTAACAGGCTTTTAGAAACACTCCCATCATTTACAGAAAATGGAAATAAATACAAAAGTACCTATTTAAACTGTTATTTTAAAATTATCTTCACACCACACCATTTTAAAATGCCGATTTTTTATCACTAAGTATAAGCTATACTAAGTATACTTTTGAAAAATGAGTATGGAAAAGACTTTATTGAAAAAAATGAGATGTGACCTACTTTGCCATTTACTATGTACGAATTTCAGAAAGCATTTTGCAACTACTGTCCACAAAATTTTATAGCAGCTTCATTTCCCACTGCTTACTTTGGCTCCTACTTGGAAGTCTACGCTTGCCGGATGCTTTCATCTGGTCTAGAGATTATAGCATATGGTTATATTGAATAAATGCAGAGACAAACAGTACTACACGATGGCAAACACTCAGTGAAACACCAACAATACAGACTGCTCTGTACAGATTGCGTGGATGTAGGAACAACATGTACATTTAGAAACCCAGCTAGTAATTAAGAAATTAGTATACACACTTTTTGTTTCCTCACACTGAAGAGCTCAAATTTGCAAGCTTATACTACATTATAACGAGTTTTGGTATGCCACTTTTAAAAAAGAGAGACTAGCTGTAAATTGTACAAGCATACAAATGTTTTTTAAAAAAACTACATAAAAAACAACCTTATTTGCAAAGTTCAAGGAGACAAGCAATTTAAATAAATATTATCATGTCAAACCTGTATATGTATCTTTCTATTTCTCATCTACATTCCAGTTTACAAAAACTATTCTATTCACCAGTTACTTTTTTATACTATATTTTTCTTAAGGATTTTGCTGAAGCTTTCCTCTTACCACAGAGTTTCTACAACAAAAAAGCAACTATTACTTACACACTAGTTATTATGGTATTTAATAATAGGTAGACTTTAAACAGCATGTTTTCAAAGCATTCTGCTGTCATTAAGTAGTCACCGATGCCAATTTTGAGGAAAGCAAGAATGGCTATTTCTCAGGCTTAATCAAAACGTTTTCACATTCTCTGAAATTTCCTAGTAATTAAAATCTAGTAGGTTACTAATTATAGCCTTAAGAGCAACATTCAAACCACAGCAGGTTATAAATACTATAAACTATAATAACTGCAATTACAAGCTACTATTCAGCTAAAAATAGTAGTTTTCTAGTGACAAATGTATAAACAATTCATTTATTAGAGTAATCGTTTAAATTTTTACTTTCATATTCTCCTTTAAGATGAGAAACAACTTAATAACTTCTACAAATCAGGCACTAAGATTAGGAGAGAAGAAAAAAGCACTACTTCTCAACAAGCACAGAATAGCACCCTATGTTACTACAACTAGATAAATGTTGACAACTTCATAGTATCAAATCTCAAATCATCTCAATAACTTCTCTTTCTGTCTTTCTAAATTCCGGTAATGTCATTCTATGTGAATAAAAATAAAAAGAAAAACAATCAAGACCAAAACAATAGGAAAAAAAAAAAAAAGTTCAAGGTACAAATGATGCATAAATGGCAAGTCCTTGGGGGCAGGAAGAAACCCAGATGCCAGGCAATTCCTCTTGTGAGTATGGCAATTAGAAAGTAGCGGGAACGCAGCAGAGATAGCAGATACAGATATATTTTTAAAGTAACCAAGTGAGTTAAAACTGTTGGTGTCCTTTAAGCAGCTGACACATGTATGAAGCATCTAAGTTTACTTTGCACTCCCTGTAAGATTCATGAACTTAAAAATCTAGTTCTGATTCTGTACTATGAACAATGCATCTTCAGCATAACGCCTAGAAATGCTACCTGGGGCCATTCAGACTCACTGATTTGGCACTTGTTGCAAGCAATAGCTTTAGAGCTTAGGGCATCCCAGCAACATTTCATGTAAGGCTATCATTTACTTCAAAGGCTTTTCCAATAGAACTTCTTCCAATTACTGAAATGTATGACTAGCAGTTTTCAGTAACTTTATCTGCAAGTCTTGGAGAACTTACTTTGCTGCTAAGTCACTTCAGTCATGCCCGACTCTGTGCGACCCCACAGACGGCAGCCCACCAGGCTCCCCCGTCCCTGGGATTCTCCAGGCAAGAACACTGGAATGGGTTGCCATTTCCTTCTCCAATGCATGAAAGTGAAAAGTGAAAGTGAAGTCGCTCGGTCGTGTCTGACTCTTCGCAACCCCATGACCTATAGCTCACCAGGCTCCTCCGTCCATGGGATTTTCCAGGCAAGAGTACTGGAGTGGGTTGCCATTGCCTTCTTACTTTAGACTGTAAGAACTGCTGTACAGTGCTCAGATGCTTAAAACTGGTCAACTGTTTAGGGTTCTTCCAGTTTTACCCACAGAGGGTTAGAAAAAGGATTTTTATTATCATCACCATTATATGGACGTTAGGAAAGAGAGACAGAGGTGTGGATAGAGAGAAAGAAAGGGAGGGGGTAGAAAAGAGGAAGCAAAGAGGGATGAAAGGAAGGAAAGAAGACTGAGCAACTCTATCCAGTGGGAGAAAGGCTAAAAAGAGTATCTGAATCAAATTGCTAGGGGATTTTCAACCTCATTTTTAGTTCGCCCTCACTGTATTTCCAAATATGTACATCACATTCGACCATGCCTATTTAATTACAAATCGGCATATTAACTACAAACTATGAAAGTTATAAACCAAGCTAAATCTTTTCTTAGGCAAAATCTTTAGCAAACAGACTCCAAATTAACATGAAGCATATTTCTTTCTCTAATTAAAGAGTGATATTTTAAAAGCTTACATCCTGCAAAAGAGAAAAGAGGAGGGATATAATCCATTCAACTGTAGACAATTAAAGCACTATTTCATTTTCCTCAATGTTTGCTACTCATGTAAGAAAACCTTAGTTCAGGCAATACGTGGAACTTATTTTAAATCCACAAGTATTTATTGAGTCTCTACAAACTGCCAGGCAAAAACGCTAATTTGGGGAGATATTTAGGTTATATTCACAAAGGATTTAATAGTGATTTACATATTTAAAGTGAGTTGAGCTCTACTATTAATTAATAAAGTCAATTTTTCATATTTGCAATAACTTTGCCTAAGGAATTCAGTCTCTACCAGCACTGTCTGCTTGGGAAATGATAAGAAGGTTAGTAGGTTGGTGCAAATGTAATTGCGGCTTTGGACTGTGACTTTTAAATCATTATAACTAGGCTTAAATATGTTTATTAATCAAAATAGGAACCATTACAATCAACACAATCTTGCCAATGAGAAATAAGTTTATTTCTGTAGTATAAAAATCCATGCTTAGGGATTTGAAGAACTCTTGGAAAGCATTTTCTGCCTCCTGCTGGTTGTGGAAGCATTTTCCCTGCAAAAAGATGTTGAAATGCTTGAAGTAGCAGTAGTCAGTTGGCAAGAGGTCAGGGGAATATGGTGGATGATGCAAAACTTGGTAGCCCAATTCATTCAACTTCTGAAGCGTTGGTTGTGCGACATGCACTCAGGCATTGTGGAGAAGAATTGGGCCCTTTCTGTTGACTAATGCCAGCTGCAGGCACTGCAGTTTTAGGCACATCGCATCGATTTGCTGAGCATACTTCTCATATGTAATGGTTTTGCCAGGATTCAGAAACCTGTAGTAGATCAGTCAGGCAGCAGACCATCAAACAGTGACTATAACCTTTTTTTGGTGCAAGTTTCACTGTGAGAAGTGCTTTGGAGCTGCTTGCCAGTCCAACCACTGAGCTGGTCATCGCTGGTTCTTGTATGAAATCCACTTTTCATTGCACATCACAACCTGACTGAGAAATGGTTCATCGTTGCTACACAGAGTAAGAGAAGACTTCAAAGAACACTTCAAAATGACGATTTTTTCGATTTGTGGTCAGCTCATAAGGCACCCTCTTACCAAGTTTTTTCACCTTTCCAATCTGTTTCAAATACCAATGACTGTAGAATGGTCGACGTTGAGTTCTTCAGTAATTTCTTGCATAGTTTGAAGAGGATCAGCTTCAATGATGGCTCTCAATTGGTCGTTGTCAACTTTTGATGGCCAGCCACTATGCTCCTCATCTTCAAGGCTCTCGTCTCTTTGTAAAACTTCTTGAACCACCACTGTACTATAAGTTCACTATCAGTTCCTGCACCGAATGTGTTGTTGATGTTGTGAGTTGTCTCCACTGCTTTACGACCCATTTTGAACTCAAATAAGAAAATCATTCAAATTTGCTTTCTGTTTAACATCATTTCCCTAGTCTAAAATAAATACAAAATAAGTAATAAGTCATTAGCTAAGAAACATAAAGCAAAGAAATATGCATTAAAATGTATAACATAACCACATTTATTTAAGAATGTATTCCAATATCAAATAGCAAACTTCAAAAATGCAAAACCACAATTACTTTTGCACCAATCTAACAGAACAACAAATAAAACTTAAAGAATGGTTGATTTAGAAGCTATGAAACAGACTGTTCTTTCATTTGCATAGGCCTCAATATTCCTCTAACATTTTGCAGGAGGCGTCTCAGAACACCTTAGGACTTTGGCATCTGATTTACATACCAAACGGCCCCTATGGCAACTGTGAATTGGAATTTTCACATTCCAATTTCATTCTAGTTGGTCATTTCCAGTATTTTTATTTCTTTTAAGTCATTTCAGCCATTTGGAATTAATCCACAGTCCCTATATCAGAAAGGGATGGAAAACAATCGAAGATGGACGAAGATGAGGCCCAGAAACCTCCAGGGATTCCCGGAGATTAGGGGAATATTTTGAAAATTTCCAACATTAATGGATAGGCACAGAGGTCTTATTAATCTTAAACACTTATCTTATTAATTAAATGATCAATTCTTATAGTCACTGCAGAGCCTACAAACAACACACTCACATCAGCACAACACAAATATTGCTGCAGGTGGTCTAAGAGCCTAGAATTCAGGAAATTTATTTAACCTTTCTTAGATCTCAGCTTCTTCATTTCTAAAACAGAAATAACATCTATACTACCAGAAATCATATCTATACTGTACTACACAATCAGCCACTACCAAACATCGTTGTCAGCTGTTAAAATCAGAAGCCTCTCCTGAAGAACACACTCCTAGAAATGTGGTCTACACTACTAGATTCAAGACGCACCATTAGAGTACTCAGATCACCAAAGAGTTATAGTAACTTGTATAGGCTATTCTTGGAGCAAAGTCCAAGATAACCAGTGGCTAAACTACAAATTACATACCAATAAAGGTGCAAAGTCAAAGAGTAACTACAGAATAAGAAAAGTATGATACATGAATCCAATTCACCATGCAAATATCCTCAAACACACAGGCTCTAAAAACTGGCATCATAGATGTGTTTAAGCACACTAAAAAACTTATGAGAACCTACAACAATCTGTTTATCTTGCTTACTTTCTTCTTATAAACAAACAGGTCAACAGCCTTCCAATCAGCTAGCGATGGCTAATTAGAAAACATACATTTTAAAAGATCCTATTCAAGTCAACTACCTCAATTTAAAAAATCCTACACAGTACTAAACAGTACTAAAAACTTAAATTTAGGGATACTAATAGGTAAGAATTATATGGAGAAACTAGAAACATTTAAAATCAGTATCCTAAAAAGAAGGCATAGATAGATTATGGATAGAAAGATTCAATACAGTAAATATATAAATTTTCCACAAATTAATCTATAAATTGATAGCAACCTCAATCAAAATTCAACTGGGATTATTTATTTTTTAATGAAACTTGATGAGTTGATTCTTAAGTTTAACAGAAGGGGTAAATGTGAGAGAATGACTGAACTCAAAAACAATATTAACAAACACAAAGCTATAGTAATTAAAACAGTATGAAAAATTTTTTTTTAAATTTTAAATGGACATGAATTTAAAATAAATAAAACAGTATGATACTGGTATAAAAATAGACAAACATAACAATGAAACTCAACAGAGTCTAAAAACAGACCTAAGTATAAATGGGAATTCAATAAATGATAGTTATTATCTAAAAATCAACAGAGAAAAGATGAACTATTTAATAAATGATACTATGCAACTGGCTACCATCTGAAAGAAAAAATCAGATTCTTGCACATCATATGCAAAACTAAATTTCAGGTAAATTAAAGTTCTAAAACAACACAATGCAAGCAAAACAAAACAACAACAACAAAACCCAATCACAGGATAGTACTGGGGGAAATAAGACTGAAAGACACTCCAAAATAAGAATCGAAACAGCATGCTTGACCATATGAGTAATAAAAACTTCTGAACAAAGAAAGATAACATAGATATAACCAAATAACAAGCAACAGACTGGGAGAAAATATTTTCACCATACAAAGGTGACAGGGTAATATACACTGTATATAAAGACGTCCTACTAACAAAGAAAAATGCTCAATACAAAAATGGGCAAAGGATAAGAACAAACAATTCAGAGAAAAGGAGAGAACAGATGCTCAACCTTACCGGTAATCACAAAAATGCAAATTAAAGCAAAGTAATTTCATTTTTCACACATCAGATTGGTTAAAATAAAAAGCTGTCTGGCTACGGCAAGGACCAGGGGTTGGGGAGAACCCAGCATCTTGATAGTTTGTAGGAGTGTAAATTGCCTAAGCATTTTTAGAGGGCAATTTGGTAGAGTCTAACAAAATTTAAGTTTGTATACCCTTTGGCTCAGCAATGCCATTTCTAGGAGTTGTGCTACTGAAACAGTTGTACATGTGCATAAAGACACATGTACATGACAGTTTATGTTAGCATCATTTGTAAACAGAAAATCTAAATGCCCACAAATACACGAATAGTTAAATAGATTATTGTATATATTATGAATGGAGTAGAGCTATCTACATGTGCTGATATGGAAAGCTAGCCAAGATATCCTGTTAAGCAAAGAAATGCATGGCACGGAACAAAAGGCAATATTTGTGTATGTATTTTTATCTGTGTATAAATATATCAAAAAAGGACCAGAAAGCCACATATAAAAATGCTGATAGGTGATTACATAAGGAGAATAAGCTAAGGTTAATTAGACAGCTTTCAGTTTTTACTTTATGTACTTTCAAATTGTTTGAATCTTCAAAGTACATGTATACATATAAACTTTAAATTTTTTAATTTAAAAAAGGTTATATTCTATCTACACATCTCTAAATGGCAACTATCACAAAGTAAGGCTGATGATTGAAGTGTTTTATTAATACCAGATCTTAAGAGAACAGCAAAATAAATAGCCTAACATTAGGAATAAATATCTCTACATAAAAAGTTATCCAATTTCATGAAAAAAGAAGAACAGTACCTGCACAATCACAAACTTATTTAGAATTTAAAACTAAATCACTGTTGAGAATAGCAGCAAAAATCAATTCAAATGTTTGGATAAAAATTTCCCTGGAAAGTGATCCATTCCTCAAACAAAGGAGAAACAAAGTATAATATAGCAACACAGAAACACACTGCATGGGCATGAAGTCAAGAGTCATAGAAGGAGACAGAAAACAGTCCAGTTTTACAGCCTAGAAACAGATGGAAATTTAGAGACACACTGAGTTGAGAGGATCCAAAAGGCACACCAGCAGAATTTTAAAAGGAAACATATTTCAGTGAAGCCTTACACTAGGCACTTGAGTTCAAAATTATAAGCAGGATGTTCTGGAAATGACACCGCCATGGCAGACAATGTAACCACACTACTTCTAGTTTCCAGAATGACCCCTTGGAGCACTTTCAGAACTTTACTGTGCCAACCTCTCTCAACTGTTTTTTCTTTTCTTTTTTTTTTTTTTAAGAAAAAGAAAATCAATCTAGCTTAGACAACAAAGAATCATTTTCATTTTTAGTTCATCAACCTGTGCTAATAGGAGGTATGAAGAAAATCAGTATTTAGCTTTAAAAAGTAGTACATGTTTTTAAAAAAAACTTTGGTATAAAATCTACCTTCATGATTACATTTTTCTTAACTGAAAATTAAAGTCAGTCTACAAATACGTATTTTTGATGGTATAGCTATCAAATTCTAGCCCTGCCTGGGATTTAACATTGACTACAGACTCTGGAAGTTGGTGATGGACAGGGAGGCCTGGCGTGCTGTGATTCATGGGGTCGCAAAGAGTTGGACACGACTGAGTGACTGAACTGAACATACAAATTAAAAGATGCTTACTCCTTGGAAGGAAAGTTATGACCAACCTAGATAGCATACTCAAAAGCAGAGACATTACTTTGCCAACTGAGGTCCGTCTAGTCAAGGCTATGGTTTTTCCAGTGGTCATATATGGATGTGAGAGTTGGACTGTGAAGAAAGCTGAGTGCCAAAGAATTGATGCTTTTGAACTGTGGTGTTGGAGAAGACTCTTGAGAGTCCCTTGGACTTCAAGGAGATCCAACCAGTCCATTCTGAAGGAGATCAGTCCTGGGTGTTCTTTGGAAGGACTGATGCTGAAGCTGAAACTCCAATACTTCGGCCACCTCATGCGAAGGGTTGACTCACTGGAAAAGACTCTGATGCTGGGAGGGATTGGGGGCAGGAGAAGAAGGGGACCCAGAGGATGAGATGGTTGGATGGCATCACCGCCTCGATGGAGGTGAGTCTGAGTGAACTCCGGGAGCTGGTGATGGACAGGGAGGCCTGGTGTGCTGTGATTCATGGGGTCGCAAAGAGTCGGACACGACTGAGCGACTGAGCTGAACTGAACAGACAACTATACACATTTATATAATGAAGAACAGAATATAAGGGATTCTTGTTTCTTGATGAGAATCTGACTTTTTCACATGCAGGAAATGTCCTAATAAGTGATAAGTTTATGGGTAATTTTTATAGAAAACTTTCTTCCCTGCCATAACTACACAAGAGGAAGAATGCTGGAAACCATTTTGCAAAATGGACAACCTCTCTCACCTCTCTAGTCTGACTTGGTGAAAGTTGCTCAGTTGTGTCTGACTCTTTGAGACCCCATGGACTATACAGTCCATGGAATTCTCAGGCCAGAATACTAGAGTGGGTAGTGGTTTAGTCACTAAGTTGTGTCCGACTCTTATGACCCCATGAACTGTAGCCTGCCTTTCCCTTCTCCAGGGGATCTTCCCAGCCCAGGGATGGAACCCAGGTTTCCCACATTGCAGGCGGATTCTTTACCAGCTGAGCCACAAGGGAAGCCCAAGAATACTGGAGTGGGTAGCCTATCCCTTCTCCGGCGGATCTTCCCAACCCAGGAATTGAATGCAGGGGTCTTTGGCATTGCAGGCGGATTCTTTATCAACTGAGCTTAGACCCAGTTATACCCTGGAATCAGTCAAGGAAGTAACACAAATCTATTACTCCCACTCTTCCTTTCTGCCTACACTATCCCCTCTCTCTTCCACCCTCAACTCTCAGTCTCAGGCACAATACAAACGCTCACCAATTATTCCTCTTTTACAGTTTTGGCCTCATTATCAATCTTTTAATCTCTGCACCACAGGCAATAGAAAGCATACTGTATGTCCTAAAGTGCAAGATATCAGACTTCATCAAAACTAAAATTTCTGTGCTTTCAAAGGCACTCCCACAAAAATGAAAATATGACCCACAGGATAGAAAAAAACATTTACAAATAATATATCTGGATAAGGGACTTATACCAAAAAAATATTTTTAAAACTTTACAATTTAGTAATAAAAACCACCCAGCTTTAAAAGTTACAAAAGACAGTTTTTAAAATGCAATATTCTGCAGGGAAGAAAAAGGACAAATGATCCAAACAGACATTTCTCCAAAGAAGATACAGAAATGGCCAATAAGTATGGGAAAGTTGCTCAACATCATCAGTCATCAGGGAAATGCAAATCAAAACCACAATGAGATAACAATTCACACCCATTAGGATGGCTATTTATTTATTTTCCTTACACCTTGATTCAAGCAATTTATTCATGTGAATTTCCTCTCCCTGTGTGGTCACTGCAGAAATTTCATTTCGGATGGCTATTTAAAAAAAAAAAAAGGCCATCTGAGACATGAAAGATGCTCACAGCATTAAGTCACTAGGGAAATGCAAGTCAAAACCACAGTAAGATACCACTGTACACCTACTGGAGTGGTGATAATCAATCAAACAAACATAAAATGATAAGTGTTGGTGAAGATAAAGAAACCACACATCATTGGTAGGAAGGTAAAATGGCACAGCTGCTGTGGAAAACAGTTTGGCAGTTCCTCAAACAAATTAAACAGAATTATACGATCCAACAATTCCCCTCCTAGCTATATAACCAAAGGACTGAAACAGATGCTTGTACGTCAATGTTCACTGCAGCACGACTCAAAACAGTGCAAAGGTGGAAGCAAGCGCTCATCCAACGACAGATGAATGGATAAACACTACGTAACATACACATACAGTGAACCACCATACAGCCATAGAAAGGAATGGCTGAAACTTAAAACATTATACTAAGTGAAATAAGCTGTAAAAAAAAAAAAAACAACAACAACACGGGGGAACAAATACTGTATGATTCTACTCACACAATGTACCGAAAACAGGCAAATTCAGAGGCAAAAATCAGACTAGAAGTTACTAGCGGCTGGGGGAAGGGACGAATGGGAAATTATTGCCTAAAGGTAGAGTCTTTGTTTGGTGTGAAGAGAAAGTTTTAGAAATCGTGGTGAAGGTTGCACAACATTATAAATACAATTTATACCACTGAATTACACACTTAAAGTGGTTGAAATAGCAAATTTCATGATATATTTTGTGTGTGTGCTTAGTCGCTCAGTCGTGTCTGACTCTTTGCGAACCCATGGACTATAGCCCGGCCAGGCTCCACTGTCCATGGGGATTCTCCGGGCGCGAATACTGGAGTGGGTTACCATGCCCTCCTCCAGGGCAATCTTCCCAACCCAGAGACTGAACCCAGGTCTTCTGCATTGCAGGCAGATTCTTTACCATCTGAGCCAGCAGGGAAGCCCTTGATATATTTTATCACGATTAAAAAAAAATTAGTAACATAATAACATATCAAAACCTTTGAATTGTACACTTTAAGTGCATGAGTTGTGTGTTATGTAAATTATATTTCCAAGTTATTTTTTAAAAAACATAGAATATGATTTCTGAAAAATCAGAAACAAAATTTCTAAAACAAAGAACCAATTAATTAAATAATGTATGTAATCTACAAAATATGGTATCATCATACAGATTATGTGGTAAAAGTACATTGATTAACATGATAATATGCTTGTGATATTATAAGTAAAAAGCAGGTTTCCGGAGTATGAGCCTACTTAAAAAAAATCTCTGGAAA
This sequence comes from Budorcas taxicolor, assembly GCF_023091745.1. Lineage (NCBI taxonomy): Eukaryota > Metazoa > Chordata > Mammalia > Artiodactyla > Bovidae > Budorcas > Budorcas taxicolor. Next base: position 99,016,283 of record NC_068912.1, read on the forward strand.
TATATGTCCCAAAATATTCATTAATGGTGGTCTTTTCTAGGTGGTAAGATTACTGGTGATTTTTACACTGTTGTTTTACTCATCTGTATTTTCTAATTTTTCTATAATGTATGTGTCCTATTTGTATAATTAAAAAGTAACCAAAAGTAAAAGCACTTGCGTCGTTAATAAGAGGACGGTTAAGGTATATATACAGGCTTAGCTTATGACACCCAATCATTAGGTCATTTGCTCCATTTGGCATCGAGTAACCTATTTTGAATATAAAGAGCATTTATACTATAAGCTTTTCCCATTCTAGGATTTTTAAATCTAAGCTAACTCCAAATATTTTCTCTAAGTAGAAAGACCTTTCATATTTGGTAGACTCTAAAACACCACCTTGAGTTTTTAAAAATCTGTAAACTGACTAGTGTGGGTAATCATTTCCTTATGCCATAGTAAACAATGGGAATACAATGCTTCCTCAAACTACTTTAATCTAAATTACTCTTTGATCTCTTTACCATAGGCCCTTTCTAAAATAATGTTACTCTTTACACATTTTACTGAGGGCCATGTACTGTGCTGAACACAGTAGAAGCATTATGGGATTTCATCTCTATAACAACCCAGTGAAGCTGGCATTATTATCATCACTTTACAAATGAAGACACAGAATCAGAAAAGTTCAGCAATATGGCTTAAGTGTCAGACTGAGATTTGAGCCAACGTTTGATTTCAAAGTCTACATTCTTTCTAATACTATGCTATATTGTAAGAAAGTTGGCTCAACATCCCATTTCTTAAATATTTTTAATCAAAAAAATTCATACATACACAATTGTTCCATTTCAAAAAGCTATTCCTTTTCTCGCCTTTACACATACTCTGTTACCATTCTGAAGTTCTATGTAAATATGAAATTCAGTGGGAATTTATTAAGTACAATTCCTTGTGCTCCCATTCATATAGCATACAATGGCAAAGAATATATACCTATTCATAGTGACTGAATAATATACCTCCTGAATGTGACTACATAGGATTACAGGACTACTATCTAACACTGAAGTCTCGGTATACAGATCTGTTTTAGGGCTGGCCGTCCAGACCATCTACTTTCAAACTCTTCATTTTACAAAAGGAGAAACTGAGATAAGCTGACTTGCTAATTAGCGGAAACTGGCACTTGAACCCAGGTCGTATGACTTTCAGTGACTATTACGCCACAGTGGACCTCTGAGGTAATTCCTAGGTGACAGACAAGGAGACAGAATCTTGCCATCAAGCTACTGTGGCATTTGCACGTCAGAATCTGCTGCTGCTGCTGCTAAGTCGCTTCGGTCGTGTCCGACTCTGTGCGACCCCACAGACGGCAGCCCACCAGGCTCCCCCGTCCCTGGGATTCTCCAGGCAAGTAGGTTGCCATTTCCTTCTCCAATGCATGAAAGTGAAAAGTGAAAGTCAAGTCGCTCAGTCGTGTCCGACTCTTCGCGACCCCATGGACTGCAGCCTACCAGGCTCCTCTGCCCATGGGATTTTCCAGGCAAGGGTACTGGAGTGGGTTGCCATTGCCTTCTACGCAGAATCTGCTAGTGGAAACTAAAACGGAGACTTCAAGTTGTGGACTTTATCTTTTTGTTGTATCCTAGCAGGGAAATGAGATCAGGAACTTTATCCACACACAGAGTCAGGCATATCTGACCCACCACTCAGCCAGACTCTGACCATCCTTGCTTCATTTGCTTCATTCTTGCCTTTTCCCACTCTTGACACCACTTCCACTTGCCTCATCCAATAATCATTCAATAAGTAGCAAATAAAAATTTCCAATTTAAAAACCTAAATTAGGACTTCCCTAGTAACACAGTGGATAAGAATCTGCCTACCAAGGCAGGGGACATGGGTTGGATCCCTGGTCCAGGAAGACTTCACATGCTTTGGAGCAACTGAGCCTGTGTGCCACAACCACTGAGCTCTAGAGCCTGGGAGCTGCAATTACTGAAATCCATGCCTAGAGCCTGTGCTCTGCAGCAAAGAGTAGTCCCGGCTCACCACAACTAGAGAAAGTACATGCAAAGCAATGAAGACCCAGAATAGCCAAAAATAAATAAATGAAAATTATTTTAAAAATAAAAAACTAAATTAGCCATCAAGTCAATTCCCAATTACATAATATCTGGGCTCTCTTTACTCCCAGCAGACACCAAGAAGAAAAAATTCATGTTATTATCAATATCTACCTAAACTATACTTAATTATAAAGGTAAGTCCTATAGGCCAAATTAAATACACAGAACTTTCCAGGGACAAACACCAACGACTAATACATCATGGAAGTTCCAAACAAAAAATGAGCAAGGAAGGAGTCTTTTTGTGTAGTCCCAAACTGAGCATATTTAATTGCTTGTTGGTATAGAATATACCTTAATGATGAATAGAACCAACTTACTGGACCTCTGGAGATGGCTGGTGGAAACCAAGCATGGAACCCTGTATTTTTGGGGGGCCCAGTCCCTCAAAGTTTCTGAGAATGGAACATACTAACTGGGGCTTCTTCCTTTACCAAAGTTCAACAAGCAGCAGCCAACTGTCAGCAAACAGTATGTCCAGTCACACCTGTTCTCTATTAAATTCTAAATGCTCTTATCACGTTGTCTGTAAATATGTTCTTAATTTAACTGAAATGTTAGAGTGAATACATTTTCATATGGTAACTGGTATTTAAAGCTAAGAAGAGTCAGTGTGATCAAGTTAACATGACACAAAGAATAAGACAGTCATCCCCTGCTCCCTGCTATGGTTTTTCTAGTAGTCATGTAAAGATGTAGGAGTTGGACCATAAGGAAGGCTGAACGCTGAAGAAATGATGCTTTCAAACTGTGGTGTTGGAGAAGACTCTTGAGAGTCTGCTGGACTGCAAGATCAAATCAGTGAATCTTAAAGGAAATCAACCCTGCATATTCATTGGAAGGACTGATGCCGAAGCTGAAGCTCTAATACTTTGGCCACCTGATGTGAAGGCCAACTCACTGGAAAAGACCCTGATGCTGGGAAAAACTGAAGGCAAGAGGAGAAGGGGGTGACAGAGGATGAGATGGCTGGATGACGTCACTGACTCAATGGACGTGAGTTTGAGCAAACTCAGGGAGATAGTGAAGGACAGGGAAGCCTAGTGCTGCAGTCCATGGGGTTGCAAAGAGTAGGACATGACCTAGAGACTGAACAATAACCCCTGCTTCCACCCTTTTTCTCTTATCCGGTCTAAAAGTCTCACTACAAGAGAGGTTTCTCCAAAATGCTCTGAATTTCAATTCAGAAGGACACCGTTACAAATACTATAATCCTAAAAAAAGAAAAAAAATACTGTATTCCTTTGTGACTTTCGGAGAGCTTTCAGATTGCAGTCCTCTCCTATTAGCATCTTAACTAGAATGTGGTGTTTAACTGACTACCGTCACTAAAAACATTAACCAGAAGGATGTAAATGAAGTAGATTTCAGTGGGATTAAGGATACCGGGAAGAACCAGAACTAAAGAGGTATTCTGAGCTAGGGCAGACTTAGGTAGAGGTGTCTAATTTTGATGGGGCTGGAATATTCATTCAGAATCCCTCCGAGCACAGCACACTCATGTAGTTATTAACATATAATTTTACTATTATTACCTTTCAAAGCATGACTGAGCTTGCCAAAAATTAAAAGACTAATTCAACTTTATATAAATCAAGAAAGCACAAGTCCAGACGAATTGGAGAGTGCTGGATTTGTGGCTGCCCTGGGGACATCCCCATCCCCAAATCACAAGTGGCTGGAGCCTAGGATTTAATAGGCCACAAAGAAGGGAGAAGAGACAAAGGCTGAGCCTACGCAGGACTGGAGGTCGGATCAATGAATTCCACATAAAGTCAGGACCTCTGAACCATGGTACCCTCGGTGCTTGACCTAGGAAAGAAGAACCTACCATGCAGAGAAAACAGCAAAACTTCCTAACCACAAGCCTATACTGATTAAAGAAACTTCTAAAGGATATACTTCAAGAAAGAAAATGATCTCAGTAAGAAGGTCTGAGGTGCAAAAATAAATGGTTAATACAGAAAGTGGTATGTATTTTTTATTATAACAATTTATTATTATTATAATTATGCATATTATTCCAAACAAACATTTGTATAAAACATTAACAGGTCATTTGTAGGGATTAAAAAAAAAGTCAATATAGAATTAAAATCCTGAAAAAAGAGAGAAAACAGAATAAGATAGAAAATAGAGTCAAGGGTCCTAAGGTGTATTGTTTAGAGAATAGTAAAAATATTAATATTAGACTTAAGTTAAATAATATGTGCACTTAAAATTTCTAGTGTAACCACTAAAAAGAGATTGTATAGCTTCCAAAGTAGGAAGGAATAAATCATGAGGGAAAAAAATCTTAAGCAATCAAAAGAAGGTTGAAGTAGTAGGGGTGGCAGAAGAGCAGGTAAAATTAACACAGGAACAGTAAAATGACGATGATAATAATAAACATATTTATAAAGGACTTACCATGTACCAGGCACTGCTCTAAGTACTTTATATACATTAGCTCATATACTCCTCACAAACCATTCTGAGGCAGACAGTATATATTATTATCATTCCCCTTTCACAAATGAGGACACTGAGGCCCAGAAACTAACCCTTCGCTAAGCTCTCACACACCGCATGTGCTACGATAAAGACTCACCCCTAGACGGCCTAACTCTCAAGTCTGAACTCTACATCCTGCCTAGCAGACAACACACTAGGATGGCAGCCGGGCGTTTGTTCATGCCCTTTCAAATCCATCTTTCTTCAGTCTAACAACTAAGAATGCCAACCAAAGTGTAGCTACTTACACTGCTCAAGACACTTCCTTCGTTGACTATGGATAGGCAAGCACAGAATAGGAAAGGAGAGAGATGCCCACGTTATGATAAGTGACTAATACAAAGCAGGCACTGTGCCAGACATTTTACTACATGGATTCTCTTGGTTAATCCTCATAATCACCCTATAGAGTAGATCAGTATCACAAATGTCCAGAGGAGAAAACCAAAGAGCCAAACATTTAAGTAACTTACAAAATGGCAAAAATCTTTTATGACTGGCTTCAAAATCTACTTAACAAATGTTTATTGAGCATCAATTTATGCCAGACATTGTACTACACACTAAAGATGTGAGAGTAAATTTAGAAATCTTAAGGCTCTCATCTTTATGGAGCTTATGGTATAATGGAGGAGACAATCCAATAAAGTTAAAGGTGGTCTGCAAACAGATATGTTATAAAGGACAACATAATTAAAAACTGGTAACTATCATAAAGGACGAAAGAATTATAACTGATAGAGCACATAATTGAGAAATCTGACCTAGTCTAAAAACGTGAGGGCTAGTTTCACTGAGGAAGTCATTTTTAGCTCAAGGTTCCCAAACTGTATGCCACAGTGCCCTGGAGGACTGTAGCGAATTCACAAGAGTGCCCTGGATCTACATTTTTCAGGGAAATAGAGCAATACTGAACATCTATTAGATATCATGAACTATTAGCTCAGGGTAGCTCACAATTCCAACCTTAGATCATGCATATTCTTTTTGAAGACACATCTTTGTGATGCTGACTTTTTGGTGGGCAGCTGCTGTAATAAAAATAAGTACCACATAAAAATTAAAGTGGAAAAGGAAATGAGGATGGAAGCGTCCAATCTGATTCCAAGGTATGAGAAACTGGGCAGTGCCTAACAGGTATTTACATCCCATCAGTAAGTGATTTGACAATGAAATAAAGCTGCTACTTTTTCCTTTTAGCTTATATGTACTTTTTCTTTAAATAGCTACTAGATTGTTAGAAAATACTTAAGCATTGTTTGGATCTAATTACTAGATAAATATAATTAATTAATATAATTACATAATAAATATATTTATTTTAAACTAAGGTGTTTGTGAAAGAAAGTACGGAGACACGAAGGACACTATGAACTGTGAATGTTTGGGAATCTTCGTATTACGCTAAGAACTGAAGAATAAGTAGGCTTTTTAAACACCATGCAGTAGAAGGAGCAACGGCAAAAGACAGGGTCCCTATCCTTGAAGACGTTACAATCTAGTTTGGGAGGCAAAACTAAAAGACAAATCATTTTTCGTTTGTTTTGTTTTTGGCCACACTGCATGGCTTGAGGGATCTCAGTTCCCTGGCCAGAGACTGAAACCAGGCTACAGCAGTGGAAAGTCCAGAATCCTAACCATTAGGTCACCAGGGAACTCCCAATAAACAATTTTAAAACAATCTGTTAAACTTTAATATTCGCAAAAATATTTCATATCCTTTCTCATGAAATTATATTAAGTACGTGTCCATCTTCACTCTAAATTAAGAGCCCCTAGAGGTTGGTATCTCCCAACACAGAGCAAATAGTTCGAGTTCAGGAAGTGTTTTCTGGGACAGTCTCACTTGCATTGATTTACTCTTGTTAGGCTTTTCTCAGAATTGAAAGCTCCAACTCCTCTGTGCAAGGGTAACTCTGCTTTAAGTGTTCTCCACCACAACACATCTCCTGGCTGCTTCTTTCCTGCTGTCCTTCAAAAGTCAGCTCATACATATTCACTGCCCCCCAGGAAGCTTTCCCTGACCAAATGAACTGTAATTTAAATGTCCCTTATCTAAACGGTCTATTTGGTTTCTTTCCATCATAGGATTTACCACTCTTTTCCTGCAGTAGTCACTGTTTAACTTTCATATCTCCCAGCTCATTGTAAACTTTTGACAGCAGGGTCCATGCCTTATTCACCTTAGCAACTATCATAGTGCCCAGCTCGCAAAGACTGTTTTCTGAATAAATGACAAGTACAGGGAAATTTTTTTTAAGTCTAGTTATGCCTTTCACCTTAATGGACTTCTTGAGAAAAAAATGAGTTATTCAGGAAAACTCTGAGGAAGAGATGAACAAATGTGCAAAAATTAAAATGACTGATAACTATCCAGTGCTAGTAAAAAAAAAAAAACCTACACCGCTGTAGAAATGTAATTAAGTACAATGTTTTTGAAAAGTAAACTATTATCAATTAAAATTAAAATGCATTTATCTTCTGACTTAGCAATCCTACTTTTAGGAATCTTGCTTGCAAAAATAAAAGCATCCATATGCAATATTATATTTACAAGGAAGTTTACTGAAGCACTGTTTGCAACAGCAAACTAATTCCTGAAAAGTATGCCAAATGTCTAGCAATAGTGGGGGAACGGTACAACTATGCTACTGTAACATCCGTACTATGGACTGTTCTGTAGCTACTGATAAAAATGAGTTAAGTCTATGTGTAGAGACCTAAGAGGAGAGCCATGACACATTCCATAAAAAACAGAATAATCCCACTTGGAGGTAAAAAAGGTAAACATATGCACTTTTATTTGTAAAATATTGAGAAAGAGTTAATACCAGACAGTTAACACTGGTGACCTCAGGTTAGAGTCATCAACAACTATGTATTACAATTGTAACAACTATGTATTACAATTGTAACTTAAAACAGAAAGAAAAAAAAAGTTTTCAAAAGTAAGAACAGTAAATAATCTGAACATACTCTCCCTCCTCCAAATTCTTAAGGACAACAGAAACTCCACATTACAATTACCTTTAATGAGATGACACTGATCTGGGAGAGTTGAGGATTCTATGGACTCTCCAGAGATGATTTAAACTTTACTTTAAATAAACCAACTTAAAATCTAGTTGTCCAGTGGATCTTCCTAGTTTCTTTAATGAGTGATAGTTCGCTTTGGGGATTTGTATTCAGGAGTTTGAAAATTTTAGAATGCTCATCAGATTCTTACAACTATACCATTTTCTCACTGAGAGTAAACTGAAGTGTTACATGAGAAATCAGAGAAAGAGGTTTCAATCAAACACTTATGGTCCTGAAACTGGAAGCACTGCTACTTGGGCGCCCCCTGGGGACTGAGTTTTAAATTTTTTACATCCTCAAGACAAACTGCTGTGCTATATAACTGTTCATTCAAAGAACACTTACTAAGCATCTATTATGTACCAGGCACAATGTTCAACACTAGAGACAAAAAGATAAATAAAATAGAGTTTCTGATTTCTATAATGCATACTTAAAATCAGTATCACCCAAAACTTTCTAAGTACAGCAGGAAACAATGGAAACAGTGTCAGACTTCTCTTTTCTTGGGCTCCAAAATCACTGCAGGTGGTGACTGCAGCCATGAAATTAAAAGACACTTGCTCCTTGGAAGAAAAGCTATGACAAACCTAGACAGCATATTAAAAAGCAGACACATTATTTTGCCAACAAAAGTCCATATAGTCAAAGCTATGGTTTTTCCAGTAGTCACATACATATGTGATGTGAGACGCTGGACCGTAAGGAAAGCTGAGCGCCGAAGAATTGATGCTTTCGAATTGTGGTGTTGGAAAAAAGATTCTTGAGAGTCCCCTGGAAAGCAAGGAGATTAAGCCAGTCAATCCTGGAAATCAACCTTGAATATTCATTGGAAGGACTGATGTTGAAGCTGAAGCTCCTATACTTTGGCCACCTGATGTAAAGAACTGACTCACTGGAAAAGACCTTGATGCTGAGAAAGACTGAAGGCAGGAGGAGAAGTGGACGACAGAGGATGAGATGGTTGGATGGCATCACCAACTCAATGGACATGAGTTTGAGTAAACTCTGGGAGTGGGTGATAGACAGGGAGGCCTGGCGTGCTGCAGTCCATGGGGTCGCAAAGAGTCAGACACGACTGAGCGACTGAACTGATCAGCATGTAGAATACAAAATATAAACTACTCATAGAGGTCCTGGAGGAAATTATAACACAGAACATGATAAAAATGCTTTTGGGGTGCTTCAAAAAGGAATTTGACATGAATATAAGCTTTAGCATAATTTGTTCATTTAACCAAAATGTTCACCATCCTTAAAAGACAGTAGATTTAAACATCTTAGCTAACAGATGCAAAATTGTGGTTACGGTTTTTAGACAAGTTTAGGTTATAGCATCATGATTTTCCTTGGGCCAAAACAATACAAACAAAGCTTAATTTAAAAAATTAAAAAATGACATGGTATCCTAACATCAGATTTTTGTTGTTGTTGTTCGGTCTTTAAGTCATCTCCCACTCTCTGTGACCCCATGGACTGCCACACACCAGGCTTCCCTGTGCTTCACCATCTTCTGGAGTTTGCTCAAACTCATGTCCATTGAGTCGGTGATGCTATCCAAGAATCTCATCCTCTGTTGTCCCCTTTAGTCACAATAATAATAACTCCACTCTGAGAACCTGAGTCTTGATTGCACTGATTTAGGAAATGATTAATCTTCATAAACAAAATGAGGATGAGAAAACAGACTTGAAACAATTAGTTATAAAATAAAACTGAAAAAGATCAGTTCAAATAAATGGGCAAAATTTAACCTCAAAGCCTCCTTCCAATCTTTCCTTCCCAGTTCACAACACTTTCAGAAGATACTGTATCAGATTTGCCTTTTCTTCCTCAAGGTCTGGGTGAGCAAGAAGCAGAAGCAGAATTCACAGCCAGAAAAACAACCACAACTGTGTCACAACTGTGACACAACCACAATTCCAAAGTCCCAGGACCTAGAGAGCCAGACAGTCTCAGGTTCTGTGGCCAGGGCCCAAAGAAGTACTTCTGGTGGCCTGAGTTGGAAATTAATTTAATTTTCCCAAAGGAATAATTCTATCTCAGCCACATTTCAGGTACCCTGTGAGCTGAATTAGCAATGGCATGATAGTTGGGGACTTCAACCTTTATTATATAACTTTTTCCCTACAGAAGAACAATTAGTTCCAGAAATTACACTGTTTGGGACTCAGCTTACATTTGCCCGCATAATAAAGCATTGAGTCAAAATGCAATAGACTCACAAAAGAAAAAACAAAACCAAAAAACCTCTGACTTGACTGACCATAGACGTTCCACTGTTTAATCTGCTAGAAGGCAGCAATTACTAGATTATAAACTATTTGGAATAAAAAGTAACAGTTTAAAAGAGTTTAAGCTCATATAATTGTTGAAATTTTAAAGAATAGGATAATATATTATAGAACATGTTTCATCATGGAAATCTTCTAATTCTTAACAGGTTTAAAATCTTGCCAGCCATTATCAAACAAAGTCGAGAATAAATACTAGTTACAGAATGTAGAGATAATGTTTAATCCAGTGGAGTAACATGGATATCATTAGCTTGGGTGTGGACACTTAAAGTCACATAATGAGTCAGAAACAAAATACTTCAGTGCTTTCAAATACATCAATCATAAACCAATTTTTAAAAGTAATACTACAGTGTACTTCAAAGTAAAAATAACCAGTCTCATAAATTAAGAGCAGGAACTCTAAAATAGAGGGAAAAAATTATCTGCATCTATTTATACCAGATATTTTATCTCATTTTATATTCACAAATGCCACACCAGATAGGTATTACTTCTCCCTTTTTACAGAGGAAACAAGCTAAAAGTAACAATTTCTCTGGGACTAAAGTGATAGTAAATGGAATAGTTAGGGTTATGGTCTGAACCTACATTTGTTTGATTCTAGTAAATGGCTCATCAGAATTCGAGAAAGTATTTGCAAACAAAGTAACAAGGGATTAATCTCCTAAATATACAAATAGCTCGTGCAGCTCAATATCGAAAAAACCCAAAAATTCCAATCAAAAAATGGGTAGAAGATCTAAACAGACATTTCTCCAAAGAAAACATCAGAGGGCTAAAAGGCATCACTACATCGTCACAAATTGTTAGAGAAACGTAAATCCAAGCTACAATGAGGTGTCACCTCACACCAGTCAGAATGGCCATCATCCATAAATCTACAAACAATAAATGCTGGAGATGGTGTGGAGAAAAGAGAATCCTCCTTCATTGTTGGTGAAATGTAATCTGGTACAGCCACTATGGAGAACAGTATGGAAGCTCCTTAAAAAACTAAAAATAAAGCTACCATATGATCCAGCAATCCCACTCCTGGGCATATCTGGAGAGAACCATGATTCAGAAACACATGCACCTCAACGTTTACTGCAGCACTATTTACAATCACCAGGATATGGAAGTAACCTAACCATTCACAGACAAAGGAATGGATGAAAATATGTGACACATATACAGTGCAGTATTGCCCTGCCATAGTAAAGAACGAAACAGTGCCATCTGCCACAACATGAATGGACCTAGAAACTGTCATACTGAGTGAAGTCAGTCAGAGAAAAACAAGAAGCATATGATATCACTTACATGTGAAATCTAAAAAATTTGGTACAAAACAGAGTCACAGATATAGAAAACAAACTTACCAATGGGGAAGGGAATGAGGGAGGGATAAACTGAGATATTAGGATTGACATACACACACTACTGTGTATAGAATGCTTCCCTGGTAGCTCAGCTGGTAAAGAATCTACTTACAATGCAGAAGACCCTGGTTTGATTCTTGGTTCGGGAAGATTCCCTAGAGAAGGGAGGGATAGGCTATCCATTCCAGTATTCTTGGGCTTCCCTGGTGGCTCAGACAGTAAAGAATCAGCCTGCAATGGGGGAGACCTGGGTTGGGAAGATCTCCTGGATAAGGGCATGGCAACCCACTCCAGTATTCTTGCCTGGAGAATCCCCATGGACAGAGGAGCCTGGTGGGCTACAGTCCATGGGGTCGCAAAGAGTCAGACAGGACTGAGCAACTGAGCTATACACTAACGTCTATAGCACAGATAACCAACAGGGACCTACTGTATACTACAGGAAACTCTACTCAATACTCTGTGATGACCTGTATGGGAAAATAATCTTTAAATAGGTGGATATATGTATTAGTTCAGTTGCTCAGTCGTGTCTGACTCTTTGCCATCCCATGGACTGCAGCACGCCAGGACTGCAGCATGCCAGGCCTCCCTGTCCATCACCAACTTCCGGAGCCTATTCAAACTCATGACCATCGTGTCAGTGATGCCATCCAACCATCTCATCCTCTGTCGTCCCCTTTTCCTGCCTTCAATCTTTCCCAGCATCAAGGTCTTTCCCAGTGAGTCGGTTCTTCACATCAGCTGGCCAAACTATTGGAGTTCCAGCTTCAGCATCAGTCCTTCATGTAAAACTGATTCACTTTGCTCTACACCTGAAACTGTCACAACACTGTAAATCAACTATACTCCAGTAAAAATTAAAACAAACACAAAAGTAAAGTCTTTTCTCCTTCCCCTATCATGCCATTTACATGTCAGTTATTTCATACATACAACGAAAACTTGAAATAAATTGTCATGTCTTTTAAAAAGTGAAAAGAACCAACAAAAATAAGCAGAAAATTTTTTTTTATCTATTTCTTGGTTGATTTAGTTCCACTTATATTCCTACAACTGATCAACAATTATCAATACAGCTATAAAACACATAATGAAGATATTTATGTTACCATCTGACTATTTCTGGATGCTCTTTAGAGAATAAAATATAGTACAGGAGTGGGCTGTATGAACCTGAGAGAGGAGTAAAATCCCAAAGCTAATAAAAGTCACGAGTTTGAGCAAGCTCGGGCAGTTGGTGATGGACAGGGAAGGCCCGCGTGCTGCAGTCCATGGACACGACTGAGCAACTGAACCGAACGAATAAAAGCCATATCCTGGAACAGAGGAGGGAATAATTTTAGAAGTTCTGGGTCAAAATCTTTTTGGTCTGAGTTTCACAAGAATTCTCTGGTGTTTTACAGCACGACTGGTCCCTCTCCTGTTTCTAGGTATCTCTTGTCTTCCTCCTCTCCCAAACATTCCCCGGATACTCCAGTAAGTCTTTAACCCACACTGCAGCTAATCACTTTATCTATTCGAAAATTGTTAACGGAATTGAACCGGTAACCTTTTCACACTTTGGGGGGGAGGGGGAGAATAACACCATTTTAGAGTTGGGAGGCATTTCATATTGAGTTTAAATCTGCGTGCACAGCCTCTACTATTCTAGTGGGGACAACGGAGACTCGGAGAGAGGAAGTGACCTGGCCAACAGGCTAGGCGTGAGTTGGCAGCCGGGCCAGAGGTTGAAGTTTCATCTCATACTCCACGCTTTTCCAACCTCACGAAAGCGGGTTGGGCTTTAGGGCTGGGTACTAACCATAACGGGTTCAGAAAAAGCAATCAGCAGATCCCAGAACACCTAAAGCCCTGTCGCCCGGGGCTCCTTTCTAGAGTAAAGACCAGTTTAGTTACCTGTTTAGAGTTCAGAGGGCCTGTGGGAAGGGGAGGGCTGAAAAAACCGGTCTCTCCTGAGGTAGCTGTGGGCACACCCCGACCTCTAACCCAAATCGACACAGCCGCCACTCGCCCCACAACCAGTGGTACTCTGACCTTTTACGCGCTCGGGGTCCACGGAAGCGGACCCTCCCGGGATCCCTCTCCCAGCCGACTCTCCAGACGAACTTGGCCCCCAAAATGTAAGGGAACAGGGGTGCAGGAACAAAGCAACCCCAAGCGATCCCCTTCCTTTCTGGGCGCCCCCGGGGCGGGCGGACGTGGACTACCAGTCCCGACATGCAGCGCGCCGGCGGACCCTCGACCACCGCCAAATCCGCGGTGCACCGGCCGCCGGGACTCGTAGTCCGCGGTTCGGTGGTGGGGTAGGGGTGGGGGGCGCGGACAGCCGCGCGCGGCGGGACGGGCCAGCCTAGTGTCCAGTCAAGCCCAGGGAGCCTGCCGGCTGCCCGGGCCTCACCTCAACGATGCGGGCGCACTGAGTCCCCTTTCCGGCGCCGGGACCGCCGAGAACGAACACGACCTGCGGCTTCATGAAGCGATGCGGAAAGAGGAAAAGTGGCCGGCCGGTCAGCAGCGGAAAGCTAAGGCCTAGGACGTGCAGCAGCCGGCGGCCGCAGCGGCTAAGCATGCACCGCGGCTGGGTCGGACGCTCAGAGAGCTGACAGCAGCCGGGCCGGCGTTGGCGCGGGGCGGGGCGCGGAGAAGAGGGCGGGCCGAGCCGGCGCCCGTCGCGGCCCCGCCGCCGTGGCTGCCAAGGCGTCCGCGCTGCGGCCGGAAGAGGCGGGGCTTCCGCTGCTCTTTCCTCGGCCGCGCCCGAGTCCTCCCCGCCCCTCTGAGGGCTCATTCATTCGTTCTGTCCGCGGGTGTTGAGCCAGCTAGTGTAGGGCCTGTGCTGGCGCCTGGCACATGGCCTACGGGAGAGCACGATCCGTTGTATCTGCTCGCAAGTTTAAATTCCAGAGGGTAGGCAGCCGACCTGAACAAATTAACACGAGTAAATAAATGCAAATAGCAATATTGGCTTTGAAGGAACCAAACAGAGGAATAACAAGAGACGAATGTAATTTGGCTATGGTAGTCAGACTTCTGAAGAGATGATATATAAGCCAAGACGTAAGGATAGGAATGAGCAAAGCTAGCTAAACACTGAGATAGAGTGTCCCACAAAGAGAAAAAAGGCAAGTTTTTGCAAAACCCCTAAGACTTTCAACTGTGAGAGCAGTTGAAAGACCCATAAGATCAATGCTACGTGAAACAGGGAGGGAATGAAAGGTGAAAGAGTTTGGCTGATGACCGGTCAGTCAGGCCCTTTGGTTAAGGAAAGGAGTTTGAATTATATTCTAATTGCAGTGGGAAGTCCTTCTAACTATAACTCCATTTCCCTGCCCCTTGCATTAGGAAAAATTTTCGAGAAGAAAAAGAGTTCAGTGAATGAGTCTTAGTGAATAGACCTTTAAATGTTGGAGAGAGGAGGAGGAACCCAAGAAGGCAGAACCAGAAAGGTAAGAAGAAAACCAGAATACGCTGTTCAGCAAAGAGAGTGTTTGGGGTGGGATTGTGGTGGTGTAGTAGTCAACACTGTGTTAAACACAAATGAGTACAGATAAAACTGCATTTGGCAATAGGGGGACTTACAAGGAGTTCTGCCCAAAGCAAATCATACATTATATCTAATTTGAAGCCTGATTGAAAATGGAGTGAATAGGAGATGAGTAAATGAAAATAATAGAGAAAATAAGGGTCAAGACAAAGTTTATTTAGGATGAGCGATAGGAGCCATGCTGTCTAATATGGTAGCCCTTAGCCATATATAGCTATTTAAATTAATTACATTAAAAATAATTAAAAATTCAGTTCTTCAGTTATAATAACAACATTTTAACAGCTCAGTAATCACATGTGTTTGTTTAGTGGAAATTGTATTGAACAGCATACGTACCAACCCTGTCATCACAAAAAGTTCTACTGGTCAATGCTATACTCGAGCTCATACTTAAGGGGCTAGGAATGATTTGAAAGAAAGAGAGGTAACCCCTTGAGAAGAAAAATCAGATGAGCAAGTCCAAAGGACTTGGACACATCTAAGACACCTGGTGGACCTTAGATGACTTAAAAGTCCTGGATAGGAAGATGTTCATTTGTAACAGGAATAACAAGAAGAGTAGAGTTGCAGGAAGATTTGAAGGTAGGAAGGGTTCCTGTCTGATAACTTTCTTTTTCTTGTAATGAAAGAGCAATATTACCTGAGAGGAAGGGGAAGGGACTTGGATATCTGAGGAGAGAAAAGGTATGAAATAGACATCTTTGATAGTGGAAAATGTGTTTTTCTAAAGAAAACTAATCAACAGGACTTCTGGGAAGTATTAAGAGCCATTTGGTTTTTGAGATCATGGATTTAAAATCATTAAAGATATTAGACTATTCAGGTACAGGCAGAGAGAAGGGCAGGCAAACAGTTGGGCTAATCCAGGATTGGGGTTTTGCCAGGCAAGTAAAACAGAGAGAGAGACAACTAAGGGAATGTTTGCAAGAGAATGTTTATGATGGCTTATGCAGAATCAAGGACTTCCCTGGTAGCTCAGATGGTGAAGAATCCGCCTACAATGCAGGAGACCCCGGATCAATTCCTGGGTCACGAAGTTCCCTTGGAGAAGTGATAGGCTACCCACTCCAGTAATTCTTACCTGGAGAATCCCCATGGACCCAGGAGCCTGGCAGGCTACAGTCCATGGGGTCGTAAAGAGTTGGATACAACTGAGCAACTGCGCCAGCACAGCACATGCAGAATCAAAATCAGGCAGAAACGCAAATGGTGGCATGTGAGGGCTAACAGTGGAGAAGTGGAGGGGAGCCAGGGAAGGGGTCAAGATATTAGAAGTACTGATGTCAAAGAATGGTGGCAGTGGAGCACTTGAGCACATGAGCTGGTGATCTGAGTGGAATGTTTGGAACTGAAGTATCAGAGGTTGTGAGTTTCTGCTGCTGCTGAGATCTGGGATGAGCCCATGGGAATAGAAGACTGAAGCAGATACACACCCTGTTATCAGAACTGAGAGGCCAGGGTGTTCAATTTATCATCCAGGTAGAAGTTTAAGTGAGATAGTACTGGCTTGAAGAGAGAGACTACAAGAGTGAAATAAGTTGTTGAGAGCAGAGTGCCAGGAAGGGATACAGACAGGAGGGGAGGATGGTGGCACAGCCTTCTGTCTGGCTACCACCACTCTCTTTCTCGCTGTACAACCCTTTTCCTCTTCCCTCATACACTATTTTCAGCCTCTTTTCATCTTTCCCCCATCTCATCCACTTTTTTTTTTTTTTTACTTATTTCCAATCCTCCCCCCCTTCTTTTCCCATTTCTGACTTCCTCTCCTTCTCCCCATCTACTTCTCTTTTCCATTTCTTCTCTCCACCCTTTTTCTTTGCGTCTCTAATCCCTTCTCCCTTCAGCCCCTTGTTTCCCCTTGTTTATTGAGCCCTATCATAGTTACTACCTTATTGATTTAATAACATAGATGTTACTATTATACTCATTTTGCAAATGAAACCAAAGCCAAAAGTTGTCTGAAGACAGCTGGCCAGTAAGCAGCAGGAGCTGGAATTCAGCTTGATGTTTTCATTGTTGTTGCTATAGAGTCAGCATTATCTCCTTTAAAAGCAGAGAACATCAAGGCTGAAAGAAACGGTAGAGTTCCTAAGTCCAAAGTCTTCATGTTACCGTATGGTGACAGGTAACAAAGTACGTTCCTGGTCCAAGATCTTTTCCCACTTAGTACAGTAAATATTAGGACTCAAGGAAGATTAATAGGCAAGGGCATCTGACTTAGAATAGGGAGACCTAAGTTTTAGTCTCTATGCTACCAATAAATCACTGTAACCTTAGGAAACGCCTACTAATCTTGGAACTTCAGTTTTTCATCTTCCAACTAGGAAATGGAAAGAAGGGTGAAATGAAAGCCTTGGTATAGATGACCTCAAACCGTCCTACTGCGTTTAGTTTTTTGATGAGAAGAAGGACAGTTATCCAATTGCAGCTACTATGCCTCTTGAAGGTATGTCCTGGTACTTAGCATAAGGATCTGTGAACTTTTTCTGTAAAAAGCCAGACAATAAATATTTTAGGTCTTGGGTGGCATAGCATCTCCATTTAGCTACACAACTTTGCCATTATAGTAAAAAGCAGCCTCAGATCATACATAAACAAATGAATGTGATAATGTTCCAAAAAACTTTTTTTATGGACACTGAAATTTGAATTTCCTACAATTAGTACCTGTCTCAAAATGTTATTCTCTCATTTTTTAAATCCATTTAAAAATGTAAAAACCGCTGCTAGCGTGTAAGTGTATACCAAAACAGGTGCCCACAGGCTATAGTTGCTGCCCTCTGGCCTGGCAGAATGCCTGGTGGTAGAAGTCCAATTCAAGCTCAGAGGAAGTCTCCTAATCTTCCACCTGCTGGGGAGGAGGACGTAGGATATATGTCAGCTGAAAATAAGAATGACTGGTCATATTATTAAGAGGTGGTAGGAGTAAAAAAAAAGTCCATATTGAAGCAAATGTGCCTCTTTTCCTTTGGGCATGACTTTTCTCTATCTCATCTGGTATAATTGCCAGAGTTGAAAGATGTTAAAGGGATGGGATCTATGGAAAAGGGTCTAGGAAGCTATTCTTTGTTTTTTGATGAAGGCCTTGTGCCCTTTTTACATACATTAGGAAAGAGACAAAAAGATAATCTTTCTAGCTGTCATGATAGAGACCACCAGAACTAAGGATTCCACATAGGAAGGAGTCTGGGTGTAAAACTTCATTGTATACTTATAGCAATTTGTAGTAACTTTTCTTTGACTCCCTGGAGAATTTGACTACAAGGGCTCAGTACTTAGTATCTTGCACCTTGCCCATCTCCTGCCAACCATGTTAGGCAACTAAGGAAAATTAAAGAAGAAAGATATTAAAAAAGTGAAACCTAGATATCCATCTCTACGAAGGGTTTTCCAGAAAGAACAAGGCTAGGCAGAAAACAATTTATTGTTTGTTGTCTCTTTGGGTCTGCTCTGGTTATCTTTTGCTATGTAACAAACCCTGAATTACAAGGAATGTTTGGTATGGGAACCCTGCCCCCAGCCCAAATGTCACACACATTTGGTGACCAGAGTGTTCAGTGTGAGTAGTGCTATGGGTAGAGAGGAGACACATGGAAGAGGTTTTCCAAAACACCTGTTTATTACAGGTGGTCCCATGGAGCCAAGCCAAGGGGGCAGGCATTCATAAAAGACACTGTGCTACTCTGATGCTCGAACATTTAACCTGTCTGCTTGTCCACAGTGAAAGGTCTAACCCTTAGCACCTTAGTCCTGAATTTGTCCCCAAAGAATTCATTTTGCTTTAACCTTATATCAGTGCTCTTAATCTTTGGAGGTGGCAGAGATTCAGTGAGTTCCCCCTCGATGCAAACAATCAGACCCGCAATAAGAATATGTGCCAATGAGTGTATATTGAATAAATGGCTATTACCTAGTAGAAGCTATTCCCTACCTAAATCCATAGATTGAATCCATAGATTAAATACATTCAATTAATATCTATTGAATATCCACTATATGCCAAGCATTTCACTTATATTACTTAGTTTTTGGATGACATTCAGACTTTTCAATAATTAATAAAATCAGAATATTTGTTGCGATTTCTGTGCCAGGATTTTCTGTGCCAGGCATCAGTCCTCTAGTTGTGGGATCATGAGGAGGTCCTAGGTGTCCCAAGTTCTCAGGGAAGTAGCTATATCCAACTCACATGGAAAGAATTAACTTTTAACCACCAACACAATCTTACCAGTTGTGTGTTGGCTGAATATCAGCCTTGCCTTATAAAGTCCACATAATGAAGTTAGTGCTGTCATTTTGCAGATGGAAAAAGAGCCAGGAAGTGGAAGTATTTTATTTAAAGACACAGAGGCAGTTAGCTAGCAAAGTCAAATTCAAACTTAGAATGTATAGCTTCAAAATATGCATTCATCCTATACAGTACTGAACCTTTAGGAGGTAAGAAGTTCCATAGGCACAAAATCCATTCAAAGTAAGTTCTGTAACAGATGTGAAGACTGATCTCAGAAAGACATAAAAATAAGAGCTATCCTCAAAACTCACTCCTACCCATATGTGTTTATTTATCAAGTACGTTAAGTCTTTGGAATATATATTCAGTATATACATACTATTACCAGAGTATTGCTGTGTTCCTAGTGAACTCTCAAGGGTCTTAAGAAGTAGGGCCTTTTCACCACTTATGTCCTATTTATTATACTTGCACTTTAAATATCTGTTCCATACTTTGATTTTTCCATTTTTGACAACATCTGTTTGACGTGCTATTCATTTTTCAGGATTCAGCTCAGATTTTACCTCCTTTGGGAAGCTCTGTCTAAATTCCCAAGACTGGGTTAGGTGCCCCTCTTTTGTGTTTCTACACCCACTGCCACCATCGGGCCCACACTTACTCCATCCCATGTTTACTTCTTTTGTAGCGCTGTGGTGTACTGTGTATCCACACACTTGATTTAGAGCTCCTTGAAGGCAGAGACTCTGTCTGATGATTCTGTACAACATAACAATTGTGTTACTGTTACAACGTGATTTACTCTCTCAAGGAAACTCCAAGGTTCTTGGAAGATTTAGAGTATATAACTTGGCTCCTGCCACTCAAGTTCTATCTACAGTGGTCTTTGACAACTGCTGCCCTGTAATTCCTTTCTTGAGTATAGCTAGGAACTGGTTTCTAGGATCAGTTTGGGTGATGGAGCAAAGACAGGGCAGGTGGGTGGGTGGGACAGGTGGGTAAATGGCAGGCCATATGCTTTGCCCTGAGGCCTTCATAGCCATCTATTACATTGTGATCTATTTCCTGGAGGGATGCTTAGCCCATGATATAACCTGATGCTTAATGGAGGTTCTAAAATGAAGACTCGATGTTATTCAGATTTGCAGTTTTTGCTGTAATGCTTTATCAAAGTACCTTTTATCAAAGATTCTGAGAGCACTGGTTAAAAGAAACATGATTTTTTAAAAGCTTATATGCCAAATGTGGCAACAGACAATACACCTACCTTCCTGGGAGTGACTCTGTCAGCTGAGCTCAGTCTGCATACTGCAGAATGGCAGGCTGACCAGTGAAGGGAAATGATGGTCTTCAGCAGTCTTCCAGCGTTTTTTGCCTATTACAACTTTGCAAGCCTAGGTAGTTTGCATATACCTACAGTTTCTTAGTCTGCAAAATCAGGATGATGGTTAAAAAAAAAGTCGGCTTAGCCATTATTTACAGAGATCTTTCTAGTCTTTATTCCAAAACATTCCAAGCTTTCAAAAAATAAGTAAAATGAGTCAACATGACTTGACACATTAATTGTTATTATTACCTTTCCCAAGAGGTTTGAGTCTCAAAGGAATTCTACATAAATTGACAGATTAACAATCCCCCTTAAAAATATGCTGTTCCTTAAAAGCAAAGCTGTAGTCATTTTCTAAGAGCACCAGTCCAGCTTAGCTTAGAAGTGTAAATAGAGACAGGGAAAGTTGGATGTTTTGTAAATAAGGGCAGAACTGGTAAGTGATTCCAGCTTCCCTGTTCCTGGTGATAACAATAGCTCTTTAATTCCCATGATGAGCCTGTTAACAGGCACATCAGGGTTTATAACACTGAACATTTACCAGGTCTAATCTTAAAGACCATGTCATATGTTCAGGGACTGTAAGGGAAAAATAAAAACAATTGGTATGTTAGAGTGCAGAACTTTGGATTAATTTTTCCCGTTACATTTTTTTTTTTCTTTATAGTGTTGTTTGTGCAACAACTTTAAAAAACACATTTTAAAAAAAGCATGACATACTGGAAATGATTCTCTGTAAAGCAAATTAAAGCTCTTAAAATTTGAAAAATAAGACTGGTAGCTTTTCTGTGTAGGGGCCAATAGCCATAGCAATCCCATGGTGTCTTGAAATGACATAAAACAGGTGGATCAGTGGTAAAGAATCCACCTGCCAAGCAGGAGACGCTTGTTCGATCCCTGGGTCAGGAAGATCCCTGGGAGAAGGAAATGGCAACCTACTCCAGCACTCTTGCCTGGGGAATCCCATGGACAGAGGAGCCTGGCAGGCTACAGTCCATGGAGTTGCAAAGACTTGGACAGGACTTAGCCACTAAACAGCAGCAGCAGCCTATATAAACAAGGATCAAAGAATAGCAAGGTATATATTCAGTCTATCTAATAGGCTGCAATCTAACAATAATTCATATATGCTTTGGATAATTACCTCTTATTACACATCCCTATAAAATTGGGCTTTCCTTGTTCTTTGCTTAAGAAAATATCCTTCCAATTCCCCATGCCATTTAGCACAAAGCTTAATTTGTAGTAGATCCTTGGTAGAGCATCTGTAGATTTGATTTCACTAAGCTTATTCTCTAATTTAACAAATCATTCCTTTAATCTTTATGTATATACAGCAATGTGTTGCTTATTTATTGACACTGTCAGTTGTTAGTACAGCTGGTACACTTAATATATATAGGTAGTCTTTTAATTAATTTTCACACTATTATGATTTAACTCTTTTTTATGATGATGTACAATATGCAAAAAAGGAAAATCAATCTTAAAGAGTTAAAATGACAGAACTGGGGCCAGATGCCCAAAGTCAATGCTTGTTACATTATATCATATTCCAAAAAAATTTTAATACCTAAGGAATAAGCCCTTTGGATTCCTCCAACTTGTCCTAAATATGAGGCTGAATCATTCCAATTCAAAAATGAAGTCAGTAATTACTTGTAATTCAGCTTTAAGAATATCTCCTCTATCCATAGCATTGTTTTTAATCCATAGCATTGAATGTATATCCTGCTTAGAAATCCAGTGGTAATAAAATGTTTAATTGAAGTCTGAGTTATTATTAAGCATAAAAGAAGGCATTTATTTATTGCTGTTGTTCAAAAAATTAGCATATACTTCAATTCTCCTCTTGCCCGTTCCTTTCTTAGGTTTCTTTTTTCTTTTGATAGGTAAGAAGTAGATTTGTTTAGAGAGAAACACACTCCACAGACAGAGTGGGGGCCATCACAGAGGGCGAGTGTGGCGGCCCCTTTCTTCTTTTTAAACAGACTTTATTTCTAAGAACAGTTTTAGATTAATAGGAAACTTGAGAATATAGTACAGAGTCTCCTCATTACCCACCCTGAGATTCCCCTGTTATTAACAGCTCATATTTAGTATGGTACATCTGTTACAGTTACCTATCCAATATCGGTCACTATTATTACTTAAGGTCCAGAATTTATTTACATTTTCTTACTTTTCAATCTGGTCTGCTTTTTCTCTTTCATGATTCCAGTCTTGATACCACATTACATTTAGTTATCTCTTTAGGCTCCTCTTAGCTAGTCTGTCAGACTTTCCTTGTTTTGATAACCTTGAGTTTTGAGAAGTATAGGTCAGATATTTATTTGGGTTCCCCACTGTTGAAATTTGTCTGATGTTTTTCTCAAGATAAGTCTGGATTTATAGGTTATTGGAAGGAAGACCATACAGGTGAAGTGCCATTTTCATCATACCATATCAAGTATACACACTATCAGCATGACTATTAATATTGACCTTGATCACATGGCTGAAATACTAATGGTCAGGTTTCTCCACTGTTAAGTTACTCTTTCCTCCACTCTTTAACATACTGTCTACTTTGGAAAGATGTCACTATGCCCAGCCTACACCTAAGGAGTAGGGATTTGTGTGTTATGCTTGTCCCTTCCTTTTTGTTTAATTCATATCATCTTACGTTTCTCTTTCAGATATTTTAAAGTAGTTCTTTAAAAAAACATAAATCATAAGGAGCCCACATAAAGTTTTTTTTTACATCCTAAATTCTAGAATCTCTAATCAAAATTTGAGTCTGCCTTCAAAATATATGCAGAATCCAATAACCTCTCACCACCTCCATTGCCACCATTCCAGTTCAAGCTGTCAATCTCTCCTTTATGTCATTGCAGCAGCTGTCTAACTAGTCTCCTTGCTTCTGCCTTTGCTCCCTACAGTTTATTCTTTATGTGGCAACCATAGTGATGCTTTTAAAACCTAAAATCAGATCTTGACAGCCCCCTATTTCAAATCTTCCACTGGCTTCCTGTAGAACACAAGACTGTAGCTAAGTCCTTGAAACGCCCCATGATCTACCAACACCTCCTGCCTCTTCAACTGTTGATAGTCTTCTAACCTATTTTGCTCAGCACAGACTGGTCTCCTGCTCTTCCTTGAAGATGTCAGAAAATGCTCACCCTAAGGCCTTTGCACTTAATGTAAATCATGGCAGCCATCAAACTGTGCCACTTGGATCTATCTCTAGGAAGAACTTGACAATTAGCAGCAAAGAGTACACCTGGCTGGCAGCCTCTTGTTGTGGTCTTCCAGATCTGCCTTAACGATGGTGCTTGCTCTTTATGGTAAGTTCCAGGCAATGACTGGGCACAGCAAGGGTTCTGGTCATTTCTGCCTAATGTGGGATTCCTCTCATGGACAATCTCTGCTCCAGAGTTCTCCACTGGGTCAGCCAAGGCTTTGTCAGACATGCATCACTGTCGGAGGCTCTTCCTGCTCATACACCAGATCTGAGAAACTCACCAGCATTTCTCTTAAAATGTGTTCCCTAGATTCTAGGAATATTTCCAGGAAAGCAGAGATTGACACTGTGGAACACATATTTCTTGGCTTGTTTGATAAATTTTTCAAGATAGTGTTTTCTCTCTCTCAAAAGGGTGGATGCACAGTCGTACAGAACAGCCTAAAAGTGCAGTTCAGACATCAAGACACTCCCACATTGCTCAGGAAATTAACAAAAGTCTAGAGAAATGTAAGTGACATTTCAAATCTGGACTCTGCACTATCTACCTGTGTGATCTTCCACATGTCCTCCCTCCTTAAATAGGGGTAGTAATACCTACTTCTGCTGTTCAAACAATCGAATAAGATAATGGCGGTGAAGGCGCAATTATCAACAACACTTGTGAAGATAACTATAAATCACACTAATACTAATATCATATGTCATATATACAATACCAATACGATACCTAATACCAGTATTCATTATGGAGGGTGATGGGTTAGTCTCTCGTGTCCAACTCTTGCGACCCTATGGACTAGACTGCCAGGCTCCTCTGTCCATGGGATTTCCCAGGCAAGACTACTGGAGTGGGTGGCCATTTCCTTCTTCAGGGGATCTTCCCAACCCAGGGTCTCCTGCATTGCTGACACATTCTTTACCAACTGAACCATCAGGGAAGCCCATTCATTGTGAAGGTAAGTATAAATAGCTTACAAATGGCTACGTTCTTTTCGGCTCAAACAGGAAGGAATTAAACTCTTTTATGTTGAGAAGCGAGTATGATTCTTAGGAAAGAAACTGGAAGAAATCGAACTTCCCCTCTTTTTGTGCATTCAGTCAAAGCATTTGGTTCGCCTCTAGCCGCCGAGAGTGGGCCAGAGAAGCCTGTACTTCCGGCTTCCTCTGCCATCTCATCCGCCCGGCGGGCTTTTTTCATTGCGCGTGGGCAAGTCCCGCCCCACCCCGGAACTTAACCGTTGACGAAATCGAAGTGTTTAAATCCTCCGGAACCTGATCCTGGAGCGCGGTTGGCGCCCCTCTTTCTCCACGGAGGTTTAGGATTGGTCGGCGTCGGACCGGTGCAGGCCGCTAATTGGCTATTGCACCATAGCGTCGCGGAGACCGGGAGTGTCAAGTCCGGCACCGCCCCTTCTCCCTGATGGGTTGGGCTTCCGACCAGTCAGCAGGCGTGGCGCGGGCTTCGGTTTCGCGAGCTTGTATTTGCCGCCCCGGTTCCCGCGACCCTCAACGTCCCAGAGGCGGGGCGAGTTGGCAGAGGTTCTCTTTGGACTCTGTTCCGGACCAGCAAACAAACCTCAACTCGGCGGAGATTGCGGTGAGTGTTTTTGTGCTTCAGTTCCCCCGAGGGGCCTCTGCGAGCCTGGGGGAAGGAGGGTGGGCAACACTCTGCTGCCTATGTTGGGTTCAGCGGACTAGGAGCCTGGACTAATGACGCAAAGGGAATCGGGACAATGAATTCCTTGGGAGTCATTTCTACTTAGGTATGTGTACAAAGTTTTCCATCAATAACATGCTATCATATAAAGTTTTTACTGTAAAAATGTCTGGACGGAAGCCCAGTATGGTCGGACAGCTACATAGTAATGAGTGATACTTGCTCAATCTTGCCTGACTCTGCAATCCCATGGACTGTGTAGCCTGCCAGGCTCCTCTGTCCATGGAATTCTCCAGGCAAGATTACTGGAGTGGGTTGCCATTTCCTTCTCCAGCTACATAGTAAGGGATCGGTTAACGTTTAAAGTTCGTGGTCGGCTGGAAGTGATTTATAAATAACAAAGCGTGAAAATGCTGTGGGTGTGAACCCAGTCGGTAGTAACACCACCATGGTATCTAGGAGACGGTTTCACAGAGGAGTTGATATTCGGATTGGATTGTGAAGGATGAGGGTTTACCAGGGCCTTCCAAATAAAAGGGACAGTAGGTGTCCGTGGATACTGCCAGTATCCACTGAATGTGATGTAGGAGTGAAGGGATGAGTGGAATAACAGGGTGGGGCCAGGTTCTGAAAGTCCTTTATTCTGTACATAAAGAAGAGCTGGAGCTTCCCTGGTGGCTCAGACTGTAAAAAGTCTGCCTGCAATTCAGGAGACCCGATTCAACCCCAGGGTCAGGGAGGATCCCCTGGAGAAGGGAATGGCAACCCACTCCAGTGTTCTTGCCTGAAGAATTCCATGAACAGAAGAGCCGGGTGGGCTAGTCCATGGGGGTCACAAAGAGTCGGACACAACTGACCAATTGGATGGACATTGAAACAGGACATAAAGAAACTGAATGCTGAAGAATTGATGCTTTTGAATTGTGGTGTTGGAGAAGACTCTTTGAGAGTCCCTTGAACTGCAAGGAGATCAGCCAGTCCATCCTAAAGGAAATCAGTCCTGAATATTCATTGGAAGGACTGATGTTGACGCTGAAACTCCAATACTTTGGCCACCTGATGCAAAGAGCTGACTCATTGGAAAGACCCTGATGCTGGGAAAGATTCAAGGCAGGAGGAGAAGGGGACGACAGAGGATGAGATGGTTGGATGGCATCACCAACTCAATGGACATGGGTTTGGGTGAACTTCTGGAGTTGCTGATGGACAGGGAGGCCTGGTGTGCTGCAGCTCATGGGATCACACAGAGTTGGACACGACTGAGTGATTGAACTGAACTGAACTGAAAGAAGAGCCATCAACTCTTTAAGCCAGAGAATAACTTGGTCAGGTTTATATAACAATAATTCCCTGTGGCTCAGATGGTGAAGAATCTGTCTGCAGTACAGGAGACCCAGGTTCGATCCCTGGATCATGAAGATCGCCGGGAGAAGGTAATGGCTACCCACTCTAGTGTTATTGCCTGGAGAATTCCATAGACAGAGGAGCCTGGCCGGCTACAGTCGTTAGGGTCACAAAGAGTTGGACACGACTGCTTCGTGACATTGTACAGGAGACAGGGATCAAGACCATCCCCATGGAAAAGAAATGCAAAAAAGCAAAATGGCTGTCTGGGGAGGCCTTACAAATAGCTGTGAAAAGAAGAGAAGTGAAAAGCAAAGGAGAAAAGGAAAGATATACCCATCTGAATGAAGAGTTCCAAAGAATAGCAAGGAGAGATAAGAAAGCCTTCTTCAGCGATCAATGCAAAGAAATAGAGGAAAACAACAGAATGGGAAAGACTAGAGATCTCTTCAAGAAAATTAGAGATACCAAGGGAACATTTCATGCAAAGATGGGCTCGATAAAGGACAGAAATGGTATGGACCTAACAGAAGCAGAAGATAATAAGAAGAGGTGGCAAGAATACACAGAACGGTACAAAACAGATCTTCAGAACCCAGATAATCATGATGGTGTGATCACTCATCTAGAGCCAGACATCCTGGAATGTGAAGTCAAGTGGGCCTTAGAAAGCATCACTACGAACAAAGCTAGTGGAGGTGATGGAATTCCAGTTGAGCTGTTTCAAATCCTGAAAGATGATGCTGTGAAAGTGCTGCACTCAATATGCCAGCAAATTTGGAAAACTCAGCAATGGCCACAGGACTGGAAAAGGTCAGTTTTCATTCTAATCCCAAAGAAAGGCAATGCAAAAGAATGCTCAAACTACCACACAATTGCACTCATCTCACATGCTAGTAAAGTAATACTCAAAATTCTCCAAGCCAGGCTTCAGCAATACATGAACCATGAACTCCCTGATGTTCCAGCTGGTTTTAGAAAAGGCAGAGGAACCAGAGATCAAATTGCCAGCATCTGCTGGATCATGGAAAAAGCAAGAGAGTTCCAGAAAAACATCTATTTCTGCTTTATTGACTATGCCAAAGCCTTTGACTGTGTGGAGCACAATAAACTGTGGAAAATTCTGAAAGAGATGGGAATACCAGACCACCTGACCTGCCTCTTGAGAAATCTGTATGCAGGTCAGGAAGCAACAGTTAGAACTGGACATGGAACAACAGACTGGTTCCAAATAGGAAAAGGAGTATATCCAGGCTGTATATTGTCACCCTCCTTATTTGACTTCTATGCAGAGTACATCATGAGAAACGCTGGACTGGAAGAAACACAAGCTGGAATCACGATTGCCGGGAGAAATATCAATAACCTCAGATATGCAGATGACCCCACCCTTATGGCAGAAAGTGAAGAGGAGCTAAAAAGCCTCTTGATGAAAGTGAAAGAGGAGAGCAAAAAAGTTGGCTTAAAGCTCAACATTCAGAAAACGAAGATCATGGCACCTGGTCCCATCACTTCATGGGAAATAGATGGGGAAACAGTGGAAAGAGTGTCACACTTTCGGGGGGGGGGTTCCAAAATCACTGCAGATGGTGACTGCAGCCATGAAATTAAAAGACGCTTACTCCCTGGAAGAAAAGTTATGACCAACCTAGATAGCATATTGTAAAGCAGAGACATTACTTTGCCAACAAAGGCCTGTCTAATCAAGGCTGTGGTTTTTCCAGTGGTCATGTATGGATGTGAGAGTTGGACTGTGAAGACGGCTGAGTGCTGAAGAATTGATGCTTTTGAACTGTGGTGTTGGAGAAGACTCTTGAGAGTCCCTTGGACTGCAAGGAGATCCAACCAGTCCATTCTGAAGGAGATCAGCCCTGAGATTTCTTTGGAAGGAATGATCCTATAACTGAAGCTCCAGTACTTTGGCCACCTCATGCGAAGAGTTGACTCATTGGAAAAGACTCTGATGCTGGGAGGGATTGGGGGCAGGAGGAGAAGGGAATGACAGAGGATGAGATGGCTGGATGGCATCATGGACTCGATGGACGTGAGTCTGAGTGAACTCCGGGAGTTGGTGATGGACAGGGAGGCCTGGTGTGCTGCGATTCATGGGGTCGCAAAGAGTCGGACACGACTGAGCGACTGAACTGAAATGAACTGAACTGAGCAACTAATGGTTTTCAACCCTTTTTCACTGGGCACAAAGGCAGCCCTTCTGGTAGCACTGTGGAGACTTTTCAGTAAATCTGGTGAGAGCTAATAAAGTCAGGAACTGAGTTAGTGGAGATAGAAAGACAGTTTATATTGGGGAAGAGGGAGAAAGGAGAGATAAGGATGACTTGATGGTTTCCATTTGATACACAACTATGCCATTATCCAGGGAGAACATGTTTTGCTAGGTGTAGGTGTTACATGATTTTACTTTCACTACACTTAGCTTTAATTGCTTGTGTGTTACTGTCAATTAACTCCTATCGGTTTTTTTGAAATGAGAAATAATAGGTCAACATTTTTGATTTATCGTAATGCGTAACGAAAGAACAGACAAATAAGGAGTGTTAAGACTCTTTTGTTTAATAAAGAAAAATGGCACTTTATTAATTCTGAAAGTTACAGCTATCAATCTGAATATTGTTGTCCATGACAACCAAGTAGCATAGAAGGACTTTAAAGTTTAAAACATGCATTCCATAGAAGCTGCATGAAGTCCAGATACCTCTAAGAGGGACTTTTTATCAACCTTACAAGGGCACTTTAAATAGGATTTGGTTTTTGTAAATATTTCCAGGTTGTGACTTTAACTAAAAAAATTTTCTGAATGACTGCTGCACCAGCATGAATAACTCTCGCATTCCTTACCTTGCTTTTAAACAATTCTTTTTTGTTAGAATTGAAGTAGAATACACAGGGCCTATAGATTTTAACTATAAGCTTTGATAAAAGAACATAGCAAATAATGAGCTATAAAGAAAGGACTTTGAGATATGTATTTTGCTTTTATAATATTTAGAGGTAGATATCCAATGGGTAGGACTTTCCAGTGGCTCAGTGGTAAAGAATCTGCCTGCAATGCAGGAGACCTAGGGTTCCATTCCTGGGTGGGGAAGATCCCCTGGAGAAAGAAATGGGGACCTACTCCAGTGTTCTTGCCTGGGAAATCTCATGGACAGAGGAGCCTTGTGGGCTAGAGTCTACAGGGTTGCAAAGAGTCAGACATGACTTAGTGACTAAACAGCAACAAGAATCCAATAGGCAATTAGAAATACAGACTTGAAACTTAGAAGAGAGGCAGAAACTGAAAGTTTGCTATGTTTGCTTCGGAAGCAATGGGAGTGGATGAGATTACCCAGGGAATGTATGAGGAGCCAAGAAAAGACCACTGACATGGCACTAATATAAGTTAGTTTGTGGGTATGCAGTATTTGTCTCCTATCTCCACAGCTTGAAAATTGTTGACTTTATTATAGACCGAATAAATACCTAGCCCAAATTGTTCCTATTTGCTGCTTTGTGGTTTTCTGACTATTATGAAGCTTTTGGTTAAAATCTCATGTATTAAATACTACCTGCCCTACCCAGCTCACTAAATTAATACAAGGATCTTGGGGCAGAATTTTAATAAATAGATAGTTGGTGGGATTTGCTGCCTAGAATAAATATTAACATTAATTTACAGTCGGAGTACTATAAAGTATGAAAGTGATCAGAATCCATAAGCACTTTATCTTATTCATCTATGGATAAAGACACTTCATATAAGTAACCTAATTTTGTCTGTTATTTTGCTAATATGTGGTTAAATCATGTTTCTTTTTATTTTTTTGTTTTTGTCACTCATTAGTAATATTCTCTTTATTTCTTTAGGTTCCTGAGCATGTGAAGTTGAATAAATGATTCACCAACTATCATGGAGTCTACATATCCTCTTGCAGGGCCCCAGATGAATACCAGGTATAGAAATATTTTTACAGAATGTGCTTTTCACAGTTACTCACATAACTTGGGTTGGAAGAGAGGAGAAAAAAATAATCTTTAGAATCAGGAAAATCTGGGTCCATATCCCAGTTTTACCATTTATTAGGTGGGTGACCATGATCAAGTTATTTAACTTCTCTAAGCTTCAATTTGGAGAAGGAAATGGCATCCCACTCCAGTGTTCTTGCTTGGAGAATCCCAGGGACGGGGGAGCCTGGTGGGCTGCCATCCTTGGGGTCGCACAGAGTCGGACACGACTGAAGCAACTTAGCAGTAGCAGTAGCAGCTTCAATTTCCTCATCTGTAAACTGGGGACAATAATCTCTATCAGAAGGTTATTGTGCGGGTTAAATAAGACTGCTAAACTAAAGGGTCTGGGACATTGTAGGCACTCAGTAAATCTTAGTCTCATTTCCTCCTTTGCTTATTTTAGTTTCACAGAGGGTCTTTGTATTGATGAAAAGTAGTACCTGAACTTTTGAGGCTAAAGATCACATACATATTTATTTACATCCTAGACAAATGGGAAAGCGGTTGAGTTCCTTCCCTCTTATAAACTCTTAATTATTTGATGGGAAAAATTTCACAGTGAATGTACCTAAGCCTTTTCCCACTCAGTGTGGTATAAGGAGGAGGAGCTTGCCACCTGTCTCCTAATTTTCTCAGTCTGTCACTACTTTGAGGAGCAGGCAAAAGGCTTGAGTTATTTGGCTCTTTGGATCATTTATTGTTCTTTTTTCCCCCTTGAGAAGAACAATTATTGCTGACATGTAAATTTCTTTTCTTCCTAACTAGAATTGCATCCATGAGTTACCTTTATGCTCTGTGTTATTTTTCTTTGTGGCAGATGTTCTTGATGAAGACAATGGGAAACATGACCCAAAGAGGCTATCATATTCCTTTTGCTTAACTTTGGCCCTTCTGTCTCTCCTGTTGCTACCTCTTATTCTTTGAAACTTTATCAGCCTTTGTTCTTCTCTTTAATTTTATTATTGGGTCAAATCCATTCCTTACATTCTAGGGGAAATAATATACTCTTGTGATTTAAATTGATAATTCCTGGCATATACAACTCTAGATTTTAGTCCATTTATTGAACTCTGTAATTTGTGGGCTTTTAGGGCAGCAGTTTTGAATTATTTTTGTTTACAAACCCCTTTGAATGTCTAATAGCCATGAATTTCATTCCCTAAGGAAAAGTACTTTTATACATACATGCAGAACTTTGCACCCAGTTTCAAGGTGTTTTTATCTTTCTTGCCTCTCAAGTCTGTCTTGCTGTATACTTTAGATTAAGGAAAAAATTAATAAAACCAGGTTCTGTGCTAATAGGCACTTTGCATGCATTGTTTTTATTTAATCCTCACAACAAACCCATGAGGAATGGGTACTATTATTATCCCCCTCTTTTTTTTTTCTATGCAGGAAACTAGCATAGAGATCTTAACCAACCCACAGTTATACAGTTGGTAACTGGTATAGCCAGTATTTAAAGCTGAAATGATTTCTACTGTGCACTGTAAGGAAGTAAACCTGAAGGAGTGCAGGTTGGATTTTAAACCTGCACTACTACTTACAGCAAAAAGAAATGGACTACTTATAACAAAACGAAATAGCTAACATTGAGCACTTACTGTAAGCCAGGATTTTTTTCTGAGCATTTTATATATATTGACTCATTTAATAAGTATTCACTATAACTCTCCCAGGAGATACTGATATTATTTTGTTTAACAGTTGAAGAAACTCAGGCACAGAGACATTGATTTGATCATGGTCACACAGCCAGCAAATTTTGAAGCCAGGTTCGAAAATCAAAGACCTAAGCAGCTGATAGCCAGGCTTTGCTTTTAACCCTTAAATCACTCTTCTTCTCACCAACTGGTAAATAATAAATATATTAGATGTAGAGACATAGATAAATTGACAATTTGTCACTTAACTACCTTTGTGACTTTGAACAAATTTCTTAATTTCAGATTGTGTCTTTATTTCAAATAAAGAGAGATTAAAAATCCTTATAAAGATTTACAAGCACAAAACTAAGATTGTGGTAGAGCCAGACTGAACCATGGTCTAAAGCATTACATCATTCAGCTTCTAGTAGTACAAGCTTTGAAATCAGCCACACTTAGATACGAATTCCAGCTCTGCTACTTAGTTGTTGTATCAAGTTGTAGAAGTTGGAGTTTGTTATCTCCAAAGTGGACAATAAAATGTCTCAGAAACAGTTTTAGTGAGAAATACTGTACATGTAAAGTGCCCAGTAGGATGCCTGGTACATAGCAGATAATCTGTGGATCTGTGATGATCTGTGGATCATCATAGCAGATGACTGGGGCCCGTATTTTAGTTGGTAAGTTTTATCAGGTGATACATGAAAGTAAGATCTAGAACAAGATATTCTTAGTGTGTGATATGATAAATATTTTTTCAATTCAACTATTTAATAGTCTACCACCATGCAAATTTACTTTTGTAGGTAGCTCACTGCAGAGCTTTCTTGCTTTAATTACATGTGACTTTAGCTGATATTCTCTCCTAGTCCTTTCTTTGCATTATTTTTCTTATTGTAGTGTTCTCAAATTACTCACTTATACAAAATAAAAACTCTGTGATGCTACCCTATATGATTTAACATTGCTTTATGTTGCTTGCATGATCTTTGTTGAGGAATTATTGATGTTTTTCTGATGCTTCGGTAATTAAACTTACATGTGGGACTTCCCTGGAAGTCCAGTGGTTGAGACTCCACTGTAGGAGGTGCAGGTTCAATCACTGGTCAGGGAACTAAAATCACGCATGCCATGTGATGCTGCAAAAAGAAAAGACCTCATGTGACAGGGCCTAAAATACCAAGTTTGAAAGCCCTGAAAAGGTTTTGTGTTTTTCAAAATTTTTTAAGTGTTTCCCTGAAATTAGTTCAGAAAGACAGATATTAATTTAAAATTTAAATTCACTGTTTATATTCATTTTCTGTTACTTAAAGAAGATTTTATAGAATTTATACTCAGTTCTTTTTTAAAAGGCTCATGTGTATATAAATGTATATGTGAATAGGAAAAAAAGGATGTAACTTTTGAGTGTTTATTCTCTTGATAGTAGAGTTACAAGAGATTTTTCTTTTACTTTTTAAAAATGTTTTTCAAATCTTCTAAAGTTACAAAAGCAATCAGAAAAGCCCTATTATTTAAACTGTTTCTTGTAAGATTTGTCTGTTTCTCATTGTGCTTTGGTTTTTTTTTTTTTAAGATTTTCTTCAAGCAGGATGGTGCCTTTCTATTTTCCTCCATCAAAATGTGCACTTTGGAACCCAGTGCCAATTGGAGATTTCATCTACTTACATCTCCGTTACTACAGGTATAAGATGCTTCTATTTTCAAATTAAACCAGTATAAACAGGAATCTAAGGAATATGTAAGGCAGTGGTTACTATGAGTAATTATTTTTTTTAATGTTTCCACCTAGGCTCCTCTGAGGCAAAATATTCTTTCTGCTTCTTCTTAAACCTGTTCCTTATGATTTTGAGAAGTAGTCCTAATTTCACAGTTAAAATATTCTGTAAATCTAAGGTTCTAAGTATTATAGGACTTCAAGAGGCAAAATATAAAAACTGAGTTTTTCATCATACTTCAGCATGGTATTTGAATAACATTGAGAAAATTGATTTTGAGTGAATAGACCATTTAAAAGGAGTGTAAAATATTAGAGTTATGACCAGGATTGTGAAAGACAGACATAGAAGCTTAGGCTTCAAGTAATAGAAAACAGAGATCCATTGAGATATTGTATATTAGAGAGTTACTTGTTAAAAGCAGAGTTCTAAGAAGGATAGATCATAGCGGGGAGAGCTTAGAGTCAGCCCTAAGCGGGAGATGGTTGTCTGTTATCTAAGTGATACAGATTTACACTATAGTGGTTTAAGGTGTTAAACTAGAGCCAGACTTCCTGGAGGGTCAGATCCTGATTTACCCTCTCTTATTTAAGTGACCTCAGTAAAGTAGCCAAGGATCAGTTTCCTTATTTATAAAATGGGGGACTTCCCTGGTAGCTCAGTGGATGGGAACCTGCCTGCCAATGCAGGGGACAGGGTTTCGATCCCTGGTCCGGGAAGATTCAATATGCTGCGAAACAACTAAGCCTGTGCACCACAGCTGCTGAACCCGTGCTCTAGGGCCCACAAGCCTGTGTGCTGCAGCAACTGAAGCCCGCACGCCTGGAGCCTGTGCCCTGCAACAGAGAGGCTGCCGCAGTGGGAAGCCCATGTACTGCCAAGAAGAGTAGCTTCTGCTCACCACAGCTAGAGAAAGCCAGTGCAAAAAACCCAACAGAGACCGATGCAGCCAAAAATAAACTAAAATAAAATGGGAATATGACACTTGTTTCATAGCACTCTTCTAAGTATTGAATGAGACAGGTTTTAAAGCAGCAGTTGGCACAATGCTTGGGCATAAGAGGTAGTCAATAAATGTTAGGTATTATAAGGGTTTAGAGCAGTGTAGCAGCATTGAGACCAAGAGGAAGGGATGAAACAAGGTGTTTTGAAGAAACATTTTATAGCATTTGGTGATCAGCTGAATAGAGGAACTGAAGGAAATTACATGTCAAAAAGGTTTTAAGTTTTAAACTAGTTGGCAGAGAAGGGTGATATCACAGAATATGTAAGGCAATGATTACTACAAATAATTTTTTAAACAATATCTTGTGGAAGTTCCGTTAAATATTTGTTAGACCTGTTGATTCTTTTCTACATGTCTCTTAACCTGTGTTTTCTATTGCTATCTTTCTGTGCTACATTTTGAGTATTTCTTTTGTTCTTCAGCTCTCCTGATTTACTCTTTAGCTGTGCTACTTATTAGTTGCCATCTAACCTGTTCATTTAGGTTTTTAAATGTATATACTATACATGTGAAAGATAATTTATAATATATATACACACAGTTTATAGAATAATAAATTTCATCTTTTTTAATAGTATCTTGTTCCTTGTTCATATTTTAGAGTCCTTTAGATATTTAAGCATGTGAATTGTATTTATATTTTGTATTCAGCAATGCTAGTAACAAGTTCATAGATAATATGTAAATAAATGGATGTGACTATCTCAATCAAAGTTTATTTACAAAAATAGGAGACCTCATAGTTTCTTGATCTTTGCTGTGGTTCATAAAATTAAGCAAATGCCTCAAGAATAACTGTAATTTCAGTGTCTGCTTATTGCAATATTGCTTTCTAGGCAGCCCTCCTTACACCTTGCCTTTGACCGTAGGATTTCCCAGCAGTGATCTTTCTGTACATTTTAAAAGATATATATATATAGTACCTTAGGCAACATTTCATGACAGAAAGATTTTTTAGGCTGTCAGATCCATCACATTCATAAAAGGCTTGTTATTTTTCAGAAATCCAAGGCTTGTGGTAACTGAAAAGACCATCCGACTTGCTTGTCGTCATGCTAAACAGAATAAAAACAACTTGCCATGCTTTTTACTTGGTTCTCTCACAGTAGATGAAGGTAACATACTTTGAAAAATTATTTTTATGACTATAATAGACTCTGTGTTTACTGCTTCAGCCAATTATTGTAATACACTTTGACCATTTTTTCTTTTTTTGCTGTATACCAGTGTTAGGAAGATGAGTTAAAGTTGACACTGCTTATCATAGATGTTGCAGTCTGGTCATGTTGATGAATATATATGCAAGTTATTTTTTTTAAATGAGAGTTTACATATATATATATATATGTATGGCTGAGTCCCTATGCTATTCACCTGAAACTATCACATTACTTGTTAATCGGCTATACCACAATACAAAATAAAAAGTTAAAAAAAAATTTTTTCTTTTTAATTTAAAATCAGAGTTTCAGTTCAGTCGCTCAGTCATGTCCGACTCTTTGCGACCCCATGAATCGCAGCACACCAGGCCTCCCTGTCCATCACCATCTTCCGGAGTTCACTCAGACTCATGTCCATCGAGTCCGTGATGCCATCCAGCCATCTCATCCTGGGTCATCCCCTTCTCCTCCTGCCCCCAATCCCTCCCAGCATCAGAGTCTTTTCCAGTGAGTCAACTCTTCTCATGAGGTGGCCAAAGTACTGGAGTTTCAGCTTTAGCATCATTCCTTCCAAAGAAATCCCAGGGTTGATCTCCTTCAGAATGGACTGGTTGGATCTCCTTGCAGTCCAAGGGACTCTCAAGAGTCTTCTCCAACACCACAGTTCAAAAGCATCAATTCTTTGGCGCTCAGCCTTCTTCACAGTCCAACTCTCACATCCATACATGACCACAGGAAAAACCATAGCCTTGACTAGACTGACCTTAGTCGGCAAAGTAATGTCTCTGCTTTTGAATATACTCTCTAGGTTGGTCATAACTTTTCTTCCAAGAAGTAATCAGAGTTTAATGTACTCTTAGTATGAACAAAATGCTTTCCTATAATCTGGGCTTGCTTGGTTATTTCACATTTCATAATTGGCATTCTAATTAATAACTGCTGGGCTTCCCTAGTGGCTCAGTGGTAAAGAACCCGCCTGCCAATGCAGGAGACATAGGTTCAGTCCTTGGGTCGGGAAGATGCCCTGGAGGAGGAAATGGCAACCCACTCCAGTATTCTTGCCTGGGAAATCCCATGGACAGGGGATCCTAGCAGGCTACAGTTCATGGGGTCACAAAGAGTCAGACGCGACTTAGTGACTGAGCATGCATGCACACATAATAACTGCTGTTTTGTTCTACAGATGAAGAAAGTGTGACATTGACAATAGATCGTTTTGATCCTGGTCGAGAGGTACCTGAATTATTGGAGAGAATCCCTACTGCTTTTCTTCCTGGGGACTTTGTAATCCCATGCAAAATTCATACTCAAGGACTTTGTTCAAGAGAAATAATTCACAATGCAGATGACTTTAATTCAGCTTTCAAGGTAAGATTTGTTGATAATGTGATTATTCCTAATTCAGCAAAGAATCAAATTATGTGTACTGTGTTATATTTTAATAAACCCATATTTAATAGATATTCATAAAATTTTTGACTAAATGATTGTTGACCTAAAATGCAATTAAGTATAGTTTCTGAGGATGGAAATTGTAGTTGGATAATATGGGTAGCATTCTGGAAGAGGAAGCAACGTAACTAAGATAGCAAAGTACAAAGGATAACATTGAGGGTGGAGATTTTTGCTGGACTTGTGGGCAGTCACACTTCAGAACTAGTGTGTCTAGATCAGAGAGAGCCTTGTCTGCCAAGCTAAGGAATTTTAACTTTGTCTAATGGGCTGTGTTTTTCATTGAAAATTTCTGAAAAGGAAATACTGTTAAATCAAGGATGATTAATGTGATAGGGCAGGCTGAGTAGAGTCAGAATAGTTAGGCCTTGCAATAGTCAGGGATGTATTTGCCTATAGTAGAGTGGGGGCAGTGAGACCAGAAAGGACAGTGTACATGAGCAACTACAGAGGAAGAACCAACTTGACCATTTGGGGTAATAAGAACATAATCAAAGAGGAATGGACTTCTTTATATAGATGGAGTATAGAAAATCTTGTACAGTATAGTAAATCTTATTTGATTTAACATCATTTTTCATGTAACCTTCTGGTCACATGGAAGAAGTAAGAGAATTGAACTATTGCAAATCAGAAATTTTTTTGTTAATGCAAGGTATATGAAACAAACCCTTTAGAGATGTGTACAGATTTCAAAATTTTAAAATAATCGTATGATGTCGATTCCTCAGGCTCTGCAGCATCATGTGTGTAGCAAAGAGTCCTTGGACTGTGGAAAACTACTTGCCCTGAGAGCTCACATCACTTCCAGGGAGAGTCTGGACACTGTGGATTTCGACTTGGATTGGGCAGCAGTAACTCTAGCAAACACCTTTAAGTGCACACCTGTTAAACCCATCCCCATCATTCCAACAGCTCTAGCAAGAAATTTGAGCAGTAATCTGAATATTTCTCAAGTTCAAGGTACCTATAAATATGGGTAAGTAAAGTAAAAGACATATTCATCCAAAATTTTAAATATTGGTCACATTAGTATATTTTCATGTTATTCACATAATATGAAATAATTGTTCAGTCAGTTTACATGCCTGATATTTGATGGCTAGAGAAATAACCAAGGAAGGTGATAAAGTGGTTAATTTTTTTTAATTGCTTATTTTTTTTACTTGTTTATTCGGCTATGCCGGGTGGTAGTTTTGGCACATGGGATCTTCGATCTTTGTTGCGGCAGGAAGGATCTTTAGTTGAGTCATGCGAACTCTTAGTTGCAGTTTGTGGGATCTAGTTTCCTGACGAGGGATCAAACCCGGGCTCCCTGCGTTGGAAGTTTAGAGTATTAGCTTCTAGACCACCAGGGAAGTCCCTAAAATTGTTAATTTTTGCTGAATTAATTATTTTCCTGATAATGAGCCTAACGGAGGCTAGAGAATTATTTGTAATATGCAGTTTTACTTGTGGATAATGAGCACAGCAGATAGAGGAGATAATTAAAATGTTAAATACTCTTGCCTACTATATTGTCAACCACTTGAGGGTGGAGTTTCCTCACATTGCTGCAGCAGCGTCCTCTCTAGCCTCCTGTCCACCACTCTTGGTTTCTTAGGAAATGCATGCCAAGTTGCTTGCTTTCTGGTCCTCAGCAGGGCTGCTTCCCTGAATCCTCGTCCACTTTCTTTAACCATTGTCTGCTGACCTAGGTCAGACAATGTAAGCACCCACTGCTTTAAAGTCTAAGCAATTCCTTTCTGGCTTCCTTTCCCACTGACTCCACCCTAGTTCCTGTTAGGTCTCCAGAGCTAAAACTGTTCGGCAAGGTAAACTCAACTCCAAGTCTCATCTACCAAAAATGCCTCTTCAAAAAAAGATAAGAGAAAGGTTTTTCTTCTCCGACTGTCCCAGAAATAGCAAGAAAATGCCTACATACTGATCAGAGCACCTTTCTGGTTGTAGTGGCACAAAGGAAAAAGTGTTCCAAAATGAATGGTCAAAGGTCATAGTGATTTTTAACTGTTTGAACTAAATTGAACATTTAAATTCTCTTGGAGGAATAAAGTGCTTCTCAATGGGGACACAGAAATGTGTGTTAAAATTAACCAAAAAATTAGTTTATTTTCTTTAATATCTGTGTCCATGTAGTAGTGAAGCAGGAATTTATCAGGCTGTCAAGGCAGAAGCGCTCTCAAAGCAGGTGTAAGTGTTATTTTACTAATGTAAAACTCTTGCCACCTCTGGCTTAATCATCATGGTTTGATAAATTCATCATCTTTGTGTTTTAAGGTTATTATAGCAATAAAATGTATCTTCTGTGGTATTGTCAAGACTTTACATCACAAATGGAATTGTTTTTACTTTAGTGTTTTAAACCCACAACAGTAAAGTTAACTCTTGACAATTGTACTGTAGATATCATATTCTTAAAACTTATTGTCAGTAAATAAGTCCAATAACAAAGTATAAATGTAGTATAATGTCCTTTTAGGGAAAAGTGAGCTTTGGGGTTCTATCATGATTTGCAAAATTCTTTGATAGCAGTTGGAGGAATATAGTACAAGGAAGATTGAATACCCCTCACCTAATTCCGTGTCCTTCATTGACAAGTCACATCTGTTGTAATCTTGTCAGTTCACCTGGATGCTTGATCACTTCCAGCAATAGGAAGTTCATTTCTTGCAGGGAAACCTATTTGGTTCTGAAATTGTCAGCCTTGATTTTAATACTTTTGATTTTTAAAAAGTTGATACTTTCAGAGCAAGCTTTTTCAAAAGATGTGTAATCTTTATTGACCATTTTAATAGATAGAAATTTTAAGATATTAAATCTGTTCTATTTTGTCCTTGGAATTGCTGGAGTCTTTTTCTACACTTTGAACTCTTTTCTTTGTGTGTATGTGAGAGAAATTATTTATTTGAATCCTTTTCTCTGCCTAAAATATACTTCTTTAGCGCTCAGATTATTCTCTTTTAGGTAAAGTACATAGTTCCAATTGTTTTTTGTCTCTTGCTTAGATATCTCACCATGGATGAGACACGCAAGCTATTACTTTTGCTGGAATCTGATCCCAAGGTCTATTCTCTACCGTTAGTGGGAATGTAAGTATTGCATTACTTATAAAAACCTTTTCAGCCATATATGTACTTAAATGTATATGATAAATACGTGAATCATTTGTACTGCGAATATGTCATTAATACTTGGATCAAGGGAAAGGCTACCCACGCCAGTATTCTGGCCTGGAGAATTCCATGGACAGTCCATGGGGTCGCAAAGGATCAGACATGACTGAGCGACTTTCGCTTTCACCTTATAAAATCATGAATGCCCGTGATGCTTAAGCTTTCTTATTTTAATAGCTGAACCAATTAAAGCAAGATTTTTGTCCAATCTTAGGAAGAATTCTAGTATATAAAACAAAGCTGAATTCTTCTGGTTGAAGCTGAAGCCTTAGAGCCCTGTTTCTTTAACCTTATTCACTATTCCAGTCCTTAAGGCAATTTGAAGAATCCAGGACTCAGAATATAACATTGCTTAAAATTCACTGCCAGGCAGTTTTCCAGAAATTCTCAGTATTTATGGCTGTCTCTTTCAAGTTAGTGGTTAATGACATTTAGACAGATTATTCAGTCAGAAATTTATCTTAATTCAGTATTTATTGAGTGTTCATCCTATACATAGTCTTGTGTTTCATACTGTGTTGGGATTTAAAGCTCCTCAAGGACTTTATAATTTACTATGAAATAAACAGTTTAGACTGAGCACTATTTTTGTTTTTAAGAGAGATGATAGGGGAAAGGCTAACTTGAGCTGGACCTTACGTGTGTGGCCAATAGAAGGAAGGATTGATGGGGTAAGGAACCCGTGTGTGGGAATGGTATGTGCAGAGTTAAAAAATAGGAGTGCACAAATGTTTTGTGGACTATGAAATTTACTTACTGTCTGTTCACTCTGGTCTTAAGTGGCTGTGTATTGTTCCTGCTTAAGTGAGTATCTATTAAGAATTATTCTGTGTTTCAGGCTACCCTATATATTTATAGAATTCAGTCCTTTCAATAACTATGGTTTTAGGCTGCTAGCTTCATCCTCCCTTATTTCAGAATATTCTTTCTAATACAGGCTAATTGATTAATTCTTATTTTCACTTCTATTGTTAACCATTTTCTCTCTCACCATTTGACTGCCATTTCAGGTGGAAAAGGACAGAAAGTACTGCTCTCTCTAAATATCTATCTATAGTTATAGCTATATCTATAGTCTCCGTCTTAATTATCACCATGGTTTAATGTTCATAGATTTCTTGATTATGAGCCCTTTGATTTATTCCTGGTGAATGCCAAGGATCTCTGCCACATTACCTTGAGAAGAACATAATCTAAAGATGTTAAATACTAATTTGTAAATGACTGTAGTTCTTAATTTCTATTTTTTGTTTTAGCTGGCTGTCTGGAATTATACATATCTATAGTCCTCAGGTATGGGCCTGCTGCTTGCGATACATGTTCAGTTCTTCTATTCAAGAAAGGTAAGTGGTATTTTTATTTTGATAGGGCTTTATTTTGATCTTTTCCTCTACTCATGTTTTATTGGTATCATTTAAGATTCATGCTATGCCTTAACCTTTTACAAACCAGAAGAACAAACACACCAAGGAAAACAAACCTTATATTAAACAGGAATAAAACCAGACAAAAAAGATAATGTTGTGCTAAACTTGGAAATATCAAGAAATTCACTTGCCTAACAATAGTACTGTAACACAGAAGATACATTTTTAATGAGCAGGGGGAAAAACCCTTATGATCATCTACTCTAGCATTCTGTTTTATAAAAAAGATTAATTTTCATTGATGTGACTGAAAATAAGTTAGAATTTTTTTACCTTAACAAGTGTTTTATTTACTCAGTGCTACTGATAGTACCCTAAGAAATACTTGAATTTTAATGTTCTTGGAACTAAAGTATAAGCTTTGGAAGTAATAAACTTTCTGACCTCACTTCCTCATTTTATTTTGTACATGGTACCACTATTTGCCTCTTCCTTTCTTCGTCTATTAAATGAAAATTCCATATTCTCTTTCTGTCTGCTTTGGTGGCTATAATACACTTAAAAGAAAATTTAATGGGAAGCCAGTACAAGTACATGACAATAAATCAGACATACATAAAGATGCATAATAAAAATGTCTCTTCCACCCCATTTCCCCAGATACCCTATCCCCAGAGACAACCACTGTTCAAGGAGTGCTTCCTTCTTGAAGCATAGACAATTATCACCCTTCCTGACCTATAAAAGTTAAATCAAAAATGAGATCACACTGTTCACCCTTTTCTCTGTTGCTTTTTTCTCTATGTCATAATAACTTAGAGATCATTACTAAATCTTGGCACATACAAATTTAATACTTATGTTTTACAACTGAATAGTAAATAATAGATACTACATTTTTAAAACTGCTCCTTTTGCTTGCAGAAACTTTGTCCTATACATCTTTGTGTGCAGATACTAGTATATTTGTAGAATAAATACCTAAAAGTGTTTTTTTCTGGGTGAAAAGCATATAATTTTAAGTTCTGATGCATGCTAAGTCACTTCAGTCATGTCCCACTGTGTGAGACCCTTCCAGGCTTCTCTGTCCATGGGATTCTCCAGGGAAGAATACTGGAGTGAGTTATCATGCCCTTGTCCAAGGGATCTTCCCAACTTAGTGATCGAACCTGTGTCTCTTGCATCTCCTGCATTGGTAGGCAGATTCTTTACCACTAGCTCCACCTGGGAAGCTTTGGTAGATATTGCCAATTTGCCCTTCAAAGGCTACCAATTTATAATCTTTCTGACAGTGTCTGAGAGTGCCTGTTTTCTCCATCCCCTCACTAACACTGTGGAACAAGTATTTGTTGAGCACCTACTAGGTATCAAGCACTATTTGTGATATTGGCAGTAAGCAGTACACAAAATAAAGACCCTACAGAGAAAAGCATTAAATAGGAAAAGTAAAATAAATAGTATTTTACAAGGTGATAAGTGCTGTGAAGAAAAACAAGCAGGGAGGCAGATGTTGTGTTGATACAGTGGCAGGTAGGGTTGCAGTTTTAAATAGGGCAGTCAGGCAGGCAAAGACCTGAAGTGAGGTAGTAAGCCATGCGGCTGTCTGGGGCAGCGTCCCAGACAGATGGGTGCAAAGGCTATGCGTGAAAGATCACCTTGCATCTTTAAGGCACAGAAAGGAGGTAGTGTGGCTGGAGAGGAGTGAGGGAAGGGAAAAACAATAAGACCTCAGAGAGGTAATTGGAGGGCCATCATTAGGCTTTGATCTTTGCAAATCTGACAGATGAAAAATGGCCTTTTCTGATGTTTTATCATGTCAACTTCTTGGAGCTTCCTAATCGTCTCTTGCCTTTATTCTATTGGATTGTACATCTTTTTCACATTGCTTTATAACAGCTCTTTTTATTCTCTGTATGTATGCGTTTATATAATATGTAAAGTATACAGAGAAAATGGGCTTCTCTGGTGGCTCAGCAGTAAAGAATCCACCTGCAGCGCAGGAGACGTGGGTTCGATCCCTGGTTTGGGGAGATCCCCTGGAGGAGGGCATGTAACCCACTCCAGTATTCTTGCCTGGAAAGTCCCATGGACAGAAGAACCTGGCGGGCTATAGTCCCTAGATTGCAAAAGTCAGACACTAGTGAAGCAACTAAGCACACTTGTACACACAGAGATATATGTATTTATTAAAATGTATGTGTTATATGCTACAAAGATTTTATATATGTATATAAATATGTTATAAAAATGTGCATATGTATATATGTATTGGTGGGATTTTCAGGTGATTTAGTGGTAAAGAAGCTGCCTGCCAGTACAGGAGACACAGGTTCAATCCCTGGGTCGGGAATATCCTCTGGAGAAGGAAATAGAACCCACCGAAGTATTCTTGGAGAAGGCAATGGCACCCCGCTCCAGTATTCTTGCCTGGAAAATCCCATGGACGGGGGAGCCTGGTGGGTTGCCGTCCATGGGGTTGCGAAGAGTCGGACACGACTGAGCAACTTCACTTTCACTTTTCACTTTCATGCATTGGAGAAGGAAATGGCAACCCACTCCAGTGTTCTTGCCTGGAGAATCCCAGGGATGGGGGAGCCTGGTGGGCTGCTGTCTGTGGGGTCACACAGAGTCGGAC
Organism: Budorcas taxicolor; assembly: GCF_023091745.1. NCBI lineage: Eukaryota > Metazoa > Chordata > Mammalia > Artiodactyla > Bovidae > Budorcas > Budorcas taxicolor. The sequence goes on from NC_068912.1 coordinate 99,061,120, forward strand.
ACGACTGAAGTGACTTAGCAGCAAGTATTCTTGCCTGGGAAATCCCGTGGACAGAGGAGCCTGGTGGGCTACAGTCCAGTCTGTGGGAGTCACAAAGTGTTAGATATGACTGAGCACTCTATAGATACATAGGCACAAGTTTATTTCCCCCCAGAATGTCATTTTATTGGACTTTGGTTAATATTTTTTGCCAAATAGATGTTTTTTTAAAGTCAGATTTATCCTTTCTTTTTCTGTTTTGGTTAGAAAGGATTTTTATTAAAAATCTCTTTAGAAGCTTTTACAATTCTACTTTTTACATTTTAATTATAAAATACAATTAATTTTCCCTGCAATAAAACATAAATTAAATGTTCATTTTGGCATATTAGTACAATTACGTTTTATTATCAGTGACTGGTCTTGCTTTAATTACTTATTGATAGTAAATGCTCAGCAAAGTTAGTTTTGAAGCTCTCTCTGTTAGTCTGAAGCATTAGACAATTTCTTTGATACCTGGACTGTAATGCCACCCTTTAACCAAGGAGGCATCAGTATCGCTTGACATAGCTTAGGTTGATACTTAACAGCATTCTGATCAGTGGTCTTGTCTGATTCTCAAGCGAGGAGTTGAACAGAATGGGCATTCTGCCTCCTGAATTCCCACTGCCTTATTTTGTTAATAGTATAATATATCCCCAAATCATTTTCATTCAACATTTTACAGAGTAGAGAATTAACTAAAAGTATTTTTAAATACTGGGTTTTGGTGTGTGTTTTAAGGACTCTTGATTACTTTATAAATATTTGTTGAGTCATGTAGTGAACAAAATGAATAGTCATTTTATCATTGTTTACAGTAGTGAAATACTATAATTTAAATTTCTACTTTTAGACGTCTACATGAATCAGTAATAGCACATCTATATGTTATATTACTGGATAGTAACTAGCAAAGAATAAGAGTATCAAAGGTATAGTATAGAATAGTGACATGGAAAGAAATCCAAGATTGTCAAATAAGAACTAGCAAATGCGATTAAAGAAACAGTTCCATGTACCATTGCAGCAAAAAGAATAACATACCTAGGAATAAACCTGTCTAACCTGACCTGTACTGAGAAAACTATAAGATACTGGTGAAAGGAATCAAATATGATGCAAACAGGGAGATGTGCTATGTTCTTAGACAGGAAGAATCAGTATTGTAAAAATGGCTGTACTACCCAGAGCAATCTACAGATTCAGTGAAATCCCTCTCAGATTACCCGTGGCATTTTCACAGAATTAGAGCCAAAAAATTATACAATTTTTATGGAAACACAAAAGACCTCAAATAGCCTAAGCAATCTTGAAAAAGAAAAACTGATCTGGAGGAATCAGGTTCCCTGTCTTTCAGATTATGCTACAAAGCTACATTAATCAAGACAGTATGAAAAAATATGGTACTGGCACAGAAACAGAAATATCAGCCAGTGGAATAGGATAGAAAGCCCAGAGATGAACATACACCTATAGTCATCTAATCTATGACAAAGAGAAGAGTATACAATGGAGAAAAGACAGCCTTCTTTAATAAGTGGTGCTGGGAAAACTGAACAGCTACATGTACAAGACTGATACTAGAATGCTCCCTAACACCATACCTGGAGAAGGAAATGGCAACCTACTCCAATATTCTTGCCTGGGAAATCCCATGAACAGAGGAGCCTGGCTAGCTACAGTCCATGGAGTCGCAAAGAGTTAGACATGACTGATCAACTAAACAACAACTAACATCATACACAAAAATAAACTCAAAATAAATTAAAGACCTAAATGTAAGGACAGACACTGTAAAACTTAGAAGAAAACATAGGCAGACCACTCACTGACATACATTGTAGCAAGATCTTTTCTGACCCATCTCTTAGAGTTATGAAAATAAAAACAAAAGTAAATAAGTGGGACCAAATTAAACTTAAAAGCTCTTGCACAGCAAAGGAAACCATAGACCAAACAAAAAGACAACCCCTAGAATGGAAGAAAATATTTGCAAATGAGGTGACTGACAAGGGATTAATCTGCAAAATATATAAACAGCTCATGCAGCTCAATATCGAAACCAAGCAGTCAGTATGAGTTAGTTGCTAGTTGTGTCTGACTCTTTGCAACCCCATGGACTGCAGCACGCCAGGTTTCCCTGTCCACCAACTCCTGGAGCTTGCCCAAACTCATGTCCATGGAGTTGGTGATGCCATCCAACCATCTCATCCTCTGTCGTCCCCTTCTTCTTCTGCCTTCAATCTTTCCTGGAATGAGGGTTTTTTCCAGTGAGTCAGTTCCTCACGTCAGGTGGCCAAAGTATTGGAGCTTCAGTATCAGTCCTTGCAGTGAATATTCAGGACTGATTTCCTTTAAGATTGACCAAGTAACCCAGTGAAAAAATGGGCAGAAAACCTATATAGACATTTCTCCAAATGAAACATACAGACCAACAAACACATGAAAAGATGCTCAGCATCACTTATTAGAGAAATGCAAATCAAAGCTACAATGAGATATTACCTCACACCGGTCAGAATGGTCATCATCAAAAAATCTACAAACAATAAATGCTGGAGAAGATGTGGAGCAAAGGGAACTCCACACTGTTGGTGAGGATGTATTATAAATTGGTACAGCCACTGTGGAGAATAGTATGGAGGTTCCTTAAAAAATTAAAATTAGAACTACCATATTACCCAGCAATCCCATTCCTGGGCATATACCTGGGAAAAAATTGTAATTCCAAAAGATTTATGCACCCTAATGTTCAATGTAGCACTATTTACAATAGCCAGGACACGGAAGCAACCTAAATGTCCATCAATAGAGGAATGGATAAAGAATATATGGTACATATATATAATACAATGGAATATTACTCAGCCATAAAGAGGAACAAAATTCGGCCATTTGCAGAGATGTGGATAGACCTAGAGATTGTCATACTGAGTGAAGTAAGTCAGAAAGAAAAAAACATAATCAAATAATATCACTTATGTGTGGAATCTAGGAAAATGATACAGATTAATTTATTTGCAAAGCAGAAATAGACAGATGTGGAGAACAAACCTCTGGATATCAAGGGGCGTGGTGGTGGGTAGGATGGATTGGGAGATTGGGATTGACATATATATACTGCTATGTATAGAATAGGTAACTAATGGGAATCTGCTGCAGAGCACATGGAACTCTACTTAATGCTCTGTGGTGACCTAAATGGGAAGGAAATCTGAAAATGAGGGGTTGTAACTGATGCAGTTTGCTGTACAGCAGAAACTAACACAACCTTGTAAATCAACTATACTCCAGTAAAAATTAATTGCAGGGAGTGTGGGTTCAGTACCTGGTCAGGGAAAAGTAAGCAGTTTTCTTCCAAAAATTGGACTGTTTAGTCTGTTAACTAAGTTGAGAGACTCACATAGAACTCTTTGATGTGCTTTTGTTATTTTCAATAAATTTTAAGTAAATGGCATTTTTTTTGTCCAGGGTGTTTTCAGAATCTGGAAATTTCATCATAGTTCTCTATTCTGTGACACATAAGGACCCTGAATTTTATGAATGCCTCCCTTGTGATGGCAGGTTACCTGACCTTCGATTCCAGCTACTAACCAGCAAGGAAACCTTACGCCTTTTCAAAGTAAGTGTGATTGGATCACCTAGCACACTAATGACTATTTAGTTATATGTTGTTGTATATTGGCCTTATAAACCCAATGGTCTCTACCCTTTAAAATAGTAACTCAAAGTGTTAGGCTTTCTTTATTTTTGATCAGTCTTACTTAATATTAACTTTATCCATTTACGGTTAATTTCGTTTTGTAAATTTTAGGACATAACCTTTAGAACCAAATTCTAATACAGGATCAAATGTTACCACAGAGTAACTTTTCCATGTTTTTCTAAAACCTTTTAAAGCTATATAAAGAATTCATGTGTTGTTTCATTTTATGATGTTGAGAGTTAATTTGTGATCTTAGTGTTTCCTTTGTCCTGAAAGTTAATTTTTTAAATTATGGGTATAAAAAGTGATTTCTCATAGTTTAAAATCAGCATCTATAATATGTGATCCTTGAAATCAGAGTGCATTGTTGCTGTATCGAATAATATACATAAAAATACATTTAGGTGATGGTCACAGAAAAAGCAGGTCTTTGAAACCATAAGTGTCATTATGTAAAAGCATTCTAAGGCTGGGAATTGCCTCGTGGTCCATTGGCTAAGACTCTGTGCTCCTTCCTGGTCAGGGAACTAGATCCCACATGCTACAGCTAAGACACAGTATAGCCAAATAAATAAATAAATATATATATAATAAAGGTTTTTTTTATTAAATTTATTCTTTTAAGAAAAACATTCTAAGGCCAATAATAAAAAATAATTCTAAAAAAAGTTATGTATCATTTTACAAAAATATTGACAATCCCTAAATAACGGTGTGTTTCTACTCAGATCTTATTTTGTGCCTTTAATTTCATTTATAGGTTGTATTAATTCATGAATCAAGTTTTTGTATTTTAATTATAAGCATAATCATCTTTGATGTATAATTACTTATTTCCATTTTAGAGACATATATCATTCACTCATTTTATTCTTCAGATTGTATCCTCAGTTTAAAGTTACTATTTAACTGAATCTGGTTATTAAGTTGTAAGTTATATAGCGAAGTTAAGTTTTCACTTTCATTTATATAGTAAGCAAATAGATAGTTTTTTAAAAGGTTGCATAAAAATAGAACTACCATATGATTCAGTAATTCCACTTCTGGGTGTTTATCCAAAGGAAATAAAAACACTAACTCAAAAAGATACCCACACCACTGTGTTAATTGCAACAGTATTTACAATAGCCAAGGCATTCAAATAACCTAAGTGTCCACGGATGGATGGATAAAGAAAATATGATTTATATTATATCACATGTTTATATAATGGAAACTATTCACCCATAAAAAAGAAAGGAAATCTTGCTGTTTGTGACAACTCAGATGGACTTTGAGGGCATTATGCTGAGCGAGGTTAACAAAACAGACAAATACCATATGTCACTTATATGTGGAATATTTTTTAAAAAATTAAAACATTCTGTTGAACTCACAGACAGAGAACAAATCGGTGATTTGCAAGAGAGTGATAAGGGTTAGCGAAGGTTTGAGGGTGGCCAAAATGGCCAAAGGTGGTCCAAAGATACAGACTTGCAGTTTTAAAGTAGGTAAGTCATGGAGATGTAATATACAGCATGGTGAATATAGTTAATACTATACTATATTTTGAAAATTCTTATCATAAGAAAAAATTTATCATCTGTATGGTGGTGAATGTTAACTAGACTTAATTGTGGTGGGTGTTTCACAATATATCCGAATATCGAATCATGTTGTATACCTGAAAGTATTATAATGTTATGTCAATTATATCTCAATTAAAAAAATATTTTTTTAAAGAAAGATTACAGTTACAGAAATCATAATTCCCCTTCCCACCCAGTGTTTCAGAGCTACTTTTCATCTACATAGTATTCTCTGGTGTTTATTTAAGTCACATCTCAAAGTATGACCTACTTTATTTCAGAATGTTGAACCTTCTGACAAAAATCCCGTCTGTTTTGAACTGAGCGCTGAAGACCAGAATGCAGAAAGAGATTTTTTTAAAAAAGTTTCCAAGAATCTTTCAATTAAGAGGTAAAAGATATTTTTATCATACTTTTTTTATTACTTTCATTAGTTTTTAGTAATTAAAGTAAGTCCCCAGTTATTTCTGAGGGAACTGTTTGTAAATCTTATACCACAGGTGTCCTTACTTTAAATGCATTCCTTCATATTTGTAAGTTGGATGATAATTTTAATGAAGTGACAACTCTAATGTGGTTCTCATTTGACTTGATTTATTACATAGGGGAACAGAAGTATTTGTCAAGAAATTATCTTACTTAAGAAGAAACATCCTGTTTTTGTTTAGTTTGCCTTCTGTCTTCCCTTCCTTGTAGTATTAAACCTAGGGCTATCAGATAAACTACTATAAAAATAACTCCTACTATAAAAATAACTCCTCTACCTAAAACAGAAAAGTTTTAAAGCAAATGCACTTGGAGAATATTAAATAATGGCTTGTGACTTTTTGGGTCCAATATCTACTTTGGTAAACTAAATATTCCCTTTATATTAGGGTTCTCCAAAGAAATAGAACCAACTAGTGCATAGAGAGATTTGTTATTGCTAGTCTAACAAATTACCACACACCTACTGACGTCAGATAATACAGATCTATCACCTTCTAGTTCTAGGAGTCAGGAGTCCAAAATGGGCCTTTGCAGCTAAAATTAAAGTGATGGTAGGGCTGCATTCTCTTCAGAAGTTTCAGTGGTAAATCATGTTCCTTCCAGCTTCTAGAGGCTACCTGCATTCCTTGTTGTCTGGTGGTCCCTTACTCCACCTTCAAAGCTAGAAGCATAGCATCTCAAATCTCTCTCTCTGACTTCTGTTTCTCTCCTCACATCTCCTTCCCTGACTCTTATCTTGACTCCATCTTACAAAGACCATTGTGTTTACATTGAACTCATCTGATCGTCTAGGATAATCTCCATATCTCAAGATTCTTTACCTTAAGGACATCTGTAAACTCCCTTTTTCCTTGTTCACTAACATATTCACAGATTCTGGGGATTAGAAAGATGTCTGAAGTAAGCTCTATCTTTGGGCATTTTAAGTTATCCTTGAAACAGGCTAGGTCACCAGAAAACTATATTCTTATAGACTTGCAGGAACACCACCACTGACTGAAGGTTTAAAGCTTTTTTCAAGATTTTATTGAATGTTTATGGAAGAAAAAGCCAAGTTAAGGGGATGCTTGGTAATTTCTTTAACATTGTTGAAAAACAATGTCTGTTTTCAGCTCTGACCAAAGCTTAGATAAGGATCAATCATTTTTAGATTTGAATTTTTGTAAAATGTTTATCCCTAGATAACTTTTGTTGAAATTATAGGTCAAGTTTTTTCTTTTTGTTTGAGTGCTAAAAAAAGCTCACAGTGAATTTTTTTTTTTTTAATTTTTGGCTGCACCACACGGGATATGGGATCTTAGTTCCCCAACTAGGGATTGAAACTGTGCCCACTTGTTTTCTTTTTAAAAGTAATTGGGGGAATTCCCTGGTGTTCCAGTGGTTAGGACTCAGCACTTTCACTGCTGAGGCCTGGGTTCGATCCCTGATCAGGGAACTAAGATCCACAAGCCATGTGGCATGGCCAAAATTTAAAAAGTAACGTACCTAATTTCCATTTTAAGCCCCTCTTCATCATTATGCACAGTTATGGAAGCCAAATATCAATCAATTCAAGGTCTGTTTATCCTGTTTCCGCTGAGGTTTCATGTAATTTAGAGGGGACTAATGCTATGCCCTATTCCCTGGTGGCTCAGATGGTAAAGAATCTGCCTGTCAATGCAGAAGACCTGGGTTCAATCCCTGGGTTGGGAAGATCCCCTGGAGAAGGGAACGGCAACCCACTCCAATATTCTTGCCTAGAGAATTCCATGGACTGTAGCCCACCATGCTCCCCTACAGGCGGACTAGCTTCCATGCGGTTACAAAGAGTCAGACATGACTGAGCGACTAAGACTTTCACTAGCACTGTGCCACTACTGGTGATGGGGGGTGACGTGATTCTCATCCACCCACACCACTTGGCCATCTGCTGAGATGTTTTCTTTTGCATCTGATCTTTGACAGTCGGTTTGTGCAGGTTCCTGCTGCAACCTCTTTAACCTGTTCAGGTCACTGGCTCTGTGTCTTGTCCATGGTGCTCGGAGGCATATGGAATGTCATTCTGTATTCTCCATGTCCTTCTTGGGTATGGCAGGAGAGCTTTGTGGGATTGTTTCATTGCAGCACCTTGGCACAGAAAGAACTCTGTGTTTGCCTCTCCAGACTACCAGGGTTTGGGACAAAGGTCTGTTCTGCTGTCGGATCTTCCGCATCTGCCTAAGGGTTTCTGTTGTTCAGCCTACTACGCAGACAGGACCCTTTCTTCAAAATTCCATTAATGTCTAAACTCTCTTAGCTTCCTTCTGGCTTTTCTGTCATCTTCCCTACTTCATCTTATTGAGATTTTATTTAGTTTCAGTTCAGTTCAGTCACTCAGTCATGTCCGACTCTTTGCAACCCCATGAATCGCAGCACACCAGGCCTCCCTGTCCATCACCAACTCCCGGAGTTCACTCAGACTCACGTCCATCGAGTCAGTGATGCCATCCAGCCATCTCATCCTCAGTCGTCCCCTTTTCCTCCTGTCCCCAATCCCTCCCAGCATCAAAGTCTTTTCCAATGAGTCAACTCTTCACATGAGGTGGCCAAAATACTGGAGTTTCAGCTTCAACATTATTCCCTCCGAAGAAATCCCAGGGCTGATCTCCTTCAGAATGGACTAGTTGGATCTCCTTGCAGTCCAAGGGATTCTCAAGAGTCTTCTCCAACACCACAGTTCAAAAGCATCAATTCTTCGGTGCTCAGCCTTCTTCACAGTCCAACTCTCACATCCATACATGACCACTGGAAAAACCATAGCCTTGATTAGACAGGCCTTTGTTGGCAAAGTAATGTCTCTGATGCACAAAAACTTGATGTATATAGTCTTTCAAATCTTAGTCTTAAACTCTAATTTCAGCATTTGAAGTTCAGTATCAACACTCAGAACTTTTTCTGTGTTCTATTGGGCACGATACTTGTGGCACGGTAACTGCAACTGACTAAATGGGAGGAGGCACTTCAGTTAGTCTCAGAGTAGTTTACCATAACAGATATAAGTGCATAGGAAAATGTAATTCCTTACTTGACTTTTCTTTCTAACACAGTGAGTGTTTAATGTATTATGTTTAATATAGTGAGTATACATCTCTTTCATCAGATGATAGATTTTTTTACGGTAAATTCAATATCTTATGTATTTCTACGCTCCTTAAAGTGGTTAATTCAGAAAATGCTCAGTAACTTGCTTTATTATGACTTAAGAATAACTGGGTTATGGATGCAACTAGAGATGGTCATACTAAGAGAAGTAAATCAAGAAGAGAAAGGCACATACCGTATGGTATATGTGGAATCTAAAATATGAAATAAATGAATCTGTCTGTGAAACAGAAACAGAATCAGGGACATAGAGAATAGACTGGTGCTCGCCAAGGGGCAAGTGGGTTGGAGAGGGGTGAACTGGGAGTTTGGGATTAGCAGGTGCAAACGGGTATATACAGAATGGGTGAACAACACAGTCCTACTGTATAGCACAGGGAAATATATCCAATATCCTGTGATTAAACTATAGTGGAAAAGAATGTGAAAAAGTATGTGTATGTATCTATGTATAACTGAGTCACTTAGCTGTACAACAGTAATTAACACAACATTGTGATTCAGCTATACTTTAATAAAAAAAAATAAGTTAAAAAAAAGAATAAATGGGTTAAACTTGCCATGGTCAAGAGAAGGGGATAAATTATTAAGCATGAGTCTGACTGGCTCAACTTTCCTGATCATCTGACACTGGCTTGAAAAATAAAATACTTTGTGGTTGTCAGATACTAAATTAAGTGATCAAGACACTACTGTGTCTAATTAAAGAACCTTATTCAGCTTTAAAACAAAAGAAGAGTGCTCACTTCAGCAGCACATATACTAAAGTTGGAATGATACCGAGAAGATTAGCATGGCCTCTGTGCAACTGTGACATGCAAATTCATGAAGTGTTCCAGATTTTTAAAAAAAAAAAAGAAAGAACAAATGAATACTGATTACTGAAGACTTACTTTTTCTCCCCTCTGTTCTTTAGCTCTTCCCAGAAGTTACCTCCAGGGAAAATGCCAACGAATGATCATGACTCTGGTGTTGAAGATGAAGATGTTTCTCCAAGACCAATTCCTAGTCCTCATCCAGTGAGTCAGAAGGTATCACTGGTCTTAGAACTCACCTTTACAATTAGAAACCTAAAAGTCTCTTCATGTTAAAGCACTCAATAATATATAAAGATAAATGCCATATATTCCTCACAAGTACATTTAATTATCATATGTAATAATATATATAAGTATGTGCACATATTGTAGTAAGTAAGTATAGTATTTCCAGAGAAAACCAAGGAAAAGAGGTTAAGTTAGCTCCCTAGGATTATATAACTAGGAAATAGTAAAGCTGGAATTCAGGAAGTTTAGGATTTGATAGACTAGTAGTTTAAGAGGTTTCGTTTCAGAATCTGGTGCTTTTAACCCATGTAGACTCAACATTCTATACTATCACCAGAACTCGACATTGTTTCTTATCACCGTATTTTGAGAAAACATTCTACTTGCTTTTGGAGATTGCTAACAACCCATCATAATCTTTTTTATTGAGGCGAACTAGTGGGTTATTTTAGAATTGTTCTGTCTTAATTGGATTAATTAATTACTTATTACAAGAAAAAGGAATGAGAAAGTTTTCTTAAATTAATATTATAACCAAATTCACCACAGCGAGTACTTTACTTACTCTTTTTGGCTCTCCTCCAGCTCTTTTAGTTGATATCAATAAGAAGAATAGCAGTGAATAATCTCACTTAGTATGATATTTTGAAACACTTACTGGAAGGCCCTTTCTTATTAAGATGAAAAAACATGATTCTTTATTAGATGTGTTGGAGCATCTGGTCTGATCATTTTTTTGTTTTTGCAGAGAGGGTAAAAAAAGTCTGCTTCCCATTTTGAGTTCTATAATCTAAGCAACGTCAATTGGCGTTCCAGTGAAAAGAGTTTCATTGTTAAATAAGTTTGTGAGGGCAAGGACCTTATTTGTTTTGTTGACAGTTGTGTTCCTGGTACTAGCCCATAGAAGATGCCCAGCAGATATTTGTCAACTGTGTAAATAATCAACACTTTTTAGTAAATAACTGGATACAATTTGGAAAATACTAGCTTAAGGAAAATGAAGCATATATCATTCTCCTGAAAGATACTTTTTCTTCTTTCATTTCTTTCCCACTTATAGGTTTCTAAGATCCAGCCATCAGTTCCTGAACTTTCACTTGTGTTGGATGGAAACTCCATAGAACCAACCCCTGTGCCCAACCCATTGGAAATGGTGAATAATGAAAATCCTCCTTTGTTGATTAACCATTCTGAGCACCTTGAGCAGTCACAACCCCAGCTTTGTGATGAGAAACACAGACCAGAAGCAGAAGCTGGAGAGCCTTCCTTCAGAGGGCTACCAAATCAATTAAACCAAGACACTGCTCCTTTGAGACACTGCAAAGTAAGACAGCTGTCTACCTGCAAGAAAGGGAACTCTCATATCAGGAACAGTAGTAAGCCCTCTTTTAATGGACTGTCTTCAGATACATCTGAAAAGCTTCAAACAGTTTCTGCTGCAAATGTACACAAAGAAGAGTATCCTGTAAGATCCTCCACGTTTAATTCCAAGCACTCTTCTCTTGCCCCACAGTCCCACCCACATAATTTTGTTTTTTCACCCCATAATTCAGGAAGACCAATGGAATTTCAAATACCTACTCCCCCGCCACCGTCTTACTATTCCACAAATGTTTGCAGTTGTTGTCAGCATCGTGGCCATATTCAGTATAGCCCAATAAATTCTTGGCAAGGAATGAATACAGTAGGATCTGTTCAAGACCTCAAGTCTGAAACCCTTCAGAAACATTCATTATTTCATCCAAGTGGATGTCCAGCTCAGTACCATAATGCATTCTTTTCTTCAAGTAGTCCTGTAGCCTTGAGACCTCAGGGAAACATGGGGGGTTGTTCTTCCCGCAGCAATGTAGAACCATCACCTGTGGCAAGACTGCCTCCACACGTGGACTTCTGTAACCCCTGGCCTTGTGCAGTATGTGTGCACACGCCCAAGACTGGCTCAGATGATGGAATGATGGGACTGTCTCCAGATGCGTATAGGTTCATCACAGAGCAAGACAGGCAGCTGCGACTACTTCAAGCACAGGTTTGCTAGCTTTCTTCTCTTAAATTCTTGAATTTTTAAAAAGTAACTGGCAACTCTTCAGTAACTATAGTTTATGAGGGAGAATTGTAGAATGTCAGAATTAGAAGAGACCCTGGAAACTGGATTCTAGGCCCTGATGTTTTACACATTAGGAAAATGAGGATTTGATAAGGAAATGGCAACCCACTCCATTACTCTTGCCTGGGAAACCCCATGGATGGAAGGAACTTGGCAGGCTACAGTCCATGGAGTTGTGAAAGAGTCAGACATGACTTAGCGACTAAACAACAACAATCAGGGTTTTATTTGTTGCTTTATTTTATTTTGTTACACTAGATAAAACATTTTTTTTCTTTTTATCCTTAGATGACTGACTCCATATATTTACTGAATAATATATCTTTTTGTTAATGATTTAAAAATGTACTTTTTATTTTATAATGAAAGCATCATGTGTTTGTATCTATTTCTATACTGTACTCTCCATTGATCTGCCTGTCTGTTCCAGCACTACTACGTTTAGTTTAGTTTAATCTCTATAACTTTGTAGTAAATGTCTTATCACGTATTTCCTATGCAATTTCTCTAAACCTCACTTTTCTCAGCTGTAAATTGGGAATAACGATTGGTGTTATTAATATATATAGATCTGATGGTTAAATGAATTTATATGTGTATATGTACACACACACACACACCTGTCTATCTATCTAAAGTGCTTAGTGTAGGATGAAGCTTTAGTAAACAATCAGCAAATTACAATTATCTTATTTGTCTCTTAGTCCTTACAACTACCTTAGTTTTAGGTAATATTGAATCTCACAGTGGCTAAATAGCTTTTCCAAAAGGTAACAGAGTAGGAGTTAAGTTATGTCCTCATGACACTAAAGTCCATGCTCTGAATCACTATAAGTACATATGCCTTTTTGTATTATTAATGCAGGTTATATTTCTACTGATGTCAATAATTTATTGATAATACTTATTTTCCTATATTAATAAAGTTAATCTGCTAAAATTAATGAGATGAGTTGAATACAGCAGTGTAACTTAAGGGCTTCCCTAGTGGCTCAGATGGTAAAGCATCTGCCTGCAATGCAGGAGACCCAGGTTCGATCCCTGGGTTGGGAAGACAACTGGAGAAAGAAATGGCAACCTTCTTAACTTAATAAAGTTAATCTGCTAAAATTAATGAAATGAGTTGAATACAAAGTGTAACTTACAGGGAAACATGATTACAGTGCTTAAAAGAGGAGGCTTTTCCACTCCTAGATGTATATCCAAGAGAAATGAAAAAATATGACCACACAAAAACTTTTACACACATGTTTATAGCAACACTGTTTGTAATAGCCAAGGGTGAAAACAATCCAAAGTCCATCAACTGATGAATAGATGAACACAAATGTGACATTATATATACAAGGGAATAGTTCACTCATCAAAAGGAATGAAGTACTGATAGGTACTACAGCACAGATGAACTTTGAAAATGTTATGAAAATGAAAAAAGCAAGATATAAGGCCACGTGTTGTTTGGTTTCATTTCTATCAGATGTCCAGAACAGGCACATCTATAGAGATAGAGTGGTTTCTCAGGTGGCACTAGTGGTAAAGAACCTGCCTGTCAAAGCAGGAGACAGAAGAGATGTGAGTTCGATCCCTTGGTTGGGAAGATCCCCTGGAGGAGAGCATGGAAACCCACTCCAGTATTCTCTGGAGAATCCCTTGGACAGAGGAGGCTGGCAGTCTACAGTCCATAGGGTTGGCAAAGAGTTGGACATGACTGAGGTGACTTAGCACACACACACATATAGAGATAGAAAGTAGATGAGTGGTTGCCAGAGGCTAGATTCTGGAGCCATGGAGAGTGACGGCTAGTGGGCACAAAGATTTTGCAAAGGTTAATGAAAACGTTGTAGAGTTAGATGGTGGTGATGGATGCAGACTTTGCTGCTGCTGCTGCTGCTAAGTCGCTTCAGTCGTGTCTGACTCTGTGCGACCCCATAGACGGCAGCCCACCAGGTTCCCCCGTCCCTGAGATTCTCCAGGCAAGAACACTGGAGTGGGTTGCCATTTCCTTCTCCAATGCATGAAAGTGAAAAGTGAAAGTGAAGTCGCTCAGCTGTGACCGACTCTTTGCGACCCCATGGACTGCAGCCTACCAGGCTCCTCCGCCCGTGGGATTTTCCGGGCAAGAGTACTGGAGTGGGGTGCCATTGCCTTCTCCACAGACTTTGAGAATATACTAAAAACTATGGAATTGTATTCTTTACAGGAATAAGTTGGGTTTTTTTTTTCTTTTAAATTGGAGGCTAATTACTTTATAATGTTGTATTGGTTTCAGCTGTACAACATGAATCGGTCATAGCTATATATTCCTTTCCTCTTGAGCATCCCTCCCACCCCCTATAAAGGGATAAGTTTTATGGTAGGAGGGGAAGCTTTTGGTGCTTGAACTTCAGCTTTGCTACTTGTTAATTATGTGACCTGGGCAAGTAACTTTATTTATACTGCCTCAGGTTTTTTCTCTGTAAACTGTGCTTGCTAGTAGTACATATTCACAGGGTGGTTGTAAAAATCATACATAAAAGCTCTTATTGTAATGTCTTGTAAACAGGATGCACTCAGTGTTAGAGATTGTTATTAATATTTCCAGTTTCAGCATGACCAAACATGGACAATTCTGGGTGACCTTTATAACATGAATCTTGTGTAAAATAATTTTTCACATTTGGTATGTAGAATTAGAGAATCCCCTCTATCTTACTTTTGATTCATAAATGAAATAGAAATAAAATGTCAGAGTGTTAACATTAAGGCTTTTCTATACGAGTGTCAATTTATGAATGTTGATCTAAGCACCTATGTTTTTACTTTTAATAGGAAGCCCATGTAAATGCTTCTTAATAACTAATGACAATGATTTTCAGCATTGAATAAATTTTATGATATAATCTAGTTGAAATGTGAGAAAATATAGTTAAAAGTCAGTTATTTATAACTGGAGCACTTTGTAATTCATTTTTAAACTCTTCTGTCAGTTTGGTTGATTACTTCACTCTCATAAACATACATAAAAAGTGTTTTTAATTGATACAGATTCAGCGTTTGTTAGAAGCACAGTCTCTGCAGCCCTGTTCCTCTAAGACAACCACTGTTGAAGACACAACGCAAGCTGCAAGACAAATGGAGTTGGTTTCCATGGAAGCACAGTCTCCCCCTGCTTTGCACATGAGAAAAAGTGTAAGCATTGCTGTGAGCACAGGTAATTTCATTTTTCTTAATTTGTACATAGTACACATAGAATTTAAACCAAGGTGATGGGTAACTTAACTCTTCGTGTGATTTTACTCTTTATGAAATAAAACTCTACCTGAAAACAGATTGGAAGCCACAGAACGTAATGTGTTGTTTGTTTTTGCTGCTTTTCCAAGCTGGACCCAGTTCTAATGAGAGAAGTCATCTGTGGTTTAGGGGATCAGGGAAGATTTCATCCATGCAGTGTTATTGATTCTTGGCCTTGAAGGGAATGTAGGATCTTGGTGGAATTGAGAGATGGCAGAACAGATTGGTAGAAAAATTACGGGCTCAGAGAAACAACACAGAGTTCTGAGTTGTCTAATACTCTACCCATTACTATGTCATGGAGAGCCATTACTACATCTTTCACAAAGCCGTGTCTGTTTCATCTTATAAGCAAAATAGAAGGCCTTTTAAAAAATCAATAATATAAATGAGATCTATGTGTTTACATATTTCCTCACAATCAGACTATGAGATCTTTAAGAACATTTTTGTGTGTTCAGTATCTAGCAAGATGTCTAGTATATAGGGTGGTGGTTGTAAGACTGAAGAGGAAGAGTCATGTACAGTGTTGATAAGACTAAGATCCAATCAGTAGATCCAAACTAATTGGATATGGCAGTTGGAAGATTCAAGTTACTTTAGTTAAATGCTGTGTGATTATCCTGGATTGGATACTGAAACAGAAAGAGAACATTACTGGAAAAATTGGTGAAATCCAAAGTCTGGAGTTTTAGTTAATAGTAATGTACCAACACTGTTTTCTTGATTTTGAAAAATGTGCCATGATAATGTAAGATGTTAACAACAGGGAGAACTGGGTGAGGAATCCACAGTAACTCTCTGTTTTATCTTCTCTGTGAATCTAGAATTATTCCAAAATTAAACATTTATTAAAGGTGAAAATGAAAGTTACTTCCTGATGTTGAGCTTGGATGACAGAGGCAGGCAAGTCAGAGAAGCAGAGGAGAGGAGATGAGTTCAGTCTAAATACCTGTTCAGACTGAGCTATTTTGGAAGTGTAGCTGGTGATCCTCAAATGTTAGGAGGCTGGAGTGGATTGATGACATAAGAGTTGTGACGGTAACAGACGGAGGCTTGAGCCTGGAGAATACAAATTTGAGAGAGAGCATTAACAAGGAAGACAGATTGCTGTATTCTTTATCTGTACCCAGATGTTATCTAAACTTCATGAAGAGGGCAGCAGTGAGGGAGGGTAGCGGGAACCTCATGTACGTTTATAAGTCAAATTCAGGTATTACTAAGTTAAGATTTTTTTTTAGCAGGAAGTAACATAAGAAACTTTGAACTAAGCAAGGAAGGGGAATTTACTGGAAGGATATGGGGATGTTTCATGAAAACCAAGGCCAAGAATTGGGCTGGACTTCAGAGAAAAACTAGACGTAGAAACTAGAAATCATTGGAGTATCCAGTTATTACACATGGCTGTTTTATCAACTCTATCTGGAGTCTTCACTGCTTTACATTTTAAAATACAGCTCACCCAGAGCCCCAGAGTTTCTTTTATACAGTTCTACCCATGTACACAAACCACATTATGATCCTTCAGTCTCAACTTCAAAATGCAGAGAACCTGAATGGTCTAGTTTGGATTATAAGGGGATTGAGAAACATGTAATAGGGACATATCTGCTGGAGTCCCGTCTTTGTTAATTGCAAGGATGACAGTTTCCTGCATATGTGTGTTGTAGAGGGTGGTGGTAAAGGAGTATTATGAGATAAACCAAAAAGTGCAGTCTCCTATGTCCTCTCGTGAAGTCTCCTATGTCCTCTCGTGAAGTGCTGTACTTACTATATTCCAGTTGTTCATCATCTGTATCTGTCACTAGACTGTAAACTTTTATTGGCTTGTATCTCATTACCTAGCCTGATGCCTAAATCAAACTGATATCCTGAAATTATTTGAAACAAGTTTTCAAGCATGATGTATATTTCAAATATTTTGAAACCTCATATAGTCATATTTAGAGCTTTGACTTATATGCAGAAAAATGAATTATTAATCATTTGAATTAAATGGCTCTCTATGATAATACTTAATTCCTAAGGGTATACATTGGTGGTGTTCAGGAAGAGTAGCAGCACTTACATAACTTTTCTAAATTGTCCTTTTATTTTGGGGGGGCGCTGTGCTGTGTGGCTTGCGGGATCTTAGATTCCTGACCAGGGATTTTTTTTAATGCTTAGTGAATACAAAAACAAATCATCCTTTTATTAATTTATGTTTATAAAATCACCCAAGCTGATGCTCAAAGTGGAAACGATTTTGACTTGAATTTAGTCTTTGGTTTTAACTTTATTTCTTTAAATCATGTATGTATCGCAATATCTCTCAAAATGTGGAATGCTTATCGCTCAGATTCAAAAGATGATTTGGTGTAGTATACAGATTACTATTTTATACTGTGTAGATATATTTATTCCTATAAGTATTAGAAAAAATATAACTAGCACATAAAACGGAGAAGGCAATGGCACCCCACTCCAGTACTCTTGCTTGGAAAATCCCATGGACGGAGGAGCCTGGAAGGCTGCAGTCCATGGGGTCGTGAAGAGTCGGACACAACTGAGCGACTTCACTTTCACTTTTCACTTTCAGGGACTGGAGAAGGGAATGGCAACCTACTCCAGTGTTCTTGCCTGGAGAATCCCAGGGACGGGGAGCCTGGTGGGCTGCCATCTATGGGGTCGCACAGAGTCGGACACAACTGAAGTGACTTAGCAGTAGCAGCAGCACATAAAAATGTATGATTTCACAGAAATGATGTAGCTCGGTAAAACAGTGAGTTGATTTAAAGAAAATCAGTAAGCAAATAATAATACATGAAATAGTTGTGCAAATGATCTATTAAATTTGGGAAATATTTGATTTTTACTTGCCTTATATTACATATATCTGATATAACCCTAATATAGTCTCATAAAGATTGTGTTTAAGAATCAAAATCAAAGAGCCCAGGGATTTGCATTTTATATATTTTCTCCTGTTTTTCAGAACAGCAGTTTTCAAAACACATATATACTCCAAATCATATTCAGAACCTTGACAGGTAAAACCCATCATGAGAGCTACACCTCTTGAAGAGTCAGGGCCTGAAAGGTCCTCTTTCCCTTTGTACTCAGTTTCCTCTCTTCGCTTGTCATTTATTTCTTCATGGCATTTCTGAGAAAATATAATCTGAAAACAGTTCTAGGTAATTGTGTTAATATAGCTAATGTTACTTAACAAAAGTTTGTCAGAGACTTGTTTTTGATAATTGTCTGTTTCTGCATCTGTTAAATCATCTATTCCCCAGGTGCCAGCTTGTTTTGGAATGCGGCAGGTGATGATCAAGAGCCTGAATCTCAGCTGAGGCAAGATGATACCAAGATTTCCAGTGAGGACATGAATTTTTCTGTTGATATTAATAATGAAGTCACAAGTACTCCAGGTAGTGCATCTTCGTTAAAAGCTGTTGATATTCCCAGTTTTGAAGAGAGTAACGTTGCTGTGGAAGAAGAATTTAATCAGCAACTTTGTATATCCAAGTAAGATCTCTTCGATTCAGTATTCATCATCTTTTTTTCTTTTTAAGTCCTGATATTCCTCTGGTATTCTAACTCAGGAACAGTTTGTTTTGTAAAAGTATTCTCATGGTGTCTTTCCTAATGTGATTCCTATGTAACAGACAGTTCTTTGGCTGCACCACTCGTCATACGGGATCTTAATTTCCCCCACCAGGGATCTAACCTATGCCCCCTGCAGTGGAACCATGGAGTCCTAACCACTAGACGTCTAACCACTGAAATGCCAGGGAATTCCCTGTAAAAGACGATTCTGAGCCTTCTATGCCCATTCCCAGATGTCAGTCATTGGATGTATAAAACAGTCTAAACCAGAACAGTTGCAGATCAGAAATACATATGTCAGGCCTCACTGGAGAGTCTGACACTAGGTCCCAGATGGAGCCAGGGTCCTGAATTTAAGATTTACATACTCTATTATATGTGCATAATAACAGAGTCTTTATTTCTGAGAGATGTACCCTGTTATTCAAGATATACTCAATAAGCTAATGGGGATGAAATGGTAAAGGGTAGAGCTGAAGTAAGATAGACTCTGAGTAGATAATTTTTAAAACTGATTGTACATAGTGATTTGTTAAACTCTCTTGTGTTTGAAGTTTTTCATTGTGAAATTTTCTATTAAAAAAATAAGGATTCTGAAGTAATTCAGATCCTTTGCAAATTTGTACACAAATTCAGCAAATATTCTTTGAGCTTCTGGTATATGCTGCCAAAAAACTAAGCCCTAGAAATTGAGCAGTAGGTCAGACAAAGCTCCTGACTTCATGGAATTTCCATGAGTTCTGGAGACAATAACCGCATCAGCAGGAAACATATAATTTCATATAAAGACCACTGCCTGAAGAAAATAAACCAGGGTGACCAAGTGGAGTGTAACTAGGATAGTGGCATGGGAGTGAAGTGGGTATATTAAGTAAGATGGTGAAAGAAGCCTTCAGATTATGTAGGGCTTTGTAGGATGTAGAAGTTCTGAATATATTCTGTGTTCATTAGCATCAGGGAGGATTTTAAATGATGTAGTGGTATGATCATTTTTGTTTTTTAAAGGCCATTCCAGCTGTTTTGTGGCAAGTGAACTGATGGGGGTTAAGATTAGAAGTAAGGAGACCGGTTAGTAGATTGAAGACCAAGTGAGATGAAGGTGCCTGGGAATTGGAAGTGGCGGCAGGGATCAGGTGTAGGATACATTTTGAATATAAAGGAATAAAGTGGGTTAAAATACCACAGTGTAATATCACATGAAATAGTTTTAAAAGACATGAATTCAGTGGTAGGGGTGGCATGGGCAGGCAGTTGATTACTTTTTAAAATTTTAAGCCTTTTGGTAATAGTTGATATTTTAAATTATCTGATTACAATAATGATTAGAACAACAAACACCCTTCCAGAAAACCAGAAATATTTATCTGCTTTGCTCAGTAGAGAGTATGTTTTAACCTTACAATTCAATTAAGTATTCATAATATGTACCACAGTATATTAAAAAGATCTGTATACCTGTCTCAACCCCCGCTAGGTTGAATTCCTACAGGTTGTGGATCATACTCATTTCTGTACCTTTAGGACTTGAACCAGTGTCTAGTTCCCCACATCAGCTACTTCATAGATGTTAGGTGATAGGAAGAGCAGTTTGGGGTAAGCCCCCAAGATAAGTTCACATTTCACTTGGAATAGTTACAGAAAATGAGAACAAAGAGACATGAACTGTGGTTATCCTTATTTGTTCTCCGTGTGGTTATCCACATTTATTCTATCTGTATTTCCTTTCGTAAATTGTAGACTACTTTTAAGGATTAGTTTTTCCCTCTGAAAGTAGAACTTTAAAAATCTCCAATCCATTGTGGTGTTTAACTTCAGAAACAGATCTGAGTTAGCTGATAGAATGCAATTAATTGCTTTTTCAGGGCGATTAACCACCTCTGTGGATTCCAACATATAACTCGATGTAAATCTGATCTTTGTTCCGCATAGTATATGATTCGGATTAAATAGCATCTCCAGTGTTGTCTATGGTGCTTTTAGTGCTCTTCTAGGATTCTTCCCAAACATCTGGTCTGATTCATGCTGTGTTTCGTGCTGCTGAGTATTCATACATGGCACCTGTCCTCTTTGGATGTCTTGCTGGATTTAATCTAATGTTAAAGCAGTTTGTGAAAGGTAGATTTTTTGACTTGCAGCATATATGGTAATCGGTTTCTTTTTCCCAGGGAAGAGCCATGTGTGATATCCATAGACTTTTTTTTGACACAATACTTTTTCTTTTTTTTTAAGAAGCCAGGCTTTGGACATACCTGTTAATACTTGCCATATTAGAATCATCTTAAAAAAATTTTTCAAATTTGAAATTGTTAATGTTTTAGTTCTTTTCTTCTGGAATTTTTAGCTTTTATTTTTGTTTGGTAGGTTAGACACCAAAACAGGTATTTTTAAATTCTTGAAAAGGCAATATAGTAGAGTGATTAAGAGCATGGAATCTAAACTGCCTGGATTCAAATCAAAACTGTGTGACCATGGGCAGGTCTCATAATTTCTGAATGCTTCTGTTTTCTTTTCTGTAGATGGAGACAGTGAAAGTACCTATCTCAGAATTGTTGTAAAGATTAGATGAGTTAATATATGTAAAACACATAGAATAGTACCAGAATTAGTACCGTAAAAATTAATTATCATCATTTAGCTAAAGGTAGAATAAGTCTAACTCAGTGACTGACGTGAACTCTTTTTAAAAAATAAAGAGCTTTGCAGATGTTTGCATGATAAAACTCCTGCTTGGTACAAGTACTTTCCCCAGAAGTCATAAAATCTCTGAAGCCTGGCTTTCTGCTTCTTCATTTGAGTTTTGGTGTCTTCATTAAAGTGAAATCAGCTAACATGATTGATGATGAAGGTTCAATGTGCTATTTAGGAAGTAAGGGGATAGCAGCGGGAGATGAGGAAAGCTAGCAATTACAGATCCGCCGCTAGGTTTATCTGGTACTGTGCTGGGCACTCTGTATCTCCTTTAGTCCTGTCTCGTGTCTTTCAACCCAGGGAGGTGGATGCTGTTTTTCCCATTTTATGAATGAGGAAGCTGAGGCCAAGAGAGATTAAGATATTTACCCAAGATATAATGAACACACATATACCTTTATTATAAATGAGAGTATATCTTCCCTGGTGGCGCAGAGGATAAAGAGTCTCCCTGCAACGCGGGAGACCCAAGTTCGATCCCTGGGTAGGGAAGATCCCCTGGAGAAGGAAATGGCAACCCACTCCAATGTTCTTGCTTGAAGGATCCCCATGGACAGAGGAGCCTGGTGGACTACATTTCATGGGGTCGCGAAGAGTTGGACATGACTGAGCGACTTCACATTTTTATCTGTGACCTAAGAGATAAAAGATGGAGAAGACAATGGCACCCCACTCCAGTACTCTTGCCTGGAAAATCCCTTGAACGGAGGAGCCTGGTGGGCTGCAGTCCATGGGGTCGCTGAGGGTCAGACACGACTGAGTGACTTCACTTTCACTTTTCACTTTCATGCTTTGGAGAAGGAAATGGCAACCCACTCCAGTATTCTTGCCTGGAGAATCCCAAGGACGGGGGAGCCTGGTGGGCTGCCGTCTATGGGGTCGCACAGAGTCGGGCACGACTGAAGTGACTTAGCAGCAAGAGATAAAGTGCTAATGGAGGTTGAAAGAAGCAAGAGGACATATCCAGTTAACATTTTAGAACATCATAGAGGAAGTAAACTTTTAAAATGTCCCTTGAACAGTGGATAGGATTTTGATAAGAGTATGCCAATTTAAAAGCATTAGAACAGTAACTCTTGGCTCCAGGGCATTTGAAAATACAGTAAATTGGGGTGCTCCACCAGTTGAGAATCTCTGTGGGGAGAAGTCCAACCAGTTGTGTTTTTAAAAACTTTACAAGTAATATTGATGGTGTTGTTAAGATTGAGAACTATTGCATAGTAGACAAAATTGATGGGCAGAAGAATTCAGAGTATTGTTCGTAATCCAATTTGTTCAGAAAATAAAACAGGGAGCATTGATTGAAGGGACTGGCTGAAAAGCCAGGTAGACTACCAATTTCAGAGAGCTTTGACTGGTATAATAAGGAATTGTTTTTGTTTTAATAAACCATTTAAGATTTCTGTTTGTTTTGTTGTTGTTGTAAAACAAAATAACAGAATTAACTAACAGTTACTTTATATATGTCCTTTCAAGCAGCTCTTCTCCACTTGAGAGAAAAGAACCTGATGTACCTGTATTCTTTCCGAATCCCCTGCAAGCAGAGTGTGTAAGCATGTGCTTCCAGAGTGGACCAACAGAGGGTGCCACTAATAGCTCTGGACCATCAGGGGAACCCAAAACCGAGCAAGTCACGCAGCCCTTGCCTCATCAACCATCAGATAGCCAGCAACTATTCCAGGATGTGCTGGTGAGAAAATGGAAAGCATTCTGTCTTTTGTGAGATGGTGATTTAGTCTATGGTACACTAGTTTAGCCTTTCCCATCTTTAAACTGATGGGGACCTTGCTAGGAAAAAGATTTTCCCCTAATTCAAGTTCGAAGTTAGGACCAGAAAAAAATAAGCAAGAGTTTGCAGGAGGTTTGAAAATTGGAGAGTAATAGAATAATTTTTATAATATTTGCTGTTTCAGCTCATATAAGCAGATTTTTATGGAATACTTAGCTTAGTCTAACAAAATGAACTGAGTAAAGTGGGTAATATAAAGATGAACATGACAGTCTCTGCCTTTGAAAACTTAAGGGAGATAACACATGCATACCAGTAACAAACAGCTAAAGAATGAGCAGTACTGTAAGCACAGCAGCACACAATAAAAAGGAGTTGATATGTGGCAGAAACCAGCACAATATTGTAAAATGTAAACTGGGACTTGGAGGTCAAATGACCGTGGCTGTCACTTACAATCAAATTGTAGATTTTAGAACACTTGATTTCTCCATTTATAATTGAAGACTAATTAAACATACTTCATAGGGCCCTAACTATTAATCAGTTAACATGGATTTGTTATTTGCCTGCTAGGTCCTACACTGGTGCGTGTGCTCAAGGGAATGAAATATGCTTTAAAGTCAGGAAGGCAGAATTACAGGTCATTTTCATTCAAAGTGAGAAAAGAGGAGTCAAATTCTGAAAGTAACATAAAGGTTACACTTAAAACTCTAAAACATTATCCTTTTTCAAATGAAAGCATGATTTTAAACTTGTTTATAAAGATTTCACAATAAATCCTTGAAAATACTTGAAATATTACTCAAATGATTTTAAATCTGTTGGCTTTAAAATGAACAAGTTCTGAACAAACATTCTAAGTTTTCTCTAGGATTTTCATTCATTAGAATGGACTTCTTTTATAAAAATTCCATAAAACTTGGCAAATGTACTTGATACTGTGTAGAATTTAGCAAGATAATTTTTTTACTCAGGCATTACTTTACAGTATTATTTGTATTTTTGTTTCCTAATAGTGATTTTCAAATACGTCCTTTTTCTTCTTTCATCAGAGTCAAGGGAACCACCTACCGAATAACTCCGCCAAAGTAACTAAGGAGCCATCTACCAAAGCAGTTATTATCAGTCATGAGTGCACCAAAAACCAGAATGTTTACCATACTAAGAAAAAAATACATGATTCAGGATCGGTGGACAAAGAATGTGTTCTTAATGCAACTCTTAAGCAACTTAGAAGCTTTGGAGTAAAAATTGATTCTCCAACTAAAGTGAAGAAAAATGCACATAAAGTGGATCATGCCAGGTAAGTTTAAACTTTGTTTTAAAAGATTTAAAAAAAATGTAAATGCATTGCAGCTTCCTCATGAAAAAAGGTATAAGCCTGCCATTCAATTCAACTGGCTTATGATTTATTCAGGGTCTATGTTAACATGTATGTGGCGAATAGGAAATCATATCTACCCTATAGAGGTTCCATTTTAGTAGAAGATAGGTTATATACCTAAGTAATTTGAGAGACATAGGGATAGCTCCTGAGTAAAGATGCCAACAAAATGCTCTAGGAGTCTTAGAGAAAGAGAAATGAGCTGTTACTTATTTTTGGTGTCTCCAAAAGTTTTCCTGGAGGTGACGGGGTCTGTGTCAACTACTGGATGTACAGTTAATGCAGTTGTCATCTAAAAGGCAAAAACCTTCCTTTTTGTAGGACTGTGTTTTGAAGACTATATTTATATGAACTTTACTTATTTCTCACCAGTTCCAGCTGGCCATGTTCTTCTGTTCAGATTTCTTTTCATCAAAGATCAGCTCAATACACACTTGCCTTTAAAGAACATAAAATCTGGAAATTCTGTAATTAAGGCTAGTGTTGTGCTTAGTCACTCAGTCATGTCTAATTCTTTGCGACCCCATGGACTGTAGCCCACCAGGCTCCTCTGTCCATGGGGAGTCTCCAGGCAAGAATACTGGAGTGGGTTGCCATGCCCTCCTCCAGGGGATCTTCCCAACCCAAGGATCGACCCCAGGTCTCCTGGATTGCAGGTGGATTCTTTACCATCTGAGGCAGCAGGGAACCCGAAATAAGGCTAGTATGTTTTCTGTTAATTATTTTTGATATTTTTAAATATAATCTCATGATTTAAAAAAAAAATCAAATAAAATGCATGAATATCAAATAAAATACAAAAAAACCCACTTCCTAAACTCCTCAGTCTGACTCCTTCTAAGTTATTTCTCTTAACTATTTCTTTGGTATTCTTCTAGAAATGCTCTACACATGTTCAAGTATGTATCTGTGTGATGTGTTGCAATTTCCGTAACATAGATACTTTCTGGGTATATGCAATTCTTCCTCATGCATTTAAACGACTACAATATTCTGTTGTGCCCATGTACTATGATACAATGAACCCCAGTTCTCTACTAATGGATTTTTAGGCCGAATCTCTTATTCCTTATTTCAAACAGTGCTAAGTGAACATCATTCTACAGGTACTTCTACAAGTGTTTTTGTAAGGCAAATTCCTATAAGTGATGGGATCAAAGGATGTGTGCATCTGAAAGTCTGGCAGATGTTGCCACTGCCCCCAAGAATAGCTGTACTAGTTTATACTCCTGCCACCAGTGGAGTGAGGCTAGCATTTTTGAAGGTCTTATTTCAGTACTCTTAGGATAGAGGCTCTATTACATCTGTTAGAATGCTTAAATCAACCTGCTGTCTTTGTGGAACCCTTACAGTTGGTATGGCTGCTTGTGGGGAACAGTTTTTAAGTAATGTATTTCTTCATAGTGGCCACCCTATTTTAATGTCTTAAGTGTCAAACATTGAAATTAATAAATTTTCAGTATACAATAAACTTGATACAGTTTTTACATGCCTAGAATGAAATGGAAAGTAAAGCCATTTGCTCTATCAGTATGGGGTGGTCAGATTATTTTAACCAATTCTTCTGCCCTTTACTAAAATGAAAATTTATATTATAAATTTATACTATAAAAATGATACAGACTCAGGGTTGGAATTTTAGAAAATGAAGAAAATGTCGTTTGAACTAATAACACCCAAAGGAAATTAGGAAACATAGTTGAGTTTTACTGTATATATAATTTTGTTTACTTTTCTTTATTTACCATTATAAAATAGACATTTTCATTTAGTATTGTGGGCTAGTCCCATTTTTGAAATTCATTTATCTGTATGGTTTGAAACATCCACATATACCCATAGATAGAATTTTAGTTTCATGTACGATGATTTTCTCAAGGAAATGAAAGCTGAGGTGAAAAAAAGTTGTTTTCAAAAGCAGTATGTTAAATTAATTATTTCCATAGAGGGGTAAGCTGGCTAAAATGTTAGAATAACATAGCTATATCTTCACATGAAAACTTTTTTTTTTTGAAACTTTATTTTATTATATAAATTGGGTAAAATATTATAGTGCTTTGGGAGTAGAGTTTGATATTTGTTTTGTTTCCATTACCAAAGTAATGTAAGCTTATTTTGGACACCTTAGAAAATTTAGGAAAGTAGACCAAAACAAGTAAACAAACCATATTCAGAGAAATTCCTTGGCAGCCCAGTGGTTAGGACTCTGTGCTTTCACTACTGAGGGCCCGGGTTCCTTCCCTGATTGCAGAACTCAGATCCCGCAAACCTCGAGGCTAAAAAAACCCCCCAAAAAACATATTCATACCAACCAATTTAATTTATTATTAAAGAATTTGTTTTTGTATTTCTTTGTATTTTTCTAAAATTATTTTAACATCAGTTATTTATTGAGTGCACATAAAGTGTGAGGAACTATGCTAAAGGTTTATGCAGCATTATTTCAGTTGATCCTTGCAATAATCTATATGATAGATACTCTTATTATACATGTTTTATGAATGAAGAGGGCCTTCCCTGGTGGCTCAGATGATAAAGAATCTGCCTGCAATATGGGAGACCCGAATTCGATTCCTTGGTTGGGAGAAGGCAATGGCAACCCACTCCAGTATTCTTGCCTGGAGAATTCCACGGACAGAGGAGCCTGGTGGGCTACAGTCCATGGGTTCGCAAAGAGTCGGACTCGACTAACCAACTAACACACATACACACAGACATCAGTGAAAAAATTAAGTACCAATTTATTCAAGGCCCAACACCTGTAATTTTAAACCTCCTCTTCTAACTCCAAACTCCATAGTTTTGTTTTTGTTTTTTACTGTTTTGCTCTATGCTTTCTGCTTGTGTAAGTTTTTGGTAGGATCTTACAGTATGTACATTTTGCTGCTTTGTGTTTTGACCATACTGTATATACCCCACCCCCCAAAATATTGGTCTTATATTGGAAAATAAGCATGTTTTCAAAGTTGTTATAATGTTTTCTAGGCATCATCTTTAATGGGGATTTAATAAACCAGTAAGTGGAACATAGTATTTGTTTACTTAACCCTTTCCCTCTTGTCAGAACCGAGTCAAAGCGTTTTCAGTGTCTTACTGTCTTAAATATTGCTGTGATAAACATCTTTTTGCAAACATTGCATTTTTTAGGTTTAGTATTATTTTTTCAGAATAGAATCTCAGAAATGGAAAGATTAAGCCAAATGGTAGGAAAATTTTAAGGCTGTCACTATACTGCTTTCTGAAAGAGTAAGATTTACAGTCCTATCAGCTATATTTGTATTAGTAGTTCAGCAATACTTTCACTCATTTTACTTCAGTAAATATATTTTATATTTCACTCATTTTACTTCAGTAAATATATATATGTGTATATATATAGCTTCTACTGTGAGCCAGCTCTAAGAAATACCATAGTATATAAGATACCCTAGGAAAACTGTCTTTCCCCTCATAGATCTCAAAGTTCAGTAGAGAAGATGCACAGGTAAGTAGTCAATTATAACGTACTCTGATGGGAGACGTACCTAGCGTATTTTCATACTGTTTTATAATTAACCTATATTAAAATTGATGATTTTTAAAGATTTGTGCTAATTTAGACCAATAATTGTTATCTTTAATTTATATTTTATTGATTATAAGTGGGTTCTATATATTATTGTGATTAAACTGCACTGAAACTATGTCCCTAACACATACGTCGTATTTTTGTTGTCGATAGTCTTGGGCTGAGAGGAGACTCCAGGGGTAAGACTATCTAAAGCCCGCCTAATTCATTCCTGTTTGACGGTCTGTCTCGAGCTTAGTGTTTTAGTGTAAATCTCCTGCCACATTCCAGTTTACCCACCTTTGGCATCTGCAAAATTCCTTGCTATTACTTTCGCTTGTGATGTTCTTTGTCATCTTACTGCTTGCCACAGTCCTCCTTATCCTGTAAAGTGGAACTCAGATGTCACCTTCTTTGTCAGTGTATCCAGGACCCCTCACCAGATTATTGATGGTTTGTATCTCAGAATACCTAGTTTCTAATAGATTATACAGCCTGTTCTTGTGATGGCCTTTCCAGCGAGATAGTGAGTTTTATCTGTCTATGAATCCTCATTGCCTCTGTCACACTTGGTGGGCCTGCATGGATTGCTAAAGGAATGAAATCCCACCTACTGGGGTCATCACTGAAGTTTACAATGAATGCTTTACTCTTTTAATACCTCTGTAATACTTACTGTCAGTATTTATAGCCTTGTGTTATCTTTTAATACATATTGGTATACTATAGCTGATGTGTGAAAAGTTCAAAAGGCAGTTGTTTAATAGATTTTTCCTGCGAAACAGTGTATAAATTGTAGTTTAGTATTCCAGGAAAGCAGTCTTATAATCCTTGTATGCCCATTGTTTTTCTGATTCTGTAAACCAGCTAGCCTTTGTCGTTGTACCTATGTGAAAACTTACTTCACGTTCCAGTTCTGGACTCCAGGAGTGTTATCCTCCAGCCACAAGAGTAGCTGAGACAGGGGAAGCAAGATTTCCTTTCAGCTTTCCAGATCCAGAACACTGCAGATTAAGAAGGTCCAAAAGCAGGAAAACGAAAGAGAGTCCCAGACGTACCTAGGAATTGTAGGGAAGATGGAGGACCAGCAGCCTCTGTGGGCATATTCCCAACTGGAGTGACGTTTTGATCTATTCAAAATAGATCTTAAGGAGTCTCTGTAGTTACTTTGCTCTCTACTTGGAAACATATGTGTTCTCTAGTTGAAAACCCTGCACAGGGTAAGTAGGAGATAACTAATTGGGATTCAAATAGGACAATAAGTCAGGGTTGATTTTCATCTTTAAGTAAGTTGGAATAATTCCCTTAATTGTTGGCATGTGACTCTCATACTCAAACATAAATGGACTCTCATTATCCTTTTGTAACTGCACATCTAATGAGATTCTAATATAGTATATCTGTGATCAGGGCTTTTAGGATTTGATCAGTGGAGTGTCTTAATTACCCTAGTGTTTCTATCCATTGGTTCCATGTGTTATTGATTTGTTTTCAAAGTCAGGTTTTTCCCCCAGCCCCCAAATTGAAACTAGCTGGCTGTGTTAGTGAAGCTTGAAGAAACTTGTAAACTGATATCAGTTGTTTTCATGGATTTATATAGATCTTTTAACCATTCTATAAAAGAAGATCTGTTATTACTCAGCCATAAAAAAGCAATGAAGAAACTTCCCTGGAGGTCCAATGGTTAAGAATCCACCTTGCAATGCAGGGGGCGCAGGTTCGATTCCTGATTCCGGAACTAAGATCCCACATGCCACGTGGGGCAACTAAGCCTTGTGCCACAACCAGCGAGCCCTCGTGCTGCAGATAGAGTCTCCGCATCACAGCAAAAGACCCTGCATGACACAATGAAGGCCCCACAGGCTGCAACCAAGACCAGACAGCCAAATAGTTATTTCTTAAAAAAAAGAATGAAATAATGCCTTTTGCAGCAGCACGGATGGACCAAGGGATTATCATATTAAGGAAGGTCAGACAGAGGAAGACGGGTATCATATGATATCATTTATATGTGGAATCTAAAAAAAAATAAGAGAAATGAACTTACTTATGTAAGACTCACAGACATAGGAAATAAACTCATGATTACCAAAGGGGATGGGGGAAGGAGATTGGAATTAAGGAGTTTGGGATTCATGTATACACATTACTGTATATAAAACAGATAAACAACAAGGATCTATTGTACAGCACAGGGAACTGTATTCAGTATCTTGTGATAACCTATAATAGAAAAGAATCTGAAAAAGACTATAAATAAATAAAAACTGAATCACTTAGCTGTACACCTGAAACTAACACAACATTGTAAATTAACTATACTTCAGTTTTTAAAATGATTTTTAAAAAAAGATTTCATTCAAATTAGATCTACAATTTCTCAGTATTTAACTTTTTTTTCCTTTTTTTTTTTTTGGCCGTGCCATGCAGCATGTGAGATCCTACTAGTTCCCCAACCACGGATCAAACCCGTGCCCCCAACAGTGAAAGTGTGGAGGCCCAACTACTGGACCACCAGAGAAATCTCTCAGTAATTAACATTTTGAATTAGAACTTGGCTTTAAATTTGTCTATTTTTGGCAGCACCGGGCCTTCACTGCTGCTCAGGCTGTTCTTTAGCTGTGTCAGGCGGGCTACGCCCTAGTGTGGTGTGCGGGCTTACTGCACTGGCTTCCTTTGCTGTGGAGCACAGACTCCAGGCGCACAGGCTTCGGTAGTTGTGGCACATGGGCTCAATACGTGGCTCTCGGTCTCTAGCGCACAGGCTCAGTAGTTACGGCACACAGACTTAGTTACTCCACGGCATGTGGGATCTTCCTGGACCAGGGATTGAACCTGTGTCTCCTGCAGACTTGGCAGGCAGGTTCTTTACCACTGAGCCACCAGGGAAGCCTGAATTAGAACTTTTTATTTGCCTTTTCATGTTATTTACATTAATAATATCTATAGATATTATACTTCGATATTTTTAATATGTACAAATCTGATTTAATATGCAAATAGCTTATAATTTAAAGGAAATGGGCAAATAAAGTAGAAAAAAGACTTTATATTCAGAAGATATTAACACTATGAATGTATCATAAAAGAATATATCTAGATAGATTGGTAGTACCTCTTCCATCTTATTAAGACAGTCTCCAGATTTCCCTGGCTGTCCAGTGGTTAAGACTCCATGTTTCCAATGCAGGAAATGCAGGTTTGATCCCTGGGTCGGGAAGATTCCCCTGGAGAAGGAAATGGTAATCCGCTCCAGTGTGCTTGCCTGGGAAATCCCATGCATGGACAGAGGAGCCTGGTAGGGTACAGTCCTTGGGGTCACAGAGTCAGACATGACTGAGGAACGAAACAGCAACAAAGGGCAGAGATGCAGGCAGTGTCTGACTTGTATAAGACAGCTGAACTGCTTCGTTGGGTGCTATGGAAAGTCATAGCATATTCATTGACTAGGATATAATAATATAGTATATTATAACATATAATAGTACACAGAGGACTCAAGGGAATAGAAAAACTCTGATAGCAAAAAACAGGTTGCTGAATACAGTACGTGAAACAGTGGTCATAGAGGCCAAGAGAGTGAGGCAGACCCGGCCTCAGCTTGCCAGTTGCTAACTGTTCAACTTAGGGAAATTAGTTAGTCTCTATCCCTTAGTTTTCTCAACTGTAAAATAAAGATAATAATAATAATAATACCTATTTACTCATTCAGTAAATACTTATTGAATGCCTGCCTTGTGCCAGGCACCGCAGATGCTGCAGGGGCAGGAGAAACAGAAACCCCTTGTCCTCATGGGGTTTCATGAGGGAGCTAGACAATAAATAAAAAATGTGAGTTAAATATATAGATAGCCATAAGCACCCAGGAGAAAACAGAAGAGTTGGGGAAGGGAAATGTGAATTGGTGTAATGGTGAATAAGGTTGAAATACATGATAGGGATAACCTCCCAGAGAAAGGTTTTGTGAGGATTAAATGAGGCACTAAATGTCAGGCAGAGTGCCTGGCACATAAGGCACCAATAAAAATTAGCAGCTATTATAGTACCAATGACATGCAGGAAAAGGCAAGTCGTTAATTACTGTTAATAAAATAATACCAACCGAAGAGAGTGAGGATTATATCTAATTAGAGAAAATTACTGTATACACACATACACACACATGCACGCACGCATGCATACACCTTCATATCCAGAGACTGGTTAATGTTTTTCATTTATTACAAATGGAATCTCTTCTATGAAAATGTAATATTCTGAGCTGCATCAAATCTTGTAATGTTACATTATCAGTTGTGTTTTCTGTTTGATTTTATTTTTGTTTTACTTTACCAATATTAAAGAGCTTTACATTGTAAGGTCTTATATATGGTCTTAAAACCGTAACTGATGTTAATTTAGGAAAATTAATTTGTGTTCCACTTTTAGTCTTTGAATCATAGATTACCTTCTAGATTATTGTATTTATCCCTTGAATGTATCTGTATGATCAAGACTTTGATGTCTGAGCACTCAGATAAAAAAGCACCATCCAGCTCAAAGCTGAAGACCTTTTGTTACTTTCATAAAGTGAAACATATTTTCAATAATACTGTTTAGTACTCAGAATAAGATAAATGATGGCCTGCCCTATTCTGTCTTTCAGTGTGTTGGCATGCATCAGCCCCGAAGCAGTGATCTCTGGATTAAACTACATGTCATTTGCTAACGTTGGCATGAGTGGCTTAAGCCCCAATGGTGTGGACTTGAGCATGGAAGCAAATGCTATAGCTCTGAAATATTTAAATGAAAATCAGCTGTCACAGTTGTCTCTCACACGATCAAGCCAAAATAATGGTGATTCACCTTTTAGCCTTCTACATATTAATACAGACAGAAGCACAGTGGGGCTTAGTTTAATTTCGCCAAACAACATGTCATTTGCAACCAAAAAATACATGAAGAGATACGGACTCATACAAAGCAGCGACAATAGTGAAGATGAAGAGGAGCCTCCGAACAATACAGATGGCAAGAATGAACATTTAGTGAATCAAAACCTTACATACATAGCGGAACAACTTGATTGCCGGAAAGAGCCTTCCAGGAATGCTGGTGAGATAACTAATTGTTACAACTGTGACTCCGTGGGTACCCACACAGATATGCCAGTATTGAGAAACATTACAAATGAAGTTGTTCAGCCAAAAGCAACACAGCAGTTGAATGAAAACCCCACTTTCTTATTAAAGAACCTGAAACCAAGCCCTGCAGTGAATCTCCGAATTGGAAAAGCAGAATTTACCCAGCATCCTGAGAAAGAAAATGTAAGGGACACTCCAGTTTTTCCTGAAAGTTTGAAACCTTCTGAAACCTTAAAGGAAATGAATAGTATGAATTCAGTAGGCACCTTCTTAGATGTAAAGCGTCTTAGGCAGTTGCCAAAATTATTTTAAACTTCTAATCCCCCGCCCTTCTGATATGAGGATGGGATGTCTCCTGAAGATACTTACAGAAATCAGAGCCTTTTGACAGTTTTGGAATTCCTAATCACTCTAGGGATCACTCTGTTGATAGCAGCTTATGGCAAAGAGCTGAACAAGTGGCCTGACTGAGGTGGCTAACTGATAGGAGGCCTAAGTGCTCTTGTTCAGATAGAGTTGTTAAGCATCACTGGATCTTAAAAAAAAAAAAATTCCTGAGATCAGTTATTTCAATAAAGTTAGATAAGCAGATGCTATCCACCTATGAATCTGAGTTGCCCTTTTATACTGTACATTTTGAGTGTTTTCCTAGCATTTTGCATCTACCCAGTACCACCTAAAAGAACATAAAGTTATCGTGACCCTGACTAAATTAGCTGAACAACCCTTACTGAATTTAAGGGGGAAAAAGTTTTATTTTTTTTTTAATAACTTGCAATCTTTTATACAAGGTGTATATATATATATTCTCTTCAGATGCACATTTGTTAAACACTGTGGAAGTAAACTTTTGCACTCTTGTGGATTGATGTTAATGTAACATTTCAACATGTAGCACTAGCTATCAAAGAATAAGAAAATTATGAGTGTTTTATAAACTTTGTGCGTTTTTCAAATGTTTTACTATTTTTTTAATGGAACTTAATAAAAATGTCTAGATTGACTGCTTTCCTCCGTCCTCCGTTATAGCATATCCTTGTCCACTTAAAAAAAAAAAAAACAGCTTTGTAGACTCCCCCAAAATTCCAAAAATGATACAGAGAATTCAGGTGTACCCTTCATCTAGCAACACCCAACAATGCTATCTTACACAACCATAGTAAATGATCAAAACCAAGAAATTGACATTTGGTGCAATATTAGTAACTAAACCACAGGCCTTTCAGGTTTCAAAGTTGTTGCACTCATTTATTTACTTTTTGGTGTGTAACTATGAAATTTTATCACTTACAGATTTACATAACCACCCCCACAGTCAATGTGTAGAACCGTCCCATCATCACCAAGAAATTCCTTAGTTCTAGTCTTAAAATACAGCCTGCCTGCAACTCTAACTCGTGACAACCAGTGATCTGTTCTCCATCACTGGAGTTGTGTCATTTTGAGAATGCTAATAAAAATGGAATCAGAGTATGTAACTTCTTGAAGGTGGTTTTCACTCAGCATAATGTCCTTGAGATCCATCTAACTTTTTGAGTACATCAAAAGCTGCTTCCTTCCCCCACCTTCTTACAAAATAACTTTTAAATTGTTATTTCTGAATATAAATGAAAAATGTCCTCATTCACTTGAGGACACTTGAGAAAATTCTGCTAAAGCTAAATTAAGACATCATAGCCTTATATAAAAACTTTGAGATGTTAACTGCAAAGAAACGGACTTTCGGTCTCTATATACCGAGCTTGGGCCCTCTGAGATGATAATCTGAAGAACCAGTTTAGCTAGCCAGCCAAAGTGTGGTAGCATGACAGCTCTCTGCTGTTCTCCACAGGAGCCAGGGACCAGTTAGTGCACATTTTCCTGTTGCATTGCTCTTTGAGGTTAAAATTCCGATGTAGAAATGTCAGTGGTGGTGATTCTCAGTGTTTTGTCCCCATGGTCATCATTTGGGACTTTGGTTATTTTAATAAATATTTTCAAAATCCACTTATAGATTTCACTAGAATGAAATTTTAAGTAATGGAATTGTGAACGCTGCTTCAAGTGCATTCCGTTTCATTTTAGCTATCTGTTTCACCCAAGAAGGGAGTGTAAGTACAATTTATATTATTTTTTAAAATCTGAGAGAATGCTAATTCACTGACAGCCTCATTAACTCTGCCATTATCACTGGGAATCCTGTAATTGTCACATGAAACAAGAAACTATCCAAACAATGAAAACTGAAGCTGAGACTTTATTTAAAACTAATTTATTTTTGGCTGAACTAGGTTTCATTGCTTTGTGTGGGCTTTCTCTGGTTGCAGTGAGCGGGGTCTACTCTTCATTGCAGTGCACGAGCTTCTCACTGTGGTGGTGTCTTGTTTTGCAGTACAGGCTGTTGGCTTACAGGCTTCAGTAGTTGCAGCTCACGGGCTCTAGAGCTCAGGCTCAGTAGTTGTGGCACATGGGTTTAGTTGCTCCACGGCATGTGGAATCTTTCTGGACCAGGGATAGAATCTGTCCCATGCATTGGCAAGTGGATTCCTAACCATTGCACCAGCAGGGAAGTCCTGAAGCTGAGACTTTTTAGGCAAAATCTAATTCCATCACTTCTGTTACCACATTTAATGTCAGATTTCTCATAAGACACTTTAGCAGTTTTGGAGATTGAATTTAGACTGCAGATTAATTCAAAAACACATGTCTCCTACTAACTAAATGGGCTTCCCAGGTGGCTTGGTGGTAAAGAATCTGCTTACCAATGCAGGAGACGCGAGTTCTATCCCTGGGTTGGGAAGATGCCCTGGGGAAGGAAATGGCAACCCACTCCAGTATTCTTGACTGGGAAATCCCATGGATGGAGGAGTCTGGTGGGCTACAGTCCACGGGGCTGCAAAAAGTTGGATATGACTTAGCGACTAAACAACAATAACAACTAAAAACACACCCAGAGAAGAGGGACCATTACTGAAGCCTCTCTAGAAGTTCTCTAAGAAGATGTTTCGCCTAGGAAGGTATTTGACAAATTAGTATCTATGAAAGCTTTTTGGCATCTTTGGAAAAAGTATCAGTACTGGAAAAATTGGATTAAGGACAAGATGACTGCCTCTCAAGTGACGTTTGTCTGAATTTCTTTGATTCAGTCCCACACAACACTGTGTATAGATACACGGGTGTTACGTCAAATGGAATAAGGAAACAATGGAGCTTCTATTGCCTGGGAAAGGAGCCTGCTAGTCTAGGTCCTAGCCGACTGGCACCTCCACCCCCTCCATCCAGTGTCCCTTCACTCGACCTCTGCGCCCCCTCTGCGCTTTATTCTGTCTTGTCCTCTGCCTTGCTAAGTGAGCGCCACAGAAGTGGATGTAGACATATGAGACATAAGCCTTGCCTTTGCCAGCTGTAAAGGCTTCAGAAAAAACAGATACACACTGGAAACAGTGGCACAGTATGAGACAGCGTATGATGAAATGCAGTAACCAGTGACCCAGACTGTGAGGAGACACAGCGGAGCCATCGCGATAGCTTCCATCTTTTAAGGCTTAACCACGTGCTCACGGGGCACTGTGCAGAGCACTTCACACACCCTAGTAAATTAAGCCTTCTGGCTGACGCCAGCTGGTAATCCTCATAGTTGAGGGACTGACCTTAGGGAAGTAACTTGCAGATTCAAGCTCAAACGTCTGTTAAGCCACTGAGAAATGCAATTTATCTGAGGCCTGAGGACTTCAGGAAGAGCTTCCTACAAGACCCAGATCTTGAACTGAATGAATGATTTTGAATACTACAGCCAGTGCTATTTCAGATACCTGCCGACCTCCAAGCTACTGGCCTTATTTCCACCCCCCGCCCCAAAAGCCCCCCTGCCCTTTAGCCAAGCCCAGAAAACACTGCTTTTAGAGACAAGAGTCCTGTAGTAGGCAACCCCAGCACTGTTAATGTTATAAGGAGCTGATGATTTTACATCATGGTACTACTGTCAGGGGCCCAGGAAGTTAGAGGAGCAAGACTTTTCCGTGCCCTTGTTTTCTAGACATTACTCTTGTGGGCAGAACCTAGTTTAACCAAGAGACCTTTATTCTTGCAAAATAAATTTAATGGTAATGTCTTAGGTTTGCAAACTGCTTCACACTCTTCAAAGTGCTTTCCCACACATTTCCTCATATAATCCTCACAACCAAAACCCAGTGGGAGTATGTGTGGCAGACATCATTTACCTCTTTGTACACATGATGAGACAAAACACAAATGAGGTATAACTGGGCCAAGATCACACCTTGAGAGTTAACCTGGTCCTTCCATAGCATCCAGTCCAGCATCAGCCTTTTTGTCTGTCCTTCCTCTCCCCACCTGCACCTCCTTTACCCCTCACCATTCAGCAGGTGTGTAATGTTGATTCTGCTGGGCTCTGAGCTGGATGCCAAGTCTAACGTGATGAACAAGACCGCTTGTCCTGTAGGATCTTGATCTAATGGGGAGACACATGTAACCATTAGCCATACAGAGACGTAGAGTTAATAATAAAACTATATGATGTGTGAGGATATATTAAGAGAGGCTGGGGGGACGGTGATCTTGAGAATGCTCCAGGTTTTTCCAGAATCTTGCAGGAGCAGTATGGAAGAGAAGGGGAAGATGTGCTGTTTCTGAAAGAGGGAACAGCTTGTTGGGAAGCCTGGAGATCTGAATAGGTATGGCATTGGAAGAGGGGGCTGAGGCAGGAAACCAAAGATAGGAAAGGAGAAAAACATACATGTAAAAACACTGAGTTAGAAGTCAGTCAGCAACAATTGGGTTCCTCTTGTCCCTCTGTTCCAAATTCCATGACATGGGGCAAGTCACCCCACATCACTAGGCTTTAGTTTCCGAGAATTATTGAGGTGAAGGGGTTAGCTGTGTATCTCTAAAATGCTGTGATTATAAGAAGCGTTGATGCAGAAAAAGAAATCGAAGTCCAGAGGAGGAAAAGGAGGGAAAGACAGAGTGTTACACTGGGCCTTGAAGTATTTCGAAGGATTTCTACAATCGTCGACGAGGAAAAGATGTCCTTACTATTAATAATACCTACTATTTAACAATTTAAAAAGAAAAAATTCTGTTTTCACCAACAAAATGTCGAGTAATAATATCTGAAGAAGGTACCAATGTGTCTTCCTCCAGTTCTGACTTAACACATTCCTTGCCTTTAAGGAGCTCAAATTCCAGTGTGAAAACATCAAACCCAGGGAAAGGGGTTTAAGGGTTTGGAGGCCTGGGAGATGTTCCCTGTCTCCTCTCTGCTCCCCAAACCGGAACTGTTTGGATCACAAAAAACATCCTCACAGGAAATCCTGCTTTCCCACCTCCTGGTAAGAGGCTGAGCTCCAGGAAAAGGATGGATTTGGGGAAGAGCCCTGTGTCCTGCCTCTTCACGGGAGGTCTGGGACCAGGAGGATAGGAGGAACTAATTAAAAACACAATGGAAACGGCAATGTCAGGTTTTCAGAGCTGCTGGGGCCCTCAGAAATCACTTGGTCCTCACTGTACAAATGAGAACACAGGGGCTCCAAGAAAAGGGACTCGCTCGAGTTCACACAGCTTAGGAAGCACAGCGCTTGGGCTGGAACACGGGACTCCGGCCTGAGTTCACATCATATGCTGCGGTATTTGAGTCAGTAAATCAGGTGCCAAACAATCAAACCTAGCCTCCCCTCCCCCGCCCCATTACCCTTTATACCATAAAGGAAGGAAAAGGCTATGTGTGCACATGGCCACGTGCACAAACACACACACTCCAACTGCTCCCTTGGCCGAGACACCCTCCAGGAGCTTAAAGCCCTATGAACTCATAAAATGCAGCTTAGAGGCACCCCTGCTCCACAACGCCTCCCTACCCTGCAGGAAAGTGAGTCTTTCCCCCCTTTTGACTTCCCATTCCCCTTTCTCTAGTCTTCCTTTTGTCCTCCTGCAGATGATGACGGCCAGCTTGAATGCTGGTTGTTGAGTACCCAGGGCTGGGAGGTTCTTAAGGGCAGGGACCACGTATGCTAGCCTTATCCAGAAGGTCTGCTGAATGTCCCTGCTCTGTCTGGGGCCTTGTGCTAGACTACTGGGAACAAAAGGAAAAAAAGAGAAAGTTCTGGCAGACCCCGCCATGGTAAACATGCCTCTGCGTGTGCACGGACACGCGTGCCGAGTCACACTCATCAAACATTTATCTTCGTCCTACTCAGAGTCTCGTCAGGCCTCACCCAGTCCTGCGAGGTAACAGCAGTCAAGGCTGCAGCTTCACAAGCAAACACTCACAGAGGTACTCGGGATCACAAGAAAACCGACCGAAGCAGAGGAAAAGACTGCCGCGAGTGACAAGATCCTGCTTCAGGGCGGTGGGAAGGGGGAAAGGATGACAGGATTATCCTCAGAGATCTTTCTGAAAATCAGAAACTGCCTGCTGCCTGGCCGATCCTTCAGGTCACAGACGAAAGCACAATTATATTTGTTTTCTCATCTAATCACCGTAATGACTCAGAGACTGAAGAACAATGGTTAACATTTACTGACTACATCTGCTATGTTCTAAGCCCTTTCACATTGTTAGCTTACTTCTTCCTCACAACAACAGTGTGAGGTAGATACTCCTAGTATCCCCCGTTTTAGGGAGTGGGAAATAAGAACAGGGAGGTTAAGTAATTTCCCCCCAGGTCACACAGCCAACGTGAAGAACCAGGATTCGAACCCTGACAATCGCTCTTCACCCAAGCATTATGTGGGACTAGACTCGGTGCTAAAGTGCTGTGGCTGAGGGCACACAGGTGAAGCCAGGGTTTAAACTCGGGCCTGTCTGGCTTCAGAGCACATGTTGTCTTCTCTCCTTTTTCTCCTCCTTCTCCCTAAAAGCAGAGGGTTGATTGAGGGAAGCCTGTGTTTCCTTTCCCTAAAGCTCCAGCTCCTACCTTGATATGGTAATACTAGGTGATGGATGCTGGCTGGGAGGGGGTCAGGTACATAGACTGCAGCTGAGTCACTCCCAATAAGTGGCTTGCTCCAAACCCCAGAATCACCCCAGGGGTGGGGTGTGCTGTGACTCTCTCCTCCCCTCCCCTTCCCCAGCATGGACAGTACCTTGGAGCCAAGGAGAATCCAGCACCCCACCCCCATCAAGGCCAGCATTCCCTGGGCCACCCAGGAAGGGGCTGCGAGCCACAGCTTGTGTAATCACAGAACAATTTCTCTCTCCTACAAGTGCCTTATGGGACTCACTTGCACGTTTTCTGGTGCTGGTTTCTAGAACCAGGAGGGCTGGCCAGTTCTCCCTGCTCTAAGCTCATCGCCCCCTCCTTCAATTTCTTTCTCCAGCTCCATCTCTGTTGCTCATTTCTTCAGCATACATTTGTGTGCCTCCTGCTCTGTCTCCGTGATAAGCTGGGACATGGACAAACCAGACAAGGTCCGTGTCTTTGGGGGCCTCAGTAGGGAACACAGAAACCCAGACACATGTGGTTGGAACCACAATGAAGGGATGTTTAAGGACCATAGGAGAAAGAGCTGAGGCAGGAACCTCTGCTCTGCTGAAGTCCCAGGCCAGCCAGGATCCCTGGCTCTCCCTGTCTCCCTTGGGGAAATTTACTTGGTGTTTACCCACGTCTCCTCTCCCCCTGCCACTCCGTGCAGTAGGGCCCCAGGGCACAGTCCTGGGAAAAGAAGACAGCGGAGGGATGAATCCAAGAGAAGCAAAGCACCCAGCTGTATGCCGCCAAAGGCCCTCGATCATGGGTGTGATTTCATTCAACGCCTCTCCATTCTCTGAAGAGTAAGCCTTGGCTCCTTGAGGGCAGCGCAAGTGGGGTATGCCTCCTCTCCCATCCCCTGCAGCCAGCACAGGGCCCAGGACTGCTGCTCCACAAGTGTGTGCTTAAGATGGACCAACGACCAGAGGCTCGTGCAGATGAGAAAACTGAGTTCCAGACAGGGAAGGTACTTGCTCCCCCACCATAGCTTTTAATAACAGAATGAGAAAGAACCCAGGTTTCTTAACCTAGTACAGGGACTTGCTGTCCAAGAAAGGGGAGCATGTCTTTTTGTCACCCAGACACTGACGACGTTCAGTTCAGTCCAGTCGCTCAGTCGTGTCTCACTCTTTGCGATCCCATGGACTGTAGCACACCAGGCTTCCCTGTCCATCACCAACTCGTGGAGCTTGCTCAAACTCCTGTCCATCTAATCAATGATACCATCCAACTATCTCATCGTCTGTCGTCCCCTCTCCTCCTGCCTTCAATCTTTCCCAGCATCAGGGTCTTTTCCAATGAGTCAGTTCTTCACAACAGGTGGCCAAAGTATTAGTATACCTAACAACAGGTGGCCAAAGTATTAGTATGCCTAAGACATTGCTTGGCACAAACTAGACGTGCAGCAAATGTGGAATAAAATGAATTAATGGAGCTGGGTGGCATGTGATAGAGCCCTCCATTCTTGCCACATCTACCGTGGAGCCACAGTCACACCGAGAGGCTTGTTGTCCCCATCTGTGCCCTTCAATTCCCAACACCGGGCCTTTGTACTTGCTGTTTCTCTTCCCTGTCACCTGCCCAGTTCCTCGCAGACACCAGTTCTCTGAAGTCTAGTCTGATCCTTCCAGGCTGAATAAACATATACACACACACAGTCTGTTCCCAGCGCACTTTGCACACCCCACCCTAGTAGTGCGCCGATTAAACTGCACTGTAATTCTTTGCCTCTATCTTAAGCTCTCTAGGCATGAATATAGAGCTGATGTGGAGTAGAGACTCCTCCTAAAAAAGAATAGCTTCTATTTATTAAATGGTGGTAAGCTCTTTGCAAAGCTCTTTATATACACCTCATAATCTTTCCAACAATCCTGTGAATCATGTTATTTTTGCCTCCACTTTAGAGATGAGGAAACTGAGTTAGAGAAAAGTGATGTAACTTGCGTAGTAACACCTACTGAGGAGCAGAGGAGTAAGTCTAGCCTAGGGTGGTATAACAATCAGTCACATAATTAACCACACCATCAGGCTCTGTCCTGTGTGTGGGAGGCATTCTGAGCTGACATACAGGACCCAGGCCATGTGGACAGAGGGCTCCTGCCATGGTGTTTCCTGGTGACTCAGGAGCTGGTGACAGAGTCCTGTAGGACCCTGCGTGTCTTAAAATGGTGGCTTTACAAATTTTCCCCTTCACTTTCTACCCTCCTTTCCATCACCCCATCACCCTGGCCCTGGACAGCTGACAGACTGCTTATAACTGTCAGGACTGACTTGTTAGAAACATGACAAGGGACCCAGGATGCTCTGCTGGTATAGGTACCTGTGGGAAACTGGACTTCTCATCAGGAGCTGGAGCGGAGACAGAAAAAGAAGGAGGAGGTGAAGATGAGAAGCGCAGAGACAGAGAGTAAGGATCAGTTCAGCTCAGCCGCTCAGTCATGTCCGACTCTTTGCGACCCCATGAACCACAGCACGCCAGGCCTCCCTGTCCATCACCAACTCCTGGAGTCCACCCAAACCCATGTCCATTGTGCCGGTGATGCCATCCAGCCATCTCATCCTCTGTCATCCCCTTCTCCTCCTGCCTTCAATCTTTCCCAGCATCAGGGTCTTTACAAATGAGTCAGCTCTTCGCATCAGCTCTTCCAAAGTATTGGAGTTTCAGCTTTAACATCAGTCCTTCCAATGAACACCCAGGACTGATCTT
The DNA here is from genome assembly GCF_023091745.1 of Budorcas taxicolor. Classification (NCBI taxonomy): domain Eukaryota; kingdom Metazoa; phylum Chordata; class Mammalia; order Artiodactyla; family Bovidae; genus Budorcas; species Budorcas taxicolor. The sequence continues at coordinate 99,104,181 of NC_068912.1, forward strand.
CTTTAGGACGGACTGGTTGGATCTCCTTACAGCCCAAGGGACTCTCAAGAGTCTTCTCCAACACCACAGTTCAAAAGCATCAATTCTTTGGCGCTCAGCGTTCTTTATAGTCCAACTCTCACATGCATACATGACCACCATAGTCTTGACTAGACGGACCTTTGTTGATAAAGTAATGTCTCTGCTTTTTAATATGCTGTCTAGGTTGGTCATAACTTTCCTTCCAAGGAGTAAGCGTCTTTTAATTTCATGGCTGCAGTCACCATCTGCAGTGATTTTGGAGCCCAGAAAAATAAAGTCAGCCACTGTTTCCCCATCTATTTGCCATGAAGTGATGGGGAAGTAAGGATCAGGGGCAGAAAAAAAAAGAGCAGCCCCAGGGAGTGAGACAGAGACAAAGAGAGCACAAGCTTGAGACAGAGGTGGCAGGGATGAGAGGCAGAGAGAGAGAAATGAGATAAATGGAGAGAGGAATTCTGTGGTTTCCTCACCCCATTACATTCCCATTACAGATGGAGAAACTGAGGGTCAGAGGAAATGACCCTACTTCCTGGCAGATGTGTCTGCCACTTCCTAAACACCATCAATTTAGTTCCTCTTGTGTCCCCGGATACATACCATTGCCTCATATGCTGGGCCTGAGCGTCTTTCCATGACATTTTTGGCTATTTGTTTATTTTCTTTAGTGTCACAAAGGATTTAAACTAGGACATATCACAAGATTTTGAAGTAGTTCTCCAAAGGTAGCAAATATTTCCTTATAGTCAGCAGGAATGGAAAGGATGTTGGGTCCAAGCTGACATGGGACCCAAGCTGAAATGACTAGCTGAATCACCTTGGATAAGATGAGCCTGTTTTCCTCATCTCTAAAGATGGGGTCACGCTAGCAGCCCACTAGGGTTATTGTGGAGGATGAAGTAACAGAAGGGAAGCAGAAGCAAGGAGCAGTACAGGCACACACAGCAGGTGCTCAACACCTAAAGTCCTCCTCATCTGTCCGAGGGTCCCACCCATAAGCGTTTATGTTACACGAAGGCCGGGGCCCTGTCTGGGTGACCAGCAACAACTGTCTGCTGGTCAGAGGGCTGGTGGCTGCACACTTGTTCTGTCCCTTTCTGACAGTTCTGGGAGCAAAACCACTGAACAGAGCTCTGTGGGATTCTCTCCTCGTGAGGACAGAAACCACTCAGGCGCTATCGGCTCTATGATTCTGGGGAGCACCTCTGGTCTCTGGATGCTCCCATAAGAAGCATGGGTTCAGGTAAAGGGAAATGGCTTCAAAACATCAGGAAACACACTGCTCTCTTAATACATTCAGTTCTTTCACATTGGCCTTTGAGATAGACGAAGCTTATAAACCAGAGCAAGGGTCCTCACATTTTGGTGCTCATCAGAAATCACCTGGACAGTCTGTTAGAACACGGATTTCTGGGCCTCACTCTCAGAGTTGCTACTTTAGTAGGCATGAGGGTAGGCCTGAGAATTTGCTCTTCTAACAAGTTCCCAGGTTGCGGTGATGGTCCACTCTGAGAATGACTGAATGAATGAATGAGGTCTTTTCTATTTGCATTCTGATGGCAGCACTGGGTTTGGAAGCACAGAGATGACTCTCCCCACATCCCAAGCTTGGAATTCTGGGCTCAGATGTGCTTACTGGGGGGCAGAGGCCAGGGTTCTTCCAAGGCAAGGAATGGGGACCAAAATAGAGACAATGGTCATATGGAAGTGAAAGAGGAAATCAATGACATCTCAAATTGGATTTTTCACTGTTAAAAGTAAAACCCTAAGAACAGTATGAAGAACTGACTGGTTGGAAAAGCCCCTGATGCTGGGAAAGATTGAGGGCAGGAGAAGGGGACGACAGAGGATGAGATGGTTGGATGGCGTCACTGACTCAAAGGACATGAGTTTGGGTAAACTCCTGGAGTTGGTGATGGACAGGGAGGCCTGGCGTGCTGCAGTCCATGGGGTCACAAACAGTCGGACATGACTGAGCGATTGAACTGAACTGAACTGAAGAACAGTATGATGTATAGACAATTATCATCTCCCTTCCACAGAGGAGGAAAGTGAAACTCAGAGAGTAGGTCACTTACCTAGAAACATACAGCTGACCAGTGAGGGAGCAGGGCAGGAACTCAAGACTGCCTTACTCTTGAACTTGTTCTGCTGCCCTTGGAAGCAGCAGAGCCTGAAGGCAGACTGGCTCCACCTCTTGCCAGATGGGTGTTTTCTGCAAGTTGCTCAACCTCTCTGGGCCTCAGTTGGCTACCTACAATAATGGAGGTCCTGGTAGTCCCTACCTCTCTGGGCTGTTTTAAGGATCAACTGAATTAATAGTTATGAAGCTAAGGCCGGCACCTGACACCTAGTACCAACATGTACATGTATTGAAAATAAACTGGCTGCTCACCACAGTGCACAAACACACACACCACATCCCTCCAGGGAACGAGCTCTGGGGAGAAAGCTCAGAGACTGCCTTGTACCCAGAGACAGGGGTAGGCAGAAACACTTCCAAAAAATTTAAAGCCTCAAGTTTGGAGGCGAACCCGGCCTTTGGTGGGGTGGGGGACAGGTCAGAGAGTGGCGACGGCGACGCCCTCAGGCCCAAAGCCGGGCTCGCTGTTCACTGCAGGCCTTTTCTCCTCACGTCCCCTCCACCTCGACATCCCCAGCCCAGGAGCTCCGGGTTTCCTGCCCGCCCGCGCGAGGCCCCTGCTTGGGGCGGGCGGAGGAGGGGTGGCATTTCCTGGCGGGGCCGCGGGTAGCGTCACTCGCTCCCGGACACTCGGACAGTGCGCTGACCGACAGGCCCCAGATGCTATTTCGGGCGGCGCTCCGTTCAGCGCGCCGTTTCCGTTTTTCCATCGACCGTCGGAAACCGGGAAGGGGGGCGAGTGTAGACGTCACGAGCCCCCAGCCCCAGGCGGGGGGCCGGGGGCCGGGTCGCGATGGCCGCCAGACGGTCAGAATCCGGAGCTTCGCGGATAGAGGGGGATGGGGAGACGTCACCTCACCACGCGTCTCTCTCTCTGCGCAGCAGGGCTGACAAAAGCCGTACCTGTCCCTGTTGCTTGCTCACAGCCCTTGGGGTGCCCGGCGGGGTCGTTTAATGCCCTGTAAAATAACCCAACAGCCTGGCGGTTCCTCCAAGGCACCTAAACTCGAGACATTTAAAACCAAATGCAGAATCCCTTCTCGTTCCCTTTGGCTTCCAAGCCTCCATCACCAGGAGTAACACACTCATCGAGGCAAATTCAGCCAAAAACCCAGAGGGTTCCTGGATCTCTCCTTGCCCCTCACCCTGCCAACCCAAATCTTACACCTGATTTGTGTTCTAGATACATGTCATCTACATCTGCCTCTTGCCATTTTCCTGGCAACACCCTAGTCCCCTCTCCAATCCCCCTTCCTTGGATCACTGCATTGTCTTCAGAACTGACCTCCCCACATCCTTCCCACCCCCACACACCCTTTCTCCACCTTGCAGCCAAATGGCTTTCTAGAAATGCAAATCTGATCCTGTATAGGACGTTACGCTCCCACACCCAACCAAATAAACATGATGGTCCCCTCCTCAATTCTTTGAATTGTCCACAGCCTTGCTTCAGCCATTACTGGACTGTTTTCTGTTCCTTTTATAAACCTCAAGTTCTTCTCCTCCAGCCCTTGGTTTACCTGGAAGGCTCTCAGTGCTCAGTCTTCTAAGCTACCCCTCAGCCTACTCTCCCATCTCAGCCCAGGCATCAATTCTCAGAAAGCATTCCCTGGCGGGGCTCTCCCTTTTCGCAGTTGCTCAGAGATGTGAAATGATTTGCCCAATGGTGCCACAGCCCAAGGGTGGTAGCGCTGGGCTTTAAATTTGGAATTATTTGAATCCCACCCTTTCTATTTAGTGATGCAGCCAAGCAAAGGCAACAGAAACCAGAGACGGGAGAGATGAAAGCCCACCCCCATTGCAGAGAGGTTTCAAGAAAGAAAAGGGCAGGGACTTCCCTGGTGGTCCAGTGGCTAAGACTCCTTGCTCCCAAAGCAGGGAGCCCCGGGTTCAATCCCTGGTCAGGGAACTAGATCTTGCAATGCCACAACTAACACCTAGTGTAGTCAAGTAAATAAATATTTAAATGAAGAAGAATAATAAAGGGGTAGAATTTGGTAACTAACAGTGGGTGAAGCAGGGCTAGAGCCCTGGGGAGATGGGGCTGAGTGAACCACAGAGACCTCTCCCCTGAGTCCCTTGCCCAGCAGTTGGTGTGGCTGGGCCAGAGCAGGCTTTGTGGCAAGTCCAGGAATTAGACTTTTTCCCAGGACATGGGTAGCCTCTCTTCCATAGGATACTGTAAAGTTACCCATGTCCACATGGTATCCTGACTTCCACCAGAGAGCACAAGAGGAACAGAGGGAACAGGCTGCACTGAATTAACTGTATCTTTACAGAGAGTTACCTGATAGCTAAGGAGGAGCTGGACTCAGGCTTTGGACACACTCTGGACTCAGTCTTCGAATGGGACTTGTTCCGTGAATTCTCAGGCTCCAAAAGGAGCTCAAAACCAAGATGCTAGAAGGACAAAGAAGCCTGGCCTGGTGGGTAGAGTTGGGGACTGGGAACTGGATAACCGAGTTTGGGTCTTGGCTTTTCCTCTAGGTCACTGAAAGCTTTGATAAAGTCACATCTCCTCATGACCTAATTTCCTTCTCTATAATGATAACCAGAACTCCTATGTGCAAGTGCATAGGATGTCAGCCTGGGCAAGGTTCCATAAATTATTGCCCTCACCACCTTTTAAAGATCATTTTATATAATCCTCATAACAGTTCTCTGGGGTTGTTATCCTCCCATTTTACAGATAAGAAAGCTGAGGTTCAGATCTACATGACTTGTAGTATTTGAGCTTCCACAGTAAAACAATGAATCTATATACCTTCCATAGGCTGAGCCCACTGCCTTGTGGTTGTTCAGTAGCTCAGTAGTGTCCGACTCTTTGCGAATCCATGGACTGCAGCATGCCAGGCTTTCCTGTTCTTCACCATCTCACAGAGCTCTGTTAGTGAGCAAGCTGGATGTCAGTGATGCCATCCAACCATTTCATCCTCTGTTGTCCCTGTTTCCTCTTGCTTTCAATGTTTCCCAGAATCAGGGTATTTTCTAATGAGTCAGTTCTTCGCATCAGGTGGCCAAAGGATTGGCGTTTCTGCTTTGGCCTCAGTCCTTTCAATGAATATTCAAGTTTGATTTTCTTTAGGATTGACTGGTTTGACCTTGCAGTCCAAGGGACTCTCAAGAGTCTTCTCCAACACCACAGTTCAAAAGCATCAATTCTTCGTCATTCAGCTTTCTTTATGGTCCAACTCTCATCCGTACATGACTATTGAAAAATCATAGCTTTGACTATATGGACCTTTGTCAGCAAAGTAATGTCTCTGCTTTTTAACATGCTTTCTAGGTTTGTCACAGCTTTTCTTCCAAGGGGCAAGGGTCTTTTAATTTCATGGCTACAGTCACCATCCACAGTGATTTTGGAGCCCAAGAAAATAAAACGTCACTGTTTCCATTCTTTCCCCTTTTGCCATGAAGTGATCGGACCAGATGCCATCATCTTCGTTTCTTTGAATGTTCAGTTTTAAGCCAGATTTTTCACTGCCTGCCCTCTCACAGAACCCAGATTTTTAGGACACAGTACAGATCTGGGCTCCTGCAATGAGTTGAGCCCATATCTGTCCTCCAAGCCTGGGCTCTGGATGGGCTCTGGAGGACTCCGGTGCCAAATTTGCTTCAAACTCAGGTTTCACCACTCAATAGATCTGCAACACTGGGGAAATTACTTTTACTGTCTGTGCTTCAGTTTCCCTATCTGTTAGGTGAAGATCACCGCATCAACCTCTTAGAATTGTTTGTGAGAACGAAATGTTGGTATTTGTACAGTGCTTCAGTGTGTGTTAGTCGCTGAGTCCTGTCTGACTCTTTGTGACCCCATGGACTGTAGCCCGCTAGGCTCCTCTGTTCTTGGAATTCTCCAGGCAAGAATACTGGAGTGGGTTGCCATTTCCTCCTTCAGGGGATCCTCCGGACCCAGGGGTTGAACCTGGGTCTCCTGCATTGTGGTCAGATTCTTTACCAACTGAACCACCAGGGAAGCCCACAGTGCTTCAGTAGTGAGATTAAAATGTTAAATGTTCCCGAGCTCTGGGCTCAGCCTGAAACTCAGTAGAATGGATATTTTAAACACTTAGTTGACACCAGTTCCTCCTCCCTAGAGCCCGTTGGAGAAACCTCAGTCCAGACATTCAGGCAAGCAGGCTCCATTTTAGAGCAGAAAAGAGACAAGGTTCGGGGGGATGGGAGTGGGAGGGGTGGGAGCTGGGGAGCTTTCTGGGCTAAGAGGAACTGTCCCTTGAAATTCGGGTATCTAGGACACTAGAATGAATGGATGTCAGGGAAGGGTTAGATGTGACCGTTTGGGTGCTGTGGTCTGGCTGAGATGCGAGTCGTTGGAGAAATGTGTCTGGAAGGAGGAGGGACTGAGGTTGTGGGGAGCCGGGCGATCCGGGAGGCCTCGGGATCTGTAATGAGGCTGCACCCGCCGGGTCCTACACAGAGCCCAGCTCTCTCCGTGGCGCATTCCGGGGCCGGTCCCAAAGCCGTGCAACCAGTCCCCACTCCCCTCCGGTGAAATTGCCAAATTAAAATGAATCATTTGGCCCATAATGGCCGAGGCGCTTATCGGGGGCGAGCGGACCCGCGGCAGTGCCTTATCTCCGCGGCGCACACGGCCCCCGCGCGCCTCGGCCCATGCTAACGAGGCCTAGAACGTGAGCGGGATTAGAGCGCGGCGGTGGAGGAGCCGGGCGCGGCGCGGCGCGGCGCGGGCGGGCGGGGGAACGGGGACGGGGCCGGGGGGAGGGGAGGGCTCGGCACTAAGGACCAGGCCTCAAAATGGCCACACGCGGCCCCCAGTAGCGGCAAAACGTGAGCATTCTGGCCTTTTTCTAGGGGAAGGCAACCTGCAGCCTCTCACGGAATTCCCCATCAATTTCTTCCCTCTTTTTGCCCGCTCGCAAAAACAAGGTTTCGCTCCTTTTCCCTCGGTTTCTTTCGATGGGGGGGCATTTTCCAGGGACGCCCTTGCGCTCGCCGCCGCCGTCGCCGCCCCTCCCGTCTCGGAGACTCTCTTCCTTCCTTCCCTTTTTTCTTACGCAATATACAGAAATGCGCGAGGCGGTGGTTGGTTTTCGTTTCTTCTTGGTGGTTGTGGGCATGCAGTGGAATTGTTGAGAGTGCGTGTGTGAGCTATGGACAGTGTTGACTTCTGAGTGTGGTCTTCCAGGCGACAGGTTGTGTGTCCCAAGTGTGATGGTGCTTGTGCTGTTCGGTGTATAGATTTGGATTCTCCGAGGCCCTTCTGCGTTTTCATCGTTGTATATACAATTATGCTCGTTTGCCTTCTCGACATGTATGTTGGGTTGCTTGATCTCGATTGTGTTTGGATAGTCTCGTCGTTGTGTCGGACGTCCGTGATCCTGACTACCTTGGGTCGTGCGCCTAGGAGCGATTGCATTTGATCGGTTTCGTTGTGTCCTGCTGGACAATGTTTGGGCCTGACCGAGTCGGCTTGTGGGGCAGTGTTGGGCTGTGCTTACTTTGCTTCCCTTCTATGCGGCTGGTCCGCGAGTGGCCTTGTCCACCCCGGCTTGTGTGGCTGTGTGCTAGTGTCCTTTGGAAGTGCATTTGTAAATCGCTGGGGGTGGAGGGGAGGGCGAACGAGCGAGAGATGGATGCGCAAGTTGAGGAGGCGGCATGGGGGCGGGGTGAGGGATTTCACATTTTATTCCAATTTATGATGTATTCGGAAGCCAGTGTTGGCTTGGATGAGCAGCTGGATCAGCGGCTGCTCTGTCCGGAGGCCAGTCTGTGCCTCAGTGTTGGAGGGGTTTGTTAGTGAGTGGGAGCCTCTTCCAGGCTGGAAGCTGAGCAGCGTTCGCGGAGGCCCGCGCCTTCAAGCCGGTAGCCGCCAGCTTCGGTTCCCGCGGCACTCAGGCTTCGTCCATTTCTGGTTAGTTTCACGGGTACGGCCTCCGGGGTCTGCGGGAGAGGCCCGGAAAAGACAATGGGCGCATTCTCCAGGCCTCGCGCCTCGGGTGGGGACTTCGGGATCATCTCCAAGGAACATTTTTCCACCCCTTCCCCGGGTGAGCGACATTCCCGCGTGGGTCAGATACCCCGTCGCATCGATGACCAGGGCCGGGCTAGGTCAGTGCTGCCCTAGCTCCGAAAGAAAGGATTTTGTTTTGCCAGTGGTTGTGGTTGCTAATGTCATCATCACCATCACAGTCATCGTCATCACCATCATATTTTAATTAAAATAGTCATGTAGGAGCGACTAGTCCCTTTTAGCTTCTTTGGGGCGATAACAAAGCAGCGGGGGTTTCCTCCCACCAGCGCTCTGTTTTTTAAGTTGCTGGGTTTGTGACTAGGAGAGAAATGGAGAGAGGGAGGAGCACAGAGACTCCATCCTAAAGCAAAAATTAACCCCGACCTAAGACACCGGGCACAACTGGATTTCCCCTTGTTCTCACCCCTCCCCCCTTTTGAATTAGAAGAGGAGAAAGAAAATCTCCTGCATTGGATTGAAACTGCAGGGAACAATTATTACTGTATTTCCACTAAAGCCAGGGCAAAAAAAGAGGTGGCATTAGCTATTAATCCAAGACTTCGATGTGTGGCCATAAACTGAACGATTTCAGCAAAACAAATTAAACAAAACCTTCCACAGGGAGGGAAAAAAAAAGAAAAAAGGCAAACTAAATTTCCCTGCCACTACACCCTGGGAAGCAATATTTGATTTATTTTTACCCTCCCTCCTTTCCTTGTTTATTGCTGCAAAGAATTACTAGAATTCTCTTGTACTCTGCTGACTTGAATACGGAAGAATCGAAAATTTTGTGTAGGGATGGTTGGAGGGAGAGGCGAGGACCTTCCTTCTCTCTCTTTTTTTAAATTTCTTTCCTTATTTTCCCCTTCCTCATCCTTTTTTGTTTGTTTCCCTTAATCGGTAGGAAGAAAAAAAAGGGACCTGGATCCATCAGATTCTCTGCCCCCTTCCCTCTATTCTCTCTGATTTCTGCGGTTCAGACTGTGTTGTATCCCTTCGGGAAAGTAGTCTTTGGAATTGGGTTCTGGTTTCGGTTTAGGTTGGAGGTGGGGCGGTGAGAGTCAGAGAATGGGGCTTCTCAGAGGTTTTGTCCCACCGACCACGGTCTAAAGACTGGATCCCCCTTTTGGTACACACATCCCCCTAACCCACCCAAGCCAGGCTGCGGACGACTCCGGTGCTGTGGCCGCAGCTCTGACTCGCCTGACTTCGGTTCCAGAGCCAACCGCTGTTAGAAAACAAACGAGCCACACTGAACCCGGAGGGTTGGAGGGTCCGATAATGTTCAGGGCAGTCTGCCGCGAGCTGTTGTTGTTGGACTATGTAGTTATTCCTGATTGGTCAGGTGCCGGGTTCTTTTTTCTGGGGGTGTGGGGGAGGCTTCAAACACCTGCAGGTCGGGGGTGGAAAGCTGCTGGCGATCCCCAGGGTTGGTTGAGGAGGACATGAGGTAATTCCCAGCCATTGACCCCCATTTCTCTCTCTCCCTCCCTCTTGCCCTCCCTTTCTCTCCACCCCCATCTTTCCTGGAAACTCGCTTTGGGCGCGGCAGACCGCCCAGGACCACACCGCGGCCTAACTGGCCTAACTGCCGGGCTCTCGGTGAGAGAGGGGGAGAGCAAAGACCCCCGTCCACAACCTGGACCTCGACTCCCACCTCTCTCTGGCCGGAGGAGTGGAGATCCTATTCAGAGGGGCCCGTCTCTCTAAATATGCCCCAGGTGAGTTTTTTGGGGGATGACAGGGCTGATGGAAACAGTCACCAGGAAGGCCTTGGGATCTGGCCTGAGGTGGGGAAAGCTGGGGACAGAGGACAGTCCAGTTTCAGATTGGTGAGGGGGAGAGGAGGATGAACCCAGAACTGGGAATCCTGAGATCTGACTCTGCCACTGACTGCGGCCTCTGCTACTGTGGCTTCCAGCAGGGCCCTTTTCCGCATAAGAACAGTCAGTTGGACTGTATTCCCCCTAATGCTCCATGGTTCCGTAAATGTTTCACAAGGCTCATAACTTTGGGACGGCTGTATTCGGATAGGTCAGGTTGTGTGCAGTGGGGAGGGGAGGGCCCCGGCAGGAAGAAGGCCGCAGCCATCCTGGCTAACGCAGTCCTAACTTGGGTGGGCCCAGTCGGGGGCCTCAGGCCTAGGGTGGGGCTGCGTTCGAACACCCCTCCACACCAGTAGCAGCGGGAAAGTGGTTCTGTTCTGGGGTGATTGTGGTTTGTGTGCAGGCTTGGGGCTCCCCCAGGGGGTCATGCCGGGGTGGGTGTGTGTGTGTGGATGCAGTATGAGGGACCGACTGGAGGCCAAGTCTAAGGCAGTGGCTCTAGCCCAGGGCATGGCGGAGGCTGCTTTTACACAAAAAATTTTCCCTGCTGGGGATGGGGAACTGCCAGAGACCAGGTGTCTGCCCCTAGAGCTCTCAGGTTCTCCGGTCTTGTTCAGACACATATGGAAATGATCCGGCTGCCTGCCTGGCAACAGGAGATGAGCCGAGGTAGGGGGCTTGGAGCTGGGATTTGGTCGCACAAAGAGGAGTTGTAATGGTCGAATAGTCCAGCGCTGTTCAGTTCAAAATCTGCAATCTTCTCACTCCCCTTCTTCATTTTCCCTAATAAAAACAAGTAAAAATCACTAGGCTTTCGTTTCGATAATCTTAACCAAAGCCAAGTGATCGGGTTTAGTCACTGATCACCGAAAGTGAATTCTGCAGTGGCTTCCTCAAGAGTCGGGATCCCTGGCCTTGGGTGATCCTGGTTGCAGAGAGCAAGCAGGGTTTTCCTGAGGTCCCAGGAGGGGCGGGGAGAGGTTGGCCACAAAGCCCAGGGGACCAATTATAGGTTTCTCAGGGGGAGTCTGAGAGATACAGATATTTATAGGCATCTGGAGAGAGCATTCGGGCCAGAGTCAACTCATCTAAAATACTTGCTCCCACCACCCCCACCCCCTGAGATCTGATCCTACACAGAGCCTCAGAATTAATCAGAAGGTATAAGTAGGAGAGCTTGGGCTCATTTTGGCGATTGCATAGCGAACTGCTCGTCATTCATTTAGAAGCTGAGACTGAAGCACGTGTCACTGGGTGCACAACGGTGCCTGGGGATAGTAAGGTAGGGAGCCAGCCTCTTGGGGCTTGTATGTTTTGCCAGAGGACTGTATATTTCCAATGCATTTCACTGTTGAGGGGAGCCAGGAAGTCTCTAGTGGTATACCTCTGGTGCATTTCTAGTGACTGAAGTGTCTTGGCAGTCCCATTCTGTGGATATAGACCTATTGTTTCCACCATAATCATAAACTCGCTTCCAATGAAGTGTTGCAGACCTACTGCCTTTGCAGCCAGGGTATACCAAGTCTAGGGGAATTTTGTCGTTTTTGGGTCCAGCCCATGGGGCTGGCAGACTTAGGGCAGGAGCATAATTGAAATGGTGATTATTCATCAGCTGTGTCTGGTGGCAACTAAGCTGAGTGACATCTGGAGGTTTCAGAAGGTCCCATCTTTCTTCTGGGGTGGGAGGATGGCTCCCAGGCCAACTAGTCCAGAGCGGTGCAGGGGCAGAATGGCTGCCAGGAATGAATTCTCTGCTTGGGGCTGAGTTGGATTTTTGTGTATTTGTTTTCTGTTATAAAATACCCCACTTATATAATTCCCATAGCAGAAACTTTATTTTGAACGTCTTATAAAGCCTGTCGAGTTGGTTATGTTTTTGTTGTTTTATTAAGTGACAAATATTTTCACACTCTGGACCCAGAGTCTCATAGTTTTTCTGTTTTCGGTTTGTGTGTGTGTGTAGGGGGGGTGGTGGTTGTTGCATGTTATGGAAGAACTGGGAGAGAGTGGAAATGCAATCACTCTGCCTGCAATCACCCTGGAGTGTGGGTTGAGGAGGAGAGCAATGTCCTTGGTTGGAGATGGGGGGATATATGGGAGGGATATATATGGGGGATATATGGGCTATATGATATATGTGTACCGAGGATAAGCGGATAAGCGACTTAGCATGCATGTATGCACTGGAGGATTGCAAAGAGACTGGAGTTCTAGTCCCACTCTTTGTGACCTTGGGCAAGGCAGTCCCCTTTCGGGCCCAGTCTCTCTGCCTATAATAATGTTTACTTAAGCATTTGCACAGTGCTTTTAAATGCATATATGAGGTATTCCTCTTGTTCCCCAGAAGACAACACCGAAGTGGGAAAGGGAGATGGGTGAGTGCTGGAGGAGTTCCCCAGCCATCATTACACCCCTTCCTCACATTCGTGGATGGGCGCCCACAGCCCAGTGGCCTTAAGAACACTACTCTTCCAATGTCCGGGCTCCACACCGCCTCAGCCAGGCCTCCCTTCTAGACCCCCACCTCACTGCTGAGTCCAGCTGAGCAAAAGGAAGTACAGTGTGCAGGGAGGTAGGGCCTGGATCATCTTCTTCCCTCCCCGATTACCCGTCTCCAATCCTGGTGGGAGTAAAGGGTCACTGGGTATTCCAGCGGCTCCACAGAACACAGGTGGATTTGCTGGGTGTAGACCGACACCCCCGTGGGGGTGGGGGTGACTGCGTGTTGAAAGGGAGAGCTGAGTTCCTTTGGATAATTCTCTGCCAGCTCTGATCACTCCTGCACCCCCACCCCCACCAGATTTCCAGGTGTACTTATGTGGGTATGTGGCGGTAGGCTGGGGGCACGTATTGTTGAAAGAAGAGGGTGTTTGCAAAAAGCACCCCACCTCCGCGCGACAGGTTCCCCGCCAAAACGAAAAGGGGGGCGGGAAGAGCACAGTCGGTCGGGGATTTGCTCCCTCCTCTTCCCGTGCGGCCTGAGAAGGGGCACGGGTGGTATTTCTTTCTCGCCTCTGTCTGCGTTTCCTTCCTCCTCCCTCCCCTACCCCCCAACTCTGTTTTTCTCGCGCTGGCTGGATTTGTATTCCTTTTCTTCCAATGTCTCTGGTGCTTATCCACCTCTGTCCCTTCGGCCCTCAGTCTCTGTCTCCCAGGCATCCTCCTCTCTTCTCCCAAACCGGAGACCCCCCTTTCTCCCCGGCCCCAGCACCCCGGGCTCGTGTGTGTCCACGTGGCGTTAAGTTGGTCCGCGTCTTCTCACGTCTTCGTGCGTGAGTTTCCCTCCGCTCTTCACCCCCTCCCTCAGCAGCCGCCCCCCGCCGCCGCCCCATCCCGCCCCCCAGCGTGGGTGGGCCGGGGGCCGTGGTCTGAGCGGGCGTCCGCTTGTCTGTCTGTCTACCCGCAGGATGACGGAGCAGCCGCCGAGCGAGGCGGCACACAGTGACCCCCCGCTAGAGGGACGGGACGCGGCCGAGGCCCGCATGGCGCCCCCGCACCTGGTCCTGCTGAACGGCGTCGCCAAGGAGACGAGCCGCGCGGCCCCGGCGGAGCCCCCGGTCATCGAGCTGGGCACGCGCGCCGGCGGCCCGGGGGGTGGCCCCGCCGGTGGGGGCGGCGCCGCGCGGGACTTAAAGGGCCGCGAGTCTGCGGCGGCCGAAGCGCGCCATCGGGTGCCCACCACAGAGCTGTGCAGACCACCCGGGCCCGCGCCCGCCTCAGCCCCCGCGGAACTGCCCGGCGACGGCCGCATGGTGCAGCTGAGCCCGCCCGCGCTGGCGGCCCCCGCCGCCCCCGGCCGCGCGCTGCTCTACAGCCTCAGCCAGCCGTTGGCCTCTCTCGGCAGGTCAGGGCGGGCGGGAGCGGCGGGTGGGCAGGCGGCGCGGGCCCTGGGACTCCCCTTCCGCACGTGGGGAGTCAGCCATCCCCTCCCGGCCGGGCCGAGTGGCTGAGCTCGCGGAGAGAGGGGGAGAGGGAATTTACACCCGGAGACGGAAAAGCCTAGGCTGAAGACCGCGTGCAAGTGAGGAAGGAGCCCTCTGCAAATGTGTTTGTGTATGTGTGTGCGTGGGTGTGGACGCAGGGGCCAGTGTGCGGATGGCTTGTGTCTGCGGCGTGCAGGGAGCGCAGAAGCTGAGGCGGGGGAGTGCAGGCATGCGGCTGGGTGTGAGCAGAAGTGTGGGGTGCTGCGTGGTGGTAGGGGTGGTGGTGGCGGGGTGGACTGGAGGAGTCTTGTGAGTGTGAGTACCAGGCAAGAGTGTATCTCAGTGCGCTCCGGTGTGAAATTATTCTGGATTCTGCAACCCTCAGTGCACAGGTGAGAGACGTGCACCTGAGAGTGTTTGGAGAGGGCGCCTCGAGAATCTCCCCTCCACCTGGGGAATGGATCCCTCCCTCCTCTCCTGAGCCCCTCCTCTCCTAGCTGCTGTCTCTGGCCTGGACTAGTGCTTCCTTTGGTGTGAAGGTGTCCGTTTCCCTGGTGGGACCATTGAGGTGGTGGAGAGAGGGAGGCAGGGTTGGGGTGGAGATGGGAAGATGAGGCAGGGAGAGACAGTGTGGGGCAGTGGGGAGCCTGCCGGCTGGCTGCCGGAGAAAGAAGCTAGGGAGAGTCCAGTAGAGTGGGTGATGAGGGAGCATGTCAGCAGGACTGAGTCAGGGTTTCCTGTCTGTTGTCTGTCCGTGGGTCCCATGGGGCTGGGGTGAAGGTGAGTGGAGGCTGAGGGTAGGGAACAAGGTGCAGTTATGAGACGCAGGAATTGCACACTCCAGCTGTGAAGGCTGTCTGTCTGTGTGAGCACCTGTTTGGGCACAGAGGTGTCTATGGATTGTGCACTTGTATGGGGGAGGGGAGTATGTGTGTTCATTTTCGTGTTTGCTCCCTGTGTTCGCCATTGAGTATGTGTGTGCGTGTGTGTGTGTGTGTGTGTGTATGTGTAGGGTGTGCAGGTATGTGGCCCCCCTCCCCTTGCCTGTCTAACCATAGAGAAAGGCTGGGTGAGGGGTGTGTGTGTGTTTTATGTTCCTTTTAGCCCCAATTCTGGTGCGAAGGGACCAGGGCTGCCCTTGTTTTTTCAGGGGTTGGGGGGCTCAAGAACAGGTGGGGAGGGTCTGTGATCTTGTGGTCTGCCTGCTCCCTCTTACAGTGGCTTCTTTGGGGAGCCAGATGCCTTCCCTATGTTCGCCACCAACAACCGAGTGAAGAGGAGACCCTCCCCTTATGAGATGGAGATTACTGACGGTGAGTTTACTCCCACCCCCAACTTGTACACTCAGTCCCTCAAGCTGCTAGAGCCCCTGAAGCCTGACCGTCAGGGACAACTCCCTAGGTGTCTCACAGGGATGAGTGAGCTGTCTTGGAGCCCCTAACTGTCAAAGTCCTTGCCCTGTTGGCCTGGGACTAGGAGAGGTGATGGGTGGAGCTGGGGGTTGCCACCCAGTCCTGGGAAGAGAGGGCATGGGAGTGAGGGACACACTGTGGTGCTTAGCTCAAACCTCCACTGTTAGTTGTCTCCACTCTAGCTCCATTTCTCCACTCGGCAAGGACCCCTCAGTTCAGTTCAGTTCAGTCGCTCAGTCGTGTCCGACTCTTCCTCCCTGTCCATCACCAACTCCTGGAGTTCACTCAGACTCACATCCATCGAGTCGGTGATGCCATCCAGCCATCTCATCTTCTGTCATCCCCTTCTCCTCCTTCCCCCAATCCCTCCCAGCATCAGTCTTTTCCAGTGAGTCAACTTCACATGAGGTGGCCAAAGTACTGGAGTTTCAGCTTTAGCATCATTCCTTCCAGAGAAATCCCAGGGCTGATCTCCTTTAGAATGGACTGATTGGATCTCCTTGCAGTCCAAGGGACTCTCAAGAGTCTTCTTCAATACCAAGGATCCCTGGGGAGGGCAGAAACACATGGTGCCCCTGACTCTAAGCACCGACCTCCGGGGATTATCTGCACCTTCTCCAAAGTCCTCTTGGGAGAAGAGTCTGGAGTCTCCTCCTTGCCTGGAATTGTACCTTTAAAGGTCTTGTCCCAGGTCCATGCAAAGTGGGCCCCTCTTGTCCCTGTTCCCTTCCTGACACCATAGATTCTACCCTACTCCCTCCTTTCCCCCATCCCAGGGGTTTCAGCACTTTTAATGTGAACTACCTGAGTAGTCTTTGGCCCCAAACTTTGAGGAAGCAGCTGGAGGAGGGGGACATTTGAAGGACCCCCGTCCCTCTTCCCAGGGTTGACCAGATGTAGTAGAGGGGGCCCAGCACCAGGGGGCAGGAGAGCAGGCTCTTCAAAGCCGAAGGACTTTCTGGAGTTCCAGTGCACTCTGGATGCCCAGGGTTTACCAAGCACCTATTCTGTGCCCAGAGAGAATGAGACAGAAGACATGGAGCAAGGCATAGACTCAGGCAAGAGGAAGCTGTGGAGAGGTTGGTAGTTCTCTGAGAAAGACCTGAGAGGAATAGACAGAGATGGAGGTGAAGGGAAGGATGAGGGTGCAAGATATATCTGCAGGATTTTGAAATCAGAGACTTAGCCAAAAGGAGTCCATAAAAGTGGAGCTGTTAGTAACATAAGGTCTAAAGTCAGGACTTGATGTGGATTCCTGTTGCTGAACTTTTCTGGGCCTTGGTTTTCTCATTTGTAAACTAGGGAGGATAAGAGCTTCCTCACAGGTTGTTGAACCAGTAGGGTAAAGTGCTTTTAGGACCTGGCTTGGGATGGGTGCTGCCTCTGGAGTCCGTGTAGCTCTAGCTGTGACAGCAGCCATAATGCTCCTCTCCCCACCTCGTCATCAGCCACGGGGCAGGGACCAGTCCTTCTGACGGCGCAGCTGAGGGACTCCCCTCTGTCTGGCCTGGAGGCCAGGGTAGGAGTGCCCAGCAGGAGTGTTGTGTTTTTCCCAGCCTGGGTCTGACCTTTGGTGAAGAATCAGCTTCCCAGGTGGTGCTTTTGGTAAAGAACCCGCCTGCCATTGCAGGAGACATAGGAGATGTGCATTCGATCCCTGGGTCAGGAAGTTCCCCTGGAGAAGGAAATGGCAACGCACTTCCCGTATTCTTGCCTGGAGAATCCCATGGACAGTGAAGCCTGGCAGGCTGTAGTCCATGGGGTCACAAAAGAGTGACTAACACTTTCAGCTGGGTGGGGGCCTGCTGGGGTTTGGAAAGACAGCTTCTAAGACACTGAAGGCAGAGATGAATGATTGGGCACATGGTGTGTGTGCATGTGTGTGTGTGTGTGTGTGTGTGATTGTAGGAGAGAGAGGATCAAGCAGGAAGTGTTGGCACTGATGAGTTCGTTTGCAGGGGCAAGGGCTGCCTCTGTTTTGGCTGCAGTCTCCCTAGCTGTGAAATGAGTAATGGGTCTTAGGTGACCCATTCTCTCTACCTAACTTTCCATGTTCTGAGGTCTCGTTCCAGGGTCATCAGAGGAAGGCAAACAACTATCCCAGGACTGGCATTTCCTTCAGGGCACAAAGCATCCTGAGGACTGCCAGGAGCTAGCTAGCTCTGTGCCTCAGTGTTTGGGAGGGAAGCAGCTGCCTCAGCCCTGGGACCTGGGAGCTAGTGGGGCCATCCTCTGCCATTCTTGGATTTGGGAATCCCTGGTCAGGCTGGGACATTTAGTGCAGTACTTTGTATACCATAGGTGCTCAATACATGCACACTGGTGTCTGCCCCTGCTCTGCAAGTCTTAGTGCGTGAGCGCTAGTGAATACTGGTCCAGTGTGTATTCAGTGCACTCTAGACATAGGAGACGGAGGCAGCCCTCAGACACCTGCCCAGAGCCTCAGGCCAAGCCTGGGCATGGCTGTCTCTCCACTCCTATCCTGGGCGGGGGAGAGAGCCCCCAGTGAAGTCATTTTCCCACTGCTCTCTCCTCCATTCTCCACCTGTCAGCATGATCAGTTAGTCAGCAAATATTTAGTAAGCTCTTATTCTGTGCTTTTCTGCACCCTTAGAATAAAATCCCTGCAGGGCCCTGTGGAATCTGGACCTAGACTACTCTGATCTCACCCAAACTAATCTAGCCAGGCTAGCTTCCACTGTTTTTCAACTCAGGGCCTTTGCACATGCCCTTCCAGCTTCCCTTCCTATGTCTGGCTGGCTCTTCTTTAAGTTCTTCCATTATAGGGTGGCTCAGACGCTAAAGAATATGCCTGCAATGCAGGAGACCTGGGTTCCCTCCCTGGGTCGGGAAGATCCCCCGGAGAAGGAAATGACAACCCACTCCAGCATTCTTGCCTGGAGAATTCCTCCTCCATGGACAGAGGAGCCTGGTGGGCTACAGTCCATGAGACCACAAAGAGTCAGACACGACTAAACAACTTTCTCTTGACTTATAGACATCACTTCTTCTGAAAGGCTGTCCCCAGCCACCTCAGCTAAAACATGCAGCTCCTTTCCATCTTTTCATTTACATTCAGCTTCCTGTCTGTTTGTTATTTGTTTGCTGCTTGTTTATTATCTGTCATCCTCATTAACATGTGAGCTCCATGAGGGGAGGGACTCTGTCCTCTTCATCTTTATTTCTTAATGCCTAGCACAGTGCCTCAGTTCAGTTCAGTCACTCAGTCATGTCCGACTCTTTGCAACCCCATGGACTGCAGAACGCCAGGGCTCCCTGTCCATCACCAACTCCCAGAGTTTACCCAAACTCATGTCCATTGAGCCGGTGATGCCATCCAACCATCTCATCCTCTGTCGTCCCCTTCTCCTCCTGCCCTCAATCTTTCCCAGCATCAGGGTCTTTTCCAATGAGTCAGTTCTTTACATCAGGTGGCCAAAGTATTGGAGCTTCAGCATCAGCCCCAGCCCTTCCAATATATTCCGGACTTATTTCCTTTAGGATTGACTGGTTTGATCTCCCTGCTGTCCAAGGGACTCTCAAGAGGCTTCACCAACACCATAGTTCAAAATCATCAATTCTTTGGCACTCAGCTTTCTTTGTGGTCCAACTCTCACTTCCATACATGACTACTGGAGAAACCATAGCTTTGACTAGATGGACCTTTGTTGGCAAAGTAATATCTCTGCTTTTTAATTGGTTGTCTAGGTCGGTCATAGCTTTTCTTCCAAGGAGCAAGTGTCTTTTAATTTCATGGCTGCAACCACCATCTGCAGTGATTTTGGAGCCCAAAATAATAAAGTCTGTCACTGTTTCCATTATTTCCCCATGTATTTGCCATGAAGTGATGGGACCAGATGCCATAATCTTAGTTTTCTGAACGTTGAGTTTTGACGCACAGTGCCTGGTTGTCAGTAAATAACTGATGAATGGATAAAAGTAACATTTAGTGAAGGTTTAACCGGAGGCAAGTATCGAGGCAAGTATCGTCTTTAAGTATTTTGCCTGTGTTAGTTGTTAGATACACATGACAGTCTTATAACTTGGTTCTCTGGTACTCTGTCCATTTTGCAGGTGATGAAGTTAAAGCACAGAGAGTTTAGGTAATTTGCCGAGAGTTACGGTCTAGGGAGTAATAGTTAGAAATTGAACCTAGAAAGTCTGGCTCCAGAGTTTATCTGACTAGTGCTATATGGCCTTTTGGCACAAGTGAATGAATGAATGAGTTATAAAAGGTTCCTGTCCTAAAATGTCTCACAGCTCACAGAGGAAAGAAGTGAAGTGAAGTCACTCAGTTGTATCGAACTCTTTGCGACCCCATGGACTGTAGCCTACAGGCTCCTCCATCCATGGGATTCTCCAGGCAAGAATACTGGAGTGGGTTGCCATTTCCTTCTCCGGGAGATCTTCCCAACCCAGGGATTGAACCTGGGTCTCCCGCATTCTAGGCAGATGCTTTACCACCTGAGCCCCCAGGAGAGTCAAGCTTGGAAGCATACAGTCATGATCAAGGGTGATGGAGATTTGGGATTATAGGGCCACGGTGGTTGGTTGTACACTTGTCTGAGGGGTTAGGGAAAATTCCCAGAGAGGGAGAAGACAGCTGAGGGTTTTGAAGGATGAGTAAGAGTTTTCTGAGCAAAAGGAAAGAAGGCATTCTGGGTTTACCAAGCTTTCCGATGGATGGTTTCTCTTCCTCCCCACAGAAGAATATGCCCTGGGGAATCTCCAACCCACTCTCCTAACCTGTCCTCCTGCCCCCAGGTCCCCACACCAAAGTCGTGCGGCGCATCTTCACCAACAGCCGGGAGCGATGGCGGCAGCAGAATGTGAACGGGGCCTTCGCTGAGCTCCGCAAGCTAATCCCCACACATCCACCAGACAAGAAGCTCAGCAAGAATGAGATCCTCCGCCTGGCCATGAAGTACATCAACTTCCTGGCCAAGCTGCTCAATGACCAGGAGGAGGAAGGCACCCAGCGGGCCAAGCCTGGCAAGGACCCTGTAGTGGGGGCTGGTGGAGCGGGTGGGGGAGGAGCGGGCAGCGTGCCTCCCGAGGATCTCCTGCAGGATGTGCTCTCCCCGAACTCCAGCTGTGGCAGCTCCCTGGACGGGGCAGCCAGCCCGGACAGCTACACAGAAGAGCCAGCACCCAAGCACACAGCCCGCAGCCTCCATCCTGCCATGCTGCCCGCCGCGGATGGAGCTGGCCCTCGGTGATGGGTCTGGGGCCACGTGGGACCAGCCAGGCGGGTGCCCTCAGGCTGCTGGGACCATGGGCTTTAGGGCAGGTGGGGTGAGTTTTGGGCAGCTCTGAAGTAGGACATGGACTTGATGAGCTTTCCTTGATGTCTGAACTTTGGGGAGTCCCAGCTGCCTCTGGGGCTGGTTTTCCTGTTTCCTGCCTCAGTAGGAGACCAGTAAAATGGAGCAAAGTGGTAGGTACTTTTTATGAAGACGGCACAGTCTTCCCCTTTTTCCGAATCCCTAAGACTTTTTAAGTAAGAGGCTCAAGGGGCATTGCTTTTGGCCTGGAGCACAGGAGCCCTGTCTTCGCTGAGACCTGGGCTTGTCAGCTCTCTCCGAGGCATCCGGCAGCCTCTGCCTTGCCTTTAGCCCCTCCCAAGCTGGCTGGGGTGGCTTTTGTGGCCACACTGTCCGAATATATAGGTACCCAATAGCTCCCCATTTCTTGAGCCTCATCTTCACCCAGGCCCATGTTGGTCCATCCAGCTTGCCAGCTGGTGCAGAGAGTCACAAGCCCTGAGGTGCCTTCTTCAGGGCCTGGCTGAAGAAGATGGCCAGTAGACAGCCTGCTCTCACCTAGCTAGGCCAGAAGGTCAGAAAACCCAGTAGCCCTTCTTGCCCTGGGGATCTAAGCTCTGCTTTCTTCCCACTGAGATTTGCCTTCCTCATGCTTGTGGCTGTGGGGACCGAGACTGAGGCTGTGAGTGTGCCCCATAGGTTTCGTTTGAAGGCAGACAAAGGAGAAACGATAGTGAAATTGAGCAAAAGCTGTCTGGGGCACGTGGGCTTCAAATCGTGGTGGTGTCTCAGAGCTACCTGCCTGTATTCCCAGGGACACGTTGCCGTTTGTGGGGGCATGGATGTCCGTGTGCTGATGGGCTCTGTGCTGGTCTTAAGAGGAGATGTGCAGCCCTGTCTGGTGGTCTGGCTGTGCAGAGGGGCCTCCCTGTTGCAGGATGGTTGATGGTCTGGGCTGTGTTCTGAAACTGAATCGACAAATTCCGTCCTATGAATTCCTGGTATTTGGGATTTTGCTTGACTTCAGTTATTTTGGGACCTCAGGGTCTTGATATGACCAAGGATCCAGCCCCACCTCTAGGCCCTGGGGAGCCCAGTGAGAGACCAGTTGAGACCCATGCACATTCACTTTCACTTAGCAGGACCTTCAACATCCCTAAGTCTGCAAATTTCAGGCATCACAAGTGTGTATGGGAGGCTGGCGTAACGCATGAGGAGTGCTCCCCGCTAAAAGTTGTACATGACATTTTTGTAAATCAGATCCTTTCATCTTTTAAAGAAATTCTACTGCAAGTCCCTTGGTAATGTGGAGAATCCTTTTGTAGAGTGGATCTCTGCCCCCTCATTGATCTCCTGTGTCAGTCCAGATGGTGGGACATGATTTTCTTCAGGTGAGGCCTGCCTGTGACCCACATCCCAGGCGCATGGAGCAAGCTGCACACGAGCCCCATACACCTGTCATTGCATCCTCAAGTCATCCCGGCCAGCTCTGATGCTCTGGCTCTGCCCTGTCCATAGCGATGTGGAAGAACCATCGCTGCAGCTGTCGGGAAAGGTCCTCACGCCTTGTGGGCTCCAGCTTGGTGGTTTGCCCTCACTGTGGCAGGGCCTCAGGGACAGTCACGTGCACACGGAGATGATCCCTGCATTCCCCACTCTTCCTTTTAAGTTGTGAGGTCCAGTTCGTGGGAATGGAAGCCGCATGGTTAACCCTTGTAGCACTCTCTCCCATTTCAGCACCTCCCCACCCATTATATTTTGACAAACATTTGGATGGGTTCTTTTCCAATACTTGAAAGCTCCTGTAGGAATCCCATCTGTCCAAAGATGGAACACCTCTTCTAGGTCTTAAGGCTGTGTCTGCTTCCAGTCGATTAATTTGACCTGGGAGTGAAAAGTGGCCACAGTGAGCGTGGTGGATGGGTTTTAGGAGATGGATTATACATTCTAGCAGGAGCTTGAGCTTCTGGTCCCCTCTTCTCTCAGACTTGCAGTGTGACCTGGTAAAGTTCTCTCTCTGGATGTCTTTCTCATAAATGCCCTGGTTTGGCCTGTCTCCTATCACTGTGGTATGGACTGATTGGAATCATGGAAGTAGAAGCATTTTGAGACCATAAGGAACTCTGTTCCCGTCAGTATCATTCCTGCAGTGGGATTTCTCACCCGGAGTCCAGGACCTTGACAGTGGGCCAGACTGCCTCTCTGTGCAGTATTTGGGTAATTTAGCTTCTAAACCACTTTAGCCCACTTCAGAATTTTCTAGATTATTCTCATCTTTCCAGATTGACCTCATTTCAGTCTCATCCCAAAGCAAGGCACAGAAGGGAGTCTAGCAGAGAAATACGGGATTGTGGGCAGAATGTGTAAAATGTAGTACAAGACAGGCCTAGGGAGGGGTAGGCAAAGCTTTGTGACTTTGTTAAGAACCAGAGAAGATCCATCATTCTCACTTTCATTTCCAGCATCTCTCCCCACCATACTCTTCTTCCTCTGCCTCCTCTTCACCCATGAATATTCCCCATCCAAGAATAATATTTGTCAAAGAGGGGAAAATGGTAAAAAACATGAGGAGGATAAAGATGATTTTAAATGACCGGAGGGAATCATGTCTTTTAAGAAACATTCATATTTTATTTGTAGTGGCAAATGACAAGATGGTACAACCTTTATCCTTTTCTGAAAGCAAAACAAAGGGCACAGCATCTGTAGTCAGCCCACGACTGTCTCGGCCTTTGGGGGTGGTCTCGTCGTACTTGTGGTTTCAATGGTACGTGGCCCCCACCGAAGGCTTGCCCCCGGCCCATGTACATAGCGCATCGTTCCTGTGGGCGGGCCCAGCACTTTCCGTCAATGTTGTACTGTACGTGATGCGTTGTGTTGGTCTCTGCATTTTTCTGCAGAAGAGGAGTAACCGCTCCAGGTACCTTGACCTTTGTACAGCCCAGAGGCCAACACTGTGGGCGTGTGACTCTTAGCGACAAAACCCATGTGGTGATGATGTGTGTATATATATAAGGATATATTGGGAAGATTTCTAAATAAAAGTTTTACAGAGGGGTCTGGACTCCATGCTTGCATGCTGCATCCCCAGGATGAGAGTTGAGACATTAAAGGGAAGCCGTGGCGCGAACCTGTCTCGCTTGAAATGAAGGTTCCAGGACTCAGCTGTCCTCCCAGGGTGTGATCCCACCTTCTATGCTGGGGCTCCCAATTAGGGTTCCTGATCTTTTCCCTCTGCTCGGCCCCACGGAGGTGGGGGGCTCTTCTCAGCACCGTGTACCTATGCTTTGGGCACCAGGCCTTGGGGTGGAGAATTCCCTTAGTGTATTGGGTTTAGCTCCATGTCTGGGGCAGTGGTTTTATCTTAGGTTCAGGACAGATTAAGGTCCCACCAGAGAAGGGTCCCAGGTTCCTCAGTGACTCAAAGGAGGCTGTCCTTTGTTGCTTGTATACCTGCTCTTGATTGCCCTCAAGATTGATTGGGAGTGCAAGTCTTATGAGGGGCTCAGGGACAGAGGTTGAGGCTGAGAGAGCAGTGAGTGAAGGCTCAGGATAAGACTGCCATACAGAGGCAGGGACTCTGGGTTCTGGGGAGGCCTCTGCGTGCAGACTGCTGAAGATCTCAGGAACCTCAACAGTATGGTAGGTAGTTCCAACGAAGTACTTAACCTTTTTTCCTTTGTTCATTTAACAAATATTTATTGAGACCCTATCATAGGCTAGATATTGTTCTAGGTGTTGGAGATCTAGCAGTGAAGAAAACCGAGATCCCTGTTGTTTAAATTCCAGCGGGGAGATGGTAACCCCACAGACACATGTAACCATATATGTTACAGGAAGGGGTACCCCTTCCAGGGCAGGAAAGGGGGCGCTTGTCTAACACTTGGAAATGGATTGTTGGAGGAGACACAAAGGCTGACAAAGCAAGAGACGTTATTGTGGTGGGGTGCCTGGGCAGAGAGCAGGAGGATCAGGGGACCCAGGACTGCTCTGCCACGTGGCTTGGGTTTTATGGTGATGGGATTGATTTCCAGGTTGTCTCGCCAATCAGTCTGACTCAGGGTCCTTCCGGGTAGCACACACATTGTTCGGCCAAGATGAGTGCCAGAGAGAAGGATTCTGGGATGTGGTAGGACCCGTGGCATCTCCTTTTAACCTCTACCGAATTCTGGTTGGTGGTGGCTTGTTGGGTCCGTGTTTTTACCAGGACCTCCTGTCGTAAAACTCACAAGAATGGTTACAGTGGTGCTCGACCAGGGTGGATGGTTTCAGTCAATGTTTACCCTAACAACTATGTGGATTGTATAGAAAGTTAGAAGGTGGTTAGTATTAAGGGAAAAAGATATGCCAAGAGGGGAACTCAAAGGACCCACAGTTTGGCTCTTTGGAGGTGAGCATTGCTCATCCCACCAGGCACTGATCTTGGCGTCCCCTGTCCTGGGGTGCTTCCAACTGTTGCTAGGAGGGCGAGGGCATGCAGGGTTTGGGGATACTACTCTGGTCTACAGGGAAACTCCTTGGCTTTTGAAAGACACCAAGTGTGCCTCTTTTCGGCCCAGAGCAAGGAGGTCTCTGGGCAGAGAGACAGTGAGACTCTGTCATGGGATGGAGTGACTGATGAGGGTGGGTGTGGCCATTCACCACCTGAGCAACAGCATGGTGAAGGGGACATGAGAGGCAGGCAGACAGGGCAGGGTGCTTAGAGTAGGAGGAGAGCCAGCAGGAGAGGGTGAGTACGGTGTTTCAAGAGGCTGAGGCCAAAGGGTGTTGGGGTGGGGGGTAGAGGAAGTGGTTAGCCAAGCCCAAGGCAAACGAGAGGGCAAGCAAGAAAAGGTCTGAGAGTGTTGACTGGATTTGGCAAGTGGACTTGGTGAGAACAGCTGCAGGGGAGGGGCGGAGGCCACAGTGTGACTGTCATGGATACAGAAGCGGAAGGGAGGAGCACCGACTTCCGGACAGACCTTTCCCAGGAGAGGGCAAGGCAGTCCACATCCAGAGAGCTCAGGAAGAGCCCATCAGCTCTGCGGCCACCAGGCAGAGGACAAGGCTAGCGACTGCCCGGGCTGGCTGGGCCCTTGGGGATCAGCTGGCCTGGTGCCCAATCTCCAGATGCAGAGACTGAGGCCAGAGACGAAAGGAATCTTCCCAGGGCCACATGTCTCATTGAACAGTGGCAAGCAGGACAGGGCTGAGCCCGTGAAGGGGAAGGACGGTCACGGAACCTCGCCCGAATGGTCTCTCCAGGCTTGTTTCTCACCACCCCACCCTTCATTCTCTTTGCCCTTACTGCACTAGCCTTTCTGTTCTGGCTGCAATTAAAAAAAAAAAAAAAGTCCAGTTTTTGCACTTTGGGTTTCTATCCACCCTCGGTTCCCACCCACCTTTCATCCGGTTAATTTGTTCTCAGCTTCAGGAGATGGTCCCGACTCTCTGGGGTCAGCTGCCTCCTTTGTGATCCCACAGGCCTTCCTCCACTCTGCTGTCTGCTTTCCTACTAAAACACGAGCTCCTTGAGGTTGAGGTCATGTCTGATTTGTCTGTTCGCCTCCAGTGCCCCTGCATCAGACCTGGCATGGGGCCCTTTCAATATTTTATTGAATGAAGAAGTTCTCCTGCATGGAATCTCCCAGCTCAGTGTTGAGGCCAGTGTGGAATAAAAGGGTAGAGGGGTGGATGAGTGGGAGGCTGAGTCATTCCTGCAAAAAAAAAAAAAAAAAAAAAAAATGCCCTCTGCCTAAAACCACAGTCCTGGGCTAGTCAGAGGTAGACGGACGACTCTGCCCCTTGGGCTGGCAGAGGGCCTTGGGCTGCTTTGGTTGGTGAATAGCGAGGTGGGGTATGAGCTTTCTCAGGCTGGGACCCCATGGCTGGACCTGGGTTGGGGTATGGTTGGGGTAATGAAGATGAGGAAGCTGATAATCTGGTTCACTCAGAGCAGCCTTACCCACCCTCCATCTTGCTGCCCATTCCCCTCTTCCAAGCTTGCAACAACTGATTGCTCCCCAGGAGCCAGCTCTCCACCTCTGGGTTTATGGCCCATGTGACCAGCCTGCTGGGGACAGGCCGTGGTGCTGGGTACAGTGTCCAGCAGTAGAGGCTCAGCTGTCATGACTCAGAGTAAGGAGAGGAGTCACTCAGGACCACCAGGCACCCTCTCTGTCGTCCAGAGGAGGGAATGAGGCCTAGAAAGGACATGGACTTCACCAAGGTCACACAGGATTTGAATTCAAGTCTGACCTGGATCCAGTGCTCACGGCCCCTCAGGAGAGGAAGATGAAACAGCCACTAGGTAGTTGGTGCTCTTAGAGCAGATGGGCTTGCGCTATGCTGGGAGCAGTTAGCAGCTTGGCTTGTCCAGTAATCTACCCAGGACCGTGAGCAATCATGCAGGCGCTGGAGAGCTTGCCCATAGCAACAGGCTTGGCTTGAGGACAGGCTTGTGGGCAGTGAGGACAGTTGATGTGATAGCAGCTCAGGGAGGGAGAGGCCAGGACATGGGTGGGGGTGAGCAGGAAAGGCAGCTGGGCCACAGACAGAACCTTGCCTTTGGGGTCAGACTTACCTGGGTTAAGTTCCACGACTGCCACTTTTTGCACCTGCTGTGTGACTTTGGGTAAATCACTTAACCTCTCTGAGGCTCAGTTTTCTCATCTGTTCAATGAAGATATTCATACCTATCTTACAGGGCTGTCATGGGATTTCAAAGCAATATATGTGAAGTGCTTATGCTTTGTAGAAAGAACCATTATTATTGCTGAAAATGGGATTGGGACAGGGCTGTATTTGGAATGACAGGACAGGGGAAGAAGGCAGAGGGGAAGTGGCGACCTTCATCATCCATAGTAGCGGGAATTCTGGACCTACTCCATGCTGGGCAATGCTGGGGAGCTAGCCAGGGATCTTCGGCTGAGTGGAAGTGGGATGGAGTGGAATAGATCCAGAATATGATAACCCTGGCGACAAGTGCTGTGTGAGAGAAGCCCAGTAGGTGTGGGAGACATGGCTTTGGCAGAGGAGGCCCAGAATAAATGTCTGCTGAATTGAAGGAGCTGGAGGACAAGGCTGGGGAAGGCTTCCTGGAGGAGGTGTCATTTCTATTCTTCTAGGTACCTTTGCAAGTCGGCACAGCCTGTTCTGAACCCCAGCATCTTCTCTCAGTGGCAGATGCAAGCTGCTCCTTCATCCAGGCTGGGGGAGGAGGGAGGGCCTACTCCCTGTCCAGGCTACCTGGGACAGGGCTGGGCAGCTGAGCTACCCATGGCCACCAGGACATTTCCTCTGGCTCCTCCTTTCTCTCCCCACTGGTTGGTCCAAGCCCTGCCTCCCTCCCCAGCTCCTGGCCTTCACTGTCCACACAATAACAGGATGTGATCCGTTCGAAGAGAGGAAGTGGGGAGGACGGGCAGTGCTGATAGCGGGGCTCTGACTCTCCACTCTCTGAGCCTCCCCTCCCCTCTCCTTTGGACCAGCCGCTGCGGCTGCCTCCTGGCCAGGGCCCTGGCTGCCTGGGCCTCTCTCTGAGTTCGGGAGGGATGAGTTTTGGGGGCCTTCAGGCCTGTGGAAGCCCATGGAGAGAGAAACCCTGGCCATCTGCATGGCCTGCCTCCTGGCTCTAGCTTTGCTGGCCTGGAGACAACCGTCTGAGACCCTGAGACTCAGCGAGGCTGGCCCGACCAGGTCGCGGCTCCAGGGTGTTTTCTGCCAGAGCATGGGAAGGGCAGGTGGGTCCCTCTGCCTCCACGTGGGCAGGGCTCCACCCACGACCTGTTTCCACGTGGTTCTAATCCAAGGCAGTGGGGCAATAGAGTCAACCAAGAGGTCCTCGTCAAGCACTGACTGTGCTCTGCCTTGCATAGAGGGTGGGATAGGTTGCCAGACAGGGAAACTGAGGGTTCGAGAGGCAAAGGGGTTGTCTAAGCTCAGCATAACCTAGGAGCTAAGCTGGACTAGAATCCAGCTGTCCTGACCCCCATCCTGGAGCTCTCTCACCCTTTCAGACCAGGGCTGTCCAACAGAATCCGTGTGATGGGCGTGTTCGATCTGCCCTGTCCAGTATGGAAGCTGCTCGATCAACTATGGAGCACAGTTCAAGTGTGAACTTGCCTAACCGAGTTTTTAATTTTGTTTAATTGGAATGAACTTTAAGTAGACCTGTTAAAATGCCATCCCCTCAGAGAAGAGCTGGTTTTGGTAAAGCAGGGCCAAGGGTCCCCGGTCCCAGACCTGGGAAGCTTGGGAAGAAGATGTTGGTCACTAAGGTTCGCCTCCCCTGGGCACAGTGTCTGCAGTTTATACTGAAGGGCTGTGCTTTCAGTTCTCACTGACTCCTCGCAAGAACCCAGTGTGGGGGGACAGGCACTCCCGTTTCCCAGATGAGGGAACTCTGAGGTCAGAGAGGTTAAGCAATTTGGCCAAGGTCAAGTGGCTGAGAGAGAAGCCCAGCTGGGATTCTGACCTGGGTTGTTTGGGGAGCCAGTTCCCTCACCTCAGTGCAGGTGAGACTCGGAATACTGCAGGGATCACTGAGAGGCACCCAGGAGAGTCCCCGGCTGTTAGTGAAGATTACTCGAGGGGCTGTCAGAGGAGGGGTCACCCTCAGCCCCCGCCCTGCATATGTCATGGGAGGAAGGTTTGGTTATGTGTTATTTTGTGGGCCCCTTTGATGGGGGAGACACAATATCTCCTAACTCCGTCTCAGTTCTGCAGATGGTGATCTGAAGATAACATCCTTCCCCTTATCCCATAACTGCCCCCCACCTGCTCCCAACAAGACCCTGCGTTTCTGAGACCCAGTGGAGCTACGGGACCAGGGTGGAAAACCCTTTCCCACCCCACGCCCCGTGACAGCTCAGCCAGCTGAGACCCAGGAGCCCAGGGTCCTCAGCCCTCCCCAGCCCACCCCCAGCAGCCTGGGACCTGTGGTGCTCCTGGGTCCCAGGCTCTGCGGGACCTCAGGGGGCTGGGCCTTCTGCCCTCTGGCCGTTCCCACACTGGAGTCCCCTTTCCCTCTCTCCGCCATTCCGCCCGCTCTCCAGCAGCTCCCCGTGGGAGCTGCCGCCTTCAATGGGCAATCAGGGTTTCTCATCACTCTCACGCCCCCTCCCCACTACCCTGAATAGGTGGGATCCAGACGGACACAGGCACTCCCAGCCCCAAGCCCCCAGGCAATCTCACCCAGGATCTCCTGGGGCCTCACAGCTCTGATGCCTGCTACCTGCCTTCCAGGCTCAAGACTCTTAGGTCCTGAGGCTGCGATTCCCTTGTTGAGCAATTCTAGAGCAGTGGTCCAAACATGGGGTGACACTCTGTGACGCCCTGGACTGAGCTAAGATCTGAGTCTGTGAGTCTAATGACAGGTAGTAGTTGATGTCTCTAACAATCCTCAGATTCTATCACCCTAAGAATCAATCGTCATTCAGAGATCACGTGCTTCTTGGACACTTTTTTTTTTTTGTCAGCTACGGCGATTCCAAGAGGCAGGGAGAGGCTTATGGGGTGGGTGGAACTGGGTGGAGGCTGCCTGGCTTGGTTATTTTTTGAGGAGCGGGGCCAGGGTTGGCCACAGCCCCCTTCAGGGTTCACATCTGCTCGGTTGGGGCTCGGCCAAAGCTGGGCTGCTGGTCCAGTTGCCTGGCTGCGGCTGAGGGGAGCCTGGCTGGCAGGCTTTCTGTGTGATGCTAATGAAGGCAGTGGCAGGCGAGGAGGGGGAGGCGCTGCTTTTGTCTTGCACTTGTCCTAGCTGGAGGGTCCTCAGAGAGAGACAAGGGGCCCTCCTCAGACCCAAGTGGCCATGATTAGCCTGCTGTCACTCACTTCCATGGCTCCCAGTGCTCTGGGGGTGTGGACAGTTTCCTGGGAGGGGAAGGGGAAGAAACACCGTCCTGTGCCCCTCCCAGTGTTTTCCAGGGAGTGTCCTAAAAAGTCGGCTAGTTTCTGATCCAAATGAAAAATGCGGCCTCATTCTCTCTCCTCCATCCTCTCTTAAGAGCCTGTTGAGTGCCCAGAGTCTTCCACATCCAACCTTACCTTCCCTCCTCTAAGCCTTTGTAGAATCCCTGAGGTGCCCTCCCTGTAGACTCCCGCCACCGCTAACAGTTCTCTGGGTTAAGCTTTATCTGCGGCTGCACCTGCTGGTCCACCCCTCATCCCGCCCTGGACTGGGGTCTCTCCTATTTCTGAGCTCACACAGCCGCTTGAACCATATCAGGGTGCTGCCTATGTTTGCCTGCCGGTGTTTGAGTCCTGGCCTCACCTCCCTATTTGTGAGCCGATCGTTGCTGGGACAGTGTGTCACTGGTGCCTCTGTCAGGCCCAGTGTGTGTGGAAGATACACAGGTGCTCAGTAAATATTTACTGAGTTATTTCACCAGATCCATCAGAGAACACATGGATCATTACCGTCATTTTATTATGGGCCTTTTCAAATATACATGAATATAGAAATTAGAGATTCCAAGGGAACATTTCATGCAAAGATGGGCTCGATAAAGGACAGAAATGGTATGGACCTAACAGAAGCAGAAGATAGTAGGAAGAGGTGGCAAGAATACACAGAAGAACTGTACAAAAAAGATCTTCATGACCCAGATAATCACGATGGTGTGATCACTCACCTAGAGCCAGACATCTTGGAATGTGAAGTCAAGTGGGCCTTAGAAAGCATCACTACGAACAAAGCTAGTGGAGGTGATGGAATTCCAGTTGAGCTGTTTCAAATCCTGAAAGATGATGCTGTGAAAGTGCTGCACTCAATATGCCAGCAAATTTGGAAAACTCAGCAGTGGCCACAGGACTGGAAAAGGTCAGTTTTCATTCCAGTCCCAAAGAAAGGCAATGCCAAAGAATGCTCAAACTACTGCACAATTGCACTCATCTCACACGCTAGTAAAGTAATGCTCAAAATTCTCCAAGCCAGGCTTCAGCAATACGTGAACCATGAACTTCCTGATGTTCAAGCTGGTTTGAGAAAAGGCAGAGAAACCAGAGATCAAATTGCCAACATCCGCTAGATCATGGAAAAAGCAAGAGAGTTCCAGAAAAACATCTATTTCTGCTTTATTGACTATGCCAAAGCCTTTGACTGTGTGGACCACAATAGACTGTGGAAAATTCTTCAAGAGATGGGAATACCAGACCACCTAACCTGCCTCTTGAGAAATCTGTATGCAGGTTAGGAAGCAATAGTTAGAACTGGACATGGAACAACAGACTGGTTCCAAATAGGAAAAGGAGTACGTCAAGGCTGTATATTGTCACCCTGCTTATTTAACTTCTATGCAGAGTACATCATGAGAAATGCTGGACTGGAAGAACCACAAGCTGGAATCAAGATTGCCCGGAGAAATATCAATAACCTCAGATATGCAAATGACACCACCCTTATGGCAGAAAGTGAAGAGGAACTAAAAAGCCTCTTGATGAAAGTGAAAAAGGAGAGTGAAAAAGTTGGCTTAAAGCTAAACATTGAGAAAACGAAGATCATGGCATCCAGTCCCATCACTTCATGGGAAATAGATGGGGAAACAGTGGAAACAGAGTCAGGCTTTATTTTTTGGGCTCCAAAATCACTGCAGATGGTGCTTGCAGCCATGAAATTAAAAGACGCTTACTCCTTGGAAGAAAAGTTATGACCAACATAGATAGTATATTCAAAACCAGAGACATTACTTTGCCGACTAAGGTCCGTCTAGTCAAGGCTATGGTTTTTCCAGTAGTCATGTATGGACATGAGAGTTGGACTGTGAAGAAGGCTAAATGCCGAAGAATTGATGCTTTTGAACTGTGGTGTTGGAGAAGACTCTTGAGGGTCCCTTGGACTGCAAGGAGATCCAACCAGTCCATTCTGAAAGAGATCAGCCCTGGGATTTCTTTGGAAGGAATGATGCTATAACTGAAGCTCCAGTACTTTGGCCACCTTGTGTGAAGAGTTGACTCATTGAAAAAGACTGATGCTGGGAGGGATTGGGGGCAGGAGGAGAAAGGGGATGACAGAGGATGAGATGGCTGGATGGCATCATGGACTCGATGGACGTGAGTCTGCGTGAACTCCGGGAGATGGTGATGGACAGGGAGGCCTGGCGTGCTGCGATTCATGGGGTCGCAGAGAGTCGGACACGACTGAGCGACTGAACTGAACTGGACTGAACTGGTAGAGAAGATCGTATAGTAAATGGCACCAACTTCAACAATTGTCCACACGGTTAATCTTGTCTTATTTACACCTTCATCCTTCCCCACTCTCCTTGTCCTTAAAATGGATTAATACAAAGCAAATCCCAAACATCATGTTATTTCATCTGTAAATTCAGTTAAAATCTTTATTAGTTGATTAAAATATCTGCCGAACATTCACTCTTATCTGGTCGTAAGCTACATTCTGGTAAATTCCTATTCATCTTTCAAAGCCCAACCTAAATGTTACCTCTTCTTGGGAGTCTTTCCTGATCTTTCCTTTCTCCAGGGGAGTTTAATGGTTCCTTCTTTGGGGTTCTAATTGTATACCTCCCTCACAGAAGTCATTGCTTTTTAATATTGTTCTGTTTCACTTTGTTTTGTTCTTGTGAGGAGGAACTGTATACTTAAGAGCTTTAAGATCAAACAGATGAGGATCCACTTACTTTCTGAGTTTAACTGCTCTGAACCTCAGTGTTCTTGTTAGTACAATGGGGATATAGCACTTACCTCATATTGTTGTGAGGATTAGAAGAGTGGTGGCTCTGAGGCTCACAGTGCCTGGCCCACAGTAAGCATTCCTCCCAGAAGTGGTAGCATCACTGAAGTGATGAGCCTCACTGTCATCTGGACTGAGCTGGCGGGCAGGACCAGGTGCTTCCTATGTGAGTCCTGGCAACTGGGAGTCTTCTCTAGAAGAGTATGGTGGGGAAAAGCCTCCAATTAGCCAGAAAATAGACAGACTGGGCTCTCCCCCAGAGCCCCAGTGGCCCTGCCTGGCCAGGGATGGATTCTTTGGCAAAGAGAGACTCTGGATTAACTTTTGGGCTATCTAAGGGCATCAGTAAAAATTGGAAAAAGTAATTTGATTTTGCCTTTTTAGTGCATATTTATTTTTAAACTACAAGGTCTCTCCCCACTGCTCACTCCCCCGCCCCCCAGTCCTCAAATAAACAAACATTCTTTGTATAGAAAATCTGGAAAGAACAGAAAGAGAAGAAGAAGAAGAAGAAGAAAAATTACAGCCCAGGTCTCCAATGAAGGTTTTGATGTATTTCCTTCCTTAAAAAACCAAAACAACCCCCACCTCCAAAAAAAAATACCCATGTTTTTCTTTCCTCAATTGCAATTGCATTTTGTTTAACTTTTGCATGCAGCTCCTGCCTTTGGAAGTCATTTTCATTTTGAAGGTCAAAGTCTGACCTTTCAGATAGAAGTTTCAAGTGTGAAAAGGCCCAATGGTTTGGGTGTGGCTCCTTCTAGTCCGAGTTAGAAGTGGTGAACACGTGGTGAACAGAACAGTACCCCTCTCCACCCTGCTGGAGCTTCTGGTCTAAAAAAGAACTGGTTTGGGACACGGCAGGACAGCTCAAACACTTCACACCCTGTTCAGAAGCTAGACAGCATTCAAATGCATTATCCTCCAAACAACCCAGTGCAGCATTACTGGGAAACAGAGGCTCAGAGAAATGAAGAGACTTGCTCAGATCACAAAGCTGCTAGTGGGTGATAATCTTGACTGTCAGTTCATACTTCCTGGTCTTTGGGGACCAGCATTGAGACTAATCATCCCTCCCGTGCCCCTTGCTGTGCTCTACCTCCCCGCTCTGCAAGCTCACAGCTGCTTCTTGCTTACCTCTAGTGGTGTGGAGCTCACCACCTTTCAGAGTCATCTCTGCTCTCACTAGACTGCTCTTTGAGACAAGCCTTTCTCTGAACCACATCCAGCTTCTGGGTGACTCCTCATCAGGCCCAGCTCTGCAGTCGGAGGGCACAGAGCACAATTTCTCTCTCTGATCTGGAGACAGAGCCCACCGAGGCTGCTCCTTTTCAGGCAAAAAGCTCAGCTTTTGCAAATATTTAATAGACTAGCGGCAAAACTTGTAACAAGGGAAGAAGAGAGTTTTAGTTAGGATGAAATAAAATCAGCAACGTGACTTCAAAAGCCCTGAAATGTGAGCCTGCCTGATGCTTGTAGTTTGATCGTAAGGGTATAAAGGCTACACGTGCAGCTTCTTTATCTTCCCTTCAGTTCCAGTGGGGATGGATACACTCCCCATCCATTCAACTAGGGCATTTCTTGGGGCTGGGTCCCAGTCTGACCTCTCATCCTTCCCTGTCTCGGCCATGTTGACCATCCATGAGTGCTAAATTCTCAGTCACCATCCATGAGTGCTAAATTCTAAGCCTCTATTTCCAGCTCAGAACTCTCTCAGGAGTGCCAGATCGACACCCCTAGCTGCACCCTGAGATGTACCCCAAGCTCCGTGAATCCAGCCTGTCTGCACTAGAAGCCAGGATATGTTTCATTGCTCATCGTTTGTCTCATCCCTAACGTGAGTTCCCCTACGGCAGAGCTGCGTAGCTATAGTGTCTAGAACAGTGCTTTGCACAGAACCGACCCTTTGAAAGTTCTGTTAAATGAATGAATACATGCTCTCTCCTAACCTTCTGCTCTTCTAGTACTCTCTGGGTTTAAAAAAACAGCACCAACATCCAAGCATTGTCCAAAATGGGGAACCGGGCGCCACCTTACTTCTCTTCTGAGGCCCTTCTGCTCTATATGCATGTGGTCACTGCAGCCTGCCAGTTGTGCTCCTTAAATTGCTCTTCGACCCTCCACTTCTCTCCATGCGCTGTTTTGCCACACTGTCTCTCTCTTGGATTCCCCCCACTCCAACCACCATCACCACCAACCCCACACCCAGCCTACTCACAGCTTCCTGCCTTATCTAACCCATTCTTCAAGCTGTGGTTGGAGAGATCTTGCTAAAATGCAAAGACTGCCTATGTCACTTCCTTGCCTAAAACCCCATAATGGCTCAGTATTCTCTGTAAGGTAAAGACCAAACCTCCTAATAGGTCCTGCAAGGACCTCAAGACCCCTTTCCCAACCACCCTCTGCTCTCTGGCCAGGCCCATCTCCCATCAGCTCCTCCTGCCTGGGCTCCTTCCCATCAGCTCTTGCCCAGCCTGAACCGGCTTCTTCCTACCGCTGACCAAGCCAAGGACTTTGGATCTTCTGAAGACACGAAGGAACGCTGCAATGCTGCCCGCGTCTCCCACATGTGCTTCTCCAGCCTGGACCTCGCCTCTTAATTCCAGACTCGCATGCACGCATGTGCGTGTGCTAAGTCACTTCAGTTGTTTCCATCTCTGTGGACCCTATGGACTGTAGCCCACCAGGCCCCTCTGTCCATGGGATCCTGGAGTGGGTTGCCATGCCCTCCTCCAGGGCATCTTCACAACCCAAGGATAGAACCTGCGTCTCCTGCATCTCCTGCATTGCTGGTGGATTCTTTACCACTGAGCCACTGGGGAAGCCCCCAGACTCACATACCCAGCTCCAAACCAAACTTGCAAAACCTGCCCCTTCTGAGCAAGGCTAGCATAGCACTCCTGAACCTTCCCCATGTGAGCCCCGTGCGCACCAAGTGGACTCGAAATCTTGATGCCATTTCCGCTTCTCTTTCCCTTGCATTTCAAGTCATGTCACTTTGTCCCCGAAAGACAACTAGATTCAGATCATGTACCCCCAGTTCCACAGCTGCTACCTTGACCCAAGTCACTGTCATCTCTTGCCTGGAGTGTTCAGGACCCCCTGCTCCTGTTCCTCTTCCTCCTGGTGCCCTCTTCTCAACAGACCGCATCTCCTGTGCTCAGAGTCCTCGAAGAGCTTCTTGGGTCAGTCTGACTAAAAGCCCAAGTCCTTATGTGGCTCACAAGCCCCAGAAGAGTGGCCTTAGGTAGCTCTTCAACCTCCTCTCCTGCCCTCTCCCACCACTCGTGTCCCTCGTCCCTCGGGCACATGGCACTTCCCTCCGTGTTCCTTTCCCAGGGCCTTTGCAAGCGCTCTTTGTTCTCCTTGTCTGCAATCCTCGCCCTTCTGAAAGCTGAGCACCTTATTTCCTCACTTTCAGCTTTCCTCAACCGTCACCTCTTAGAGGAGCCTTCCTTGATGAGTCTATATAAAACAGCACAGCCCTCCCTGCCAGGACTCCATCCTCCTGATCCTGTCTTAACTTTCCCCTACAGCCATGTGACCTATTTTATCTGTTTATTTGTTTGCTTCCTGGCTAACCTCTCTAAGATATAAGCTCTGTCAGGGCAGGGACTTTGTTTTGTTCCCTGCTGTATCCTGGGCATCTGTAAGAGTGCCTGGGCTATAGGAAGCTTTCAGTAAACATTCATAGAATGAGTGAAGACATGAATTTTAGACTTAATACTATTGTACCTTTTCTTGATTTCGTAATCTAGAGGGCGTCCCCATCTATATACTCTTCCACCTCCTTTAAAACATCTGGTGCGATGGTAATTAGGTGATAGTATAATGTAAGCTCTGTCTTGTTCGCTACTGTGTCTCCAGTCCCATGGGAGACACTAAATTGAGTGCTGAGTGAATGAATGAAAGCAAATCAGACTGCTCTTTGGGAAACTGACCAACAAGCAGGTGCTTCACAGAGGGACTGAGATCTGGGCTAGACACAGGCATGCCTGGGGTTTAGTCCCATCTCACCTGCTAACTTACAGTGTGACCTCCTGTTAGTGACTGTCTCTTTCTGCATCACAGTTTCCCCCGCTGAAAAATGAGAAGCAAGATCACACTACTCAGAATGAGCCTTTAGGCCAGGAGAGACTGTGATTCCAGAAGCCAGCCCTGACCCTGTGATTCCACTGCCGACCCGGGGCAGGGAATCAGGGCTGTGTGGGAGCCACTGGGCAAAGATTGGGCCTTGGGACTGTGCTGGGCAAGATGGGCTCTTGTCACAGGGCCAGCCCTTTAGTTTCTTGGCAGACTGAGTGGGCAGCAGAAGGTGACTGATCTTCCCCCACTGGGGGGTCTTGGCCATAAATCTTACCAGCCCAGTGGAGTCGCCTAGGACCCAGAAGTCACAGCCAGTACATTCCTTGGCTTGGCTGGCTCCCAGGGGTGCCTTCTGCTCTTTCCAGCTCCCG
Organism: Budorcas taxicolor; assembly: GCF_023091745.1. Lineage (NCBI taxonomy): Eukaryota > Metazoa > Chordata > Mammalia > Artiodactyla > Bovidae > Budorcas > Budorcas taxicolor. Next base: position 99,141,886 of record NC_068912.1, read on the forward strand.
GGCACTGGGGCCCTCTATGGGCAATCTGAACATAGCCCCCAGCTTTGAGCCTCAGAAAGCCTCTATCCAGACAGTGCTGATCTTTCTCTGACCTTGAGATCATGTGGCTTTGCTTTGAGCAGACCTGCCCTAGGCTCCCTGTAAGTTAGGACTTCTTAACTCTTTGCACTGTAGAAACCTCGGGCAGTCTATGGACCCCTTCTCAGAATAATGTTTTTAAATGCATAGAATAAAATGTGTGGCATTGCAAAGGAAACCTATTACATTGAAATGCAGTTATTAAGATATTAAAAATACAGGTAATCAACCCTGAATATTGATTGGAAAGACTGATGCTGAAGCTGAAGCTCCAATACTTTGGCCACCTGATGCGAAGAGCTGGCTCATTGGAAAAGACCCTGCTGCTGGGAAAGATTGAAGGCAGGAGGAGAAGGGGCAACAGAGGGTGAGATGGTTGGACAGCATCACTGACTCAATGGACGAGAGTTTGAGTAAACTCAGGGAGATAGTGAAGGACAGGGAAGCCTGGCATGCTGCAGTTCATGGGGTTGCAAGGAGTTGGACATGACTTAGCGATTGCACAACAACAACTATTATGTGTATTTTATGACAAGATCTAGTGGAAGTCTAGTTCCAATAACTATTATGTATTTCCATAGTGATGAGCAGAAACAATACATCCAGATATCTGCAACAATTGTGTGGTAACATGAAAACATCACAGAGGGACTGTGGTTTGATGCATTCATTCCCGATGGAAGAAAACGGTGAATTTCAGTTAGAGGTTTGTGAAAATACAGATACAATGCTTTCCCCCTGAACCCTTGTTGAGGGAGTGCTCAGTGAAGGGAACCCGGTGAACCAGATGCTGAGTCTGAGAGGAGAGAGACTCACCACAGTCCTAATCAGCCCACTTCCTCAGAACCTGATTAAAATACAAAAATCTATCATCATCTGCTAACAGAGTCACAGAATCACAGGTTTCCTGAGTGGGCAGGGTCAGAACCCCTTCTGCAACTGCCCCTACTGGGTGACCTGGTTCCTGGCCTTGCTTTGTGCACCTCTAAGGATGGGAACTGACGCTCATCCCAGGCTAGCCAGGTCTAGCTTCTCCAAACAGCCAGAACCCTGTCTCCTCTCACCCAGAGATAAAGTAGTTCCATGCTCTGCAGCTGCAGCTAACAGACAAAGGAACACAAGGCCCCAACTAGAGCTGATACTGAAGCTCCAATACTTTGGCCACCTGATGCAAAGAACTGACTCATTAAAAAAGCCCCTGATGCTGGGGAAGACAGAAGGCAGGAGGAGAAAAGGATGACAGAGGATGAGATGGTTGGATGGCACCACCGACTCAATGGACATGAGTCTGAGTAAGCTCTGGGAGTTGGTGACGGACTGGGAGGCCTGGTGTGCTACAGTCCATGGGGTTTCAAAGAGTCGGACATGACTGAGCGACTGAACTGAACTGAGAGCTAAAATGCCTTATTCATTCAACAGTCATTCTCTGAGCCTCTCTCTGCCAGGCCAGAGGGAGGCACTGGATTTGCTGAGACTCAACGTTTGTTGGGTGTGTGCTCATTAATAGTGTGCTGGGGTGCCTTCTGTTCAGGGAGACAGACATTAAGTGAGTAAACACACACATCAACATGTCACTGCGATCTGTGATAGTGGCTGTGAAGAGACAAGTAGGGGATTCACAGAAGGACTGACTTCAGATGGGGGAGAAGGGAGATCAAAGAAAGCCCTTTGGAGAAAGTGACACCTAAAGCAAGACTTGGAGGATTGGTTAGAGTCTGCCAGGCAAACAGAGTGAAGAGCGAGTGTGGAGGAGGCCCTGATGTGGGAGAGAGCTTGGTGTTTAGGAAGAGACAAAGGCCCTGGGGCCAGATGAAGCTGGAGAGAAGGATAAGGGCCGTGGTGGAGTCTTCAAGCCCAGCTAAGAAGTTTGGAGTCACTGAAAGCCCTGAAGGGGATTAAGCAGGATCTGTTTGAATGAATAAAATAAGGTCCCCAGGAGCTCTCAGGTTTGCAGCAAAGACTTTAGCAACATGAAATATAAGAATGAGTTAAAAAGCCTTTTACTTTTTTTGCTCTAAATCACCCTCCTTGAATGTGTCTCCTTGCTTTTCCTCAGGCTGAGCTCCCTCTGCCTGGAAACTCTCCCCGGGCTGTCACTCTGCTAGGTCCAAGTCAGCTAGCTTTCTAACATGCCCTTCCTGCAGGATATCTTCTTTAACGAGGTAGCTGTCAGTGCTTCCCTAGTGCACAGCCTTGAGCATGCCACGTGTGCTGTTCACAGCATCACTGACTGTTTACTTGTCAGTGTCCACCCTCCCTTCTTCCAAATTACCCCTGGAAGTGGTCGGAACTAGGGGGCTGCAGAGAGGAAATTGCAGAACCTTTAGCTGCAAACAGGCCCCTCTCTGCCCTCCCCAGCTAGTCTGGGATCAGAGCTAGACTCTGCCACCTGCTGGCATCAAGGGGAATGGCAGGCTAGAGAGGGTGGGGAGATAGGAAACTCCAAGAAGCTCCAGTATTCTTGCCTGGAGAATCCCTTGAACAGGAGGGACTGGCGTGCCCTAGTTCATGGGTTCGCAAAGAGTGGAACATGACTGAGCGACTAACACTACCACTATTACTACTAGAAGCTTCAAGGGATTAGATTCCATAGACGAGCACCTGAAGAACTATGGATGGAGACGCACAACATTGTACGGGAGGCGGTGACCAAAACCATCCCAAAGAAAATGAAATGTAAGAAGGCAAAATGGTTGTGTGAGGAGACCTTACAAAAAGAAGAGAAGAGAAGTGAAAAGCAAAAGAGAAAGGGAGAGATATACCCAACTAAATGCAGAGTTCCAGAGAATAGCAAGAAGACATATGAAAGCCTTCTTGAATGTACAATACAAAGAAATAGAGGAAAACAATAGAATGGGAGAGATCTCTTCAAGAAAACTGGAGATACAAGGGAACATTCATGCAAAGATGGGCACAATAAAGACAGAAATGGCAAGGACCTAACAGAAGCAGAAGAGATTAAGAAGAGGTGGCAAGAATACACAGGGAAATTATACAGAAAAGGTCATAATGACCCGGATAACCACGATGGTGTGGTCACTCACCTAGAACCAGACATCCTGGAGTGTGAAGTCAAGTGGGCCTTAGGAAGCATTACTACAAACAAAGCTAGTAGAGGTGACAGAAATCCAGCTGAGCTGTTTAAAATCCTAAAACATGATGCTGTTTAAGTGCCAACAAATCTAGAAAACTCAGCAGTGGCCACAGGACTGGAAAAGGTCAGTTTTCATTCCAATCCCAAAGAAAGGCAATGCCAGAGAATGTTCAAACTACCATATAATTGTGTAAGATAATGCTAGCCAGGTAATGCTTAAAATCCTTCAACTTGGGCTTCCATAGCACATGAACTGAAAACTTCCAGATGTACAAGCTGGATTTAGAAGAGGCAGAGGAACCAGAGATCAAATTGCCAACATCTGTTGGATCATCAAAAAAGTGAGAGAGTTCCAAAAAAACATCTACTTCTGCTTCATTGACTACGCTAAAGCCTTTGACTATGTGGATCACAGTGTGGAAAATTCTTTTCCATCACTGTGTGGAAAATTCTTAAAGAGATGGGAATACCAGACCGCCTTACCTGCCTCCTGAGAAACCTGTATGCAGATCAAGAAGCGACAGTTAGAACTGGACATGGAAAGATGGTCTGATTCCAAATTGGGAAAGGAGTACACCAAGGCTGTATATTGTCACCCTGCTTATCTAACTTCTATGCAGAGTACATCAGAAGAAACGCTGGACTGGAAGAAGCACAAGCTGGAATCAAGATTGCTGGGAGAAATATCAAAAACTCAAATATGCAGATGACACCACCCTTATGGCAGAAAGTGAAGAAGAGCTAAAGAGCCTCTTGATGAAATTGAAAGAGGAGTGAAAAAGTTGGCTTAAAGCTCAACATTCAGAAAACTAGGATCATGGCATCCAGTCCTATCACTTGATGGCAAATAGATGGGGAAACAGTGGCTGACTTTATTTTTTTGGGCTCCAAAATCACTGCAGATGGTGATTGCAGCCATGAAATTAAAAGACGCTTACTCCTTGGAAGGAAAGTTATGACCAACCTAGACAGCATATTAAAAAGCAGAGACATTACTTTGCTAACAAAGGTCCATCTAGTCAAAGCTATGGTTTTTCCAGTGGTCATGTATGGATGTGAGAGTTGGACTATAAAGAAAGCTGAGCATGTGAGAACATGTGAGAGATATGCTCAGCACAAAAGGATTGATGCTTTTGAACTGTGGTGCTGGAAAAGATTCTTGAGAGTCCCTTGGACAGCAAGGAGATCAAACCAGTCAATCCTAAAGGAAATCAACCCTGAATATTTATTGGAAAGACTGATGCTGAAGTTGAATCTCCAATAATTTGGCCACCTGATGCAAAGCGCTGCCTCATTAGAAAAGACCCTGATGCTAGAAAATATTGAGGGCAGGAGAAGAGGGCGACAGATGATGAGATGGTTGGATGGCATCACTGACTCAATAGACATGAGTCTGAGCAAACTCCAAGAGATAGTGAAGGACAGGGAAGCCTGGCAGGCTGCAGTCCTTGGGGTCGCAGAGAGTCAGACATGAAGTAGTGACTGAATAACAATGAGAAGCAATGAGGACCACTTTGGCTTTTCTGAAGGGTAATTGCAAAAGATCTACCTGGGTGGAGGACCTAAGGGGGCCTGATGACACAGAGCGACAGAGCTCTGCTGGGAACAGGAGGGAGGAGCTGAGTGTTGATGGAATAGTGGCTCAGAGGTGAGGATACAGGGTCCAGCCCTGTGGGGCTCCTGAGGCCTGAGTCCAGATCCTGGACCCAAGCCAGACCAGCAGGGGATCCAACTTGTTACCATGGGGACCCAGGGCTGTGTCCAGACAGCTGGAGAGATGATCCCCCCTCAGTTGGATGAGGACACCTACAGCGCAGTGACCAGCCTCAAAGCCAAGTGTCCACCCACACCCTGCCCCCCCCTTTCCGGAACAACTTGTTTTGCTCTAAAGCTTGGGACTTTGACCTGGGAGGTGTGTTTTCCTCCTGTTGGTTACCTGCTGTCCTTCCTGCTCACCCCCACCCCCCACGGCCCCCAAAGCATGGTCCGGGGAGTCCTTGTCCTTCTCGGGACTCTGTAGGGAAGGGGGGATGCTTGGATGTGAGAGCTGGGACCTGAGACTTGGGGATGATGGCAGAGGCTGAGCTGCCCCTGGGGCGCACTGGCTGGAGAGAGGGCCCCAGCATGACTTCCCTCTCTCTTCTTGGATCTTCCCTCTCTCTTCTTGGATCTTGCCTTCCTGGGACGCCTCATTCTCCTGGAGTTTCTCCTGCTCCACCCTGGCTCCTCTTCCTTTGGAAGACCCTTTGTGTTTGGCTGCGTCCTGGTCTCTCACTGTCTGCCCGCCTCCTTTGCCCTGGCTCTCTCCTTCACACACACACACACACACACACACACGTGAGCGCGCGCGCGTGCACACCCACACACATCCCGGGGAGACCTTGCGCTCCAGTGCCTCAGCCACCCAGATTGCGCTTCTCTACCCTAGACCTGGGGACCCCCTGCCTTCTGGATGTTTCCCTACGGAGTGCCCACAAGTACAGTACATCTAAACCTGTAGCCCGTCACCCCTCCCCACCTCCTCCCCTTGTGAGGCGCCACCAAGCCACAAACGGAAGTGACCCCAGCTCCTCGCTGCCCCTCACGCCCCACTCCCAGCTAGTCGGTGTTCTCCTGCCTGTCCTGTCCATGCAGCCCTCCTAAGCAGGGCTCAGTCCCAGTCCCTCTGCCTCACCCTGCAGCCCCTGAGTGGCTACTGTAAGTTCCCCATGGCTTTCCTTTCTCTGGTCTGGGGGCGCCCCATTCATTCTCCACTCTGTGTCCAGAGGTATTTTCTCGAATGCAAATCTGATCCTGTAACTCCCCTGCTTAGAAGAAGGTTATAAGTGTTTGTTTGTTAAATTCAACTCCATTCCTTGCATTCTAATCAGTGATGCCCTGGCTGTTCATTAGCACACCAGGTGCCTACTCTAGCCACACATGATGCCAGAACACACTGAAGACACCGAGCTGGAGTAGGACGGGCATGCATAGATGGCATCACTCACCTCCAAGCCAAGTTCCCCGAGACCACCTTGAGACCCCATGTTTGCATGAATGTGTGTATCCCCCATGGCAGTGGGCACACACAACCGCACACACACATAGGAAGCAGGGATGAGGTGAGATGTCTGGGTGTGCCACTGACAATAGCAAGGGCTGACCAGGAGGTCCTATGAGCACCAGTCTGGTGGTATCTGGGCAGGTGGGCTGTGCAGGGGCTTCCAATTCACACCCTAGCTTCTGGGGACCCTCCATCTCTGAGGCTTCGCCCCAGTCTACCGGTTCCTTTTTTCTTGGCCTCTGTGGAGCCAGACTCCAGCATCTGTGGCTGCCTGTAGTCCTGGAGGAATGCAGAGGGGCATGGAGGAAGGAGACCCAGTAAGATCCTTGGCCCCCAGGCCTCAACAGGTACTTGGGTCATTCTCAGATCCTGAGCTGGAGGGTCTGATGACCTCCATGGGATCTTGAGATTTGAGGACCCAGGGATTCAGGGCCCCAGACTGGACCTTCCAACCTGGGAATGTCCTTCATTTGTCCTCCAGAGCAGGACACCTACTTCCCTCATTGGGATGGGTGGAGAGGGATCAGAAGGTGTGTGCAGAGGCCTCTGACCAAGCTCAGATCCTGTCCCAGCTTCCAGGGACCAACTCTGGGGCAAAGAGGTGGAGCTGAACTGAATCAGGTCAGCTTGGCTGGGTGGGGACGCTGGGAACTAGGACCTCAGGCTCTCTGTCATGATCCCCATGGAAAAGGGCGGATTTAGAGAGCTAGTGAACTGGGCAGAGAGTGCAGGGACAGAAGCCAGGGCTGTGTGCAGGCCTGGGGCCCTGGGGTCTGGCTTGGCGGAGTGGGAACAGGTGAGAAGAACAGGAAATAGGTCAGGCTCTCAGGGAGAGGGCAACTTTGACCTTTCCTAGCCTCTGGGTTTTCCCCTTGTCCAGAACCAGCCAGCAAATTTCTTAATCCCACTGTCAGCCCTGCCCAGAGGCCCCGCCCCCTGGGCTCATTCAAAGGCAGGAGCAAGAATGTGTCACACCTTTCCCCAGAACTCAGCCCCACTGCCAGGAAGGGGGAGCTGACACAAGATTCCAGAGGCCTGGGGCTTGGAGGTTAGGCCTGACTCCCTTCACCTCCCAGGGCTCGGCGCCTTGGTCTCTGGAAGATGACCTCAAATGCCAGCCTGAGTGGGCTGGGCTCTGGCCAGGGAAAGCCAGGCCTGGCAGCTCATTACCATGGGAGGGAGGGCAGGTTCCCTCTCCCTCCCCTCCTCCTTCCTCCCTTGCCTCCTTCCTCAGTAGCTTCTCTCCTCCAGGGTCAAACCAGACCGAGCTGATCTCAGCGGACGCCCACAGGACCCGCAGCAGCTCCAGGGGCCCAGGTTCCAGCCGCCTGAGCAGGTGCCTGCAGCCATGTCAGCCCTCAGCCTGGTCGTCCTGAGCCTGCTCACGGCAATGCCACCCGCCAGCTGTCAACAAGGTAGCAGGGGCCTGGGCCAGCCCAGCGGCTGCGGGGAGGAGAGGGCCGGGCTGGGTGCTGGGGGCCCAGGGGTGGAAGGGGTGCTCTTCTGTCCTTCTCATCACCCTTGGCACCTGCAGGTTGGAGAGGGAAGAGGCACTGGGCTAGCCAGAGGAACCTCCAAAGGCAGACACAGGCTTCTGGCTGGGACGTGTTTCCCACAAGTGAGAAATGAGGGCAGCAGGGAAACGCTGGAGCTAGGGTTGGGGCGGGGAGTTGAGGCCCACGCTCCGGGAGCAGGAATTGCCCTAGAGATGGCTGGGTTCTGAGAGTTGGGGGCTTCAAGGAGGGTGGGAGTAGGGGCTGAGCCACCCCTCAATGGCAGGCTTGTTTCTGGGGCGGTGCTGTCATGGTTTTGGCCTAAACCCCCTTTGTTTCCTACCCAGAGTCCCAGTGTGGTTCCCACCGCCTTCCTGGGCTCTCTGTCCAGCTTTGCCACTGTGTTGCTGTGTATCTTCCGTCACCCAAGGAGATGAGCAAATCACTGCCCTTCTCTGAGACTCAGTTTCCTCATCCATAAAATGAAGACAATAAACCTTCCCACCCACCTCCCAGGGCACCTACCCTGCAGGAGTGGGGTAGGGCTTTGTATGGGTAAAGCTCCACACCCACCAACTGGTGTCTGCCCTGTGCTGTGAGGCTGTGTTTGCAGCCAGAGTCTGGGGACTCTGCAGGTGGTATTTGGGCCCAGAGGGGGTTGACTTCCAGAGCACCCCTCTTTTGCAGCTGCCCTGAGCTCTCATGCATGTCTGCTTCAACTCTGCCTCTCAGGTCTTGGAAGCCCTTTTGGGAACTGAAGATCAGAGAGGCTGAGTAACTTATGTAGGTCACACAGCAGAGCAAGAAGGGACAGGGCTAGATCTCTTCTCTTCTGCCCCAGGCCCTGCCCCTTGTGCTGTATGAGCACCCCAGAGCCACCTGGAAGGAGGAGCAGTGTCCTTGGTGTGTCTGGAGGGAACTGGCTGCAGAGACAGGCCTCCCAGGGCCTGAGCCCTGACTCCCAATCCTTGAGTAGCCACTGACCCGAGGAAACAAAGGGCCTGAACCATTGTTTTTTTGGGAAAACAATGAGTCCAAAACACAGCGTTTTGGCAAGTATGGAACATACAGTAACCACACTGTGTATCTCCCGTCACCCAAGAAGATGAGCAAGGTCTGACCATAGGACAGAGTTCCCAGGGCCCTCCCTCCTTCGCAACACCTGCCAGGATCAGGGACTGCTCAGAGAGGAAGCAGTGCCTCTGGGCAGCAGGAGAGCTTTCGGGTAGACTCAGGAAGGACCTTTGAGAAGGAATGGGCAGAATGAAGTTTCTGATGCTCAGCCTGGGCCCTCTAAGTACAGGGTGGCACTAGGGATGCAGGTATTCTGGCCTGGAAGCAGGACCTTTCAAAAGTCTCCTGTTGGCCTCTGTCCCTTCCTGAGACATCTAACTGCTACTGTGTGTCTATCTTCAGTGTGGCCAGGCTCTCTCGGGCTCACAGAGCACGGTGATGTCCAGGGAGAGGAGAGCCCTTTGGGGCTGCCAGTGGCTGAGGGCAGAGACTTCTGGGAAATCTTGAGGGTTAGAGGTGGTGTCAAGGGTCAAGGGTCAAAAGGCAGAGAAGGTGCCTGGATGGGGCCTCAGACTGGTGTCTGGCCTAGTCCCTTGGGCACCCAGCCAGAGGAGCCGAAAGGGGATCAGGTTGGAAGCTCCCCTCCTGCCAAGACCCAGAGAGAGCTCGGCCCTCTGTCCCACCTTTCCAAAGGTGTTCTGTCCTACCCTTCCTCTGGGCACCCCTGGCACCCCCAGCTGCACCGCCCTGCCTGTCCTTGCTCCCACGCCTACCCAATGCCAGAGAACCTCTGCTACAAAACAGGATCTTCCAGATGCCAGCCCAGTCCTATTAGCTCTGGGCCTCCCCAGCCTGGGAGCAGGGGAGGAGGGGAGCCACCCTCCCTGGCAGGCCCAGGCTGGCTATTCAAGGGGCTGCCCTTGGTCCCTGGGCTGAGGCTCTCCCTGGGGGCCCCTATTTGTGACCCACTGCAGCGGGAGAGGGCTGGGGGAGAGGACACTCTGGGCTGCCTGGACCTCAGACACTGCTCTCTGAGGCTTCCTCCCTCCTTGGCTCCATTCTTTTTTCCAAATCCTGTCTTCCTCCGAACCACCGTCCCCTTTATAAGCCCAGTGGTCAGATGGGGTCCTTGTTCCCCAGACAGTTTCTTCTGGTCCGGGCAGCGGGCTGGGAGCCTCCAGCACAGGCTCCTGCCCAGAGGCAGGAGGGCTCCCTGCACTGGCAATCCCACTGCACCCAGCTTGCTGCAGGACACACCCCCGCCCCTCGCCTCCCCCCCAAAACACAGCACACGCCTCCCTTTCCAGCCCAGGGGAACCTGCAGCCCTGGATGCAAGGCCTTATCGCCATGGCTGTGTTCCTGGTCCTTGTCGCAATCGCCTTTGCTGTCAACCACTTCTGGTGCCAGGAAGAGCCGTGAGTGCTACCTGGGGGGCCCTGGGGGCTGGGCCAGCGCAGGCAAGGTGGGACCAGGGCCCCGGCCACTGCTCTGATAGCAGGGAGAAGGGTTGATGAAATCCTCTCACTGTGTGGAAGGGACACGGAGGCCTGAGGTCTCAGGGAGCAGAGCTGAGGTTTGCTGGCGCCTAGAGCTGAGTGCGCTCACTGGGGGCAGTCGTCTCTTCTCGGATTCTCAGTGTTTCTATCTGTAGTTGGGACAGTGGCCCATCTGTGATGGGGGCTGTGAAAACCCTGGACAGGAATGTTCTGCCCTTCTCCAGGGTCTGCTGGCATGTCACATTCGGGAGGTACAGAGGGACAATGGGACAGACACTGCTCTTGTGCTCACAGACTCCCAGTGGGAAGGGAAGGCAAGCATGGTGAGAGCCACCGCAGCTTGAGGCTGGTGCTGAAGGAGCCTGCAGAGTGCCCTGCGGGCCTGACCTGGGGGGAAGGAGGGCGATCAGAGAAGGTTTCCTACTGTATGTTTATCCTGAAGCCCAGGCAGGAGCCAGTCCCAGCACAGTGCAGGGTGGGAGAGCACTGCAGTTGAGGGGTCCTAGGTTCAGGGCAGAGCACAAAGGTAGAGGGGGCTGGGCTGAAATCTAGTTCATTCTGCCCCTGTCACCTCTGGGGCAAGTCTGCGTCTGCCCCCAGTTCTCATACCAGTGGCCTGGTCCCGGGTGCCAGCAGCAGCCCTGCAGGACACACTGAATGAACACGAGCAGCTCCCAGATGGAGAGAGGGATGGAGAGGCCTGAGATAGGCTGGCGAGGTCAGCAGAGCCCAGGCCAGGCAGATGCTTGTGCACTAAGGCCCCCGACTTCAGGCTTTGTCCTTAGTGCAGTAGGGATCCAGTGCAAGTGTGTAAGCCAGTCTCGGGATGAGATGTCTGCAGATGAAGAAAAGGGATGAGGATGAGGTCAGGAGACAGTCTGGACTGTGGAGGCGGCAGAGGAGATGGAGAGAGGGGGCAGGTCTAAGAGCCGTCGAGGAAGGAAGCAGGGGGACACAGAGACAGGAGGGAGGAAGGACAGAGAAAACATCCAGGCTTCTGATGGGACCGCCCACCGAGACATAGACCATGAGAGAAGAGACAGGTCTGGGGCAACTTGGATACATTATGTCTGAGGCGCCCGTGGGACGTCCGAGGAAAGATGAGCAGTGGTTAGGGTCATGGTGACCCTCCTGAGAGTGGTGTCCGGGGATGTTGGGGCGAAGGCCACCCTTGAGTAAGAGGCAAGGAGGCTGTTGTTGGAAATGATTCTTTTCTCCACTGGCCCCAGCTCTGCCTTCAGTGGCCATTCCTACTGCCTAGGAAAATCTCGTGGGGACTCTGGGGCAGACACTGAGTGCTGCCGGGTCTGCTCTGGAGCTGAGCTGAGGCCAGAGGGAAACAGCAGAGGGAGTCTGGGAGGTGGCTGGTACAAGGTCTGGGGTATGTCTTTAGTGGACCTCAGGCTGGCATCTGAGGGCCCCACTGTGGATCAGGGAGAAGGGTGTGAGGCCCCTTAGAGTGTGGCCAGAACCAGGCTGCTGGGCCCTGCTGGAGAGAGGGGCTTCCCCTAGAGGCTATGGAACAGGGTCTGACTGGACTAGAGGGAGGAGGGGTACCAGAGGGAGAGGGGACCCAGAGAGCCCTGTTGATGAGCTCTGTCCCTAGGGTGCCTGTAAACACGGTCATGACCATTGGAAACACAGCTGACAGGATCCTGGTGGGAACAGACGGCAAGTACTCCTCAATGGCAGCAAGCTTCAGGTGAGGCGCTGGTGGAGGGCAGACCGCCCTGTGCTCCAGGGGCTCCCGGGGACCTCAGGACCAGGAGCTTTTGATGAGGAGATGGTGGGGAGGATGGTGGCTCATATGGGGAAGGGCTCAGCGAAGAGAAAGTGTTCAGTGTGGGAGGATGGTGAGTGAAGGAGCCTTTGGGAGGACTGCAAGGCTCCATGCAGCCTCACTTTGCAGAGAGGGCTCAGTAAGGGGATGGGGACTCGGTGCGGGGAGGGGCTCAGGGGGTAGATGGGATTTATAGGGAGGGATGTAGTGAGGAAAAGAGGCTCAGTGGAAGAAAGGGACTCTGAAGGGATGAGTAGAAGGACACTGTGGGGAGGAGAATCTGTAGGGGAGGAAGCTCAGTGAGGAAGTGGGCTCAATGAGGGGGTTTCTTAGTGGGGTTCCCAGAGGAGAGGCTAGATGGCAGAGAGAGACGGGATTCAGGGTGGTGGTGGTGAGAGGCCTCTGGTCTCAGGTGCAGAAGACCAGATATGGTCAAGGGAACCCCCTCTGGGACTCAAACATTTATTCTGGAAGACACAGCCCTCACAAGTGCAGGATGGGGCAAGGAGAAGGGGATGGGATAGAAGGAGCAATGACCCCTATCATCCTCTTTCAGGTCCAGTGAGCACGAGAATGCCTATGAGAACATCCCAGAGGAGGAGGGCAAGGTCCACAGCACCCCAATGTGACCCCTGCTTGCCTGTGTCCATGCCCAGCCCCCTCCCTCTCTGTATAGGGATCGGCAGGAAGGGGCCTGTCTTCTCCAACCTCTACCACGGTCCTGCCCCACCCTCCTGCCAAGGTCCACACTCAGACTGTGCCCAGGTTGGGGCTCAGCTGTGGCCTTGAGGTTCTAGGGGGGTCCCCTGCCCAATTCATTTCAGAAGACTCTTCTGAAAAGGACAATCAGCTCAGCACCTCCCATCCTGCCTCACATCTCCCTCCCCTGACCATGGCAACAGCCCTTATTTCTGTGAAATAAAGACATTTTGTACTTCTGGGTCTGAGGCTCTAAATAGCTCAAAAATAGCTCCTCAGGCTTCCAGAGAGGCCCAATCTTGCTTTCCGAATCATCTTCCAAAGCCACTGTCATGGTGATTCTGGGGAATTTCCAGGAAGGCCTCTCTGGGAGAACCCCCGGGGGCAGGGAGCACACTTCTTACTCCAGCCAGAGACCCTCTTAAAAAGCACACCCTGCCCCACCCCTTTTTAGAGGAAACATGTATTTATTTGACTGCATTGAGTTGCAGCATGCTGGCTCTTTGTTGCATCAAGCAGGATCTTTCCTTGCGGTGCGCAGACTCTTAGCTGTGGTGCGCTGGCTTAGTTGCTCCGTGGTGTGTGGGATCTTAGTTCCCTGACCAGGGATTGAACCTGGGTTCCCTGCACTGCAAGGAGGATTCTTAACCATTGCACCACCAAGGAAGTCCCGAGTCTTCCTCTCTTGACCTGCCCTTCACAACTGCAAATCTGGGTGATTCTGAGCTCTTCATGTAGCACCAACCCTGACCCCCCCCCCCCCACCCTGCCTCCATGTTGCCAGACATTGCAGAGGGTTCACTCATTGCTCATTCATCCAGCTCTGTCCTCATCCCCATGGCCCCTCTGGGCTGGGCTTGGGGCATTGGAAGCACTAGGGAAAGTCTTGGGCTAGGACTCGGGAAGCTCAGATGGGAGTCTGAGCAAGTCCCCTCCTGACTTGCCGTGTGACTTTGGAGAGTCAATGTCCTCTCTGAGCTCTGCTGACCCTCTCTGGAGGACTTAGCCAGGCTCACCACAAAGCTTGAGTGGGAATCATCCTTCCCAAGCCACTGACTCCCGGTCCCAGGTGGGTGTGAGGCGAAGGAATTGGGCCCTCCGGGAGAATGAAGCAGGAGGGAGGGGACACGACCCTACTGGGCTGGCTGACCATGCAGACCCCTCACCTCTAGGACTGTCATTCTTGTGAGAACAGCCTCTGTCTCTGTCTGGGGTGGCAACTGGAGGTGGGCTCTCCCGGGAGCACTCCAAGATCCAGAGGAGAGGGGCTGGAGGGCAGGAAGCAGCCCACCTCGTCCCTAAGATCTTCTTCTACCACCTGTCTCACCTGTCACGGCCTCTCGTTCCTCCACCACAGCTGCTCCTGTGCTGCTCCAGGGCTTCACCCAAATACCCCTGGGGAGTTCCACCTGAAATCCAGACCATCCCTCCCACCTCACTGGGGGCTAGTCTGCAGCCTGCAGCAGAGGGAAGATCCCCCAGCTCAGGGCTGGCTGGGTCTCTGCCCTGTTGTGTGACTCCCCTTCCCTCTCTGGGCTTCAGCTCAGTGACTTGTGGCTGGAGCGCCCGTGATTCCCACTCTCGGCTTTTGTTCACATGGAAGGATGCCTTTTCACCCCCCTCTGCCCGTGTAAACTCTGCACATTCCTTCTCCTTGGCCCTGCCTAGCTACCTCTTCCTCCAGGAAGTCTTCCTTGATTAGACCAGAGGACAGAGTCAAGTGACCAGCCAGCCCAGCCTTTGGCTGCTTGGGTCTGATCCTCGTTGTATGAAGCTATGTCCCTCCCACCTCAGCCTCCTGTTGTCTCACCTCAGGCCCCTGTTGTCTCGGGGTGTCGGGGGTTGGGGGAGGAGGTTCCCAGCCTGACTCCTCACTGGCCTGCTAGGTCTGAAGGTAGAGATGCCATTCCCGTTTCCCCTCCAGCCCCTCACAGTTTACCAGAAGGGGCTGTGGCAGCTGCTGTCCTGTCCTGATGCTGAAGGTGGGGGGCGTGGTGGGCTGAGCTGGGGTGGCCCGGTGGGTGAGTAGGGGGGTCAGATTCCCCCCCACCCCACCCTCCACATCCCTGGGCCTTTCCAGGAGCCTCCTTAGCCCCCTCCTCACCAGCCGGACCAGGATGGTGGGAACTCCATTCCGGGGTCCTTGTGGGGCTGGGCTGGCACTGACCTTCCCCCCAACCCCATGTTCCTGTCCTGACAGGGGGCAGGGGGCAGGGGCATGGAGATGCCGGCCCCAGAACTGCCGTAGCCCCCAGTCCTTATCGCTAGTTCCCACCTGCCAGTCTGGCCAGAGGAAGGAGGGAAAGGAGGCTGGGTCCGGGCCAGGGCGGTGCTTAATGACCCTCCGGGGGCCTAATCGCAGGCTGGCAGCCGCTGAGTGGCTCAGGCTGGCTCCTGGAGGAGGCTGATAACGCACCAGCTGGGCCCCCCACCATCTATCGGGGCTGTACAGCCAGTCCCGAGGGGGCATCGCTCGGGGGGCCTGGGAGGGGGAGCCTCTGGGCTGGGGCAGGGCGTCAGGGGACGTGGGGGAAGCTCTCCGCCCCTCCCGCCCTGCGGGAAGGGGATTCTGAGCTCCTTGATTGACAGACAAGGGGGAGGATGCTCCTTCAACGCCTTCCTCCTTCCTCCCCGCCCCTTTCTCCCCAGGCCGGACCACCCCGTCCCAAGCCCGTTTTCTCTTTGGCTCTCCCAGCCTTTACTCATCTCTGTGTCTGTGCTCCAGTCTCTTTCGGAGTGCAGTTTGTACTTCCATCTTCTTGTGTCGGTCGCGTGCCTCCCTTCTCCTTCCTTCACCTGAATTCATTGTTCACGCCTTCTCTCTCACCTCTCACCCGCCCTCTTTTTCCAGCTGGCTCTCCCCCTGCCTTCTCTCCAGCTCTCCCCACGTGCCTGCGCTGCCCTGATGCCCCTCGAGGCAGGGCGAGGTCCGGTGCCCTCACCCAAGTCTCACTTTTTATGCTGCTTGGCCTCCTGCGGATCTCTCTCCACCTGCTCTCTGCGCAGAAGGCGAAGGCTGCTCAGGCCCTGGCTCCAGGACCCAGAGGTTCTGTTACTCCCAGAAGACATTCTTGCTCCTCCAGCTTTCTGGAACATGGCTGGCACCTTTCCTGTTCTTCCTCTACCGAAAACGTGTGGATTTCACAGGGTTACATTGTAGGCTACGCCCGAATCGCGCTAAAAGCCCCACCCAGCAACTGCAGAGTTGAGAGGAGATTGCAGCACACTTTACTTCAGTTAGACTTGAAGAGGAGCTTCCAGCCTGGAGTTGGTTTTGGAAAAAGGGTGCAGAGTCCTAGCTTGAGTGTTATTAAGACAGAGTGGCAGGGGCTTGGAATAATTTTCAGGATGACCTTCCTCATGCTCAGGGTGACGGGCAGACACACTGTACTCTTCTTGTATTCCAGGGAGCCTAATATCACAGGGCAACGTCTGCCGGCAGTCTCCTCCCCTAGCCCAGGGCAGAGGAGCGGGGGAGATGGGAGGTGTCCAGTGTCTGTGATGGGCTGTCTTTCTCCTTATCCTATCCTATCTCCTTAGGCCAAGCTCCCAGGTGAGTCAGGTGGCTGGAACCGGTGGAACTTGCTCTGGGATGAAGATGGGAGGCATTTGGCTCCCCTTCAGATCTGGTCCGCGGGCCTGGAGCCCCCAGCTTGGCTCTCCTCCCAGTTTTCAGACTGCAGCAGTCCACACAGTGGCTGAGAGCTGGGGCTTAAGAATCATGCAGACTCTAGTTGAAAGCCCAGCTCTTCTCGTCACTGCTTGTGGGAGCACCTGGGCTTCTGGATGTTCTTTTCGCTTGCCAGTAAAACTGCTTCTGTCATGACTTCCCTGTGGGGTTACTGGGAGGAAGCTGAGATAATGTACGTGTTATCACTGCACCTGAGACTCGCCAGAAGACCCCCTAAGCTCGGCTTAGCCGTCACTTCTGGGAAGCTCGTCTTAACCCCTGGGCTAAGGGCTTCCTCTGGGCCACACCAGCATCTCTGCACTCACTGCCCTGTGTTGCCTGTTTCCTTGTCTGTGTGCAGCTCCAGCATCAGGTCTGGGAGCTCCTCGAGGGCAGGCAAGGGGTGACTTTCCTCTCTGAGTCACCAGCACCCACGGTTGGGCCCAGAAAAGGGAAGCCCGAGGGGTGGTGAAGAGACCCGGAGAGAGAGACTAAATCCTAGTCCATACCCGTCTGCCCCACATAGGTACAGACACACACAGGACCTGCACACCCTCTCTCAAGCTCTCTCCGGCTGAAGGTCCTGGGGTCGGTGAACACCGATGCTCCATCTGGTCTTCAGTTGGTGGGGAGGGGTTGTTCTCCCCCTCCCTGCCCACGTCCGCCGACAGCCTCAGCTGCCCCCTGGTGGCTGCACACTCAATGAGAAGGGTAGGTTCAGTAGAGCCCTTGAACTGGACCTTCAGGGGGCTCTTCCCCCTTAAGCACTGGGACCAAAGGCCTTCCTATGGCCAGGCCCGGGGGCCTCGTAGGCTGTGCAGCACCTTGCACTGTGGGTCTCAAGGGCAGCTGGGCCTCCAAGCGCCCCCTCTTTGTGTCCCTAGAGGCCAGCTCCTTGAAAACTTCAGGTTCTGAGTACTACTGGTGCAGCCAGGCTCTGGGGGACTTAGCATCCAGTCCTCATGACACACCCCCCCTTTCTCTCAGAAATGGCCCAAGAGCCCCATGGCCTCTGTCTTGAGTCATTATTCCAGAGAATAAGGAATGATAATGTTTGTGGTGCCCTGCTCCCTAGAGACCCTGGCCCTGTGGGGAAGAAGAATAGAGAGCTTGATGAGAGAGAGAGAGAGAGAGAGAGAGAGAGAGAGAGAGAGAGAGAGAGAGAAAGTGCAGGGATGAGTCTCAGTATCGTCCTGAGCAGGCTGGAAGATGGTGGAACCTCATGGGGAGCACTGATGGGGTTGTGTGAACTGCACCTCTACCTGCAACCTGGGCGCCTTTTCCTGCTTCTCATGAAGGCACTGGGCAGTGGGTGGCCCCGAGGGTGACAGGTGCCAGGGGACAAGCAGGAGTGTGTGGGGTGAGGATGCATTTGGACAAGTGGTTTGGGAGCTGGTGGGATTTGGGAGAGGACTAGGGAGCATTTGGGTGCATAGGGCAGGTCTGAAGTGCAGTTGAGCAATTTCTAGTTCAACCAGAGATTTTGCTTTCCAGCTGGATGCCCACTGGGAGATTAAGAGGACAGGTCTGGGCCAGGCAGCCTGGACACAACACCGATGTGACCCCAATACCGTGTTGGACAAATCAGTCAACCAAGCTACAGGTTACTCATCTGTAAACTGGGGGGAGTACGTGAGTGTCCATCTAATAAGAGGTGAAGACTCGGAGAAGCAGTGCACATAATACGCAGAATAGTGTCAAGTGTACAATTAGTGCACACAACAAATGTTAGTGCACACAACAAATGTTAGCTTTTGTCTTATTATTATCACTATTACAGGATGAACTTAGTTGCATGCAGGACCACTGTGTGTCAGAGCTAGCAAAATCCTTTGAGTCATTTAGCCCAGTTTAGTATTAATAATATTGCACAGTAGAATCTGAAGCCCAAGGAAGAGATGGCCCCTGCCCAATGTCATGTGACAAGTCAGGGTGAGAGGCAAGCTAGAGGCTCTGCATGGCTGGTTGGAACAGAATGTGCTGGGCCCAGCTGCTCCCCTGGACCTCTGGAGGAGCCAGTGTAATGGGGCTGGTTCGTTCTGCACTGCTGAGGCCGGTACTGTTCTGTACGTGGACTTTGCAAATGAGTAACCGGGCTCCTGACCAGTTCAGGCTGTGAGCTTGGGGTGTGGGATGGGGGTGGTGGTGAGGATGGGTGCTGGCGAAGTGGAGGAGGGGTCGAGGAGGAGAGTGAGCTCCAGCGACCAAGGAGGAAAAGGAGAGAGAGGGATGGGAAGAAGATGATGGAAGAATCTTCCAGGTGCCAAGAGCTAACAAGTTTCAACAAGAGACTGGGAAGGATCTTCCCTCCAACCCAAAGGCAGTGATGGTAGTGGTGGTGTTGGTTCGCACGTTGACGCTAACAGCTACTTTGTGGTGGGTAGGATGATTTCTGATTGGAGATTTATTCTGATCCCATTTTCTTGAGGAAAAAATGCAGACTCAGAAAGGGAGATAAGTTGCTTAAGGTCATAACAGTCTGGAAGTGGCCCTGGGCCCTGCTCTTTTCACTTTAAATCCATTGTTAATTCTACCTCAATGTAGAGTTCCGTGTGTGCTTGTGTGTGTGTGTGTGTGTGTGAGAGAGAGAGAGAGAGAGAGAGAGAGAGAGAGAGAGAGAGAGAAATGGGAAGATGAAGAGGACAATAAAGTGTTTGTACTGTAGCACTAACAGTCCTTCGGAAAGAGGCATCTGGGAACTGGAGAGCGGTACCCTTAGTAACTAAGCAGATGCTGGGTAGTGGCTGCTTCTGCCTCCGTCCTGCCTGCTCGCTCCTCCACATCCTTCCGCCTCCAGTACTCTGTTGAATCTGCTCTCACCAGGAGCACCAGAATCCTGTCTTCTTGTTGCAGGATACAGTGGCCTGTTGGACGCTTCTGCCCTCAGCACAATAGGATGATGGCCGCTTTCTCTGGGGAGTGCTTTCTGCCCAACCTGGTGAACCCTCAGCGCCCCAGGCTCACACAGGCCCATGGACTCACAGCCTCATGTTGGTCATGGTGTTTGTTGCTCTCTGAACAAGAAAGCTGATCTCTGTGAGGCAGAGACCACAACTGCCTCGTTTGTGGTGATGTCCGAGTGTCCAGCACAGGTCTGGAACAACGGGAGGTCCCCAGTCATAAGGACCTTATGAATGAGTGTCATAAGGACCTTATCCCCTCCATTTATTTACATTCCTTCCCATGAAGTATCAGCTTCTGAATCAGCATCTTCAGCTCCATCCCCTCGAGGACCCAGTTACCTCCTGCACAGCTCTACAGGAACCCCAGACCAAGATGGAATTCTGGATCTCTGACTCATCTGAGGCCCCTGTGCTGCTAGGGGCGCCACTGTTCATCCACCCAGGCCAGAGGCGGGAAGCATCCCGAATCCCCCTCCCTCACCCCACCCCATCTTCCCTGCTTCAGGTCTGCCGCTTGCATGGGTGTTTGCAGCCACCCTCTGTCCTTCTGCTTGTTCTCACTCTTGCTTCATGCTCAAACTATCCTCCGCACATGGTCACTTGGGAGACCTTTCCCAAACACAGAGTCAAGCGGGACCCAGCCCCTCACACCTGTGAGGTGAGCCTCCCTCCTCCAGGAGGGGGCCTGGACTTGAAGCCAGACTTCCCTGGGCAAATCCTGTCCTGCCAATTTTATATGAGCATGATGTTGGGCAAGTTAGTAACATAGGTACATCAGCCCCTGAATATGAAAATTAAGGGTAAAATGATGCCCATCTTATTGGGTTGCAGTGAAGAGTAAATGTGTTAATATATGTACAGGAAGCATAGAGTAAATAAATACTTAGTGAGTGTTAGTAACAGACACCTTTCTTTTCCTCTTTTGCCTGCAGTGTCTTAATTAGCCACGAGATGGCACATTGCAGGCGCTCTGCTACTTAACTACCCCAAGCTTTCCTTCCTCCCCTACCACAGTGCTTCACATCTCAGTGCCTATTTGTTTACGTTCTGGGCTTCTGTTTTCCCTTCTGCCAGCCTCACCAACTTCAGGAACGCTTTCTGATACATCTTTCCCACTCCAAACTCACCAAGTGGATTATGTTTTCTGTCTGCGAGCTCCTGGAGGGCATGACATCTCCAGGTCCCTGGGCAGAGTCCCCGCATAGAAGAAGAGCTGTTTGTCAGATGAATGAATATGTGTCAGCCAGTCCCAGCTCAGCCACTTAAATAATTTGCATGATCTTGGGCAAATCAATTTACCTCTCAAGTTTTTTTTTTTTTTCTTAAATGGACATCAAAGAGGCTCAACAACATATTTGTGGAGACAGCCCAGTGCAAAGCCTTCGTAAGATCTGATGTGTAGAACCAGGGCCTCCTTGCCCAGACACCTGCCTGCCAACCATGGAGCATTCTCATTGCCCACCAGCTATTCCCCACTTGTGCTTACTCCTGTCCCCTATCCCAGTTGAGGGTATTAGAAATGAGTTTACCTCTTCCTAAAGGTCCTTCTTTATCAAGTATGGTCTGGAGTTAGTCAGCAAGCTGGCTGGGCTGGGTGGGCTGAGGCTTAGTTGATGGTTCAGCTGAGTCCAGTGGGCTCCCATTTGCCTGGAAAGCACAGGCTCAGCCTCCCTGTCCCTGAAAGCCCCACTGTCCTCCTGAATGAGGCCCTCCTGGGCCTTGTCTTCTTCACTCTGGTTCCTGACGTCCCAGCTCTGGCTGGGGTGGGACACTGCCTCTGTTTGGGTGACCCTGGTCATTGTGGCTCTCCCATAAAAACCCTGAAAACAATGGTCCTTCCTTAGGACAAACTCCCAGGAGTGGGATGACTCCATGAAAGAATACAAGCATTTTTGAGGCTCTTGTAAAGTACATGCTCACCAGTGATTTCTTTAACAGTTGAAGCCATTTATACTTAATCAGTTCACTGTAAACAGTGTGGTTGGGGGAAGATTCCAGTTTGCGTTGGTGCCAAACACTTAAAAATTGTTCACAAAGTATAATACTTTCTTTTTGCCAAATGTCTGTTCTGTCCTTCCTCCTTTCTCCTTATTGCTGGAAATATCTTGAAAAGCCACCAAATGGCAGCACTCACACACAATCCTTGGGATGCTTAATGCCACCAGCAACCCCTTTTCCTGTGTGTAGAGGAGAATCTGCCCAGGGTGAGGGTCCGAGCGTAGTGACCACTGATAGGATCCATGAGAGATGTGGGGGTGGCCCAAATGGAGAGATCACTGGTTGGAAGTCAAGTGCTTGGGATTCTAGAACTCATCCTGTTCTGCCTTAAGTTTAGCTACCATTTATTTCCTGAGGACTGCCTGGGCTACATTTTATCCAACCATCACATCAGGAGCATCCATCACCAGGATTTGTGTCTATATTTACAATTCCTTTTCCTGTACACTGGCTGTCTTAAAAATTGTACGTATCCCGCTGCAGATATGCTGGAATTTCCGTATCTGCCATGGCACCCTCAGGCATGGGGACTAGGTTGTTCTCTGTAGACCCTATCTCTGCCTAAATATCCAATAACTGCCTCACTCCATATTAAGCAAGAGTTCTACAGGGTGTGGTATCCTATAATATTCCAAAAGGAAACTCAGATACAGGGCTATCTATATTCAGAATTCCTTGTAAATATCTAAGGTTTTTATATACCCTTATCAATTTACCCATTCCCTAGACAGTGTAACAAGAGACTATAAGATGATGCAGTTACTTTCTATTAATCATAAGGGAAGATAGCTGAGGATAAAGCTGTCACGCAGAGATATGCAGAGATGAAAGTAATCTAGATGTTGAATTGGAGCCTAGATCAAACTGTGCTTGAAAGCCACACTACAATTAGTTACATGAGCCAATAATTTCATTTTGCAGTTGAAGTCAGTTTGAGTTTTTTATGGTTTTTTTTGTGGGTTACACCAAAAGGAAACCTATATCATCCAGGAAGATATCAGAATTATTTCTAATAGTTGTTAAAACCAATCAGAAGTATCGTAAATTATACAATTTAATCCCCAAACCATATAGTTGTGTTTTGGCATTATATTTATCTTCCTCTGGTAATAAAATTCCTTCGTTAATCATTATATGAGGAGACTTAAAATTAGCAAACTTTCTTTAGGAACACATGGATTCCATTCTTAGATTTTAGGATAATGTGGCACGTGAGTATGGGAGGCTTGTAGCAGTCTGGAGTCAGCTCGAAGTGGAGCAGAGTCAGGGCCAGGGTCATTTTACATTTAGCCATGGAAAAACGCTGCCTAATGCAGTTCCTGAGGACACCAGGGAGGAAAAGTAATACCTGATAAATCTGTATATTATTAGAAACATGTAGTCAAGGCTATGGTTTTTCCTGTGGTCGTGTATGGATGTGAAAGTTGGACTGTGAAGAAGGCTGAGTGCCGAAGAATTGATGCTTTTGAACTGTGGGGTTGGAGAAGACTCTTGAGAGTCCCTTGGACTGCAAGGAGATCCAACCAGTCCATTCTGAAGGAGATCAGTCCTGGGTGTTCTTTGGAAGGAATGATGCTAAAGCTGAAACTCCAGTACTTTGGTCACCTCATGCGAAGAGTTGACTCATTGGAAAAGACTCTGATGCTGGGAGGGATTGGGGGCAGGAGGAGAAGGGGATGACAGAGGATGAGATGGCTGGATGGCATCACTGACTCAATGGACGTGAATCTGAGTGAACTCCAGAAGTTGGTGATGGACAGGGAGGCCTGGCGTGCTGCGATTCATGGGATCGCAAAGAGTCGGACACGACTGAGCGACTGAACTGAACTGAGACAATCTTTTTATATACGACACCTTTTCCAGAGAAGCAAAATCCATATTCTAAACCAAACCAAGTTTGTGATAGAATTCAGGAAAGGTTTTAAATACACTGGGACCGTAAAGTTCCTTTGTGTCAAGACTAAGCGATAGTGAATTGTATCAACAATTGGTTCTACAGGATCCAGAGAACTAGAAAAAATTTCCAAATTATGGAGAAGAAACACTAGTTTTACTATTATTCATTCAGAAATCTGTGCAGTTGAGCATGAGAATTCTTTTTTTTTTTTTGAGAGACAAAAGAAGGTTTTTAATAAGTAAAATACAGAGCATGTAGTGTTTTACATTCACAGTTCTGCTCTCTGTTGCCATGACAATTTACCCTAGCCTTGAATTTGCAGCAAAGAGCATGAGAATATTAAACCTGGTATACTCAGTGGATTATACTGTGTTTGATAAAGCAGGTTTTTCTTATACCATATTGGAAAAGCATATTTTCTTATACCATATATTTTCTTATACCATCCCTGGTGGCTCAGATGATAAAGAATCTGCCTGCAATGCAGGAGACCCAGGTTCAATCCCAAGTCAGGAAGATCCCCTGGACAAGGGCATGGCAACCCACTCCAGTATTCTTTCCTGGAGAACTCCATGGACTGAGGAGCCTGAGGAGCTACAGTCCATGGGGTCACAAAGATTCGGACATGACTGAGCAACTACTATGGGAAAGGGACATTAGGAACTTAGAATAGGAATTTAGATCGTGCCTGGGTGCTGCCTTGTCTGGGGTGGAGATGGCTGGCATCAATACATGCCCACTTGCCAAGGAACAGAGCTTTCTTTCATGAAATTAGCTGATCTCTTTGGGGGCTCGTCTGAACTCCCTGGCCATAAAAGAAGACAAGCCAGGTAACATGGCAGAGAGCCACCCCAGTGCCGGTGAACTGTGGGCACAGAGTGAGTGAATTTTGTCAAGCAAGCACAATTGTACACTTCCATCCTGTTTACCAGCTTGAGTCTTTACCTTGATCCACCTGAGAATGGTAGGGAGGCATAGGGGTGTCTTTTTTTCACAATTTTCCTTGGAGAATTTCAAGGGGTAAAGATCTGTAATGAAAGTGAAGGTACTCCACTCCCCCCACCCCCAAATACTACACGTATCATGAATGCAATTCCTAAAGCTAACTCTAGGAACTGACAAAGGCTGGGTACTACAAGCCTAGCCTGTGGATCACAATAAACTGTGGAAAATTCTTCAAGAGATGGGAATACCAGAGCACCTGACCTGCCTTTTGAGAAACCTATATGCAGGTCAGGAAGCAACAGTTAGAACTGGACATGGAACAACAGACTGGTTCCAAATAGGAAAAGGAGTACGTCAAGGCTGTATATTGTCACCCTGCTTATTTAACTTCTATGCAGAGTACATCATGAGAAACACTGGGCTGGAAGAAGCACAAACTGGAATCAAGATTGGCGGGAGAAATATCAGTAACCTCAGATATGCAGATGACACCACCCTTATGGCAGAAAGTGAAGAGGAACTAAAAAGCCTCTTGATGAAAGTGAAAGAGGAGAGTGAAAAAGTTGGCTTAAAGCTCAACATTCAGAAAACGAAGATCATGGCACCTGGTCCTATCCCTTCACGGGAAGTACACTGGGAAACAGTGGAAACAGTGGCTGGCTTTATTTTGGGGGGCTCCAAAATCATTGCAGATGGTGATTGCAGCCATGAAATTAAAAGACTCTTACTCCTTGGAAGAAAAGTTATGACCAACCTAGATAGTATATTGAAAAGCAGAGACATTATTTTGCCGACTAAGGTCCGTCTAGTCAAGGCTATGGTTTTTCCAGTGGTCATGTATGAATGTGAGAGTTGGACTGTGAAGAAAGCTGAGCACAGAAGAATTGATGTTTTTGAACTGTGGTGTTGGAGAAGACTCTTGAGAGTCCCTTGGACTGCAAGGAAATCTAACCAGTCCATTCTAAAGGAGATCAGCCCTGGGATTTCTTTGGAAGGAATGATGCTAAAGCTGAAACTCCAGTACTTTGGCCACCCCATGCGAAGAGTTGACTCATTGGAAAAGACTCTGATGCTGGGAGGGATTGGGGGCAGGAGGAGAAGGGGATGACAGAGGATGAGATGGCTGGATGGCATCACTGACTCGATGGATGTGAGTCTGAGTGAACTCCGGGAGTTGGTGATGGACAGGGAGGCCTGGCGTGCTGCGATTCATGGGGTCACAAAGAGTCGGACACGACTGAGTGACTGAACTGAACTGAACTGATGGGATTTGAATCTGGGATAAGAAGGTTTTTGTTTGGAATATTATCAAGATATTTTACATAGTTTCCTGATGCTAACAAGTCTTGTGCAGCCTGAACAGGAATTTCTTAATGATTTCGAGATTCACCACTTATTTGATGTGTAAGTGCCAAATATTTAATACATATTAGATACTCAGTGGATTAAGAGACATGGTCCCTGCCTTCATAGAGCTTCTATTCTAAAGTGGAAAATGGATAGCAAATAGATAAATACAAATTGTGTTAATACTGAGTG
Organism: Budorcas taxicolor; assembly: GCF_023091745.1. NCBI lineage: Eukaryota > Metazoa > Chordata > Mammalia > Artiodactyla > Bovidae > Budorcas > Budorcas taxicolor. The sequence continues at coordinate 99,167,536 of NC_068912.1, forward strand.
CCATGAAAGAAATGAGTGGGCTGGGATAGACAGTAATCCAGTGGAATTTACTTTTTTTCACCGTATAGTTGATTTACAATGCGCCAATCTCTGCTATATCAGCTTTACACATATATACATTATTTTTAAAGTTCTTTTCCCAGGTTTATCCCAGGAAAATGAAATGAAAGTCACTCAGGCATGTCCAACTCTTTGTGACCCCACGGACTATACAGTCCATGGAATTCTCCAGGCAAGAATACTGGAGTAGGTAGCCTTTCCCTTCTCCAGGGGATCTTCCCAACCCAGGGGTTGAACCCAGGTCTCCCGCATTGCAAGCGGATTCTTTACCCGCTGAGCCACCATGGAAGACCAAGAATACTGGAGTGGGTAGCCTATCCCTTCTCCAGTGGATCGTCCCAACCCAGCAATTGAACCAGGGTCTTCTGCATCTTAGATGAATTCTTTACCAGCTGAGCTACCAGGGATGCCCCTTCAAGCTGTGTAGGGGTGTCATTAAGGGATGGCAGTTAGGTTATCCCAGGAGATTGGATATAATTCCCTGTGCTATCCAGTAGGACCTTGTTGTTTATCGATTCTAAATGTAATAGCTTGCATCTACCAAACCCAGACTCTCAGTCCATCTCTCTCCTCCCCTCCCTTCCCCTTGGCACCTGCAAGTCTGATTTCTATGTCTGTGAGTCTTTTTCTGTTTAGTAGACAGGTTCATTTGTGCCATATTTTAGTTTTCACATATAAGTGATATCATATGGTATTTATTTTTAAGGGGAATTTACTTTAGATGGGGTTGTCTAGAAAATCTTCTTTGAGAAGGTGACATACAAGTTGAAACCTGAAAGATGGTAATGGAAGTTAGCCCTCCTTTTCCTCATGTGCCTCGTAGCAGCAAAATTATGGCAAGTAGCTAGACAGTTTAAATAGCCCTGAAACATGATCCCTGCCAAGTAAAAGCAAACTAATCTTCTTGACAATATGGGTAGACAGTAAATGGAAAGAAAGCACTGATCACATCAGTAATAACCCACTCTAACAAGAAGATCCCCAAATAGAGGGACCTAAATCAGATAGGAATTTCTTTCTCTCTCACATTAAAGTCTCAGGGAAGCAAGTGGTCCAGAATTTGTAGCATGGTTTGCTTTACAAAACCGTCAAGGCATCCAGGCTCCTTCAGTCTTCTTGTTCTCCATCTTCAACACGTGGCTTTCAGTTAACGATCTGAGATAGTTACCAGCTCCCACCACCGCATCTGCTTTTGAGCAAGTGAGAGGACATAAGAGGGAATGGGAAGGTATGCACCTTTCTTTTTGAAGACATTAGCTGGAAATTGTAGACGTCCGTTCTGCTCACAGCTCTGCCTATAACCGACTTCCCCCTTTAGCTGAAAAGGAGACTAGGAAAAGTGGTCTTTCACTGGGACTATGTTCTCAGCTAAAACTATTGATATTTCTGTAAGAGTGGAGAAAAGATGTTGAAGGGGCACTGAGTCATCTCTGCCACAAATAGCCTACTGTCTGTGGGCTAGGACAGATGTTTTTAAAAAGAAACTGTATCAGGGATAGTGCTGAGACCATGAAGGGTGTCATAGCATTTAGAGTCTAGTAATTAAAGGTCACCATTCACAGGCCATACAGGGAAATCTGTGAGTATTCCGTCTCAAGTCAGGAATAGGTGATGTGGGCAAGTATCTTGAAGGAGTCACATAAACCTGACCAAAACACTGTCACTCTCTCTTCTTGTCCCCCTCAACTGGGAGATGGCACACAAGCAAAAACAATGCTCAACTTCTTAAACACAAATCCTAAAGTTTTTCTGTAAAGGACAGTACACCCAACAGAGTTAGTTGTACATCATATCAAGTGTCATGTTTTTATTCTTTACCTTTCGTGCATCACTGATCATTTTACAAATTTGAAGAAAACAGCAAATCTTCCCCCAGAAATATATACATTTTCTAAGCGCCAGTAAAAGAGTTTGTCTATGATCTTCTGACACCAGTGTACTCCCTGAGCCCATTTCTGGAACCTTATTGAGAGCCATTCCTTTGCCCTAATATCTTGGAGAACCTTAGCAGATGGATATGTCTAGTAGTGGAGGTACCCCATGTTTAGGAGGCAAGTCATTTTATCCTTAGGCAGTTTGAGAATACTGAACAAAAAAACTTCCTCCTTTGTAAAACTTACCCATTGGTACAACTCAAAATTTCTTTAACAATATATAGATTTGATGGATAGCTACATGTAAAAGGATGAAACTAAATAACTTTTCTCATACCATATACTCAAAAAAATAAAATGAATTAAAGAGTTAAAAGGAAGAGTAGAAGCCATAAAATTCCTAGAAGAACGCTATAGGCAGTGAGCTCTTTGTCGTGGGTCTTAGAAATATTTTTTTGGATCTGTCTCCTTATGTAAAGGAAAAAGAAGCCAAAATAAATAAATGAGACTGCATCAAACTAAAAAGCTTTCGCACAGGGAAGGAAACCATCAACAAAATGAAATCATACTGAATGGAAGATTCAAATGATATGTCTGCTGCTGCTGCTGCTAAGTCGCTTCAGTCGTGTCCGACTCTGTGCGACCCCATAGGCAGCAGCCCACCAGGCTCCTCCATCCATGGGATTTTCCAGGCAAGAGTACTGGAGTGGGGTGCCATTGCCTTCTTTGAATGATATGTCTACTAAGGGGTTAATATCCACACTCTCTAAAGAACTCATACAACTCAATATATTAAAAAATCCAATTTAAAAATGGGCAAAGGACCTGAATAGGCATTCTTCCAAAGAAGACATACAGAGGGCCTACAGACACACGAAAAGATGCTCAATGTCACAAATCGTTGTTGTTCAGTCACTCAGTCATGTTTGACTATTTGGAACCCCATGGACTGCAGCACGCCAGACTTCTTTGTCCTTTACTATCTCCCAAAGTTTGCTCAGATTCATGTCCATTGAGTTGGTGATGCCATCCAATCATCTCATCCTCTGTCATCCCCTTCTCCTCCTGTCTTCAATCTTTCCCAGCATCAGGGTCTTTTCCAATGAGTCGACTCTTGAAGTCAGAATCTTAGCTCACCTACATTTCCTCCTGTTTACTCAAGAATGCCTTTGTTTCTCAATATTTGGACTCTTCACCACAACCCTGCTGAATGGAAAGACCCTCAGGTATGACAGTCCCAAACTCCACCCAGTGGCATCTGAGATAGTCAGCAAGGATAGGAGGGAACAGAAGATATTCACAGTAGAGGCCATGGTTAGAACAACCATCCATAGGTTAGGAAAGAGAAAACAGAACAAAATTCCTATGCTTTTAAAAGAAAAATACTTTGGGACTTCCCTGGTGGCTAAGACTCTGCACTCTTGAGGCAGGGCCCCCAGGTTTGATCCCTGGTCAGGGAACTAGATCCAACATGCCACAGTTAAGAGTTCAAAGGCCTCACCTAAAGATTCTGCATGCTGCAAACAAAGACAGAAGATATCACGTGCCATAGCTAACACTCAGGGCAGCCAAGTAGATAAATAAATATTTAAAAATAAAACAAAGAAAAGAAAAATATTTCCTATTTGTAAAGTTTCCAATGTTCCACAATGATTCCTCATCAACAGAAACACATCACATCCTTTTGGGAAGTAAAAGGTATGTGATTAGTTGACTGACACAATGTCGTTTAACCACCTTGTACCCCACTTTCATTTATTCATAAAGTCAAGCTAGTCATTGAGTTGTGATATAGATCACAAACAATTTCTTACTGGAAATCATTAAAGGAGCAAAATTATGAAGCCCTTGCCTTATAAAATATTAATGCATATTTGAGTTTAGACCTTCAAAAATCCCACTCTCATTTACACTTAAAGTTAACCTGAATGAGGGTGAGAAGGAAAGGAGAGACCTACAGAGTCTGGAAGAGAAAGAGCATTATCCTTGGCTGTGAATCAGTGTTCAGAGCCATCACACAGTCTAAATCTAGGCTGTGCTCATCCACACCTCCCACAGAGATGGGGAGGTGGAGAGGCCAGGATCTGAATGACTTGAGCATTTGAATTGCCACCCCTTGAACTTTGCACAGGGATTCCCAGGTGGCTCAGTGATTATAAGCCACCTGCCAATGCAGGAGACACAGGTTCTAACTGTTGCTTCCTGACCTGCATATAGATTTCTCAAGACGAGGTCGGGTGGTCTGGTATTCCCATCTCTTGAAGGATTTTCCACAGTTTATTGTGATCCACACAGTCAAAGGCTTTGGCATAGTCAATAAAGCAGAAATAGATGTTTTTCTGGAACTCTCTTGCTTTTTTGATGATCCAGCAGATATTGGCAATTTGATCTCTGGTTCCTCTGCCTTTTCTAAAACCAGCTTGAACATCTGGATGTTCACGGTTAACTACTGCTGAAGCCTGGCTTGGAGAATTTTAAGCATTACTTTACTAGCATGTGAGATGAGTGCAATTGTGTGGTAGTTTGAGCATTCTTTGGCATTGCCTTTCTTTGAGCAATATTGCATAGGAACCTGGAATGTTAGGTCCATGAATCAAGGCAAATTGGAAGTGGTCAAACAGGAGATGGCAAGAGTGAACATCGACATTCTAGGAATCAGCGAACTAAAATGGACTGGAATGGGTGAATTTAACTCAGATGACCATTATACCTACTATTGTGGGCAGGAATCCCTCAGAAGAAATGGAGTACCCATCATGGTCAACAAAAGAGTTGGAAATGCAGTACTTGGATGCAATCTCAAAAACGACAGAATGATCTCTGTTCGTCTCCAAGGCAAACCATTCAATATCACGGTAATCCAAGTCTATGCCCCAACCAGTAATGCTGAAGAAGCTGAAGTTGAATGGTTCTATGAAGACCTTCAAGACTTTTTAGAACTAACACCCAAAAAAGATGTCCTTTTCATTATAGGGGACTGGAATGCAAAAGTAGGAAGTCAAGAAACACCTGGAGTAACAGGCAAATTTGGCCTTGGAATGTGGAATGAAGCAGGGCAAAGACTAATAGAGTTTTGCCAAGAAAATGCACTGGTCATAGCAAACACCCTCTTCCAACAACACAAGAGAAGACTCTACACATGGACATCACCAGATGGTCAACACCAAAATCAGATTGATTATATTCTTTGCCACCAGAGATGGAAAAGCTCTATACAGTCAACAAAAACAAGACCAGGAGCTGACTGTGGCTCAGATCATGAACTCCTTATTGCAAAATTCAGACTGAAATTGAAGAAAGTAGGGAAAACTACTAGACCATTCAGCTATGACTTAAATCAAATCCCTTATGATTATACAGTGGAAGTGAGAAATAGATTCTAGGGACTAGATCTGATAGATAGAGTGCCTGATGAACTATGGAATGAGGTTTGTGACATTGTACAGGAGACTGGGATCAAGACCATCCCCATGGAAAAGAAATGCAATAAAGCAAAATGGCTGTCTGGGGAGGCCTTACAAATAGCTGTGAAAAGGAGAGAGGCAAAAAGCAAAGGAGAAAAGGAAAGATATAAGCATCTGAATGCAGAGTTCCAAAGAATAGCAAGAAGAGATAAGAAAGCCTTCTTCAGCAATCAATGCAAAGAAATAGAGGAAAACAACAGAATGGGAAAGACTAGAGATCTCTTCAAGAACATTAGAGATACCAAGGGAACATTTCATGCAAAGATGGGCTCGATAAAGGACAGAAATGGTCTGGACCTAACAGAAGCAGAAGATATTAAGAAGAGGTGGCAAGAATACACAGAAGAACTGTACAAAAAATATCCTCACGACCAAGATAATCACAATGGTATGATCACTCACCTAGAGCCAGATATCCTGGAATGTGAAGTCAAGTGGGCCTTAGAAAGCATCACTACAAACAAAGCTAGTGGAGGTGATGGAATTCCAGTTGAGCTATTTCAAATCCTGAAAGATGATGCTGTGAAAGTGCTGCACTCAATATGCCAGCAAATTTGGAAAACTCAGCAGTGTCCACAGGATTGGAAAAGGTCAGTTTTCATTCCAATCCCAAAGAAAGGAAGTGCCACAGAATGCTCAAATCCCATAGACCATAAAGAAAAGTTTACATATCTTACTTCATGAAAATTTAGAAGTCCCATATGATAAAAGACACCATAAATACAGTTTTCAAAAAGTAAAAGAATGGGGGGAAAATTACAAAGAAAAGTTATAATCAAGGATTATTATCCACAATATGTAAAGAACTTACATGAATCAATAAGAAAAGGATAACTTCATAGAAAAATAAACATAGATGACATACACATCACAGAGAACAAAACAAAGATAAACATAAATGGCCAATAAGCATGTTTTGAAAACAAAAGTAATGTCTCCAATAATAGGAAAAGAGCTAAAAAAATTATGGTATATTCACATTACAGAATTTCATGAAGTCATGATTAGAAATGAGATGTATTTTTATTGAGTGAAAAAAGTAAGAACAATATGGATATGATCCCATAGATAAGAATACGTACATACATATGCATATCTGAAATGTACAGGAAAAAGTCTGAAAGAATGCATCCCAAGCTATTCTGTTTTTAGGAAAAGCAGTAGGATTGGGCAGGGAGGTGTGGCTATGTGAAATGGGATTTTTACCTCTTACTCCATAGCTTTTCTCGTGTTGTAAATCTTTTACAATGAGCATACATTCATGTATTATGAATGCAATTCTGAAAAAGATTTTAAAAGAGCAGAAAATATATGGAAGCCACTTACAAACTTCTTGATATTTGGCATTATTAATAACCAGAATCAAACAGAAAAGATGAGAAAATCTCTGAATCATACTGAAACCCTATGTTACCCTGTTACCATACTTTGATTACTCTATATTTTCGTGGACCTTGAGCTGTAATTTAACTTTAAAACAAAATGTATATAATCATCATCTCCTAGGCTCTAACATTAGGGGAGTTTCTTCAGGTGCAAGTAGATCCCCTTCTTGGGTTTGATGAAAATATGGGGCATGAAGACAAGAGGCTTGGTGGGCTCTACTGTCATCTGGAAGCGGAGCAGAATCAAGGCAACAATCACCTTTATCTCAACTATGGCAAAATTCTGCCCAATGCAGTTCCTGCAGACACAAAGAAAAAGAGAGACTTGAAGAACGGATCCTTCTTCTGACGCTTTAATAAGATACTAGAAAGACAAGTCTGATGTTAACAATACATTTGCACATGAAATTCCATACCAACTTTTGGACTTTGGACTTCCCTTGTTCCCTGTAAGAATGTGAGCTGGAAGGTTCAAGTTGATGCCCTTCCAAAACAAAGTGGCACTTGGAGCTGTTCACAGAATTGTTCCTCCCTCCACCCACCCCTCCACCCGCCGTGAAGTAGTTCTAATGTATAATAAAACATGATGACTATAGTTGGTAACACACTGTATTGTAGAACTGAAATTTGCTAAGAAAGAAGAACTCAAATGTCTTCTCACAGACAAAAAGGGACAGGTATATAAGCTGAAGAATATGCTAAGGAATTACATGGGAAGGAATCTTCTCACAGTGTATATCGAATCATCATGATGTGTATATCAAGTGTCTTACCATTTAAGATTCTAATACAAAGATGAAATAAAAGATGAAATAAATTGTTTTTCTGAAAAAGAATCATCTCATTTTTATTGGGAGTGAAGCTGCATTGAACCCATGAGCAACAGCTTGCCTTGCTGTTTAGCCTTATGAGCCATGGCTGTATAGGATGCCATAGCAAAGGGTGTTGTCCTTCGTGAAACTAATCGACACTTCAGTGGCTCAAACAGGCACTAAGGTCTACCTCATGGTCAGGTGAGAAGATAAGTTTCCATAGAAGGACTTATAGAGCTGGGGGGTTGAAGTGAGAAGGCTGTTCCCAGGTAAACATTTTTATGTGTTTTTAAAAACTTCAAATAGTCCTCACCTTGGTCCAGATGAGAATGGTAAGTAAGCATGGGAGTGTCTTTTATTATTTTCCTGGGAGAACCTCAAGGGGTCAAAGACCTGAAACGAGAGGGTAACCCCACGACCATCCCCAAAACACCATTAACACATTTCTGAAGCTACTGCTTAGCACTGATCAACAGAAATATCCATGCACCACATATGTAATTTCAAATGTTCTGGTATCCACATTTTTACAAGGGGTAATGAATTTTATAATATAATTTATTTAACAGAAAATATGATCATTCCAACATGAATTCATATACATAATTACTTCAAGAAAATATTTCCTATTTTTTCTACTACAGCTGCAAAATTTTACTTTCCCAGCACATCTCAGTTCTAACCAGCCACATTTCAAGCACTCCACACCACATGTGGTTAATGACTACCACCCTGGACAGCACAACTCTAGATGGGCTGACCTTGTCTGGTCTCCCAGGTGATTAGTCTCTTACCCAGACTAGGAAAGAGGAAAGCAGAAATACCACGGCCGGTGGTAGTATTTTCACTTTGAAGGTACAAGTGCATCTACTTAGAAGTCAAGCCAAGATGACCCATGTGATCAGTTGTCCAACTTCCCATTACACGTAACAGGTTTGAAACTAGCAGCATAAAAAAAGGAAGTATCTGTACATGTTGTGTTTAGAGTTTCAAGAGACTCAGGTATGCTACAAACCTTCTTTTTGCCTCTTCAGATCCTTTCTCCTCCCTTTCCCACCTTACTCTGGGCTCCAATCTGACCCACGGGGTTTCCTGTTGGGTTTGACCAACAAAAGGCATTGAAAGGAAATCTGAAGAGTGGGACAGTCATACCTGTGGGTTTTCCCAGACGGCAGGGTTGTGGTGGAGACCCCAGATACTGAGAACCACGGTCATTCCTGAGAAAGGAAGGAAATAGAAGAGACTGCAGAAAAAACAGCAAGTTGTGAACTCCTTTTATACTGCTCTTCAGTAACATTTTTCTTTTTGAAGGGAAAGACTTAGTTCCTGGCAGAGTTCTGTGGGCTGTAGCTGATGCCAGCAGTGAAGGATCCATAAAAAGATGGGGTTTGGTGGCACCTTAGTTTTCAAATCAATGATCTATTTAATACCTGATTCTATCTTAAGGCGCTCTTGGTATCATGTCAAAATGATAGCCTATGTTATGTTCTCCACTATCCCTAGAAATTGTTTATACATCTATTCATGGACTATAAAGTATCCAGACACAACAGCTTAGGTACATTTAGGAAAAGAATTGTACTTCCACTGTGCAGATCCAATGACGAGTTTCTGTTGGTGCAGGTCATACAAGGAAGTAAGGAATTTTGGCAAATGTTCATGTAGTATGAGGATTTTTAAAATGACAGAAGAAACAAAAATAAATAAAATTTAAAAAACAAAAAAGGAAAAAAGACAGAGGTGAGATAATTTGAGGATTATTTGGTTATCAGAAATAATTTTGGTAAAGTAATTCTAGATCTGTCAACAAAGGGACAGTAAGTGACAGGCTGTTGGTACTGATACAAGCAATCCTGTTGGCTTGTTCCTAAGGGTGAGAGTTGACTGAACACTGAAGCAAATTAAGTGGAGGGTATCTCATGTGATCTCTCTGCCTCCCACTTGCCCTGCTCAGATACTTGTGCTGTTCTGAAGAGCACTGGGCTCCAGACGTAGAACCTCTGAGCAAATTATAGCGCTGCTCAATGCACTTTGGGATCCCCCAATGGGTTTTTGGCTACACCAAAAGTATCTGAAAGTGCTCTGTAAACTGCAAAACACATATAAGTGTCTGCTAAGAGCATGTTTCAAGGTGAAAAAGATGAGATAATCTATTTGAAGGCTCTGTGTAAACTTTTAAGTGATGCATACTTACTAAGGTAATATTACTATGATGATGAAGACAAAGACTCTCTTTGGGTCTTCTAGATAAAGATAAAAGTGTTAATCTCCCATGAAGTCTTGCCTGGTCTCAAATGCAGCCAAGCCAGGATTATCTTAGAAACAACATCGCATAATGGAAGAAACCCTGAGTTGGGATTCTGGTGATATAGGTTCTGTTCATAGCTTTGCTTCAAATGACTATATACCTTTGGGAAAGTCTCAGAAACCCACATCTGGTCAAGGCATTACCCACTGAGAACTTAACAGGTGCCCAACCCTAAGCCAGCTATCCTGAGGTTTGTCTTTTGACTCTTTCAAGAGTTGAGAATCCCCCTGGTCTTTTTCACTGTGGTCCCCAGGTTTCAATGATCTTTAGAAATTACTTAGAAAAAGAATGCAAAGACCTGCAGGCAAAGAGCGTCCATCTGGAAAGGTAATGGGCTTGCTGAGTTCTCTGGAAATGGACACGGCTGGAGGAGCTATGCGGAGTGACTCCTTAATGCACATTGTAGTGTATGACATCTCACTCAGTTGGTCCCTGTGAGTACAAGAGAGGGAACACAGGGAACTCAGACTCCATATTCAGTTTGTAAATACTGACATATTTTTCTATTCAACCTTTGCTCTTGGTCAAAGTCCTTTTACCCATTGGTTTATGTAACAGAAAGTTAAAAAGGAACACTTTCTGCCTCAGGATCAGCTGAGGTCCCAGAGGACAAGGATCCATACAGGTGCCACACATCCTCACCTTGAATGTGGAGAAAAGGGAGGGAACCTCCTACACTTTGGTGGGAATGCAAACTGGCGTAGCTACTGTGGCAAACAGTATGGAGGTTCCTCAAAGAACTGAAAACAAAGCTACCATACGCTCTTGCAGTCTCACTCCTGGGTATATATCTGGAGAAAACTCTTATTTGAAAAGATACATGCACCCCAATGTTCAGAGCAGCATTATTTACAAGAGCCAAGATATGCAAGCAACCTAAATATCCATCAACAGATGAGTGGATAAAGAAGATGTGCTATATATACAGAATGGAATACTACTCAGTCATAAAAAGAATGAAACAATGTCATTTACAGCAACATGGATGGATCTAGAGATCACGCTAAGTGAAGTAAGTCAGAAAGAGAAAGACAAATATTATACGATATCACTTACACGTGAAATTTAAAATATGATATAAATGAACTTATTTGCAAAACGGAAACAGATTCACAGTCAAAGAAAACAAATTTATGATTGTGCATGCTAAGTCGCTTCAGTTGTGTCATTCTTTGTGACCCTACGGACTGTGACCCAACAGGCTCCTCTGTCCAAGGGATTCTCCAGGCAAGAACACTGGAGTTGGTTGCTGTGCCCACCTCCAGGGCATCTTCCTGACACAGCGATCAAACCTGCGTCTCTTTACCTCTCCTGCACTGGCAGGTGGGTTCTTTACCGCTAGCACCATCAAAGAAAACAAAGTTACGGTTACCACAGGGGTTAAGTGAGGAGAAGAACATTAAAAAGTACAGGCACTTTGTTGTACACCAGAAACTAACACAACATTATAAATTAATTTTACTTGAAAAAAACTCCAAATATCCTCATAATAAAGTGAAGCACTAAACTAGTGGTAAAGGATTTGCTGAGAAGATTCCTGAAAATGTTTTGCAACATTTAGCTCATATAAATCAAGGAATGGCTAAGGAATGAAGAGAGGAGGCCTCCAAGTTTTGAGAGGGAAAAAAGATCCTTCCAAAGAACTGCTGGAATGCTGGAGTGCTGTGGAGAATGCTGGAGAGGGGGTTCCCTTCATATTTAGCAAAGAGGGGATTAAAGAAGATCACAGTAGATGTTCTGACATGTGCTCCTTAGAGGCTGGGAGAAACAGAACTAATAGGAAAGGCCGTAACTCACAACAGACAGGCAGGGAAATGAGCAGGGACAAAGCAAGAACCCTACAATGAGTCCTATGGGCCAGTGAACCAGCAAGAAGGACACCTTCTGAACCAGCTTGAAGAACACTCTAAGTACAAGAATTTCTTTGCCCCATGAATCATCATCATAAAGTCCTAGTGAGAGAATCTCCAAAAACCTCACTGAGAGTAAAAGGAAGCACCAAGTTTAAAGGGTAAGATGGCAACAGTACCAGCTGCCTTTCTCCTCACCCTTTCTCCCTCCTGGGACCATTTCTGGAAGGGTTGGTAAGCAGAAGCCAACAACAAACCCCTCTTTATTTTCTTGGGCTCCAAAATCACTGTAGAGGGTGATTGCAGCCATGAAATTAAGACACTTGCTCCTTGGAATAAAAGTTATGATCAACCGAGACAGCATATTAAAAAGCAGAGACATTACTTTACCAACAAAGGTCCATCTAGTCAAAGCTATGGTTTTTCCAGTAGTCATGTATAGATGTGAGAGCTGGACTATAAAGAAAGCTGAGTGCTGAAGAATTGACGCTTTTGAACTATGATATTGGAGAAGACTCTTAAGAATCCCTTGGACTGCAAGGAGATTCAACCAGCCCATCGTAAAGGAAATCAGCCCTGAATATTCATTGGAAGGACTGATGCTGAAGCTGAAACTCCAATATTCTGGCCACCTGATGCGAAGAACTGACTCATTGGAAAAGACCCTGATCTGGGAAAGATGGAAGGCAGGAGGAGAAGGGGACGACAGATGGTTGGATGGCATCACTGACTCAATGGACATGAGTTTGAGCAAGTTCTGGGAATTGGTGATGGACAGGGAGGCCTGGTGTGCTGCACTCCATGGGGTCACAAACAATTGGACATGACTGAGCAACTGAACTGAACTGAATTGACTGGCAACTGCTTCACCCACCTCTGGCTTCCAGACCCAGAGAAGTACTGAACTGGAATAGATGGAGATGCTCCAAGTGGATAACAATTTGAAGTTTTTATTATTATACTGGACCAGACAGCTTTATTATTGAAATGAGACTGCTCTTGTGATTTAAATGGATGGGAACACTATGAGATTCACTCACAGTTTCACCCCAGTGATGAAAAGTACTTCAGATGGTAAAGCGTCTGCCTACAATGTGGGAGACCCAGGTTTGATCCCTGGGTTGGGAAGATCCTCTGGAGAAGGAAATGGCAACCCACTCCAGTACTCTTGCCTGGAAAATCCCATGGATGGAGGAGCCTGGTTGGCTACAATCTATGGGGTCGCAAAGAGTCGGACACGACTGAGCGACTTCACCTCACCTCATACAAGTTTGAAGTATCAGCGGGAGAAGAGTAAATTTTTATTTGATCATAGATAGTCAGGTTGGTTCAGTAAAATGACAGCATACATTTGGTCTTTTTGCTTCAGGTATTTTTATTTGTTTTTTGGCCATTCATTAATGTGAAGTTTTAATTTTGAACTCTTTCCTCCTTGAGCTCATAATAAGAAGAGGAATTCTGCTTAGCCTAGCACTTTTCATACTTAAGAAAAATAATGCTGTCCATCTCAGCCCTGGTGCAAAAAGATGAGAGGCCTTTTAACCCAATGCAGAAATAGGTTGACAAGGAGGCAAACGGAGATGTTGAACAACTTTCTAACTTTTTCAGAAATTTGCTCTTTGTGGTGTGGTTTTATTAGAATTATAAATTTTTGGACTGTTCCGTACAAATTTCATTAAATGTAATGAAAGTCCATTTTTTATTCTCTATAATATGGTTGCCATTTCTCTCATCGAAATAAATGGTAGCAAAGAGATCCTCTGGAGTTTATTTTATCACCTGGCAAAGATTTTCTTATAGTTTTCACATTTCACATAGGCCAAACAAGAATAAGAAGGTCAATATTTGAGTTGTGTATATACATCTACCCTAATCGAGGTTAAAATGTCTGATTAATATTGGGAGGTGATATACACTGTTTCTAAATGCAGTGAATGAATAAAAACTTACTAGTCAACACTGCATCTTGTGCTATATAGATTAGACCTTTGACTTATGGTAGGAAATGACTGGTGTTTCATTATAAAAAGTAAGATCTCTGCTTCAGTTCAGTTCAGTTGCTCAGTCGTGTTTGACTGTTTGCGACCCCATGAACTGCAGCACGCCAGGCCTTCCTGTCCATCACCCGTTCCCAGAGTCTACCCAAACCCATGTCCATCGAGTTGGTAATGCCCTCCAACCATCTCATCCTCTGTCATCCCCTTCTCCTCCTGCCCTCAATCTTTCCCAGCATCAGGGTCTTTTCAAATGAGTCAGCTCTTTGCATCAGGTGGCCAAAGTATTGGAGTTTCAGCTTCAACATCAGTCCTTCCAATGAACACCCAGGACTGATCTCCTTTAGGATGGACTGGTTGGATCTCCTTGCTGTCCAAGGGACTCTCAAGAGTCTTCTCCAACACCACAGTTCAAAAGCATCAATTCTTTGGCTCTGCTATACCTATATAAATTCATATTTTCCTTTACAAATGTTCTAATTGAGCTGACTTTTGCATTTGAAACATGGTGTTTTCCCTCTAGTCACTGGGCTGGGTTGTTAGCATCTTTTTCTTTGATCAACAAAACAAATACAATGGCGGCATTTTCCTTGCCAACAATGTATCTGAGGAGCAAAGCCATAACCTGGGCTTCACTAACAGAAAGATGGGCTCAAAGTCTAGCCAAATGGAGTCGAAGTTTTCCACCTGACTAACTCCTACCTATCCTGTAAGAGGCAGCTTAAGTGTCAGATCTCCCAATAAATCTTCCTGAGCCTACCATGCCAGATTAGGTGCTGGTCTTCTAAATCTCTGTGGTCACTAATGTATATATCTCTCTTTACCCTCACCATGTTATACTGCAATCAACTATATGGGGATCAGACTTTCCTGGTGGTGCTGCGGATAAGCATCTGCCTGCCAACGCAGGGGACATGGGTTTGATCCCTGGTTCAGGAAGATTCCATATGCCATGGATATGGAAGTTTTCATAAGCCCATGTGCACCACAACGACTGAGCCAGTTCTCCAGAGCCTGCGAGCAGCAACTACCGAAGTCAGTGCAGCTCAATGAAGAGTAGCCCCTGCTTGCTTCTACAGAAAGTCCATGAACAGCAAAGAAGACCTAGTGTAGCCAAAAATAAATAAATAAATATTTTTTAAAATAAAAAAATATACGGGGACCAGTCTTCTGTACTAGAGTATGAGCTGATTGAGGGCAGAACCCACATCAAATATGGCACCTTTTTATAGTGGCTCAGTACTTAAAGCTTCCCTAGTAGCTCAGCTGGTAAAGAATCTGCCTGCAATGTGGGAGACCTGAGTTCGATCCCTGGGCTGGGAAGATCCCCTGGAGAAGAGAATAGCTACCCACTCCAGTATTCTGGCCTGGAGAATTCCATGGACTATAGGGGTTGCAAAGAGTTGGACGCGACTGAGTGACTTTCAGTTTCACTTTCAGTACTTCAGTGGTACACACTGTACTTGAGTTTAACACATGTGGACTGAGTATGTTTATTACTTTGTTCTAAGTCCAAAGTCCATCTTGAGAAGTGAACAAGGGGATGGGAGAGAACGTCTCCATGAGGCTTAGAAACACAGATGTTCACTCAGGTCTTTCAGAAGCACAGACTCACTGGAGTCCTACTATTCAAACTGTGTATGCAGATCTAGGAAATCATATCCCCATTTCCAAAGCACCAGGGCCTGAATGAAAGAAAGAAATAGGACCTTTTACACACACACTGACTTAAAAAACAATGAAATAGAAAACTTACGGATGAGTGTAAAAGAGAAAGGGATAATTTTGGGCCTTCTAGAAAAAGAGAACAATAGTAGCCTGCCTCTTCTACTCATATATATATATATGAAACACTATGATCACCAAGAGGAAAGAATAAAGCAAAATCCCACGAGGAAAACAAGGAGGAAATTTTTATGGATGCAGATCTTACCAGGTAATGGAAGACCCATCCCCCAGGATGGCTCTGATCTCCTCCCGGCATCTCTCCTGATGCTCAGGGTACAGAGCTAGGTGGTAGAGAAGCCAGGAAATGCCTGCTAATACAGAGTCATGCCCGGCCAACATGAATGTGTTCACCTCGGACCATAGGTCTGCATCTGTGAAGCTATCATTTTCAGCCTAGAAAGAATAGTAGAGATACTTTAATGCAGTGTCAGTTTACAGATGTTTGAAGCCCCAATCAAAACAATGGTTTTAGGGGAAAAACTGGCTTTCAAATAAGAGTTTTCATTTTTATGCAGTTTAACAAATATATACTTTGAGTCATGTTTTGCCCAGGGCATAAACGAGAACCAAAGACAGATAAGCAGGCCCCTGCAATGAGTTCCTGCAATCATTTAGTCAGATTTATCCAGACTTTTCAGCATCTCTTCCTCATTGTTTTATCAGCTTAATCTGATTCATTTTCCTGTGTTTCCCTGAACCACCATGTATCTTTATGGTAATCACCAAATCCTGCTGCTTTTGTAAAAAATTTAGTCTTATCTGACTCCCTCTAGTGACAGAATTGTAGAATTCAGTTTTTAATCTCAAACTGTGCAGCACCAACCATCAGTTCAAAAGTACTGTTAAATTTAGTTGATCAGTTTTGCTTTTGTCTTCCCTCCTCCCACTCATCTAACTACCCACACAATTAACTAGATACATAAGCAGGCTCAGAATTTGAAAGATTTTGTTTTTTTGTCTTCTCTCCTCCCTCTCTTCTAACTACCCACGCAATTAATTAGATACATGAGTAGGCTCAGAATTTGAAAGACTTACCTGAGCAGAAAGGACAATATCCAGGAAGTCCTGGTACTTCCTCTTCTGAGTGTTAGCCTGCTTATTCTCATCCTTGAGGGAATTCCTTCTATCCTTGACTATCTTGTCTAGGGTAGAATAAATATTCCCCATTACCAAAGTGACAGAAAAGTCAGTCAAAGTAAAATAAATCACAGAACAAGCCATGACCCCCCGGATAGTTTCAAATCATATCTAATTTCCTGAAGTTAGAGTGAGTACATTACATTTAAATAGATTTAACTTATGCAGGGGGGCTTCCCTGGTGGCTCAGATGGTAAAGAATCCATCTGCAATGCAGGAGACCCAGGCTCAACCACTGGGTCAGGAAGATCCCCCCTGGAGAAGGGAACGGCTACCCACTCCAGTATTCTTGCCTGGTGAATCCCATAGACAGAGGAGCCTGGTGGGCTACACAGTCCATGGGGTCACAAAGAGTTGGACATGACTGAATAACACTTAATTTATGCAGATGTGTATTTTCCCATCAAATGACAACTTTTGTTCAAAGTTCCAAAGACAAACACAACAGATGAAAATATACTTTATATAACTAAGTAGGCAATATAATTAAAAAATTAAAAATGTAGGTGCAAGTAACCAATCATTCTTTTCTTTCTCAGTCTAATCTCTCATTTTCATGGAAAAATTATCACATGACATGGAATGAAAAGAAAACGACCAGCAAAGAAATGCCAACCTATATATAACTGAAGGGGCTGAAAAGAAAAAAATATTGGATAGAGTGTTTAAAATTATAATCCAAGAAAACTTTCTGGAAATAAGAGAAAAATTAAATCTACACATTAAAGGGCTCATACTATGTCTGGAAAAATTGGAACAGAATAACCAGTTCATATATATATATATATCTCCTAATAAAACTACTTGACATTAAAGGCAGAGAAAAGGAAATTCTCAGAGATTCTAGACAAAAATATCAATTGACTTTTAATGATGATGAATTAAGCTAGCATCATACTTCTCAAGAACAATAAAAAAAAAATCAAGGCAAGGTTAAAGTATTTAGGAAAAACTCAAGGAAACAAAGTATGAGGCAAAATTTTTAACCAGCAAAACTATCCTTCATGTATCAAGTCTACCAAAAAACTGTTATAAACTTATATGAACTCAGAAAATGCTTTGCTCATGAAGCCCATCTTGAGGAATCTATAGTGGATGAGTTTCATTCAACCAAGAAATTACTGGAAAAACTTTATTAAAATAACTGAGGTGGGCCTTTCAAAGATTTAATTCTAGATATCAGAATAAAATAAGGATAAAGATGTGGACAGAATAGTAACACATAAGCATTAAAAGTGAAAATAATGCTACTAAAAATAGGAGGAGTAGGGAGTGAAAAAGCTGGCTTAAAATTTAACATCCAAAAAACTAAGATCATGGCATCCAGTCCCATTACTTCAAGGCAAACAGTTGGGGAAATAATGGAAACAGTGACAGACTTTATTTTCTCGAGCTCCAAAATCAATGCAGATGGTGACTGCTGCCATGAAATTGAAAGACACTTGCTCCTTGGAAGAAAAGCTATGACAAACCTAGACAGCATGTTAAAAAGCAGAGACATTACTTTGCCAGCAAAGACCCATATAGTCAAAGCTATGTTTTTTCCAGTAGTCATGTATGGATGTGAGAATTGGACCATAAAGAAGGCTGAGTGCCAAACAATTTGTGTTTTTGAACTGTGGTGTTGGAGAAGACTCTTGAGAGTCCCTTGGACTGCAAGGAGATCAAACTAGTCAATCCTAAATGAAATCAATCCTGAATATTCACTGGAAGGACTGATGCTGAAGCTGAAGCTCCAATACTTTGGCCACCTGATGCGAAGAGCCAACTCATTAGAAAAGACCCTGATGCTGGGAAAGACTGAAGGCAGGAGGAGAAGGGATGACAGAGGATAAGATGGTTAGATGGCATCACTGACTCAATGCACATGAATTTGAGCAAGCTCAGGGAGATGGTGAAGGACAGGGAAGCCTGGTGTGCCGGAGTCCATGGAGTCCGTGTGCAGAGTCGGGCATGACTGAGTAACTGAACAACAAATATCAACAATCACTTTAAACATCAATGGTTACTACACCAATTAAAAGACAGAGAAGGTCAGAATGCACCTAAAAAACAAGGTCCAACTGTATGTTGTCTACAAGCCCACCTTCAATATATAAAGATATACATAAATTAAAAGTAAAGGGACGAGAAAGATATACCATGCTGCTGCTGCTGCTACTAAGTCGCTTCAGTCGTGTCTGACTCTGTGCGACCCCATAGATGGCAGCCCACCAGGCTCCCCCATCCCTGGGATTCTCTAGGCAAGAACACTGGAGTGGGTTGCCGTTTCCTTCTCCAATGCATGAAAGTGAAAAGTCAAAGTGAAGTCGCTCAGTCGTGTCCGACTCTTCGCTACCCCATGGACTGCAGCCTACCAGGCTCCTCTGTCATTGGGATTTTCCAGGCAAGAGTACTGGAGTGGGGTGCCATTGCCTTCTCCATATACCATGCTAACTAATCAAAAGAAAGCTGGAGAAGCAATGTTAGTTTCAAACAGAAGAGATTTCAGAGAAAAGAAAATATTGGGGATAAAGAAGAGTATTACATAATGACAAAGGGGTCAATTATCCAAGAAGACAATGATCTTTAATGTGCATGTGCCTAACAAAGAGCCTCAAAATGCATGAGCCAAAAAGTAATAGGACTCAAGAAGAAATAAATAAATCTACTATCATAGCTGGAGACATCAATATCCCTCTATCATAATGGACAGATCCAGCAGGCAGAAAACAAGCAAGGATATGGTTGAACTGAACAACATCATCAATCAACTGGATCTATTTGACAACTATAGAATATCTCATTCAACATGAGAACGCTGACCAACACAGACCATATTTAGGGCCATAAACCATAATCTAGACTTTAAAAAATAGAACTCATAGGATGTATGCTTTCAAACCACAGTGAAATAGAAATCAGTAATGGACAGATAATTGGAAAACTCCAAATTATTTGGTAAGTAAACCACACACTTCTAAATAACACATGAGTCATAGAAGTAGTCTCAAGAGCAACTTAAAAAATATTTTGAATTAATGAAAATTCAAATACAGTTAATCAAAATTGTGAGATACAATGAAAGCAGTGCTAAAAGGGAAAGTTATAGCTTTAAAAGAATTATCAGAAAAGAAGAAAGATCTAAAATCAATCATCCAAGCTTCTCCCTTGGGAAACAGAAAAAGAAGAAAAAAATTAAGTCCAAATTAACTAAAGGAAAAGAAATAATAAAAATCTGAGCAGAAAGCAATAAAACTGAAATAAGAAATAAAGAGGAAAAAATCGATGAAATAAAAAGTTGGTTCTTAGCAAAGATCAATAAAGTTGATAAATCTCTAGCCAGGTTAACTAAGGAAAAAAGAGAAAAGACAAAATTGCTATTATTAGGTATAAGAAGAACCATCACTTCTGATCTTATGGATATTAAAAAGAGAATAAGGAAATATTATGAACAACTCCATGCTTACAATTTGATAACCTAGTTGAAACGGGTCAATTTCCTGAAAGACACAATCTACCAAAAGTCAAAAGAGAAATAGCTAATCTGAATAGACCTCTATCTATAAAACTGTTTGAGTCAATAATTAATAACCTTCCAAACCAGAATGGACCAGACCTGGTTGATTTCCTTGGTGATTTCTACCAAACATTTAGGAAAGAAATCCTACCGATTCTCTGCAATCTCTTCCAGAAAAATAGAAGCAGAGGGAGTACTTCCTGACTTATTTTATGAGACCAGCCATTATTCTCACTCCTAAACTGAGACAGGCCTGGAATCTGGGACCCTTTGCTGCAGTGCTAAAAAGCTTGTACCTGGACACATCTCTTCTCAAGCTACAGTATACAAAGAAACTATATGGGACTACAAATTATTGTGTGCATGTGCAGTTAGGGCAAACTCTAGACCAAAAGATATAAAATACACAGGCCAAAACCAAAACCCATCTGCTGTTTCTAAAGGACCTGGAGCCAAAACTGGGTGTCAGGAGCAAAAGCAGGGTGTTCCGCAGGGCGCCCTGCACTCAACAACACAAAGGATGGGCAAACCACCTCAACCACCCTTCCAGCCAGACCCCTGGACACACTCCTATCATCGCCCCATGTAAGAAACAATCTCTGCCACCCGCCTTGGGGACCAAGCAAGGGAGCTTGTCACTTGTTTCTGCTCCCTCCTGGAGCCCCAACGAAGGCTTGATTGAATTTCTTGTCTGGCTTCCAGTCAATTTCTATTGACTGGGGAAGACCAAGAACCCTGGTGGGTATCAAAACCAAATAAAGACATTACAATAAAGGGAACATTTTGGAGGATAATTTGGTGGATTCTTACAAAACTAAACTTATCCTTACCATGCCATCTCTAATCATCCTCCTTGCTATTTACCCAAAGGAGCTGAAAACTTGAGTTCATACAAAAACTTGTGCACAAATGTTTATAGAGGCTTTATTCAAAATTGTCAAAACTTTGCTTTTTGAAAGCAACTAAGATGTCCTTCAATAGGTAAACTGTGATACACTCATAAGTGAAAGTGAAAGTCACTCAGTCGTGTCCGACTCTTTGTGACCCCATGGACTTCACAGTCCATGGAATTCTCCAGGCCAGAATACTGGAGTGGGTAGCCTTTCCCTTCTCCAGGGATCTTCCTAATCCAGGGATCGAACTCAGGTCTCCCACATTAGAGGTGGATTCTTTACCAGCTGAGCCACAAGGGAAGCCCTTATACAATAAAATAGAATTGAACAATAAAAATAAATGCACTATCAAGCCATGAAGATACATGGAAGAACTTTAAATGCATGTTGCTAAGTGAAAAAAAAACAATCTAAAAAGGTTACATATAGTATGATTCCAGTTAATGACATGGAAGAGGCCAAACTATAGAGACAGTAAAAAAAATTAGTGGTTGCCAGGGGTGTGGCACAAAGGAAGGAGGGCTAAGTAGGTGGAGCACAGGGGAGTTTTAAGGGCACTGAAACTATGCTGTATGATACTGTAATGGTGGAAACACATCATTACATATTTCTCAAAATCGACAGAGTGTACACATGAAGAGTGAACCCTAAACTATGGACTTTAGTTAATAATAATGGCTCAAGAGGGCTTCCCTGGTGGCCCAGTGGTTAAGAATCTGCCTTCCAACACAGGGGACACCACTGGTCCAGAAAAATCCCACGTGCCAGAGGCCAACTAAGCCCATGTGCCACAACCACTGACCTTGTGCTCTGGAGACCACCAGCCACAACTACTGAAGCCCATGTGCTTAGACCTCGTGTTTCTCAACAAGAGAAGCCACTGCAATGAGAAGCCGATGAAGCACAAGTAGAGAGTAGCCCCTGCTGGCCACAACTAGAGAAAGTGCATGTGCAGCAGTGAAGACTCAGTGCAGCCAAAAATAAATAAATAAAATAAATAAATATATATGTGAAATCATTATGGCTCACCCATTATAAGAAATACACCATACTTATACAAGATGTTAATAAGGGAAAGTATGTATATAGGGGGTGGTGAAGAAGTAGCAATATATGGGAATTCTGTGCTTTCTGCTCAATTTTTCTATAAGCCTAAAACCCCCTGAAAAATGCCTTATTAATTAAAAAAATACTACAAAGTCTTTAATTGATTCAGTGTGATTTAGCACACAAATTGGTCTACAATGGATAGAAAAGAAAGTGAAGAAACAGGTCCAAGTACATTAGAATATGATAAAAGTGGTTACCTCAAACTGACTGGTAAAGATGGGACTTTTTAATAAATGGTGATGGGACAATTGGATAATCATTTGGAAATATTAAAGCAACTCTGTCAAGAGTCCTACTATCATCAAGCGGGTTTATGTCAGGGATACAGCTAAACATCCTACAAGGCACAGGACAGCTCCTCACTGTCTGCATAACAAAGATTTAGCTAGCCCCAAATGTCACTAGTGCCACAGTTGGGGTATTCTACAACAGGGGAAGGCTTTTGACTATCGCTCAAAAACTAGATGCAGTAAAAGAAAATATGAATAATTTTGACTAATGGAAATTTTTGAAAAGTGTTTATTTTCAACCAACTTAACATTTCAGTTCAGTTCAATTCAGTTCAGTCACTCAGTTGTGTCTGACTCTTTGTGACCCCATGAATCACAGCACACCAGGCCTCCCTGTCCATCACTGACTCTTGGCGTTTACCCAAACTCAAGTCCATCAAGTCCGTGATGCCATCCAGCCATCTCATCCTCTGTCGTCCCCTTTTCCTCCTGCCCCCAATCCCTCCCAGCATCAGGGTCTTTGCCAATGTGTCAACATGAGGTGGCCAAAGTACTGGAGTTTCAGCTTCAGCATCAGTCCTTCCAAAGAACACCCAGGACTGATCTCCTTTAGGATGGACTGGTTGGATCTCCTTGCAGTCCAAGGGACTCTCAAGAGTCTTCTCCAACACCACAGTTCAAAAGCATCAATTCTTTGGCGCTGAGCTTTCTTCACAGTCCAGCTCTCACATCCATACATGACCACAGGAAAAACCATAGCCTTGACTAGACGGACCTTTGTTGGCAAAGTAATGTCTCTGCTTTTGAATATGCTGTCTAGGTTGGTCATAACTTTCCTTCCAAGGAGTAAGCGTCTTTTAATTTCATGGCTGCAAGCACCATCTGCAGTGATTTGGGAGCCCAGAAAAATAAAGTCTGACACTGTTTCTACTGTTTCCCCATCTATTTCCCATGAAGGGATGGGACTGGGTGCCATTATCTTAGTTTTCTGAATGTTGAGCTTTAAGCCAACTTTTTCACTCTCCTCTTTCACTTTCATCAAGAGGCTTTTTAGTTCCTCTTCACTTTCTGCCATAAGGGTGGTGTCATCTGCATATCTGAGGTTATTGGTATTTTTTCCGGCAATCTTGATTCCAGCTTGTGCTTCCTCCAGTCCAGTGTTTCTCGTGATGTACTCTGCATATAAGTTAAATAAACAGGGTGACAACATACAGCCTTGATGTAACGCTTTTCCTATTTGAAACCAGTCTGTTGTTCCATGTCCAGTTCTAACTGTTGCTTCCTGACCTGCATACAGATTTCTCAAGAGGCAGGTCAGGTGGTCTGGTATTCCCATCTCTTTCAGAATTTTCCACAGTTTATTGTGATCCACATAGTCAAAGGCTTTGGCATAGTCAATAAAGCAGAAATAGATGTTTTTCTGGAACTCTCTTGCTTTTTCCATGATCCAGCGGATGTTGGCCATTTGATCTCTGGTTCCTCTGCCTTTTCTAAAACCAGCTTGAACATCAGGAAGTTCACAGTTCACGTACTGCTGAAGTCTGGCTTGGAGAATTTTAAGCATCACTTTACTAGCATGTGAGATGAGTGCAACTGTGTGGTAGTTTAAGCATTCTTGGGCATTGCTTTTCTTTGGGATTGGCATGAAAACTGACCTTTTCCAGTCCTGAGGCCACTGCTGAGTCTTCCAAATTTGCTGGCATATTGAGTGCAGCACTTTCACAATATGATCTTTCAGGATTTGAAACAGCTCAATTGGAATTCCATCACCTTCACTAGTTTTGTTCATAGTGATGCTTCCTAAGGCCCACTTGACTTCACATTCCAGGATGTCTGGCTCTAGGTGAGTGATCACACCATCATGATTATCTGGGTTGTGAAGATTTTTTTTTTTTGTACAGTTCTGTGTATTCTTGCTACCTCTTCTTAATATCTTCTGCTTCTGTTAGGTCCATACCATTTCTGTCCTTTATTGAGCCCATCTTTGCATGAAATGTTCTCCTGATATCTCTAATTTTCAAGAGCTCTCTAGTCTTTCCCATTTTGTTTTTTTCCTGTATTTCTTTGCATTGATAGCTGAGGAAGGCTTTCTGATCTCTCCTTGGTATTCTTTGGAACACTGCTTCAGATGCTTATATCTTTCCTTTTCTCCTTTGCTTTTCGCTTCTCTTCTTTTCACAGCTATTTGTAAGGCTTCCCCAGACAGCCATTTTGCTTTTTTGCATTTGTTTTCCATGGGGCATGGTGGCTGCGATGGACTCTGCAGAAGCATGCCGAGAGGAGCTACCCCAAGCCCAAAGTCAGGGGCGGCGACCAAGAGTGCCAGGCTGAGATGGCACAGGAGCGGCCAAGAGAAACTACCCCATGTCTGAGGTCAGGGGTGGTGGCCGAGAGGAGCAACCCCTCGTCCAAGGAGCGGTGGTTACATGGGCGCAGGAGGGCTGAGAGGAGCTACTCCACATTCAAAGTCAGGAGGGGTGACCTTGTCCAAAATAAGGAGCAGCGGATGCACTTTGCTGGAGCAGCTGTGAAGAGATGCCCCACGTCCACGGTAAGAGAAACCCAAGTAAGACGGTAGGTGTTGCAAGAGGGCATCAGAGGGCAGACACACTGAAATGATACTCACAGAAAACTAGTCTATCTGATCACATGGACCACAGCCTTGTCTAACTCAATGAAACTAAGCCACGCCGTGTGGGGCCACCCAAGATGGGCAGGTCATGGTGGAGAGGTCTGACAGAATTGTGGTCCACTGGAGAAGGGAATAGCAAACCACTTTAGTATTCTTGCCTTGAGATCCCATGAACAGTATGAAAAGGCAAAAAGATAGGACACTGAAAGAGGAACTCCCCAGGTTGGTAAGTGCCCAATATGCTACTGGAGATCAGTGGAGAAATAATTCCAGAAAGAATGAAGAGATGGAGCCAAAGCAAAAACAATACCCAGTTGTGGATGTGACTGGTGATAGAAGCAAGGTCCGACGCTGCAAAGAGCAATATTGCATAGGAACCTGGAATGTTAGGTCCATAAATCAAGGCAAATTGGAAGTGGTCAAACAGGAGATGGCAAGGGTGAACGTCGACATTCTAGGAATCAGTGAACTAAAATGGACTGGAATGGGTGAATTTAACTCAGATGACCATTATCTCTACTACTGTGGGCAAGAATCCCTTAGAAGAAATGGAGTAGCCATCATAGTCAACAAAAGAGTCCGAAATGCAGTACTTGGATGCAATCTCAAAAACGACAGAATGATCTCTGTTTGTCTCCAAGGCAAACCATTCAATATCACGGTAATCCAAGCCCATGTCCCAACCAGTAACACTGAAGAAGCTGAAGTTGAATGGTTCTATGAAGATCTACAAGACCTTTTAGAACTAACACCCCCAAAAGGTGTCTTTTTCATTATAGGGGACCGGAATGCAAAAGTAGGAAGTCAAGAAACACCTGGAGTAACAGGCAAATTTGGCCTTGGAGTACGGAATGAAGCAGGGCAAAGACTAATAGAGTTTTGCCAAGAGAACACACTGGTCATAGCAAACACCCTCTTCCAACAACACAAGAGAAGACTCTACACATGGACATCACCAGATGGTCAACACCAAAATCAGGTTGATTATATTCTTTGCAGCCAAAGATGGAGAAGCTCTATACAGTCAGCAAAAACAAGACTGGGAGCTGACTGTGGCTCAGATCATGAACTCCTTATTGCCAAATTCAGTCTTAGATTGAAGGAAGTAGGGAAAACCACTAGACCATTCAAGTATGACCTAAATTAAATTCTTTATGATTATATAGTGGAAGTGAGAAATAGATTGAAGGGACTAGATCAGATAGACAGAGTGCCTGATGAACTATGGATGGAGGTTCGTGACATTGTACAGGAGACAGGGATGAAGACCATCTCCATGGAAAAGAAATGCAATAAAGCAAAATGGCTGTCTGGGGAGGCCTTACAAATAGCTGTGAAAAGAAGAGAAGCGCAAAGCAAAGGAGAAAAGGAAGATATAAGCATCTGAACGCAGAGTTCCAAAGAATAGCAAGGACAGATAAGAAATTTAACATTTAATTTCCCCCTAATGTTCTGCACTTTGTTTTTTTTATCATAACTAGGCAATAGCAAGAGAATGTGAATAATTGTTTTCACTAAGTTCTGTGTAGATGCCTACAAATCCACTCCTGTTTCCTCTAATATTTAAATAGTAATATTTTTGGTGTGGGCCATGATACAAACAGGTTTGATAACTACTGTTATACCGAAAGCCCATTGTATTTAGATGATTTCTAATCTGCTTATCTGTATGTTCTTATAATATCTATATTTGTGTGTCTCCATTTGTATGCATGTGTAGGTGTGTCTTGCAAGTTTCTTGGAACAAATGTATTTTATATTTAACATTTATTCAGTTCCAGGGACTGTCTTAAGTGCTTTACATATATTAACATATTTAATCATCATCACAAAGCAATAAGATATGTTTTTTTAATCTTCATTTTACAGGTAACCCTGAGACAGAACAGTAACTTGCCCAAAGTCATACTGCTACTCAGTGGTGGAGCTGAGGAAGGATTAGTTAATGGCCTGATAAATATTCTCTGTTTTGGTGTTCATGAAAAGTAGTGTTGAATTGCTTAAAAACTTAATTATTTCAACTTTTGTTTATGTTTTGCTAAAACTACTTATTTTCGAATGAAGCTTCTTTTCTTTTATTTTTTTATTGGGGTTAGAATACTTAACAAGATCTACCTAAAGTGCACAATATTGTTCACTATAGGTTCTATGTTGTACAGCAGATCTTTAGAACTTATTCATCTTGCATAACTACTTTATACCCATTGAACAGTCCCCCAGGGGGTCCTTTTTTTGAATGTATGTCCATGTTTACTCTGTTCCTCCATTTATTCCTATGTTGCCTGAATATTTTTAGCTTGTCATTACCATCACAATCACTATGCAAAAAGCCATGCCAGGTATGCTATAAAATGTTAAGTGCCCACTTGCTATGTTATATTTGTATTAATAAAAACTGCATATAATAAAAATGGTGTAATACATAGAAAGGGCTTCTCTTGTGGCTCAGCTGGTAAAGAATCTGCCCGCAATGTGGGAGACCTGGGTTCAATCCCTGAGTTGGGAAGATCCCCTGGAGAAGGGAAAGGCTACCCACTCCAGTATTCTGGCCTGGAGAATTCCTGTACTGTATAATTCATGAGGTGGCAAAGAGTCGGACACAACTGAGTGACTTCCACTTTCACCTATATAGAAAAATTCAGATAAGACTATTACTGTGGATGTAGCAAACTCTTCTATAGGAATTATTTCATTTGAGCAGTGTTCCTATAAAAGCTCCATTAAGAACAAGAATTCTTTCTCTTTTCACACTGAGACTTGTTCCTCTAGAGAGACAGAATACAACTATGACAGTGTATGGACTTGGACAATCCAAACTCGAGAAATACCTGTATGCTGATGCAATATCTCGTTTATCTCCCGCAAGCGGTGGCCCAGAGGGCTTAATTTGAAAATTAGGTCACAGTGATAAAAGTAATTGTACACACGTTGTATAAGGATATTGCTGCCTTCACTTGTTGCTTTTATATAATAATCATGGGAGCTAGAAGAGGGAGTGGAGATAGTATGTAAATAAATGGCTTAAATAATGCAAAAGAGGTTTTTTTTTCCCCTCCTGTAACTGACCTGTCTGTTTGGCAGTTGGTTTCCCAGCTGAAAATACATTTCATGAGTACGTCCAGGGTCATCAAGTCGATGTGCTCATAGACATCCAGAAGTGCATCCTGAGAGCCACAAATCTTCTCCCACTTATCCTGGCACAGGAGGTCAAGATCAACATCATCATCATCATCAAAATGCTTTTATCTGAAAGTTCCTCCCTGATGCTTCTCTTACCATGTGACAGAGACAATTCTGACTTAGCAGGGGTCAAAGGTCATATAAGTAAATGTTAACCCGAAATAGCTGCCCCTTATTTCACCAGTAAAATGGGTTTATTTAGGCACAGCAAAGAATTGAAATTCAGGACATGCAATCACAGTGCATGCGTGCTTAGTTGTGTCCAACTCTTTGTGACCCCTTGGACTGTAGCCCACCAGGGTCCTCTGTCCATGAGATTTCCCAGGCAAGAATACTGGAGTGGGTTGCCATTTCCTCCTCCAGGGGATCTTCCTGACTTCAGGGATCAAACCAACATCTCCTGTATCTCTTGCATTGTAGATAGATTCTTTGCCATTGAGTCACCTGGGCAAGTCAGGAGAACAAAGGACAGGAACAATTATAGAGGAGAAGGAGGACTTGGGGGAGCTGTTATAAACAGAGTCCATTGAAGGAAACTGGGAGATTAGATTGCAGTGGTTTTTCATTGTCCAAGTTGTGATAGTCTCATTAACTGGGCTGTTGCAGGTAAGGAGAAATTCTTCTTTTCTTTTGCTGGATAGTAAAGTAGTAACCTTCTTCCTGTTGGACATGCAGAGGTAGGTAGGTTTCTTCCAATTGGATCTGCAGTTGACCTCTAGTAGTAGGACTTGAGAGCTCCCCTTCTGGCTTCCTGACTCCATTTTAAATGAGATTTCTGTTTACTAATTTTCACATAAATAAGCCAAGTGCTTACTCGGCATGAGTAAGGGAAAAACGCACCCAACTAAATGAGAAAAATCATGGAACAAACCAGGTATCTGGTAAATGGCTGAGGTAAGCATTTTTTGGCCTTCCAATTATTATCACAACTCTTGTTTTAGAACAGATCAGGGTTCCAGTAAAACAGATAATCTCACACAAACCCATAATTACAAGGGTTCTCCCCAGGGTTTCCTCCTTCTTCAGTCCCCAGATTGCTAGATACCCCACCTATCACTACTCTCAACCACTATAGCTACACTTAAACATAAACTTGGAATTAAAAATAATTTTTTTTGATTTAGAAGTCAGGAAAAGAAATAAGTAGTGACTAGGAGCAGTGAATAGGAGCAGCTGCTGGGAGGTGGCTCTCAGCCAAGCACTGCCTGTGTCTATTCTACTTCCTCCCCTAAATGACCCACTTCCACTACCCAAGACATTTTGTGCCTTAAACTGTGACAAAGTTCCCTGCTGAAAATGTATTAATCATAATAAGCATTCTTTGTGTAAAAAATACAAATAAATCTACATGTTTTA
Source organism: Budorcas taxicolor (assembly GCF_023091745.1). Lineage (NCBI taxonomy): Eukaryota > Metazoa > Chordata > Mammalia > Artiodactyla > Bovidae > Budorcas > Budorcas taxicolor. The sequence goes on from NC_068912.1 coordinate 99,197,048, forward strand.
AGTTTCAGTTCAGTTCAGTTTGGTCACTCAGTCGTGTCTGACTCCTTGCGACCCCATGAATCACAGCACGCCAAGCCTCCCTGTCCATCACCAACTCCTGGAGTTCACTCAGGCTCACGTCCATCGAGTCAGTGATGCCATCCAGCCATCACATCCTCGGTCATCCCCTTCTCCTCCTGCCCCCAATCTCTCCCAGCATCAGAGTCTTTTCCAATGAGTCAACTCTTTGCATGATGTGGCCAAAGTACTGGAGTTTCAGCTTCAGCATCAGTCCTTCCAAAGAACACCCAGGACTAATCTCCTTCAGAATGGACTGGTTGGATCTCCTTGCAGTCCAAGGGACTCTCAAGAGTCTTCTCCAACACCACAGTTCAAAAGCATCAATTCTTTGGCGCTCAGCCATCTTCACAGTCCAGCTCTCACATCCATACATGACCACTGGAAAAACCATAGCCTTGACTAGACGGACCTTAGTCAGCAAAGTAATGTCTCTGCTTTTGAATATGCTGTCTAGGTTGGTCATAACTTTCCTTCCAAGGAGTAAGCGTCTTTTAATTTCATGGCTGCAGTCACCATCTACAGTGATTTTGGAGCCCCCCAAAATAAAGCCAGCCACTGTTTCCACTGTTTCCCCATCTATTTCCCATGAAGTGATGGGACCAGATGCCATGATCTTCATTTTCTGAATGTTGAGTTTTAAGCCAACTTTTTCACTCTCCTCTTTCACTTTCATCAAGAGGCTTTTTAGTTCCTCTTCACTTTCTGCCATAAGGGTGGTGTCATCTGCATATCTGAGGTTATTGATATTTCTCTCAGCAATCTTCATTCCAGCTTGTGTTTCTTCCAGTCCAGCGTTTCTCATGATGTACTCTGCATAGAAGTTAAATAAGCAGGGTGACAATATACAGCCTTGACGTACTCCTTTTCCTATTTGAAACCAGTCTGTTGTTCCACGTCTAGTTCTAACTGTTGCTTCCTGACCTGCATACAGGTTTCTCAAGAGATCTGGTATTTCCATCTCTTTCAGAATTTTCCACAGTTTATTGTGATCCACACAGTCAAAGGCTTTGGCATAGTCAATAAAGCAGAAATAGATGTTTTTCTGGAACTCTCTTGCTTTTTCCATGATCCAGCGGATGTTGGCCATTTGATCTCTGGTTCCTCTGCCTTTTCTCAAACCAGCTTGAACATCAGGAAGTTCACGGTTCACATATTGCTGAAGTCTGGCTTGGAGAATTTTAAGCATTACTTTACTAGCATGTGAGATGAGTGCAATTGTGCAGTAGTTTGAGCATTCTTTGGCATTGCCTTTCTTTGGGACTGGAATGAAAACTGACCTTTTCCAGTCCTGAGGCCACTGCTGAGTTTTCCAAATTTGCTGGCATATTGAGTGCAGCACTTTCACAATATCATCTTTCAGGATTTGAAACAGCTCAACTGGAATTCCATCACCTCCACTAGCTTTGTTCATAGTGACGCTTTTAAGTTTAGATCAAGCTATATTTGTTGAGCACCTATGCCTACAGCTGGATGTTAAGGATTTGGAGGCCACAGAAAAAAAGGCAAAGAAATTGAAAGAAATCTTTTACCCAAGTGTCAACTGTTTAGTCAGTTGCTTTCATCCTGACGGCTTCCCAGGTGGCACTAGTGGTAAAGAATACATCTGCCAATGCAGGAGACGCAAGAGAAATGGATTTGATCCCTGGGGTGGGAAGATTCACTGGAGTAGGAAACGGCAACCCTTTCCAGGATTCTTACCTGGAAAAGTCCATGGACAGAGAAGCCTGGTGGGTTACAGTCCAGGGGGCTGCAAAGAGTCGGACATGGCTGAGGATTATGTAAGTTTTACCGAGTACAAAAAGTGAGTTTGCTAATACAATATTGTTAATCAATTATATTTCAATGAAAATTCTATAAAAATAAATAAAATAAAATGAAACCTACAGGAATACCAAAAAAATGGAGTCTAGAAGAAATGAGAACAAAAGAGGCTCTCCAGAGACACTTTGCAACAAAGCAGGGGAGGAGCTGTAAGAGGAGTCTTGGGAAAATACGCAACTGAGAAGCAAGAAAATAGAAATGGTTCATCAGACTGTTGATAAACTCAAATATCACCATAGGCTGATTTGCAATTGTGCATAAAACTGCACAGCACCAGACTTGGAAAGCATGCCCTCTCTAGCCTGTACTTCTAGGTTTCTGCCTTAAGAAAGCACAATGAACATTTTAGTCACAATCCCAGTCAATTTCAGGTTAAATCTGCTTTTGTGAGCTTGGCTGAGGACCCAGCCAACCAGGTAGTAACAGTGGTTCTCTCTTGGGAAAGGGGATGGGTTTGCAGATGTAGGTGGACAGCAACTTTGGCTCTGTTTGTGGTGTTTGAAGCGTTATAATGAAACTGTATTAATGAATTACTTGTCTTATTTTCAAGTGTGTACAATTTAAAAATCAAAAATATGCCATGTACAAGTGGAATTTTGGACTAGAACTCATTTATAAATCAGGGACCACCCACAGGAATATTCTGCAACATCCTTCTGCCCCTTTGGACGAGCACAGGTCAGCTCCTAATGATACTCCACTACCTGCAAGAGGAAACTCACATCTTCGACTTCAATGTAGACACATTCTTTTTAGGTCCTTTATGGCCTTCAGGCAAGTCTATTCCAACCTTCAAACTTTTACTCCTTCTAACTCATTGTGCCTAAAATGCCCTCATCCATATTATCCACATATTCAAGTCCAGCTCATATTTCATAGTAAATTTGAGTCTCCTCTGAATCTGAAGCTATTATAGCTGCTTCTAGTTTCCTTACTTGTCACCACAACACTTATCATCTGAGTCTTACCACTTGGTATTTGGTTTACTGCCATAAGATCTCAAAATATACCTAAGATGGATGACCAGATCTCCTTTTTTTATCATCCAAAGAACGATAGCAAAGGCTTACATGGACTCTCATTGCTTGGTGGGTACTTGTACATTGGTTAGTTTCTAGAAATCATCCTCATTTGACTTTCACTACCCACTAAACAGATATCTGATACATTCGCTGTAGCGTTTTGCAACACACCAGAGCACTTTCATCCCTTTACTAACCAGCATGATGTTCACGGATTGAGCCATCACCTCGACGAACGATTTCAAGGTATTAAAATGGAATCCAGGAGTTAGTAGGCGACGGTGCTGAGACCATTTGGGTCCATCCAAATTCACTAGTCCTTTTCCTTGAGAAATTAAAGGCACAAAACCACATGCCATGTTATTAGGTGAGATGGGGAAGGACAGGTGAGCAACACAGACATCATGGAGTTACTGTTGGTGCATAGACAGTGGTGACATGGTGGAATGTCAAAGTAGTGCTTGTACATTAAGGATGAAGTGAGTTTTGATGCTTATACCTGGGATGGATTTAGCACTGTTAGAAAGACCTTGAGTTTTGAAGCTGGATAAGCATGCTAACCCTGAAATCACCAGTTACTACCTGGTAGTAATTAAGTTATGTAACCTCCCTGGAGTTTGCTTTTCTCAATGAGAAACTGTGATAATAAATACGTACTTCACTGGGTCACTGTGCAGATTAAAATGAAGGCATATACATAAGGCGCCTAGCTTGGTCCCAGCAAAGGCACAACAAATATTTATCTCCTATCAAAACCAATCCATAAACTGCTGTCTGAACACCAAATTCATAAGCAACTAGATAAGAGGTTTAAGTCTGTCTTTGGCTACCCTTTCCTTCAGTGTTAGTCTGTGCTTCACACCTGTAAGTGATACAAAGTGAAAAGACTCATCAAACCTAAGGACTCATAATCTTCTGTTACCAGAGAGGTAAAGATTTGGCTTTTAAAGAACCTTAAAGTTTATTAACATCTAATTGCCATATTCATTGAGTGCTTATAACAGGCCAGGCTTTCGATAGATACATGCTCCAACGCTGATACAATGCCAGCTATTACACTAAAATGGCTAAAATGAAAATATGTGTTTCATTCAATCCTCACAATAGCCCAGAGATGTTATTCTCATCTTTATTTTCAAAGATGAGAAAACAGAGGCTTAGAGAAATTAGATGACTTCTCCAAGATCACTCAACTAGTTAGTGGGGATAGGGAAAGGGCAGGATTCAAATTCAAGAAGTTCTGAATCCAAAACCTATATTCTTTCATTTAATTCCTTCCTTGTCTAACATAAAGGCCAATTATATAACTAAAAAGCTTAATTTGTAATTAGGCTTGGAATTTGTAATTAAGCATGGAATATTTTCAAACTGTAGTTTGAAGCAAAACTTTACTGATTTGCATATGGAAATACAGAAACTCCAGAAAGAAAAGGAAAGATCCAAGAAAACAAGAGAGAAGAAAGAATAAAATAAAGAATGTGGATGGTAAGGCTGCAGTTTTAAAGACAAGAGATGGGACAGATTTACAGACAGGCTGTCTTGCAAATGAGACTTTGGCAGAGAAATTGACAAGGAGGGTTCCTAGGAAGTTCCACTGTGCTGACCTTAGGACTTCCTCTTGACCTTCCCCCTAGAAAACTCCTAGTATAGATGTACCATATTCTCCATGCTTTTGAACTCTAATTTGAGTTTCCTTGGCAAGCTCTACTATCCAAATGGGGCTTCAAGAAAGAGTGGGTCACCTCCTTCATTTGCACATACATACCAACAGTTGGAATAATGAACCTATACAGGAATTTGGACTTGGGATCTGCAGAGTCAAGCAGAAGAAACAAAAGACAACATTAGAGGAAAATCACCAAAGTTGGGGATGGTTCTCTTCATTTGCCTAAACTAACCACAAACAGTGAGCAAAAGGGAGCCCGGGGCTCACTCCCTACAGCCCTTGGCTTTATTGGCTTAGGAAGCTGACAACAGCAGCTCCAGGAGGCAGACAGGTACACAAATCCAGATTCTTTCCTTGTTTCCACTTCCTCCAGCAGAAACAGATCGCCCAAAGGTTGCAAAGTGTCCAGGACAGGAGTTGGGACAATATATCACATCTTTTTTGGAAAGCAAATTAACTATTAGAGCCGAGACCTGCAGAACCTGGAGAAGGAGAACCCTGAAAGGGTTCCTGAACTCTAACATGAGGGTGTTTTACAGCTCTTGTCCTTTACAAGATGAATATGAGACAAATCAGAGCTGTGAGACTGGGAGACATGGAGGCTTTCAGGGAAAGTCTGCTTTTGTAAGGTTTTACTAAGAGTAAGGGAGGTAATGGGGCTTCCCAGGTGGTGCTAGTGGTAAAGAACACACCTGGCAATGTAGGAGACTTAAGAGACATGGGTTCAATCCCTGGGTCGGGAAGATCCCCTGGAGAAGAACATGGCAACCCACTCTAGCATTCTTTCCTGGAGAATCCCATGGACAGAAGAGCCTGGCAGGCTACAGTCCATGGGGTTGCAAAGAGTCGGACATGACTGAAGCGACTTAGCGCATGCATGCACACAAGGGAGGTAATAGCACAAAGAAGCTGAGCCTATCATTAACGTTACAAAGTTGGGAGAGCAAAAACTGGACATTTGAATTTTGTGGTATGAGATAATCTACCCTGGGAACATTTCTCTTGAAGACTTTATACTCGAGAAAGGGGCTGAGGTGGGGAGTATTACTGATGCTGAAGTCACAAAACCAAGAGAGGAAAGGAAGGCCCTGGAGATCCAATGGAACCTTCTAGGTTCAAGATACACTGCCCTAAAATGGTCCAGGGAAGTCTGAACAAGACAAGTGACTAGGGGGACGTGGGAATCCCCTTCAGGATTGGTGGGAAACCTCTCCACCCTTCCACCAGTGTCTCTTAAAGGCCCAATACCAATCTTTGCTTCAGAATCCCTTTAGAATCCTTCCTGTGGGTTGTGTCATATCACTTCTAGGAGGATTAGGATCCTGAGATTCATCTCTTTTCTTACCTGTTCTGCTCAGAAATGTCTTTGCATAGTCTGGATCATAGATATAGAAAAATACCGCAAAGGGCCCAACCCAGCGAGGAAAGGCACAAGGGTATTTTTCTACAATCTTCTCAAGGTTCTCCATTTTACCATCTTTAAATAACTGCAATGAACAAGTGAAAGAAATGAAAGAAGTCAGCCAGTCTGGACTCATCCCCCTCTATAGACACAAGTTGAACTCAGGTCCTGGATGAGGTCCCACAGGTAGAGGGGCTTGACCCTTTTTCTGGAAGTGAGTGAACACACTTTCCTTGGGATTTCTAAGCCTAGAGTATAATTTTCTAACCAAATAGTATATTCATCTTTTCAATATAATATGTTGTATCACCAGACAATGTTCCTGTTGAATGATACATATTGTGAACTGTTTCCCCAAGTGAGAAGGTGCAGTGAATAGAGTCACGCACTCTGCCTCACCTGCCAGCGTCACACACTTAGATTAGAAGTGGAGTCCGGAAGCTGAAAAAAATGTTTTTAGGTGGGAAGGAAAAAACATTAGTAGATTGAACATGACCCACCATCCAGCTCACCATTCCGTTTCTATAAATACTGATGACTGATTTTTTTATCATGACTTAATAGTAAATGCTCTCTAAAAATCTGCCAATTCCATCTGCAAAGAAAGCCCAATTCTTTTCCCTTGTAATAGTAGAAGGTGCAATTATATAGGTGTGTAAATCTTGCTTCTGCTGCTGCTGCTAAGTTGCTTCAGTCGTGTCCAACTCTGTGCGACCCCACAGACGGCAGCCCACCAGGCTCCCGCATCCCTGGGATTCTCCAGGCAAGAACACTGGAGTGAGTGGCCATTTCTTTCTCCATGCATGAACGTGAAAAGTGAAAGTGAAGTTGCTCAGTCGTGTCTGACTTAGCGACCCTATGGACTGCAGCCTACCAGTCCATGGGATTTGCCAGGCAAGAGTACTGGAGTGGGTTGCCATTGCCCTCTCCGGTATAAATCTTGAAGTAAGGTCAAAAACAAAACTCTCAGCTTCCAACATTTATACATTAAAGTACAAATACTGCCATCAGAGATGAACTTTTTGCCTTGATAAGCAGATTACTATGGCTCATTTAAATAGTTACTTCCCTGGTGGCTCAGACAGTAAAGAGCCTGTCTACAATGTGGGAGACCTGGGTTTGATCCCTGGGTCGGGAAGATTCCCTGGAGAAGGAAACGGCAACCCACTCCAGTACTCTTGCCTAGAAAATCCCATGGACAGAGGAGCTTGGTGCAGGCTACTGTCCACGGGGTCGCAAAGAGTTGGGCATGACTGAGCGACTTCACTCCACTTCACTTCTGAGGTAGGAAGGTAGGTGGGCCTTGGGCTGAGCCACTGGAGCTTGTCTCCAGCTGACATTTCAGAGAAAAGACAGGGGCAGAGAGGAGCTGAGCTCTGCTGGAACAAAAAGATAAGATGACAACATATTTTTGGAATCAAGAAGATCTTCTAGACCACACATGTGCAGAAAAGATCCTCAGGGGTCAGGGAAGGGAGGAGGCACCAATCCATAACATGTCTTGCCAACCTCGCAGAGACTCTTACGTGAATCCATCTTGGCTAAAAGATATGCATGCACATCCGAAGGACCCTGAATCAGACCAGATATGAGCAACAAGCAAGATGATTGGCCAGAGGAAACCTGGAAAATCCACCCCCTCATATAAGCAATTTAAGTCACCCCCAAAGCACGACTCTCTGAGCCCACCCATGTGTTCTTTTCACATGTATTCTGCTTCTAATAAATGCTTTACCCACCATACTATCTTTTGTTCTTTGACGAATTCTTTTTTCAAGGAAGACAAGCAGTGAGGTCCCATTTTAAGCCCACTGGCCCTCAGGGTCTAGTGGTTAAGGATTCAACACTCTAACCACCACGACCCAGATTCGATTCCTGGCCAAGGATCTAGGATCCTGCTTCAAGCTACTGTACCCCAAAGCCCCCCAAATCACTTCTAAATCACTGACAATAAGATCCATTTACATCTGCTTGTTGTATAAAGTGTGAGGGTAGAGAGGAACCTCTGTGTGTGTCTGGATGTGCCTAGCTATGCATTTGAGCACAATTGTGAGGGGCCTGACTTGCAAAGAAATCTTTAAAAATTTTTTTAAAAATTTATGTATTTATCTAAGATTTTGGCTGTGCTGGGTCTTTATGGCTATGTCCAAGATTTCTCTAGTTGTGGAGAGCAGGGGCTACTCTTCGTTGCAGTGTGCAGGCTTCTCATTATGGTGCTGTTGCTTCTCTTGTTGCAGAGCAGGGGCTCTAGGGTGTGTGGGCTTCAGTGGTGGTGGTACACAGGCTTAGTTAGCCCTCAGTATGTGGATCATCCTAGAGGAGGGACTAGGACTGAGTCCTTTCTCTGCATTGTGTCCCCTGCATTGACAGGTAGACTCTTAACCATCCTACCACCAGGGAAGTCCTGTAAAGAAATCTTAAAGTTGGCAAGTTCTTTCTTATGTGACCAATCAGAATTTGCTGTGTGATTGTGATAAGGTGGAAAACTTCAGCTCCCAGTTTCCTGTTATCAGCTAGTAGCTCTAACCCATGAAATATTCCCTGGATACTTTAGGGCCCCGAAAACATTTGAGACTCCTGAAATCTAGTTCCTGAAATATTGCAGACTCTATTTTGCTAACATTCCCACAATCAAGCCAGTGATAAGAGTCCACTGACAGTGCAAATTGTGTTTCCTAACAATGTAAATATTTAGTCATTTGCAAACAATAAACAGATAAGTATTTATTAAGTGCCTGTTATATGTGCCAGGTCATAGAGATGCAGAGAAATATAAAACAGCCAAGTTCTTTGCCCTGGTGGAAATTGCAACTTAATATGAGGATTATTTTTTTATATTTGAAATTGTCATGGACATCCTCAGCCATAAGCTTTCTGGTTGCACTTTTAGTAACTCTTGTCTGGAAAAAAAGGAAAGAAAGCTATTGTGAATTCTGTAATATATGAATTTATATTTCTTCATCCACAAATCTAAACACATTTGAATTTATGTATCATATGTATTTAGGAAAGATGCTCAGAAATATTAAAAAAAAAGAGCTTAGTTCCTTGAGATATAGTAATAGCTAACAGTTACCAAGCACTATGATGAGCCAGGTGCTGCTGTCAACAGAAAAAAAAAAAATGCACAGCCTGAAATTTGAGAATTATGTTTTATATGGTGGACAAAACTGAGGACTTAAGCCCAGGATGCAGCCTCTCAGATAGCTCTGAGAGACTGCTCTGAAGAGGTGAAGGAGAAGTCAGGATATATAGGAGTTTTTGCAACCAAGACCAGGTTGTCAAAACTTCAAAAGATTACTGTTAATTAAATAAAGCCAGAAGGGATTTAGTGCTTTTCTATGCTTTATATTCTTTACTCTTTACATCAGGAACCCTAAAAAGCAGATACAATTGCAATCCCATTTTGCAGATGAGGAAATTGAGCCTTAGAGAAGTTAAGTAATCTCTTCTAGATTGTGTAAGAAATGGAACTTGTGTGGTCCATTTTCAGAACCAAGTAGCTGGCCTTGGGTGGAAAATTATTAACAAACAGTTTTCCACTCAGAGCTAGCTAGTTTTGTCCTGAAAATTACTGGCAAGCTAGTCTTGCCTAACAGCTTACACCTGAAGAGTCCCTAAGCTAACAGGATGTCTGGGAAGGGATAAACAAAAATCCTTGTTGAGAACTGTGGACTTAGGATAGGAAGGGAGAAGAAAGAATACCCTATGAGACTTGGGCAATTCCAAGAAGACTGTAACCGCATCAGTTCAGTTCAGTTCAGTTCAGTTGCACAGTCTCACCTAATGAGGAACCAGGGAGGGATCTGCGAGGCAGGGAATAAGTGCTTGCTGTAACTGTCCTGGGTGTGCCTGCCCATCAGACACCTGATCTTGCAAGACTATCATTGTAAGTCTTGCTTTCACTGTGCTTCGTGTCTCTGAGTCCATCCCTTGGTTTTGGGCTGGTTGAGTGTGTTTCTCACAGATTGTATAGCCAGCCACTAGTAGTAAGGATTCAAACATTCATTGAACTATGGAGCCCAAGAACTACTTAGTTACACAGACTTTCCCTGAATTACATATAAAGATACACACATACCCACCCACATAAGCACTAGGTCCTCCACACTGACTGGGATACACTGGTCTACTGAATAAATGTCAGTCTACCTAGTTGGTTCTTTATAGTCAACAGATCTTTGAATCAGTTTATTTAGCATCTAATATATGTGTGCATTCAACAGTTTTTTTAAAAAATTTAAGTATAGTCGATTTACAATAGTGTATTAATTTCTGCTCTTTAGCCAAGTGACTCAGTTATATAAGCATATACTTTCTTTTTTCTGTTCTTTTCCATTATAGTTCACCTTAGGATACTGAATATCGTTCCCTGTGCTATACAGCAGTACCCTGCTGCCTATGCATTCTGTACGTAATAGTTTGCATGCACTAAACTAAACCCAAACTCCCAGTCCATTCCTCTCTGACAGCAAACACAAGTCTGTTCTCTATGTCTGAGTCTGTTTCTGTTTCATAGATAGGTTCATTTGTGTCATACTTTAGCTTCTACATACGAGTGATTTCATATTTTATTGTCTTTCTCTTTCTGACTTACTTCACTTAGTATTGTGACAAGGAAGAACAAAATCTGGCTCCGTATTGGATCTGTTTCTTTTACTTTAACCTTTGCTTTCCATTGCTTTTGTTACTATAATCACTAAAAGGATGATATCCATAGCTATGAGCACACATAACACCTGCCTCAGGGAACCCCGCCCTTCTGCCTGAATGTTAAACTAAAGTGCCTTTGTTGAGCTCACAGGGAAACAACCTGACCCCGCACACCTGTGAACAGCTGCAGGAAAGAAGAAATTTACACATCCCCTCCTGCGGCTGGCCAAACTAGGAGATACTTTGCAAGACTTGTGGCCATTTTACTCTACTTCTTCACCTCCTCCCCATCTCTGTTCTATAAAAGAGATAAGTATCCAGGCCTCTGTAAGATGGGACTCTAGAACTCTAGTCTGCCACCTTATTGGACACACAGTTTTTCTACTATTTCTTGCCTCAGTGCGTCGCCTCCTGATTTATTGGCCTGTGGGTGGCAAGCAGACTGAGCTAGGACTCGGTAACAGTATGATAATATCTCATTCCATCCGTGTTGCTGCAAATGGCTTTATTTCATTCTTTTTCTGTGGCTTTACTCCTTGGAAGGAAAGTTATGACCAACGTAGACAGCATATTCAAAAGCAGAGACATTACTTTACCAACAAAGGTCCGTCTAGTCAAGGCTATGGTTTTTCCAGTGGTCATGTATGGATGTGAAATTTGGACTGTGAAGAAAGCTGAGTGCCGAAGAACTGATGCTTTTGAACTGTGGTGTTGGAGAAAACTCTTGAGAGTCCCTTGGACTGCAAGGAGATCCAACTAGTCCATCCTAAAGGAGATCAGTCCTGGGTGTTCTTTGGAAGTACTGATGCTAAAACTGAGACTCCAATACTTTGGCCACCTCATGCGAAGAGTTGACTCATTGGAAAAGACTCTGATGCTGGGAGGAATTGGGGGCAGGAGGAAAAGGGGGCGACAGAGGATGAGATGGCTGTATGGCATCACTGACTCGATGGACATGAGTTTGGGTGAACTCCGGGAGTTGGTGATAGACAGGGGGGCCTGGTGTGCTGCAGTTCATGGGGTCGCAAAGAGTCAGATACGACTGAGTGACTGAACTGAACTGAATATCTTATTATATAATATACCACATATTCTTTATCCATTCATCTGTTGATGAACAGTTAGATTGTTTCCATGTCTTGGCTATTGTGAATACTGCAGCCATGAACACAGGTGTGTATTATCATTTGGGATTATACTTTTGCTCGGATATACACCCAGGAGTGGGATTGCTTGATCCTATGGTAATTCTATTTTTAGTTTTTTGGAGAACCCCCATACTGCTTTTTAAAAATTATTTTTTATTTAATTTTGGCAGTGTTGGGTCTTTGCTGCTGTGTGGGCTTCTCATTACCCTGGCTTCCCTTGCTGTGGAGCATGGGTTCTAGGTGTGAGGGCTTCGGTGGTTGTGGCACAGGGGCTCAGTAGTTGCAGTTCCTGGGCTCTAGAGCACAGGCTCAGTTGCTCTGGGGCATGTCGAATCTTCCCCTGCCCACCCCCACCCCCACACCCCAATACTGTTTTCCACAGTGGCTGCAGCAACTCATATTCTCACCAACAGTATAGGTGGGTTCCCTTTTCTCTATACCCTCTCCAGTAACAAAGTAGCTATTGAACACTTACTATGAGTCAAGAACTGGGTTTATAGTGGTGAGCAAAGACTCTCCTCTCACAGATCCTATATTCTAGAGGGGAGAAGGGGAGTATGGATGAAAAATGTTGCCTGCCATATCAGCAAACAAAGAATGTTGCAGCCATCAAGCCATCAGTCACTACTGCTGCCCCCTCCCCGCCCCTCCTCCCACCCCAACGTGAGCCTGACTATTGGGAACTCAGGATGGGGAAGAACATGATACTAGCTGCAGATAGCTAAGGTGCACATCAAAGGAATAATTTCAATGAATCCAAACACTTGCATTTTCCCATACACAGAAAAGCACTAAACTCCTTATGTTGAGATACTTAGTTTTCTTCATTTTATGATTATTATTATTCTTTTGGCCACACCACACAGCTTGTGAGATCTTAGTTCTCTAACCAGGGATGGAACCCATGCCCCTTGCAGTGGAAATGCAAAGTTCTAATCACTGGCTTGCCAGGGAATTCCCCTGATTTTCTTTAATTAATAGTAATCTTTTTTTTTTTAATTTTTATTTTTACTTTATTTTACTTTACACTACTGTATTGGTTTTGCCATACATGAATCCACCACGGGTGTACATGCGTTCCCAAACATGAACCCTCCCTCCCACCTCCTTCCCCATAACATCTCTCTGGGTCATCCCCGTGCACCAGCCCCAAGCATGCTGTATCCTGCATCGGACATAGACTGGCGATTCGATTCTTACATAATAGTATACATGTTTCAATGCCATTCTCCCAAATCATCCCACCCTCTCCCTCTCCGTTTGAGTCCAAAAGTCCGCTATACACACCTGTGTCTTTTTTGCTGTCTTGCATACAGGGTCATCATTGCCATCTTTCTAAATTCCATATATATGTGTTAGTATACTGTATTGGTGTTTTTCTTTCTGGCTTACTTCACTGTGTATAATCGGCTCCAGTTTCATCCATCTCATCAGAACTGATTCAAATGTATTCTTTTTAATGGCTGAGTAATACTCCATTGTGTATATGTACCACAGCTTTCTTATCCATTCATCTGCTGATGGACATCTAGGTTGTTTCCATGTCCTGGCTATTATAAACAGTGCTGCGATGAACATTGGGGTACATGTGTCTCTTTCAATTCTGGGTCATAAGGCAGTTCTATTTGCAATTTTTTAAGGAATCTCCACACTGTTCTCCATAGTGGCTGTACTAGTTTGCATTCCCACCAACAGTGTAGGAGGGTTCCCTTTTCTCCACACCCTCTCCAGCATTTATTGCTTGCAGATTTTTGGATCACAGCCATTCTGACTGGTGTGAAGTGGTACCTCATTGTGATTTTGATTTGCATTTCTCTGATAATGAGTGATGTTGAGCATCTTTTCATGTGTTTGTTAGCCATCCATAATTAATAGTAATCTTTTGATGTTCCAACTATGTGATCTTTATTGCAGAGCTCCTTCATACCCTGGCTCCTTGCTTACCTTTTTGGAGCAGTCTCTCAGAGCTATGTGGCTTGAAGTCCTCAGAAAGTCCACCAAATTAAACACATGGAACTTATATTTCATTTAACACTTACATAGCACTTACAAAGTGCTAGACATGGTCTCAGTTCTTTTCAAATATCTAATAAGTTTATCTTCTGAAAAAGCCAATAAAATATCAGTAATTATATTACATGTAAATAACCTAATTATTTCCAGTAAAAGACTAAAGATATCAGATTATATTTTTTAAAAGCCTAACTATACTACTGACAATAAACAAATGGGACCTAATTAAACTTAAAAGCTCCTTCACAACAAAGGAAACTATAAGCAAGGTGAAAAGGCAGCCTTCAGAATGGGAGAAAATAATAGCAAATGAAGCAGCTGACAAACAACTAATCTCAAAAATATACAAGCAACTTATGCAGCTCAATTCCAGAAAAATAAACAACCCAATCAAAAAATGGGCCAAAGAACTAAATAGACATTTCTCCAAAGAAGACATACAGATGGCTAACAAACACATGAAAAGATGCTCAACATCACTCATTATCAGAGAAACGCAAATCAAAACCACAATGAGGTACCACTTCACACCAGTCAGAATGGCTGCGATCCAAAAGTCTACAAGCAATAAATGCTGAAGAGTGTGGAGAAAAGGGAACCCTCCTACACTGTTGGTGGGAATGCAAACTAATACAGCCACTATGGAGACCAGTGTGGAGATTCCTTAAAAAACTGGAAATAGAACTGTCTTATGACCCAGCAATCCCACTGCTGGGCATACACACCAAGGAAACCAGAATTGAAAGAGACACATGTACCCCAATGTTCATCGCAGCACTGTTTATAATAGCCAGAACATGGAAGCAACCTAGATGTCCATCAGCAGACAAATGGATAAGAAAGCTGTGGTACATATACACACGGAGTATTACTCAGCCATTGAAAAGAATACATTTGAATCAGTTCTAATGAGGTGGATGAAACTGGAGCCTATTATACACAGTGAAGTAAGCCAGAAAGAAAAATACCAATACAGTATACTAACGCATATATATGGAATTTAGAAAGATGGTAACGGTAACCCTGTATGCGAGACAGCAAAAGAGACACAGATGTATAGAACAGTCTTTTGGACTCTGTGGGAGAGGGCAAGGGTGGGATGATTTGGGAGAATGGCATTGAAACATGTATAATATCATATATGAAATGAATCTCCAGTCCAGGTTTGGTGCACGATACTGGATGCTTGGGGCTGGTGCACTGGGACGACCCAGAGGGATGGTACGGGGAGGGAGGAGGGAGGGTGGTTCAGGATGGGGAACACGTGTATACCTGTGGCAGATTCATGTTGATGTATGGCAAAACCAATACAATGTTGTAAAGTAACCTCCAATTAAAATAAATAAATTTGTATTAAAAAAATAAAAGTTATTCTGTTGTCTGGAAAAAAAATTCAAAAAGTTTTAAAAAAGGATTAAAAAAGTACTATTTCAATACTAGCAAAAAAGTTTACATAGTTACACTAGTATCAGATACAGTAAAATTTAAGACAAGAAGTCTTACTAGATATGAAAAGGGACAATTCTTATATAAAAAGGATTAGTCTACCAGAAGATGTAATAATTCAAAATCTCAAAAGCTTGAAAATTGATAAAACAGAAAAGGACATTAGAACTAAAATGAGAAATAAAGAAGTTCACAATAAGACTGGAAGACTTTACCACAATGCTACTCAAAGTATGATCCATAAACCAGTCCATGATGAGATAATTATAGAAACTGAGCACAGCACTTACAGATTTTTATAGTAATTTAACATTGTTGAAATTTCTTACTTTTTTTTAAAAAATGAAAACAATTGTCTACAACAGATCAGAAAAAAAAAATGGCTCTTCACCACAAATGCTTTGAGAAGCACTATCTTAATATATCATTCTTAAGAGCTGGTAGAACACATCTCTTGG
This sequence comes from Budorcas taxicolor, assembly GCF_023091745.1. Lineage (NCBI taxonomy): Eukaryota > Metazoa > Chordata > Mammalia > Artiodactyla > Bovidae > Budorcas > Budorcas taxicolor. The sequence continues at coordinate 99,212,737 of NC_068912.1, forward strand.
GCCATTTTTAGTTTTCCCAATTTCTGATTGACGGTGCTTTCTCAGTTTTGGTTTGTGGAAGGTGTAGAGGTGAAAATTAAACTCTAATGAGAAACAAAGGAAATGGAAGTCGAGGATGAAAAGTTTAGAAAAAGTTAATCAGGTTAAATTAAAAATAAATATAGATATAGAGCAATAACTTAAAGGCTGGTTCAACCCCAAATCTCTGCTCTCTCTCCATGCAACACCCCCTCAGGTCCCACAACAGATCAGAGCTTTTATTTTCTAGAAAAACTACACCAGAGAGACTCTAAGACTTGAAGAAACCAGACACTGTGGAGGGCAGGGATGAATCATTGGACTAAAAATAGAGGGATTCAGTGAAAGACTGCATAACAAATGATTAGATCCCCAGCTCCCTTCCTTTTTCTGCTCCCAGAATGCCGGAGTCACCTGGCAATCTAAGTCACAGAAAGGTAGGTTCATCGCTAAGAAACTGAAAAATGAACAAATAGGTGCTGACAGGCTGAGTCCTCCAACAGGTTTGCTCTCATGGAAAGTCCTTGCCGTGTACACAAGACTTCAAACATCTTTAGAGCCTCACTCTAGAAAATGAAATGACAGCCAAAGACCATCTCTCATTTTTGGAGATAGCCTCCAAGAAAGGCATAAAGCAAAACTAACAAACAGTGGTAGCCAGCCTCCAAAATGGCCTCCAATCACCCCCCACCTTTTTATACTGTCCCTTCCTATGTTGTACACACATTTGTCAATGTGACTGATTGCTTACAGTAGAAATGATGGAATAAAAGTTTCAAGATTAGGTTATGAAAGACTGCAGTTTCCATCTTAGATTCTCTAATTCTCACTCTTGCTCTCTCATATCTTACTCTGAGGGAAACAAGCGGCCATGTTGAGAGCAGGGTGACTAATCTTTCCAGCTTCCCTGACTGAATGGGTTGCCAGAGGCAAAACCTTCAGAACTAAAATCAGGGGTCAACCAGGAAACCTGGAATGAGTTGGTCACCCTACTTGTGAGCAGTCTTATGGAAAGGTCCATGGGGGAAAGAACTGATGCCTCTGGCTAATAGCCAATGAGAAACTGTGGCCTGTCAACAACTCTGTAAGTGAGCTTAAGAGTGGATTCCCTAGCCCCAGTGGAGCCTTGAGATGACTATAGCCCTAGCCAACCCCATGCAAACTTGGAGGAGACCCTGAGTCTCTCACAGAGAGATTCTCACAAACTTCACAGATTGTGTGAGATAAAACCATATGTTGTTTTTAAGTTGCTAAGCTTGAAGATAATTTGCTAGGCTTTAACAGATAACTAATACACAACAGAAAAAAAAAAAAAACAAACCTGAAAAAGTTAGTACTTCAAAAAAAGATATGTATAGTATTTCAAGATTAGGATTCTGTAACAAAGCAGAATGTGTTAAATTGACTATAGGAATGGCCTCAATTTGTTAAAGCCTCCCTGAATTCAACACTTTGATTGTCAGTTCTCTCGCACTGATTTGGCCATGTGTCTTGCTTTGGGAGAGTAGCAAACATGACTCAGAGACTTGAAAAGCACCTGCACATTGAGGCCTGCTCTCTTGCTATTCTTGAGTCCCTGATACCACGTGGGCAAAGCTAGGCTAACCAGCTGAAGGATAATAAACCAGATGTAAGAGAATGAAGGCACCCAAGAGGACAGTCAGCCTTTAATTTATCTGCCCCAGTAGCTGACTGCAGTTTCATCAGTGAGCCAAACTGAAGTCAATTGAGACTGGCTATAAGAGCAGAACCTCATAGCCTAGCCTAGCTCAAATTGCTGACCCACAGAATCATGAACTAAATAGCTGGCTGTCATCTTAAGCCACTAAGCTTCAGCTTTAGAGTGTTTTTTAAGTTAATTAATTTATTTTTGGCTGTGATGGGTCTTCATTACTGTGTGTGGCTTTTCTCTAGTTGCAGCAAGCAGGGGCTACTCTGTTGTGGATCACAGGCTTCTCATTACTGTGGTTTCTGTGTTGCAGAGCACAGGCTCTAGGATACACAGGCTTCAGTAGTTGTGGCTCGTGGGCTCTAGAGTGCACGCTCAGTAGTTGTGGCACACGTGCTTAGTTGCCCCACAGTGTGAGTATTCTTCCCAGACCAGGGATAGAACCCATGTCCCCTGCATTGGCAGGCAGATTCCCAACCTCTGGGCCACCCAGGGAAGCCCCTTAGGGAGTTCTTTTTTTTTTTATGCATCATAAGGTAATCAATACAATAACAGATGAAGAATAAGACAGAGCTCTTGGAAACCAAAATTATGACAGTCAAAAATTTTCAACGTTTTAGTAGAAATTCTAGGAAGGTAAAATCAAGAAGAAAAGATTAAAAAAATAGATCTAGAAGGTTTATATCCAGCCAATAGGAGTTCCAGAAAGAGAGAAGAGAGAAATTGAGAGAGGTGGGGGATGTGTTGAAATAATTGTAGTAGTCACTGTAAGTGTCCTGTCCCTAATTCATCATCCTTACCACCTAATTATATACCATAATTAGCACCTGCATTTATTAGCCTAAGGGTTTTTCCCCTGGGCATTTGAGCCTGCTTTGATGCTTGCCTATCAAAGAAAAATTAATAACTTAGGAAGTGAAACCTCCTCCTTACCAAGTATTGGCATTATGTATTTCCAAACAAAAGTGAAAGACTTATTCAGTGAAAATTATAAGTCATGTTGAAAGAAATTTTAAAAGGCATGAAGAGCCTCCTGATGAAACTGAAAGAGAAGGGTGAAAAAGTTGGCTTAAAACTCAACATTCAGAAAACTAAGATCATGGCATCCGGTCCCATCACTTCATGGCAAATAGATGGGGAAACAATGGAAACAGTGAGAAACCCAATTTTCTTGGGCTCCAAAATCACTGCAGATGGTGATTGCAGCCATGAAATTAAAAGATGTTAGCTCCTTGGAAGAAAAGTTATGACCAATCTAGACAGCATATTCAAAAGCAGAGACATTACTTTGCCAACAAAGGTCCATCTAGTCAAAGCTATGGTTTTCCCAGTAGTCATGTATGGATATGAGAGTTGGACTATAAAGAAAGCTGAGTGCTGAAGAATTGATGCTTTTGAAGTGTGGTGTTGAAGAAGACTCTTGAGAGTCCTTTGGACTGCAAGGAGATCCAATCAGTCAATCAGTCAGTCAGTCAATCAGTCCTGAATATTCATTGGAAGGACTGATGCTGAAGCTGAAACTCCAATACTTTGGACACCTGATGCAAAGAGATGACCCATTTGAGAAGACCCTGATGTTGGGAAAGAATGAAGGCAGGAGGAGAAGGGGACGACAGAGGATGAGATAGTTTGATGGCATCACCGAGTTGATGGACATGAGCTTGAGTAAGCTCTGGGAGTTGGTCATGGACAGGAAAGCCTGGCATGCTGCAGTCCATGGGGTCGCAAAGAGTAGGACACGACTGAGCAAATGAATTTACCGAGGTGGAAACATATCCCATGTTCATGGATTGGAAGATTTAAGATGTGAATACTACCCAAAGGAATCTACAGATTCAATGCAATCCCTATCAAAATCCCAATGATGTTTTTGCAGAAATAGAAAAATTCTAGAAAATTCATTCTAAAACTCATGTGGGATAACAAAGGATTGTGAGTAGCCCAAACAGTCTTCAATAGGAACAAAGCTGGATGACTCATGTTTTTTGATTTCAAAATTCACTATAAAAGTATACTAATCAAAATAGTATGGTTCTGGTTTAAAAACAGACACATAGACAAATAGAAAAGGATAGAAAGACCAGAAATAAACCCTTCAAAATATGGTTAAATGATTTATGACAAAGGTGCCAGGACCATTACATGGGAAAATGTGCTGGAAAAATTATATATTCACATGCAACAGAATGAAGTTGTATCCTTACCTAAAATACAAAAGATAACCCAAAATAGATCAAAGACTTCAGTTTAGTTCAGTTCAGTCACTCAGTCATGTCCTACTCTTTGCAACCCCATGAACCGCAGCATGCCAGGCCTCCCTGTCCGTCACCAACTCCTGGAGTTTACCCAAAATCATGTTCATTGAGTCAGTGATGCCATCCAACCATCTCATCCTCCGTCATCCCCTTCTCCTCCTGCCCTCAATCTTTCCCAGCATCAGGGTTTTTTCAAATGAGTCAGCTCTTCGCATTGGAGTTTCAACTTCAACATCAGTCCTTCCAATGAATATTAAGGACTGATTTCCTTTAGGATGGACTGGTTGGATCTCCTTGCTGTCCAGGAGATTCTCAAGAGTCTTCTCTTGAAAGAAGACTTAAAACTATAAAATTCTTAAAAGGAAACATAGGACTAAAGCTTCACAACTTTGGATCTGGCAATAATAATCTTGGATATGATATCAAAGGCATAAGCAACAAAAGAAAAAATAAACAAATGGAACTTAATGAAATTAAGAAAATTTTGTACATGAAGAGACAGTATCAACAGAGTAAAAAGGCAACCCAAAGATTGAGAGGCAATATTAGCAAATCATACATTTGGGATTAATAGTTAGAATATATAGAGAACCCTTACAACTCAACAATAGAAAACAACCTGATTCGAAATCAACAAAGGAGTAAATAGACATTTTTCCAAAGAGGAAATGAAGATGGCCAACAGGTACATGGATGCTCAACATGACTAATCATCAGGGAAATGCAAATCAAAACCATAATGAGAGATCAAGCACCACATGCCTACCAGAATAGCTATCATCAAAAAGAACAAATAACAAATGTTGGCAAGGATATGGAGAAACCTGGAGAATCCCCATGGCAAGAGGAGTCTGGTGGGGTCACAAAGTCCATGGGGTCACAAAGAGTCTGTCACGACTGAGCAACTAAGAACACCACAGCACAGTAAACAGTGTACCCTCACATACTGTTGGTGGGAACTGTAAATTAGTGTAGCAATTGTGAAAAACAGTATGGAAGCCTCTCATAAAACGAAAAATACAACTATTGTATGACTTTTCCACTCCTGGGTATATAGCCAAAAAAACCCCAAAACACAAATTCAAAATATACGTGTACTCCGATGTTTGTAGTAACATCATTTACAACAGCTAGGGTATGGAAGCAACTTGTGTCCATCAACAGAAGAATGGATAAAGAAGATGTGATGTGCATATAGATAATGAAGTACTACTCAGCCATAAAAAGATGAAATTTTGCCATTTGAAACAATGCAAATGGACTTGGAGGGCATTAAGCAAAGTGAAATAAGTCGGTCAGAGATAGACAACTATTGTATGATACCATTTAAATGTGGACTCTAAAGAACACAACAAACTAGTGAATAAAACAAAAAAGAAGCAGACTCACAGGTATAGAGAAGAAACTAGTGTTGACCAGTGGGGAGAAAAAAGAGGGGGATGGGAAATATAGGGGTAGGAGGGAAAAAGGGTTATTATGGATTATATGAAATTATATGCATGAAACTTTTTAAAATTGTAAAGCACTACAGATTTTAAAATTGTAAAGCACCCCTTCATGGATCACTGTCTTGTTGTGGTGAAGGGGCTCATGTAACTCGACGAAGCTATGAGCCATGCCATGTAGGGCCACCCAAGGTGGAAGGGTCATAGCAGAAAGTTCTAACAAAACATGATTCACTGGAGGTGGAAATGACAAACCACCTCAATTTACTTGCCATTGAGAACTTCATAAATTGTATATAAAGGACAAAAAGATATAACACCAAAAGATGAGTGTTCCCAGGTCTGAAGGTGTCCAATATGCTACTGGGGAAGAGTGGAGGAGAACTACTAATAGCCTCAAAAAGAATGAAGTGGCTGGGCCGAAGTGGAAACAATGCTCAGTTGTGGATTTGTCTGGTGATGAAAGTAAAATCCGAAAGTAAAATATTGCAAAGAACAATATTGCATAGGAATCTGGAATGTTAGGTAAATTACCATGGATCAAGGTAAATTGGACATGTTCAGGCAGGAGATGGTAAGAATAAACATCGACATCTTAGGAATCAGTGAACTAAAATGGATGGGAATGGGTGAATTTAATTCAGACCATTATATCTATTACTGCAGGCAGGAATCCCATAGAAGAAATGGAATTGATCTCAAATCAACAAAAGAATCCAATGCAGTAGTTGGGTGCAACTTCAAAAATGACAGAATAATCTGGGTTCATTTCCAAGGCAAACCAATCAACATCACAGTAACCCAAGTTTATGCTCCTACCAACGATGCTGAAGAAGCTGATCAGTTCTATGATGACCTAGAAGACCTCCTAGAACTAACACCAAAATAAGATGTTCTATTCATCATTGGCGATTGGAATGCAAAAGTAGAAAGTCAAGAGATACCTGGAATAACAGGCAAGTTTGGCGTTGGAGAACAAAATGAAGCAAGGCAAAGGGTAACTGAATTCTGTCAAGAGAATGCATTGGTCATAGCAAATGTCCTTTTTCAATGACACAAGAGACAACTTTACACTTGAACTTCACCAAATGGCTAATATCAAAATCAAATTGATTACACTCTTTGTAGCTGAAGATGGAGAAGCTGTATACAGTCAGCAAAAACAAGACTTGGAGCTGACTGTAGCTCAGATCATCAGCTTCTCATAGTAGAATTCAGGCTTAAACTTTAAAAAGTGGGGAAAACCACTAGGACAGCCAGGTATGATTTAAATAAAATCCCCTATGAATATACAGTGGAGGTAATGAATAGATTCAAGGGATTAGAACTTGTAAACAGTGTGCTTGAAGAATTATGGATGAAGGTCCATAATTTTGTACAGGAAGCAGTGAACAAAGCCATCTCAAAGATAAAGAAAAGCAAGAAGGCAAAGTGGTTATCTTAGGAGGACTTACAAATAGCTAAAGAAAGAAGAGACGTGAAAAGCGAGGGAGAAAGGGAAAGGTATATCCAATTAAATGCAGATTTCCAAAGAACAACATGGAGGGACAAGAAGGCCTTTTTCAATGAACAGTGTATAAAACTAGAAAAAAAAACAACAGAACGGGAAGACTAGACATGTCTTCAGGAAAACTGGAGATATCAAGAGGACATTTTGCCCAGATGGGCACAATAAAGGACAGAGACGGTAGAGACCTTATAGACACTGAAGAGATCAAGAAGAGGTGGAAAGAATACACAGAAGAGCTGTATAAAAAAGATACAGATGGACTGGGTGACTATTATGGTATAGTCAGCCACCTAGAACCAGACATTCTGGAGAGTAAAGTCAAGTGGGCCTTAGAAAGCTCTGCTGTTAATAAAGCTAGTAGAAGTGATGGAATTCCAGCAGAACTATTCAAAATCCTAAAGGATGATGCCATTACGGTGTTTCATTCAATATGTCAGCAAATCTGGAAGACCTAGCTGTGGCCACAGGACTGGAAAAGGTCAATTCTCATTCCAATTCCCAAGAAGGGTAGTACTAAGGAATGTGCTAACCATCAGACAATTACACTCATCTCCCATGCTAGTAAAGTCATGCTTAAAATCTTGTATACTAGGCTTTAGCATTATGCAAACCAAGAACTTCCAGATGTCCAAGGTGGATTTAGAAAAGGAAGAGGAACCAGAGATCAAATTGCCAACATTTGCTGGATCATAGAGAATGCTAGGGAGTTAAAAAAAAAAATCTACCTCTGTTTCATCGACTATGCCAAAGCCTTTGACTGTGTGGATCATAATAAACTGTGGAAAGCTCTTAAAGAAATGGGAATACCAGACCATCTTACCTGTTTCCTGACAAGCCTATATGCAGTTCAAGAAGCAACCTGTATGCAAAAGCAAACCCTGTATGAAACAATTGATTGGTTCAAGATTGAGAAAGGAATAGAGTAGGGCTGTCTGCTGTCACCCTGTTTGTTTAATCTACATGCTTAGCACATCATGAGAAATGTTGAGCTGGATACGAGCTGGAGTCAAGATAGGCAGGAGAAATATCAACAACTTCAGATATGCGGATGATACCACTCTAATGGCAGAAAGCAAAGAGGAACTAAAGAACCTCTTGATGAGAGTGAAGGATGAGAGTGAAAAAGAGCCAGCTTAAAACTAAATGTTAAAAAAAAAAACACCTAAGATCATGACATCTGGCCCCATTAACTCATGGCAAATAGAAGGGGAAAAGGTGGAAGTAGTGACAGATTTCTTCTAATTGGGCTCTAAAGTCACTGAGGATAGTGACTGCAGCCATGAAGTCAGAAGATGTTTGCTTCTTGGCAAGAAAGCTTTGACAAACCTAGATGGTGTGTTGAAAAGCAGAGACATTACTCTGCTGAGAAAGGTCCTTATAGTCAAGGCTATGGTCTTCCCAGTGGTCATGTACAGTTGTGAGAGCTGGACTGTAAAGAAGACGGAGCACCAAAGAATTGAAGCCTTTGAACTATGGTGCTCGAGAAGACTCCTGAGAGTCCCTTGGACAGCAAGGAGATGAAACTAGTCAATCTTAAGGGAAATCAACCCTGAATACTCATTGGAAGGATGCTGAAGCTGAAACTCCAGTATTTTGTTCATTTGATGTGAACAGCTGATTCACTGGAAAAGTCCCTGATGTTGTGACAGACTGAGGGCAGGAGAAGATGGCGTCAGAGGGTGAGATGGCTGGATGGCATCACCAATGCAATGGACATGAACTTGGGCAAACTTTGGAGATAGTGAGGTGCCGGGAGCCAGTGTGAGGAACTCCACCCTTGGCAAAGGTCATGAGGAAGGAGGCTAGGCATACGCAAAGGCAGGATCGAGCCTCAGGAAACCCCCTGTTCCCGAGCATCTATCCCCCAAACCAGAGTCTGTTTTATGCTCTCACCTATACCTCTGACTTTACAGGGGGCTCTCCCCCATCATCATTTCTCTCGGAGGAGTTAACTTGCAGCTCCAGTTAACAAAAATTCCTGGGCGTGACAAGAGTGTTTCAACTTACAAACTCCTCTGAAAGTTCTTTAGCCTGCCTGAGCAGGTTCGTCCGGCCATGTGTGATTGTTTACAGCCTCCCAACTGTGAGAGGCATGAGATACTTTAAACTTTCTATATGCAGACTCTTTTGAAAAGTTAGAAAATTATTAGTATAGTATAGTGGGTTGATTAGGAACTATATTGGTGAAGGGTTTTTCATTTATTGTGCCAATAGTTACTGCTAATTCCCTGCCCTAGGTGTGACAAGGGTGTCTCAGGTCAAACCTCTCTGCTGGCAAACTAGCTTGTGTGACAGGATTATCCATACTCCTGCCAAACACATGATTGTTTACTACCTCTCAACCATAAATAGCACAGAGAGTTTGGAGTATTTTGAAAGTCTTAATTAGCACAGGGCTTTTCTCATTGTTGAGTCAATGATTGCCGCCAGGCCTCCATATCCTTAGGCACCTGGGAATATATTAATCAATGTATTTGGAATATGGAAAAGAAAATAAAGTAGTTTTTGATGTTAGCAATACTAGACTTTTTGAGTTAATGAATTTTCTCTTTTGTTATAGAGCACTGTACTTTGTTATAAATCAGTGTCCTTGCTATGTAAAAATGTAACTTTATCACTATCTTAAGACTAAATAGATCTTAAGGGGAATGCTAGTGAAGGGTTTTCATTTGTTGAGCCAATATTTGCTGCTAAATCTCCATATTCCTTGCCCTTATAATGACTATAACTAGCGTATAGGAAAAATAAGTATTAACCTTTAAGATTAATCATGTTAAACCTTAGACTAAGTAAATTCCTTTCTTGATTGTAACTCACTACACCCTCACCCTATAGGAATGCAACTTTATTTGGAGGGTGGCGCCTGGTTTAAGAAAAAATCACCCCTGGAAAAAATAAGTTTTCTGGTTGACTGACCGTTATCAGAAAGGGCCATAAAATGTCAACAGGCCTCATGGCCAGAAGATGATGTAAAACCCATAAGACCTTTGTATAATTTTATATGAAGCACCTGATTTTGACAAGGGTCAGGTCTGCTGACCCCATGTGACTCTGTATTCATCCCTATGTATAACAAAAAGTATATAAGCAAACCTGAAAAATAAAGAAATGGGATAAGTTTCTGGAAAGACCAGTTCCCCTGTGTCGTTCTTTCCCCTTCTGGCTGAATTCCCATCTGGTACGTGGGTACTCACCAAGCCTGCTAATTTTGCCTGGGCTTCTAAGATCCGACCGGGGAGGCCTCAGTGCCTCCTCTCCTTCGGGAGAACAGAAAGACGCCTGTGGCCTACATAGGTGGTGATTGGTATTCCACGTAAACCAAGTTATTCAGCCTCTTTTTCTTCACTAATTTTCCTACTACACTATCCGTTTCTAATCTCTCCCTATATCTGTAATTAAATAAGTTTTCTCCTAGGACGCCTACTCCATCTCCCCTTCGAATTACCCTGGATCCACCGGGGCTGGACCCCAGCAGTGAGGGACAGAGAGGCCTGGTGTGTTGCAGTCCGTGGAGTTGCAAAGAGTCAGACACAACTGGGTAACTGAACAACAACAATGGATTATATGAAATCATATGTATGTAACTTCTGAAAATTGTAAAGCACTATAGAATTTAAAGAATCTTTCTTTCAGTAAAACGTTTTAAGTTAAAAAAAAGAACAAAAGACTTAAATAAACATCTCTCCAAGTAAGATATATAAATGGAAATAAGCACATGAAAAGATGTTCAGTGATGCATTAGGGATCATTCGGGAAATGCAAATCAAGATTATGAGATACTACCTCACATCCATTAGGATGGCTGCCATTCAAAAAAAGAACAGAAAATAACAAGTTTTGGCAAGAATTTTGAGAAACTGGAACTCTTGTGCACTACTGGTGAAAATGTAAAATGGTATTGCCACTGTGGAAAACAGTACAGTGTTTCCTCAAAAAACTAAAAATAGAATTACCATAGGATCCAGCAATTCCATTTCTGCACATTTACCCCAAAGAATTGAAAGCAAGGTCTCAAAGAGATATTTGTACACTCATGTTCACAACTGCTAAAATGTGGAAACAACCCAAGGGTCCACCAACGAATGAATGGATAAAGAAAATATGGTATATACATACAATGGGATATTATTCAGCCTTAAAAAGAAAGGAAATTCTGACATGTGCTATGAAATGGATGATGTGATATGATTGGGAATTTGTGTGCCAATGCAGGGGACAAGGGTTTGATCCCTGGTTTGGGAAGATTTCACTTGCTGCAGGGCAACTAAGACCCTGCCACAACTACTGAGCCCACGCGCAGCAACTACTGAAGCCCGCCCGGCCCTAGAGCTCTTAGTTTGTGACAAGAAAAGCCACCGCAATCAGAGGTCTGGGCAGAGTACAACTAGAGAGTAGCCCCTGCTCCCTGCAAATAGAAAAAGCCTATGCACATCAGTGAAGACCCAGCACAGCCAAAAATAAAGAAATAATAAATTAAAAAATTTTTAATTAAAAAAACATGTTATTTAGAGTAACAGACTATTTTTTAGCGATGTATGTGGAAGGCTTTTTAAAACGCGTACATAAATGCAAGAGATGAGCGAAGCAATTTAGACAGACCTGAATTACACCACAGCTTTCTTTTTCCATATTGTCTCTTTAAATATCCCCTCTCTCACTGGTGGTGGTGTAGTCGCTAAGTCGTGTCCGACTCTTGCGACCCCATGGACTGTAGCCCACCAGGCTCCTCTGTCCATGGGATTTTCCAGGCAAGAGTACTGGAGTGGATTGCCATTTCCTTCTCCAGGGGATCTTCCCAACCCAGGAATCGAATTCAGGTCTCCTGCATTGCAGGCAGATTCTTTACCGACTGAGCTGTGAGGGAAGTCCACTCCCACCCCCTAAATATCCCTTCTAGTGGCATGCATTGGAGAAGGAAATGCCAACTCGCGCCAGTGTTTTTGCCTGGAGAATCCCAGGGAAGGTGGAGCCTGCTGAGCTGCCATCTATGGGGTCGCACAGAGTCGGACACTACTGAAGCGACTTAGTAGCAGCAGCAGTAGCAGTGGCTCCAGGGTGTTTCATGGAGTAATGTAAGTGCCGGGAGCCACAGGCTAGGGATGGGAGGAAAAGAAGGAAGCAGCCGCTTCTCTGCGCGATCGGGTTTCCAGCATTCTTCTTCATCCCTGCCTCCGATGTGTCTACCTTTTGATGTCCGTAGAGCCAGTGAGTACGGGGCGAGGGGAAGGGGCGCAGGTCTCGAAGCAGCCTCTGCCTCTGCAGGTAGAGCTTGATGGCCTGCAGCAGCCCTAGGGCCAAACAGAAAGCCAGCGTCAGGTGAAAGGGCCTCGTCCAGTGCGCCTCAAGCCAGAAGGACTCCATCCAGGACTCCATCGCTTTGCGCTGCGAGGATTGCCTTGCCGGAGGGGAGCTTTGTTTAGCAGGCTCTTGCGGGAGGATCCACCCACTCATTCCAGGGCAAAGCCCGCCCACTGTTTCTCTGTGCCCTCCAGCAAGATCCGGGTCCCTCTCCCCGCTTCCTCCTCTCATCGCCCAGGGTGCTAAAGAAGAGCCTTGGGAGGGGCAGTTCCCGCTTAGGGGGAGGAAGCAGGCGCGAGTTCCCGGATTTCTTGCCCTTTATCAATGGATGCAAACCTGCACTCAGGACGACTTCTCATGAAGTGTCATAGTTCATGTGTGACAGTTTTCAGTCACAGAAAATCTGAATTTTAGGTTTTGAAATAATGCCAAAGCTAACGTCGTTGGTTTTCCTCTTTGCCACAAAGCATTTATAAACTGTGCTGAAGAAAAGAACTTGTTCCCCACTGAAATGCTATCAAAACCCACAAGAGTCTGGGGGCTGGTAATGCGTGAGTAGGATAATTAACCTTACATAGGTACCCGTCCAGTGGTGTGCTAGTAGTCTTACAGCTGGTTCTCACTCTGATTACTGGTGCTTGCCCGTGCCCAGCAAGTCCTGTGTCAAGTCTGCCAGCAGAGGACCTGAACACTGAGCTGGGAAGAGATGCAAAGCTGCTACCGTCATGTAGTATTCCCACCATGCAGATTCAGACGGGGCCGGTTACAGGATTTGTGGATCCAGGTGCAAGATGAAAATGTGGGGCTCCTTGTTAAAACTTTATTAAAAATTTCAAGATGATGACAGCAGGGCATTAAACCAAGCACACACCCTTTTGAGTGCAGGGCTTAGATCTCAGGCCCATGAAGCCAGCCCTGGATACAAGAGACATCAGTTCAGTTCAGTCACTCAGTCGTGTCTGACTCTTTGCGACCCCATGGACTGCAGGACACCAGGCTTCCCTGTCCATCACCAGCCCCCAGAGCTTACTCAAACTCATGTCCATTGAGTCAGTGATGCCATCCAACCATCTCATCCTCTGTCATCCCCTTCTCTTCCCGCCTTCAATCATTTCCAGCATCAGGGTCTTTTCGAATGAGTCAGTTCTTTCCATCAGGTGGCCAAAGGATTGGAGTTTCAGCTTCAGCATCAGTCCTTCCAATGGATATGCAGGACTGATTTCCTCTAGGATGGACTGGTTGGATCTCCTTGCAGTCCAAGGGACTCTCAAGAGCCTTCTCCAACACCAGAGTTCAAAAGCATCAGTTCTTCGGTGCTCAGCTTTCTTTTTAGTCCAATTCTCACATCCATAGGTGACTACTGGAAAAACCAAAGCTTTGACTAGACAGGTCTTTGTTGGCAAAGTAATATCTCTGCTTTACAATATGCTGTCTAGGTTGGTCATAACTTTTCTTCCAAGGAACAAGCGTCTTTTAATTTCATGGCTGCAGTGATTTTGGAGCCCCCCCAAAATAGTCTGTCACTGTTTCCATTGTTTCCCCATCTATTTGCCATGAAGTGATAGTACCAGCCATGAAATTAAAAGACGCTTACTCCTTGGAAGAAAAGTTATGACCACCCTAGATAGCATATTCAAAAGCAGAGGCATTACTTTGCTGACTAAGGTCCGTCTAGTCAAGGCTATGGTTTTTCCAATGGTCATGTATAGATGTGAGAGTTGTACTGTGAAGAAGGCTGAGTGCCGAAGAATTGATGCTTTTGAACTGTGGTGTTGGAGAAGACCCTTGAGAGCCCCTTGGAGATCCAACCGGTCCATTCTAAAGGAGATCAGCCTTGGGTGTTCTTTGGAAGGAATGATGCTAAAGCTGAAACTGCAGTACTTTGGCCACCTCATGCGAAGAGTTGACTCATTGGAAAAGATTCTGATGCTGGGAGCGATTGGGGGCAGGAAGAGAAGGGGACGACAGAGGATGAGATGGCTGGATGGCATCACTGACTCGATGGACGTTAGTCTGAGTGAACTCTGGGAGTTGGTGATGGACAGGGAGGCCTGGCATGCTGCGATTCATGGGGTCGTAGAGAGTCGGACACGACTGAGCGACTGAACTGAACTGAACTGACTGATAGTACCAGATGCCATGATCTTAGTTTTCTGAATGTTGAGCTTTAAGCCAACTTTTTGACTGTCCTTTTTTACTTTCAAGAGACATAATTATTAATAATCTCAAGAGCATAGATAATAGTATAGTAAAATTAAAAAACTATGCATTTTTAGTACTTATTAATCATCAGATATGGGCTTCAGTGTGGTTCAGCGGTAAAGAATCCACCTGCCAATGTAGGAGAGGCATGTTCGATCCCTGGGTTGGGAAGATGCCCTGGAGAGGGGAATAGCAATCCTCTCCAGTATTCTTGCTTGGGAAATCCCATGGATAGAAGTGCCTGGTGGGCTACAATCCATGGGGTCACAAACAGTCAGACACAACTGGGTGACTAACACAATGACTAACAACAGCGAAACCATCAGGTGGTGAAGTCGGATTCAAGAGTCCTAATTTCTCAAGCTGGCTTCCCTGGTGGCTAAGCTGCTGTCCCTCACATCTAGCCTTCTTTCATACATTCATTTATTTATGCTAAAACAGGCAAATGTAAGGCGTTGGATTCACAGCCCAGAATAATAAACCCAGTCTCTGCTGCAACTCCTTACTCCCCTCTCCTCAGTACCGCCCACTCCTCAGGCTCCCACTCCAGTCTCTGGTGCCAGGTTTCACTTAGCAAGGTAACGGTTAGGACAGACTCCAGTGAAGACAATTTTACCTGGACCAAATGCCAGCCCCTCAAATCCATTGTGCACCACACATGAAGTGTTTCAGTTGCCTCTTCTCAGACGTTACCAGCTCCCGCCTATCTCTGTCTCTCAACCAGAAACTGCTATTTAACAGTGTATCAGAATCTTCTGGTTTACAGTCTCTCCTGGGAGATTCATGGCATTTTTATTTTTCTGATTCTTTCTCTGTGTTCTGCTCTTTCCCTAGATTATGATAAGTGTATGGTGGCCTTCATAAGACTGCATCATAGTGGTCTGGCTGAAGACCTCAGATTCACACCTAGGTCCTGGGTACTCTCAGCTTTGTGAGATCTAGTCTGGTCGGTCCTTGGGTTGGTGAACTTCTAGTTAGTTCTCTCAGCAGGGTCAGGGCCTGAGGACACCTTAGCTGACCCAGTCCCACCGAGGCACTTGCTGGAAGTGTTAGCTCTCTGAGACCTAGCCAGACTATTTTCTGCATTCCATGTCCTTCCTTGCAGAACAAAGGAACTTTGGGCTTTTTACCAATATACCCTAAGAGGCATGAGGGTGCTAGCTCAGGCCTTCTTTCTCCTTCACTGCCATTTTCATTCTGCTTCCTCCCAAAAAGGAACTCTTGTGCTATCAACTTTTCTGTCGTCTATCCAAAACTCGCCTTCCCTTGATTTTAGCCTAGATGGGAGAAATCAGTTACTCTCCTGACCACTGGCTTCCTGACCTCTGCTCATTCTTCTCCCAGCCCAGTAGGTTGGAAGAGGTGGCTTTTCCACAACCTCCATTTCACGTAGGAAGAACTTTCCTTATGATATTGCCTGTGTTCTGTCTACCTTCAATTGAGAGTGAAGAGCTTCCATTCACTCCAACAGTGGGGAAACAGAGAAATTTAGAAATTTATTCTGGCTAAAGACTGGCTTTCCATACTTACTGCCACTCAAAAATCCCATTTTGGGGGAGCAGTCCCTGCCTTCTCTTGGCATTCTTATGCAAATAGCCACTGAATTAACTTTCCTCAGCTGCAGTACAGGGGACAGACATCACTGAAAAAGCCCCCAGCAACACAGATAATGATGCTTGGCAGGTCCAAGTAAGTAAGGACTTCAGGCTTTACCTAGGACAGAAGAATCCACTGAAGGGATTTAAGATGGAAAGTTACATGGGTTAGATAGTAGAGCACTCTGATGACTATTTGGATGATAATAGGTAAATATTTATTGTGCGCTTACTAAGTGCCAAGTACTGTTCTAAAGTGATTTAGAAGTAGTAGCTTATTTAATTATCAAATTAAAAATTTGAGATTGGTATTAGCATTTTACATATCCTCATTTTATTTATACAGAAACTGGGACACAGAGAGATTATGCAATTTGTCCAAGGACACTAGAGGGTAAGGAGGCAATCTGAAGAATCCAGGTCTCAGGATCTTAACATTTATGGAAGCAAATTATGTGTGTATATAGAAGGATACGGGTTTCCCAGGTGGCTCAGTGGTAAAGAATCCTCCTGCCAATGCAGGAGACACAGGAGATGCAGGTTCAATCCCTGGGTCAAGAAAATGCCCTGGAGAAGGAAATGGCAACCTACTCCAATGCTCTTGCCTGGGAAGTCCCATGGACATGAGCCTGATAGGCTCTAGTCCATGAGGCTGTGAGAGCTGGACACAACTTAGGGGCTAAACCACAAAAATAGAGGGATATAGGACCTGAACTAGGAGAACAGTTCAAATGCTACTGTTGTGTTCAGGTAAGATGTGAAAATGCTCTGGACTGCCAGTATCATGGGACAGAGAGGCAGAATGAGTAGGAGAAATACTGGTGTATTTTTTTTTACGGGAATTGGTAACTGACTGGATGTGGGCACAGCAGAGAAGAAATCTAGGATGATCCTTATGTTTCTGTTCTTGAGATAGACAAAGCGAGAAGAATTACTATTCCCTAACATCCCTCTTTCCAGACACCCACCAGTCCTTGTCCTGTGTGTCTTGTGCTCTTCCAAACTCATCTTCAAGATTCACTGCCTCTATAAATGCTTCTCTAACCAGCCCCAGCCCATGGAAATCTATCCTGTGAACAATCAACACATTCATTTTTATTTTTATTTATTTTTTGTTGCACTGGATCTTCATTGCTGCATGCAGACTTTCTCTAGTTGCAGTGAGCGAGGTCTGCTCTTCAGGCTTTACGTAGGCTTTTCATTGTGGCGGCTTCTCTTGTTGCGGAGGACAGGCTGTAGGTACACAGGCTTCAGTAGTTGTAGCACACGGGCTCCAGTAGCTGTGTCTCTCAGGCTCTGGAGCGTGGGCTCAGTAGCTATGGTGCACAACCCCAGCAGCTCCACACCATGTGGAATCTTCCTGGACCAGGGGTTGAACCCATGTCCCCTTCATTGGCAAGTGGATTTCCATCCGCTGTACCACCAGGGATGTCTCAACACATTTTTATAGCTCTCATTTGACACTTTGCTCATGTTTCATTTATTATTCATATCACAATCACCAATCCTATGCAGCCTCATTATGTATGCCTCATTATGTACCTCTTTATATATGCAACTTGCTTTCCTAATTAGGTTTTGAAACTCTATAGTGGTTCAAATATTTTTTTTTTTTCATCTCTTGGATTCTCTTGGAGCCTGACTTTGGGCTAGACACACAGTAGATGTTTTAAAAATAGTTTTTTAATTCGCTTGAACTAAGGAGACATGTGCTGGGAGGGGGAGATTTGGGAAAGAGCAGAATGAGGAACATAGAATAATTATCTCCAAAACAAATGGAAGACAAAGAACTGGAGTTTTCCCAGGTCAAGTAGTTTGTATACTAAGAGAATAAGCATAACATAGGGAGTGAGGAGGGAGAAGGCGATGGCACCCCACTCCAGTACTCTCGCCTGGAAAATCCCATGGACGGAGGAGCCTGGTAGGCTGCAGCCCATGGGGTCACAAAAAGTCGGACATGACTGAGCGACTTCCCTTTCGCTTTTCACTTTTCATGCGTTGGAGAAGGAAATGGCAACCCACTCCAGTGTTCTTGCCTGGAGACTCCCAGGGACGGGGGAGCCTGGTGGGCTGCCGTCTAGGGGGTCAGTCACACAGAAGTGACTTAGCAGCAGCAGGGAGTGGGGAAGGGATTTGAGAAGAGGAAGAATAAATTAAATTGACAATTATTTTCATGACAGGGAGCCTGGTGCTTGTTCATAATGGACATGGTGTTGCAAAGTGCTTAGAGAGGAGCAATAAGAGGAAAAATAGGGCCAGGGGATGAATGGGGCATTGAATAGAATGAATCAGCTGGTGGGATGTGGCTCAGAAACTTCGTAGATGGATATTTTCATGAAAATATTGAGGCTGGGTAGAAATCACTGTGTTCTGCTCTTAATTTAACACAGAAGTTATAGTTTTTGAAGGGGTGTGCCGGGGTCCAGCCCCGGTGGATCCAGGGTGATTCGAAGGTGGGGACGGAGTTGGCGTCCTGGAAAAAACTTATTTAATTACAGATATAGAAGGAGATTAGAAATAGATGTGTAGTAGGAGAATTAGTGGAGAAAAGAGGCTGAATAACTGGTTTACATGGAATACCAATCACCACCTATGTAGGCCCCAGGCGTCTTTCCATTCTCCCAAAGGAGAGGAGGCACTGAGGCCTCCCCGGTCTGATCTCAGAAGCCCAGGCAGAATTAGCAGGCTTGGTGAGTACCCACATTTCAGACGGTAATTCAGCCAGGAAAGCGGAGAGCAAGAAAGAAACGACACGGGGGAATCAGTCTTTCCAGAAACTGATCCGATTTCTTTATTTTTCAGGTTTGTTTATATACCTTTTTGTTATACATAGGGATGAATACAGAGTCACGCGGGGGTCAGCAGACCTGACCCTTGTCACAATCAGGTGCTTCATATAAAATTATACAAAGGTCTTATGATTTTCATCATCTTTTGGCCATGAGGTCTGCTGACATTTTATGGCCCTTTCTGATACTGGTCAGTTAACCAGAAAACTTATTTTTCCAGGGGTTATTTTTTCTTAAATCAGGCGCCACCCTCCAAATAAAGTTGCATTCCTATAGGGTGAGGGTGTAGTGAGTTACAATCAAGAAAGGAATTTACTTAACCTAAGGTTTAACATGATTAATCTTAAAGGTTAATACTTATTTTTCCTATATGCTAGTTATATATATTATAAGGGCAGGAATATGAAGTTTTAGCAGCAAATATTGGCTCAACAAATGTAAACCCTTCACCAATGTTCCCCTTAAGCTCTATTTTGTTTTAAGATAGTGATAAAGTTACATAGCATAGTGATTTATAGTGATTTATAACAAAGTACAGTGATCTATAACAAAAGAGAAGATTCATTAACTCAAAAAGTCTAGTATTGCTAACATCAAAAAACTACTATATTTCCTTTTCTATATTTCAAATACATTGATTAATATATTCCCAGGTGCCTAAGGATATGGAGGCCTGATGGCAATTATTGACTCATCAATGAGAAAAAGCCCTATGCTAATACTCCAACCTCTCTGTGCTATTTATGGCTGAGAGGCTGTCACACAAGCTAGTCTGTCAGCAGAGAGGCTTGACCTGAGACATCCTTGTCACACCCAGGGCAGGGAATTAGTAGTAATTATTGGCAGGACAAATGAAAAAACCCTTCACCAATATAATTCCTAATCATCCTACTAATACTATACTAATGATCTTCTAACTTCTCAAAAGAGTCTGTATTTAGAAAGTTTTAAAACATCCCGGGCCTCTCACAGTTGGGAGGCTGTAAACAATCACATGCAGCCGGAAGAGCCTGATCAGGCAGGCCAGAGAACCTCCAGAGTTCGTAAGCTGAAACACTCTTGTCACGCCCAGGAATTTTTATTAACTGGAGCTGCAAGTTAACTCCTTCTCTGAGAGAAATGGTTATGGGGGAGAGCTCCCCATAAAGTACTCTGGTTTTGGGGATAGATGCTCGGGAATAGGGGGTTTCCTGAGGCTTGATCACGCCTTTGCGTATGCCAAGCTTCCTTCCTCATGGCCTTTGCCAAGGGCGGAGTTCCTCACGCTGGCTCCCAACAGGGGTGCAACTGGGAAGAAATGTGAGAAGTGTGAGAGGTGAGAAACAGGGAGGGAGTGGGTAGATTAGATTTCTGATGCCAAATAACCTTAATTTTCTTAAAGGATTCTGAGGCATTGTTTGCCCTGGCAAGGACAGGGAGGATTGAGTGCCTGAGCAGAGTGGTGATTTGGAATAGCCACCATGGTTAATGTGAGGTCATAGGCACATAAGATGTGAAAAGACAGGAACCAGTGGAATTTACATAGCAAGTTCCCTGTAGAGGGCCAAGGACACAGAGTTCCATTACTTCCTTCCACAAGAGCCTGGAGGTAAGAGAATGGAAATGTTCAAGTAGGAAGCATAGACCCATTCCCCGCAGGCACTGTTCTCCTGTATACCAGCCAGTGCTGAGCAATGCCAGGATACAAAGATGGATCAAGGGGAGGCCTTGCCCTGGCAGAGTTCACAATCTGGTGGTGGGGGGGGGATAGATTGATAAGCAAAGAGATATAGTACAATGGGTAAATGCCACAATTGGAAGGACCCATATGGATTATCTAGACATTGTCCTGTCTTTGGAATAAGGAAATTGAATCCAAAAAAGGGGAAGGGGCTTGCCCTAAGCCCCTTATCACCAGACTGAGAATTTTAAGGTCCTTCATTTCTCTTTGTCTCCTGTGTGACACAGCAGTTGCACTGGTCTCCCCAGTCCCTTTGAATGATACAACCAGTGAACTGGGGAGACCATTCAGTTAGTTCAATTCAGTTGCTCAGTCGTGTCCAACTCTGAGACCCCATGAACTGCAGCATGCCAGGCCTCCCTGTCCATCACCAACTCCCAGAGTCCACCCAAACCCATGTCCATTGTGTCGGTGATGCCATCCAACCATCTCATCCTCCATCATCCCCTTCTCCTCCTGCCTTCAATCTTTCCCACCATCAGGGTCTTTTCAAATGAGTCTGCTCTTTGCATCAGGTTACCAAAGTGTTGGAGTTTCAGCTTCAACATCAGTTCTTCCAATGAACACCCAGGATTGATCCTGGTTGGATCTCCTTGCAGTCCAAGGGACTCTCAAGAGTTCAATAGCCTTGAATTAGAAAGAAGAAAATGTTAGGGTAGATGCAAAGATTCACATTTTGTGTTATTTCAAACCACAACAGAGAGCAGCAATACAAAATGTAAATCTTTTACAATATTGTAAAGTAATTAACCTCCAATTAAAATAAATAAATTTATGTTAAAAAAATCCCGTGAAAAATCTCCAGATCATGGATAGTTTTGAATTATATCCATATCATTAAATTTTACAATTTCAAGATCCAGTCTCTATCTCCTTTTTTTTTAAAAAAACATAAATGTTGAAATAATTTCAAAACTATTTTAAATTAAAAATACTTGAATTTCAGAGTATATTGAAGTCATCTGATAAAAAGTATACTTGCATAATATCAAGGTAAATAAGCTGCTGCTGTCAACAGTAAGTTAAACAAACACCTTCAGCAATCCTTCATATTTGTTTAAACTGGGTGTAATTCAAAAAATATTAATTTTATTTGTGCAATTACATGAGTAACATAACTATAGGGCATAACAGCCTATGCCAGGATAGACTCTCACCTAGAATAATAATAATATAAAATAATATTGGACTATACTACTTGCCAGATACTTTACATGCACTCTCCATATGCACTCTCCGCCTAAGTAGGTCTGACTTACCATCCCTACTTTACAGATGAACAAATTGAAGGTTAGAGAAGCTAAGTCAAGATCTTAATCTCTCCTCTGTATCACATGGTGCCTTCAGGGTATCATAAGACCCCCTCCTCTGCCAGTTCTTCTCATTACACAGACACACAGTGAGCCGTAAGTGGACCAAAATTTTCTAATATCAACCTGCATTCATTATTGACTAAATAGTAACATTTTACCCTGGTAAAAACAAAAAGGAAAATCGGCCTGAATTATACATTTTGAAGTATTCAATATTACCAAATTCAAAAATCTATTTCTAAGTATTTTCCCACATGACCACTATTCATATTTCCTTAAATTCCTGAAAGTTAGAGTTACCTATACCAACTATGATGAATTCTGGAACTTATTCAAAATTGAAAAATATATCCAAGTTCCTATATTCTTATAAAATAAGACCTAAACTTGTGTATGGACAATCAGTTCAGTTCAGTTGCTCTGTCGTGTCCGACTCTTTGTGACCCCATGAATCGCAGCACGCCAGGCCTCCCTGTCCATCACCAACTCCCGGAGTTCACTCAGACTCACCTCCATCGAGTCAGTCATGCCATTCAGCCATCTCATCCTTTGTCGTCCCCTTTTCCTCCTGCCCCCAATCCCTCCCAGCATCAGAGTCTTTTCCAATGAGTCAACTCTTCGCATGAGGTGGCCAAAGTACTGGAGTTTCAGCTTCAGCATCAGTCCTTCCAATGAACACCCAGCACTGATTTCCTTCAGAATGGACTGGTTGGATCTCCTTGCAGTCCAAGGGACTCTCAAGAGTCTTCTCCAACACCACAGTTCAAAAGCATCAATTCTTTGGTGCTCAGCTTTCTTCACAGTCCAACTCTCACATCCATACATGACCACTGGAAAAACCATAGCCTTGACTAGACGGACCTCTGTTGGCAAAATAGTCTCTGCTTTTGAATATGCTATCTGGGTTGGTCATAACTTTCCTTCCAAGGAGTAAGAGTCTTTTAATTTCATGGCTGCAAGCACCATCTGCAGTGATTTTGGAGCCCAAAAAATGAAGTCTGACACTGTTTCCACTGTTTCCTCATCGATTTCCCATGAAGTGATGGGACCAGATGCCATGATCTTAGTTTTCTGAATGTTGAGCTTCAAGCCAACTTTTCCACTCTCCTCTTTCACTTTCATCAAGAGGCCTTTTAGTTCCTCTTCACTTTCTGCCATAAGGGTGGTGTCATCTGCATATCTGAGATTATTGATATTTCTCCCGGCAATCTTGATCCCAGCTTTCCAGCCCAGGGTTTCTCATGATGTACTCTGCATATAAGTTAAATAAGCAGGGTGACAATATACAGCCTTGATGAACTCCTTTTCCTATTTGGAACCAGTCTGTTGTTCTATGTCCAGTTCTAAATGTTGCTTCCTGATCTGCATATAGGTTTCTCAAGAGGCAGGTGAGGTGGTCTGGTATTCCCATCTCTTTCAGAATTTTCCACAGTTTATTGTGATCCACACAGTCAAAGGCTTTGGCATAGTCAGTGAAGAGAGTTATTTTTCTATAAGTAAATATCACATAACTTTATTCATAAAATGGTATCCATTTTGATAAACAAAACCACTATATAAGCAAATATGGAATCTTAAAACTTTAAGGAAAAACTTGATGAAGACTAAAGATTTTGCCTTACAAGCAAATTTAAAATTTTTAATAAGCTTAAAATATTCTATCTTGTAATCTGACATTAGGAAAATTATAAACATGTTACTGCTTCCATTTTTCAATTGCTTTAGTTTCCATGGTTAATAATAGTAGCTCTATTAATCATGGTTATCCCATTGTGTTACTTAAATGGCTTTTAATTTTTAAGATGGATAAAGACATTCTACTGTAGAGACAAAGATAGAAATTGTAAAAATAAAATTAATTAAGAACCTATTCTGCAAAACTTGCACATGTATTGTATCTATAATAATGATCTCAGCAGATCTGCAGAAATATTTTTCCAATTTCATTTTTAATGATTTTATTCAAAGCCTTCATTATATTGGCAATAGTTCTGATGGGTCACTTGATTTTTTTTTTTTCTGCAATCTTTATATTTTTTAAAATAGATTTTCCTCCACTTGAAATAATTGAGTTGGAGGAAGAAACGCAAGTATGTCAGCATCAGTAGGTTAGTTCTGGAAATATTAAAATTGCTGAGCAATCATTGCATCAATTGTGTAACAAAAATGATGCTTTATAATCCTGTTGCCTAAAACTTTGCTCAGAGTTAGGAATATGGCATCTGGATCTCACACAGTGGAAAACAAAGCAAGAGAAGAAAGCAGCCTGCCTGCCTTGCATTAAACCTTCCCCAGGACAAGAAATAACTGAACCAGTAAATGGGAGCAGGAAAAAGGGATATGAGGATTCACATCTCCAAAAATTATCCTGCTTTGTGTCAGATCTATTTACAGATCAAATTCTGACCCACTTCCTGCAAAGCTCTGTTCTGTGGATGAAACATAACTCCTGGACTCACATGGTACTTAAACCAGTGGCAACTTCTCTAAGACTCAGTTTCCCCAACTGTAAAACATGGCAATGACGATAGCACTTACCACTGTCAGTTACTGTAAGAACCAAATGCACAGCACGGAGCACTGCACTGGAGCACTGCACTGGAGCACTGGGTTACATGTGTGTTTTTAAATATTGTGACTATCAGAGAAACCAGGGCTCTAGCCAGGGAGACCTAAGGAAGTGAATGAAGGAGTATGTCATTCAGCCATTAAACACACATATGTTAAACAAATAATAGGTATACTAAACAAACATATCCCATCAATAAATAAATATGCACGCAGATTCTTTACCACTGAGCCACCTGGGAAGCCCTTTTAGGTGACACTGCCTCACATTTCAACTACTGTGCCTCAAAGCACCAGGGAAAGCTATTAGAACCAGCCACAAACCAAGGCAAAAATCATTCCTTACCTTAAAAAAAATCCTAGGGCCTCATGTTGAATGTAGTGCCTAGCCTAGAACGTCCCTTTGCATAAGGTAATTTAATTTTAATGGAATCACTGTCATCCCCTGCCACTGAGATGGTCAGGATCTTGCTGTTGATCCTCCCAAATCTCCCTCACTTGCAATTATGCAGCCGAGAAAGGAGTGATTGTCCCTTCCGTACCTGTCTGTGTAAGGAACTTTGACTCAGAGGCACAGTTCTTGTCAAATCCCATAAAAGGAAGGACCCACAAACACCTCACAGATATACAGAAGAAACTAGCTGTTAGCAGTGGGAAGAGTGGAGTGGGGAAGGACAAGATTGGGGTAGAAGTTTAAGAGGTACAAACTGCTATGTATAAAATAAACTACAAGGAATGTAGCCAATATTTTATAACAAATATAAATGGAGTATAGTTTTTAAAAATTGTCAATTACTATGTTGTACATCTGAGAAATGTAACATTGTGGATCAACTGCACCTCAATAAAAATTAATTAAATAAAAGAAAAGCCAAGATGAGAGGTGGAGAGAAAGTGGCCTACTTGGAATCTCTAACTCCAGGCCTATGGCATCTTATGTCTTGATTATGTTAATCAGTAAAGTCTCACGTTAGGTTTCTACTACTTTTCACTAAAACATAAACAAACAACAACAATAAAACTCCCAATTAATGTATCAGATCCTCACTAAAAATGGCACTTTGTAGTTTTATTTACTGGTTCTGAGGATAAGAACATGGGCATACTTGGAGGGGCAGGTATTCTGCCTATCACAGAAAATAATCCAAAAGTTAACTAAGGGCTTTGTCCAAGGGACTAAGCAGGTTTTTGAAACTGAGATATTTGGCAAACACACTCATGAAGTATAAACAACATGTTGCTTAAGACTTCTGGCACAATATTCAGAACAAACCAGTTTTGAATATTGGATCACTATTTGCTATCTGTGTAGCCTTGAGCAAGTTATTTTACTGCTTTGGAGACCATCATAAAATGGGCATTTTTCAGTACTTATTTATATAGGGCTTGCTGCAAAAGCCTTGGTTCACCTTGAAGATCCCCCTGCAGAATCAAGGCACTCATTCCTCTAGCTCCTTGGTGTGCTGGCTGCTAAGGGATCAAAGATGCATCCTTTTTATGGCTGAGTAATATTTCATTGTGTATATGTATCACAACTTCTTTGTCCATTTGTCTGTCAATGGACACCTAGGTTGTTTCCATGTCCTGGCTGTTGTAAGTAGTGTGGCAATGAACACTGCGGTATTTGTGTTTGTTTGAATTATATTTTCTCAGGGTATACACCCAATAGCAGGATTGCTGGTTCAGGTGGTAGTTTTATTCCTAGTTTTTAAAGGTATCTTCATACTGTCAGTTGAACTGAGGTGAGTGAACCTAGAGCCTGTTAAACAGAATGAAGTAAGTCAAAAGGAGAAAAAACCAAATATATTAACACAGATGTATGGAATCTAGGAAAATGGTACTAATGAATCTATCTGCAGGGCAGAATAGAGACACGGATGTAACAAAATGGACTTGTGGACACAGCGAGGGAAAAAGAGCGTGAAATGAATTGAGAGAGTAGCATTGAAACATATACATTACCGTGTGTAAAATAATAGCTAGTGGGAAGTTGCTGTATAACTCAGGGATCCCAGCCTGGAACTCTGTGATGTCTTAGAGGGGTGGGACTAGGGGCAGGTGGGAGGGAGGTTCAAGAGGGAGGGGATACATGTATACTTATGGTTGAATTACCTTGGTGTACATAAGAAACCAACACAACATTGTAAAGCAATTATTTCAATTAAAAATAAATTTTAGAAAAGATACATCATTCTCTAGTGATTGCCCTGTGGCAGCCAAAGAGCAGAAAGGACTGCAGATCAGCTCTGGGACTTAATTCTAAGAAGAGCAAACTTTGGAGGAGATTAAACTTTCAACTTCAACAGGATTGCCACAACAAAGTCAGGGTAGCAATTGGGAAGAATGGGACCCTAATACATGAGATAGAACATCTGAGTCAATACACTTAAAAATCTGGGTCCCCAACCTCCCTTGAATGATTCCAGCCATTTGAAATCAATTCTTGTCATACTACTGTGCCCAAGTGGAGATAGGGTACCTAATCATGGAGCATGAGTGACCTTGTAGTCACAAACATTTGTTTGAGTTGGTTTTGTCAGACCTATTAAGTCATAAGTTTGGACAGTCCCAGCAGCAATAAATCACAAGATGGAGTGGTACACCCAGGATTAGGTGCAACTAGGACCAGAGAAAACCAATAAGTTATATGAGCTTTATTTTATGCATGAGCTAAGTCAATGGACATGAGTTTGGGCAAACTCCAGGAGATGGTAAAGGACAGGGAAGCCTGGCATGCTACAGTCCATGGGGTTGCAAAAAGCTGGACACAAATGAGTGACTGAATATCATCATCATCAAGTGGCGCAAACCTTCATGTTGTCAGACTTCCCTGGTGTTCTGGTGGTAAGGCCAATGCAAGGGACATGGGTTTGATCCCTGGTGCAGGAAGATTCCACATGCCATGGGACAAATTAATCCCATCTGTCACAACTGCTGAGCCCACACTCTATGGCACGTGCTCCACAACAAGAGAAGCCACCACAATTTGAAGTCTGAGCACCACAGGTAGGAGGTAAGCCCTGCTCACCACAACTAGAGAAAGTCTGTGTGCAGTGAAGATCCAGTATGGTCAAATGAGTAAATAAGAAATTAAATAAAAAGATCTTCATGTTGTCCACCACTGTCACCTAGGAAACTTCCCCTCAGTTCATACCAGTGGCTGCAGGTCCGGTCCTTTATGACTCACTGAAGGAAGGGAAAAAAGGCTGAGTGTGGAACACATATGGGTTGGTTCAATCTGTGAGTGCTAATTGATAATGGACTGCTGCTGCTCTCCCACGTTGAAGGTCAGGAACAGCGGTGGTAAGGAGATATCCCTTGTCCAAGGTAAGGAGCAGCGGCTGTGCTTTGCTGAAGGAGCCGTGAAGAGATACCCCACGCCCAAGGTAAGAGAAACCCAAGTAAGATGGTCGGTGTTGCAAGAGGGCATCAGAGGGCAGACACACTGAAACCATACTCACAGAAAACTACTCAACCTAATCACTAGGACCACACTAGGACCACAGCCTTGTCTAACTCAATGAAACCAAGCCATGCCTGTGGGGCAACCCAAGTCGGGCGGGTCATGGTGGAGAGGTCTGACACAACGTGGTCCACTGGAGAAGGGAATGGCAAGCCACTTCAGTATTCTTGCCTTGAGAACCCCATGAACAGCATGAAAAGGCAAAATGATAGGATACCAAAAGAGGAACTCCCCAGGTCATTAGGAGCCCAATATGCTACTGGAGATCAGTGGAGAAATAGCTTCAGAAATAATGAAGGGATGGAGCCAAAACAAAAACAATACCCAGTTGTGGATGGGACTGGTGATGGAAGTAAGATCCGATGCTGTAAAGAGCAATATTGCATAGGAACCTGGAATGTCAGGTTCATGAATCAAGGCAAATTGGAAGTGGTCAAACAGGAGATGGCAAGGGTGAACGTCGACATTCTAGGAATCAGCGAACTAAAATGGACTGGAATGGGTGAATTTAACTCAGATGACCATTATACCTACTATTGCGGGCAGGAATCCCTCAGAAGAAATGGAGTAGCCATCATGGTCAACAAAAGAGTCCGAAATGCAGTACTTGCATGCAATCTCAAAAACGACAGGATGATCTCTGTTCGTCTCCAAGGCAAACCATTCAATATCACGGTTATCCAAGTCTATGCCCCAACCAGTAATGCTGAAGAAGCTGAAGTTGAACGATTTTATGAAGACCTACAAGACCTTTTAGAACTAACACCCAAAAGAGATGTCCTTTTCATTATAGGGGACTGGAATGCAAAAATAAGAAGTCAAGAAACACCTGGAGTAACAGGCAAATTTGGCCTTGGAATGTGGAATGAAGCAGGGCAAAGACTAATAGAGTTTTGCCAAGAAAATGCACTGGTCATAGCAAACACCCTCTTCCAACAACACAAGAGAAGCCTCTACACATGGACATCACCAGATGGTCAACACCGAAACCAGATTGATTATATTCTTTGCAGCCAAAGATGGAGAAGCTCTATACAGTCAACAAAAACAAGACCAGGAGCTGACTGTGGCTCAGATCATGAACTCCTTATTGCCATATTCAGACTGAAATTGAAGAAAGTAGGGAAAACTGCTAGACCATTCAGGTATGACCTAAATAAAATACCTTTTGATTATACAGTGGAAGTGAGAAATAGATTTAAGGGCCTAGATCTGATAGATAGAGTGCCTGATGAACTATGGAATGAGGTTCGTGACATTGTACAGGAGACTGGGATCAAGACCATCCCCATGGAAAAGAAATGCAAAAAAGCAAAATGGCTGTCTGGGGAGGGCTTACAAATAGCTGTGAAAAGGAGAGAGGCAAAAAGCAAAGGAGAAAAGGAAAAATATAAGCATCTGAATGCAGAGTTCCAAAGAATAGCAAGAAGAGATAAGAAAGCCTTTCTCAGAGATCAATGCAAAGCAATTGAGGAAAACAACAGAATGGGAAAGACTAGAGATCTCTTCAAGAACATTAGAGATACCAAGGGAACATTTCATGCAAAGATGGGCTCGATAAAGGACAGAAATGGTATGGACCTAACAGAAGCAGAAGATATTAAGAAGAGGTGGCAAGAATACACAGAAGAACTGTACAAAAAAGATCTTCATGACCCAGATAATCATGATGATATGATCACTCATCTAGAGCCATCTAGATTACTTCCTGGAATGTGAAGTCAAGTGGGCCTTAGAAAGCATCACTACGAACAAAGCTAGTGGAGGTGATGGAATTCCAGTTGAGCTATTTCAAATCCTGAAAGATGGTGCTGTGAAAGTGCTGCACTCAATATGCCAGCACATTTGGAAAACTCAGCAGTGGCCACAGGACTAGAAAAGGTCAGTTTTCATTCCAATCCCAAAGAAAGGCAACGCCAAAGAATGCTCAAACTACCGCACAATTGCACTCATCTCACATGCTAGTAAAGTAATGCTCAAAATTTTCCAAGCCAGGCTTCAGCAATATGTGAACTGTGAACTTCCTGATGTTCAAGCTGGTTTTAGAAAAGGCAGAGGAACCAGAGATCAAATTGCCAACATCCGCTGGATCATGGAAAAAGCAAGAGAGTTCCAGAAAAACATCTATTTCTGATTTATTGACTATGCCAAAGCCTTTGAGTGTGTGGATCACAATAAACTATGGAAAATTCTTCAAGAGATGGGAATACCAGACTACCTAACCTGCCTCTTTAGAAATCTGGTTGTCAGGAAGCAACAGTTAGAACTGGACATGGAACAAAAAACTGGTTCCAAATAGGAAAAGGAGTACGTCAAGGCTGTATATTGTCACCCTGCTTATTTAACTTCTATGCAGAGTACATCATGAGAAATGCTGGACTGGAAGAAACACAAGCTGGAATCAAGATTGCCGGGAGAAATATCAATAACCTCAGATACGCAGATGACACCACCCTTATGGCAGAAAGTGAAGAGGAGCTAAAAAGCCTCTTGATGAAAGTGAAAGAGGAGAGTGAAAAAATTGGCTTAAAGCTCAACATTCAGAAAACGAAGATCATTGCATCCGGTCCCATCACTTCATGGGAAATAGATGGGAAAACAGTGGAAAGAGTGTCAGACTTTATTTTTTTGGGCTCCAAAATCACTGCAGATGGTGCTTGCAGCCATGAAATTAAAAGACGCTTACTTCTTGGAAGAAAAGTTATGACCAGCCTAGATAGCATATTCAAAAGCAGAGACATTACTTTGCCGACTAAGGTCCGTCTAATCAAGGCTATGGTTTTTCCTGTGGTCATGTATGGATGTGAGAGTTGGACTGTGAAGAAGGCTGGGTGCCGAAGAATTGATGCTTTTGAACTGTGGTGTTGGAAAAGACTCTTGAGAGTCCCTTGGACTGCAAGGAGATCCAACCAGTCCATTCTGAAGGAGATCAACCCTGGAGTTTCTTTGGAGGGAATGATGCTGAAGCTGAAACTCCAGTACTTTGGCCACCTCATGCGAAGAGTTGACTCATTGGAAAAGACTCTGATGCTGGGAGGGATTGGGGGCAGTAGGAGAAAGGGAGGACCGAGGATGAGATGGCTGGATGGCATCATGGACTCGATGGACATGAGTCTGAGTGAACTCCAGGAGTTGGTGATGAACAGGGAGGCCTGGTGTGCTGCGATTCATGGGGTCACAAAGAGTCGGACACGACTGAGCGACTGAACTGAACTGAGCTGCTCTCCAGCCCCTTTCAGGCGTGGTTCTGAAGGGCAGTAGTGAGAAGAAATATTTCCAATAGACAGAGATTTAGGACGTGCATCTGATCATCCTTTTGATGAGAAATAGGATAAAAATTTATAGAGTCATGAACATTGGCGAATGGCTTGGTGGTTTGACTGGTATCTAGAGAGAGAAAGATTAGAAAATAGGAGACAAGAAGGTCTGGGAATCAGACATGTGGATGGAAAAGTGGCAATGGGTGTGAGGTGTGAAGACCTTAGTATTGCACCCTAATATCCACCCATGAGTTTCTACCACAAATGAGGCATGGGAAAACTGGTAGACAAAGTGACTCAATCAGTTGACATCAGCCAGCCTCCTGCATCATGTGTTCTAGTACTGGCACAAAGGGTACATGAGCAGGGTAGCCATTAGTAACAGGGAAGGAGGCTATGAATGGGCCCAATAACGTGGACTCCCTTCTACTCATGAAGTTTGACCTATCTACTGCCACTGTGAAACATTCAGTTCAGTTCAGTCGCTCAGTCATGTCTGACTCTTTGCAACCCCATGGACTGCAGCATGCCAGGCCTCCCTGTCTATCACCCACTCCCAGAGTTTACTCAAACTCATGTCCATTGAGTCGGTGTTGGCATCCAACCATCTCATCCTCTGTCGTCCCCTTCTCCTCCCACCTTCAATCTTTCCCAGCATCACGGTCTTTTCAAATGAGACAGCGCTTTGCATCAGGTGGCCAAAGGATTGGAGTTTCAGCTTCAGCATCAGTCCTTTCAATGAATATTCAGGACTGATTTCCTTTAGGATGGACTGGTTGGATCTCCTTGCTGTCCAAGGGACTCTCAAGAGTCTTCTCCAACAACATAGTTCAAAAGCATGAATTCTTTGGTGCTCAGCTTTCTTTATGGCTGAGCAGGTGAAACATTCAACCTGACAACAAAAGAGATCAATTCTAAGCCCCTCAGGTCATCCTCTGAGAAGACAAATGCATTGGATGTCTTGCATCCTGAAAGAGACAAAATTGAACTTCACGTGATTTGGCCAAGTTCCACTTACTGGTTTACCATTCTTGCCTGCTGGGAAAGATTAAAGGCAGGAGGAGAAGGGGACAACAGAGGATGAGATGGTTGGATGGCATCAACTCTAAGGAATTGAGTTTGAGCAAACTCCAGGAGATGGTGAAGAACAGGGAAGCCTGGCATGCTGCAGTCCATAGGGTAGCAGAGTCGGACATGACTGAGTGATTGAATAACAATACCACTATCCAAAGGCTTACACAGGGTTTGACCCATTAATACTAGATCTCACACAACATCACCTTGAACTCTGAGATGCACCTCCCCCCTTTACAGGAAAGGAAGTATGGTAGTGATCATAGAACCACGGGATCCACCATAAACTGTCCATCAAAAAGCTTGTCCTGAACAGGTGATGAAATGGCCTTTGGAAAGCAGAGCTAAGTCTCCAACTTGGAGACAATATCTTGGGAAGATGGGGCCCCATGGATGTTATACACAATCTACTCAGACCTAATACAGACCTGTGTGTGCTAAGTCCTAATGGTTCTGTATTTTCATGAATCTACTTGAATCCAGAAACCAAAGGGTGGAAGAAAAATTGACTCTGCTCACTATCACTCTCAGTGGTTCAGTTTGGGAAATTAGTGCTCCCCTTATGCACAACAATAGGCTCTGTGAAGCTAAAGACTTGTTTTCCAAGGGGGAGTTATTTCTACCAGAGGCACAACAAAAGTCCCATTAAACACTAAGCTATGGCTTCCACCCAGTTACTTCATGTTCCTTTTTACCAACAGATAGGCAGGCAAGAAAAAGAATCCCATCTCTGTAAAGGGTAATTGACCCTGATCATTAGCAGGAAGTATAGTGGCTATTTGCAATGGAAGCAGGGTAATTACTTTGGTACCTGGGCATTCCCCTACACAATTATGACCATAGATAGACAATGCATCCTGAGATGATCATGGTGATCAAGGCTCAGTCCCTCAGGGATAAGAAGCTGGATCACCCCATCTAGACCAGGAGAGATACCAGCTAAAGAGAGGAAAATTTAGGAGTAGAGGAGGAAGATGGTGAATATCATTTGTGACTTTGAGGCTGCAAATGGTCATATCATTAGCCTTCTAAGTTTCCCGAGGAATTCACTACATGAAGCAAGTGTATCCAGGAAGTGAACAGTGTAGACTATAAAGCAGATTATGGCACTCCATAGAGTTCCCCTTTTAGAAATTAGGTACATATTACCCCAGCTGCTAGAAGTATTACCTACTGATGGCTCATACCTGTGTTCCGCTCTGGGAATTTCCTGGGCCACATGATTCTGCTTGCTCAAGGCAAGCTCCCTCCTTTAGGGGCAGTCTGCAACCAATGACTGGACAGTATGAAGATACAATGGTTATTCCCCTCACCTCCTTTCAGAACAACCCTAAAGGACACCCCAGACTCAGTGCTTACCATGAGATTGCCTGAGACAACTATTTCAAGTGCATCACAGTTCATATTCTCTGCCTGACAATCCCTGCTGCCCTTGCTTCCTCATAGGTGTTGTTCCATAGAGAACTTCCTCAAAACCACCTTACAGGATAATATAAGTATTAAGGAAGCTAGTTTAGGACAATGCTGAGAATATAGTATTGTGCCAAATAAATGATAGGCAGGTAGTAGCAAAACTGGAGTTAGAAATCTGAGGTATGGGTCCTGTTGTTGTTTAGTTGGTAAGTCGTGTCCAGCTCTTAGGGTGTCAACCCTATGCCCTGCAGCCCACAAGGCTCCTCTGTTCTCCACTGTTTCCCAGGGTTTTCTCAAATGTGGGTCCTGACTCCTACACAAACTTGCTTTGCAACCTTGAGAAAGTCAGTTGACATCTCTGGGCTTGAGTTTTCTTATCTGTAAAATCAGGTTAATAATACCTGATAAATTGAGGAGTAGATGCAACTATGCATTTGAAAAGTTTAAGGACTAGGTAAAAGAGTAGACTTTTTTTTTTTTTTTTAAATTTCCTGCTCTACTATGTGCCAGCACTATATTAGGTAATGAGGAAGGAAAATCTCACTATCTTAAAATTTGCCTCTGACTCAATCCAGGTAGGAACTGGTGATAAAGTTCTCAGTTGAAGACAAACTTGAAAGTTCTGTGCTTTGTTTTGGATAGGAAAAGCAGGCAAATATTTGAATATTAGAAGGCCCTCTTCCAGAATGACATAGGAAAGATGGCAATGTAGGAAACCTCAGGAATTCATATCTATACTGAAATACTTGAACTAGCAGGAGCTGTCTTAAGAAACTGTTTTGGATCTCTGAGTCTGGTAGAAAAATTGAAGCATCCAAGGGAAAGCTTGATGAAGGGGCTGGTAAATTTCAGTCAGTTTCACCTTTCTTGCATTAGAGACTACTATCTCCAGGACAGGCAGCTGTGGGGACAGTGGCATGTGTTTCCAGGGCAACTTGCTAGAGCCAGTTAGGCAATAAGGCATTGTCCTCCCAAGGCTGGAGTTGAGTATTTCAGTTGCTGATTTGTTGCTTTTCATCATTCAGGGGCCAACAGCAATTGTTCTGGCTCCCACAGGTTGAAATGGCTTCCCAGATAAGAAAAAACTTAAAGTGATAGCTTCTTTTTTCTGGTTCAATATGGCAGAGTGGACATGTGGTCATCTCCTCCTACGAAAGCACCAAAACCACAACTGGTTGTTGAACAATCATCAAAAGGAGGATGCGGGAACCTACCAAAAAGATACCCTATGTCCAAAGACAAAGAAGAAGCTGCAGCAAGGGGCACAATCACAATAAAATCAAATCCTATAACCACTGGGTTCAGTTCAGTTCAATTCAGTCGCTCACTTGTGTCTGACTCTGCGACCCTATGAACTGCAGCACGCCAGGCCTCTCTGTTCATCACCAACTCCCAGAGTTCACTCAAACTCATGTCCATTGAGTAGGTGATGCCATACAGCCATCTCATCCTCTATCGTCCCCTTCTCCTCCTGCTCCCAATCCCTCCTAACATCAGAGTCTTTTCCAATGAGTCAACTCTTCGCATGAGGTGGCCAAAGTATTGGAGTTTCAGCTTTAGCATCATTCCTTCCAAAGAACACCCAGGACTGATCTCCTTTAGGACCGACTGGTTGGATCTCCTTGCAGTCCAAGGGACTCTCAAGAGTCTTCTCCAACACCACAGTTCAAAAGCATCAATTCTTCGGCGCTCAGCTTTCTTCACAGTCCAACTCTCGCATCCATACATGACCACTGGAAAAACCATAGCCTTGACTAGACAGACCTTTGTTGGCAAAGTAATGTCTCTGCTTTTCAATATGCTGTCTAGGTAGGAAATAACTTTCCTTCCAAGGAGTAAGAGTCTTTTAATTTCATGGCTGCAAGCACCATCTGCAGTGATTTTGGAGCCCCCCAAAATAAAGTCTGATACTGTTTCCACTGTTTCCCCATCTATTTCCCACAAAGTGATGGGACCAGAAGCCATAATCTTAGTTTTCTGAATGTTGAGTTTTAAGCCAACTTTTTCACTCTCCTCTTTCAATTTCATCAAGAGGTTTTCTTAGTTCCTTTTCACTTTCTGCCATAAGAGTGGTGTCATCTGCATATCTGAGGTTAATGATATTTCTCCCGGCAATCTTGATTCCAGCTTGTGCTTCTTCTAGCCCAGCGTTTCTCATGATGTACTCTGCATATAACCACTGGGTGAGTGACCCATAAAATGGAGAACAATGACACCAAAGAAGTTCTCCTACTGTTGTGAAGGTTCTGAACTCCACATCAGGCTTCCCAACCTGGGGATCTGACAAAAGGACTGGGAATTCCTAGGGAATCTGACCTTGAAAACCAGCGGGATTTGATTATAAGACTTCCAAACAACTGGGGCAAACAGAGACTCCAGTCTCAGAGAGCACAAACAAAACTTTGCATGCACCAAGACTCAGACAAAAGGAGCAGTGAACCCACAGGAGATCAAATCAAAACTACCTGCTAGTGTGGGAGGATCTCCTGCGGAGATGTGGGTCAGCAGGGGCTCACCACAGGGATGGGGACACTGGCAGCTGCAGACTGGGAAGATCCCCTTTGGTGTAAACCTTATTGGAGCTTACCATTAACCCAACAATAGAGCCCGTAGACCTGAAGGCTGTGTTGCTTCAGGCCAAGAAACTCCCAGGGGGGCATGCAACCCCATCCATCAGCATATAATTGGATTAAAGCTTTACCTAGACAGCATATTAAAAAGGAGACACATTACTTTGCCAATGAAGGTTCATCTAGTCAAATCTATGATTTTTCCAGTAGTCATGTATGGATGTGAGAGTTGGACCATAAAGAAAGCTGAGCACTGAAGAACTGATGCTTTTGAACTGTACTGTTGGAGAAGATTCTTGAGAGTCCTTTGGACTGAAAGGAGATCCAACCAGTCAATCCTAAAGGTAATCAGTCCTGAATATTCATTGGAAGGACTGATATTGAAGCTGAAACTCCAATACTTTGGCCACCTGATGTGAAGATCTGAATCATTGGAAAAGACCCTGATGCTGGGAAAGATCTTCACCGGAAGAGAAATGGATGACAGAGGATGAGATGGTTGAATGCCGAGTAGATGGACATGAGTTTGAGCAAGCTTCAGGAGTTGGTGATGGATGGGAAAGCCTAGTGTGCTGCAGTCTATGGAGTCACAGAGTTGGACATGACTGAGCAAATGATCTGAACTGAGCAAGGACCTGCCCACCAGAGCAAGACCCAGTTTTCCCCACCATCAGTCCCTTGCATCAGGAAGCTTACAGAAGCCTGTTAGCCTCCTCCATCAGAGGGCAGACAGAAGAAGCAAGAAAAACCACAGTCCCACAGTGACTAAAACAAAAATGACATTTCAGAAAGTTAATCAGCATGAAAAATCAGAAAGTTACATCTCAGATGAAGGAACATGATAAAACCCCAGTAAAACAACTAAATGAAGTGGAGATAGATAGATAACCTTCCAGAAAAAGAGTTCAGAATAGTGATAGTGAAGATGACCCAGGATCTTGGAAAAAGAACAGAGGCAAAGGTTGAAAAGATGTAATAAATGTTACCAAAGACTTAGAAGAACAAAGAAACAGAGATGAATAATATATTAGAGGGGATCAATAGCTTAATAACTAAGGCAGAAGAACAGATAAATGACCTGGAGGACAGAATGGTAGAAATCATTGCTGCAGAACAGAATATAGAAGAAAGAATAAAAGAAATGAAGACAGCCTAAGAGACCTCTGGAAAAACATTAAATGTACCAACATTTGCATTATAGGGGTCCCAGAAGGAGAATAGCAAGAGAAAGGACCTGAGAAAATATTTGAAGAGATAATAGCTGAAAACATCCCAAACATGGGAAAGGAAATAGTCAACCAAGTTCAGGAAGCACAGAGAGTCCCAGGAAGGATAAACCCAAGGAGGAATGCACCGAGACATATAGTAATCAAACTGATGAAAATTAAAGACAGAGATAAAACTTAAATGCAACAAGGGAAAAATGACAAATAGCATACAAGGGAACTCTCATCAGGCTATCAGCTGATTTCTCAACAGAAATCCCATGAGCCAGAAGGGAAAGACATGATATTTTTAAAGTGGTGAAAGGGAAGAACGCACAAACAAGAATACTCTACCCAGCAAGACTCTCCTTCAAATTTGATGGAGAAATCAAAAGTTTTCCAGACAAGCAAAAGTTAAGAGAATTCAGCACCACCAAACCAGCTTTCCAACGAATGCTAAAGGAGCTTCTCTAGGCATGAAACAAGAGAAGGAAAAGACCTACCTAATAAAAATAAAACCAAAGCAATTATGAAAATGATAATAGGATCATAGATATTGATAGTAACCTTAAGTGTGAATGGATTAAATGCACCAACCAAAAGACATAGGCTGGCTAAACAGATGAAAACATGTGCATATATGCACTTCCACTTACCACATCACTCTGCTTGACCCCCCAAATTGTATGTAAAGGTATTTTATATACCTGACCTGCCTCTTGAGAAATCTATACATAGGTCAGGAAGCAACAGTTAGAACTGGACATGGAACAACAGACTGGTTCCAAATAGGGAAAGGAGCATGTCAAGGTTGTATATTATCACCCTGTTTATTTAACCTATATGCAGAGTACATTATGAGACACTCTGGGCTGGATGAAGTGCAAGCTGGAATCAAGACTGCCAGAAGAAATATCAATAACCTCAGATATGCAGATGACACCACCCTTATGGCAGAAATTGAAGAGGAGCTAAAAAGCCTCTTGATGAAAGTGAAAGAGGAGAGTGAAAAAGTTGGCTTGAAGCTCAACATTCAGAAAACAAAGATCATGGCATCTTGTCCCATCACTTTGTAGGAAATAGATGGGGAAAGAGTGGAAACAGTGTCAGACTTTATTTTGGGGGGCTCCAAAATCACTGTAGATGGTGCTTGCAGCCATGAAATTAAAAGATGCTTACTCCTCGGAAGGAAAGTTATGACCAACCTAGATAGCATATTAAAAAGCAGAGACATTATTTTGCCAACAAAGGTCCATCTAGTCAAGGCTATGGTTTTTCCAGTAGTCATGTACGGATATGAGAGTTGGACTATAGAGAAAGCTGAGTGCCAAAGAATTGATGCTTTTGAACTGTGGTGTTGGAGAAAAGAAGACTCTTTATACTCCCTTGGAATGCAAAGAGTTCCAACCAATCCATCCTAAAGGAAATCAGTCCTGAATATTCAGTGGAAAGACTGATGCTGAAGCTGAAACTCCAATACTTTGACCACCTGATGAGAAGAAC
This sequence comes from Budorcas taxicolor, assembly GCF_023091745.1. Classification (NCBI taxonomy): domain Eukaryota; kingdom Metazoa; phylum Chordata; class Mammalia; order Artiodactyla; family Bovidae; genus Budorcas; species Budorcas taxicolor. The sequence continues at coordinate 99,251,607 of NC_068912.1, forward strand.
TGCCTCATTTGAAAAGACCGTGATGCTGGGAAAGATTGCAGGTGGGAGGAGAAGGGGACAACAGAGGATGAGATGAATTTGAGTAAACTCTGGGAGTTGGTGATGGACAGGGAAGCCTGGCATGCTGCAGTCCATGGGATTGCAAAGAGTTGAACATGACTGAATGATTGAATTGAATTTATTTTATATTATTTAGTTCAGTTCAGTTCAGTTGCTCAGTCATGTCCGACTCTTTGCAACCCCATGAACTGCAGCATGCCAGGCCCCCCTGTCCATCACCAACTCCCAGAGTTCACCCAAACTCATGTCCATTGAGTCGGTGATGCCATCCAGCCATCTCATCCTCTGTCGTCCCCTTCTCCTCCTGCCCCTAATCCCTCCCAGCATCAGAGTCTTTTCCAATGAGTCAACTCTTCGCATGAGGTGGCCAAAGTATTGGTTTCAGCTTAGCATCAATCCTTCCAAAGAACACCCAAGATTGATCTCCTTCAGAATGGACTGGTTGGATCTCCTTGCAGTCCAAGGGACTCTCAAGAGTCTTCTCCAACACCACAGTTCAAAAGCGTCAATTCTTTGGTGCTCAGCTTTCTTCACAGTCCAACTCTCACATCCATACATGGCCACTGGAAAAACCATAGCCTTGACTAGACAGACCTTTGTTGGGAAAGTAATGCCTCTGCTTTTCAATATGCTGTCTAGATTGGTAATAACTTTCCTTCCGAGGAGTAAGCGTCTTTTAATTTCATGGCTGCAAGCACCATCTGCAGTGATTTTGGAGCCCCCCAAAATAAAGTCTGACACTGTTTCCATTGTTTCCCCATCTATTTCCCACAAAGTGATGGGACCAGATGCCATGATCTTAGTTTTCTGAATGCTGAGTTTTAAGCCAACTTTTTCACTTTCCTCTTTCGGTTAATCATATTCCCATATGGCTTTCAATTGTAATTATCTTTTACTTTTTGCCTGGCTATTGATTGTGAAAACTGATAAACATCTTTCACTATTTTGATTATGTAACTATTACTCACTTAATACCATTGTATCATGTTGTATTTCCGTCAACAGAAAAATAATAAAATTCTTTATTACCAAAACTACCATTTAATAGGAAAATCTGTAATCACTTTTTGAACTCCAGATGCATATCAGAATTATCTTGGAATTCTTTGAAAAACACAAATGCCCAGGTATTACTTTTTTCCACTAGAACTCCAAATATGTTTCTAATGAGCTGCTGCTGCTGCTGCTGCTGCTGCTGCTGCTAAGTCGCTTCAGTTGTGTCCGACTCTGTGCGACCCCATAGATGGCAGCCCACTGGGCTCCCCTGTCCCTGGGGTTCTCCAGGCAAGAACACTGGAGTGGGTTGCCATTTTCTTCTCCAATGGATGAAAGTGAAAAGTGAAAGTGAAGTCACTCAGTCATGTCCGACTCTTCGCAACCCCTTGGACTGCAGCCTTCCAGGCTCCTCCACCCATGGGATTTTCCAAGCAAGAGTACTGCCATAGGCTTCTCTGTCCTAATGAGCAGTCACTTTTAAGAGCAATTGGACTACATTAGAATCTTTTACTTTTACCTAGTTTGTTTCATTTTTTCCTATTTCATATTCAGTACTACCATTTCATTTAATTTTTGTTTTCCAATTTCTCCATCTCTTCTTTTTTTAATGTACTTTCTCAAGCTTTTCCAAGCATAGTAGAAAAGCTATTGTATACACATATAAAAATAACGTGTATAATATATATATTTTAAAACACTTACTAATTTTTGTCTAACTAAAAAATTTATGACATTTTGATTCTACTTGTTGTACTTAGTATGAACAGAATGCTGGATTTCTAATTTTAAAAAATAGATATGCAACAAGCAACAAAGGTTTACTGTATAGCACAGGGAACTATAGTCAATATCTTATAATATCTTATAATAAACTATAATGGAAAAAAATTTCAAAAATAATATGTGTATATGTATAACTGAATCACACACAAAAAAAGAACTCTACTTTCTGAAATTTAGTAATATTTATTTTTTTGCCAGTTTTTTTCTACATGTCCTATGGACATCTAATAACAGCATATGAGATATAAAATTTTAAATGTACTTGTGTAGGACATAAGATAATATAAATTAATACAAATTGAAGTCTATTATATTTAAATTATTAAAATGCTCCTATTCTTATTTTTTCTGCACTTGATAAAATATTCTTAGAGGAATGTTAATATGTTTCACTATGATTATATATATTTTTCTTTCACCTTTTATTTCTTCTGAATTTTGCTTCATGCGTCTTTGTTTCTTTGTTGTTAGGTGTCTAGTGGTGTATGATATCTATCTTCTTTATGAATTGTACCTTTCATCATTAAAGATATTCATCTTTGTTTCATTAAAAAATAAAGTCAGAGTCATCATCTTTCATCAAACTAAATAAATAAAGTGACCTCTTGTGAACCATCATTTATTTCTTTAAAATGTCTGTTTAAAGAAATATTTGCTATGTCAGTGGCTGACAACATAGACAATAGAAAACGACTAACTGACCGTACACCACAAGGAATATACACTTTGCTAGAATAGTTTGGAAGAGTCACAAAAGGATGGCTCTAGTCATTAAAAAGTAAAATATAAATAATGACTGAGAAGTGAGAGAATTAGACTTCCAAATTACTATAATATAATGATCAGAATGGGCTTCCTAGGTGGTGAAAGCAGTAAGGAATGTTCAAACCACTGTACTATTGTTCTTATTTCACACACTAGCAAAGTTATGCTTAAAATCCTTCAGGATAGGCTTCCGTAGTATGTGAGCAGAGAAATTTCAGGTGTACCAGCTGGGTTTAAAAAAGGCAGAGGAACAGGAGATCAAATTGCCAACATTTGCTGAATCATAGAGAAAGCACAGGAATTCCAGAAAAACATCTACTTCCACTTCACTGACTATGCTAAAACCTTCGACTGTGTGGATCACAACAAATTGCGGAAAATTCTTAAAGATACAGGAGTATAGATCACCTTACCTGTCTCCTGAGAAACCTATATGAGAGTCAAGAAACAACAGTTGGAACCAGACATGAAACAATGATTGGTTCAAAGTTGGGAAAGGAGTACATCAAGGCTGTACACTGTCATTCAGCATATTTAATGTATATTCAGAATACATCTTACAAAATGCTGAGGTGGATGAATCACAAGCTGGAGTCAAGATTGCCGGGAGCAGTATCAACAACCTTAGATAGGCAGATGATACTGCTCTAATGACAGAAAAAGAAGAGAAACTAAAGAGCCTCTTGGTTAAGGTGAAAGAATAGAGTGAAAAAGCTGGCTTGAAACTCAACATTCAAAAAACTAAGATCATGGCATACAGTCCTATCACTTCACAGTAAATAGATGGAGAAAAAGTGGGAGCAGTGACAGATTTCAATTTCTTGATTTCCAAAATCACTGCAGTTAGTGACTGCAGTCATGAAATTAGAAGACACTTGCTCCTTGGAAGGAAAGCTATGATAAACCTAAACAGCATATTAAAAAGCAGAGACATCACTTTGCTGACAAAGGTGTGTATAGCCAAAGCTGTGGTTTTTTCAGTAGTTATGTAGGGATGTGAAAGTTAAACCATAAAGAAGGCTGAACACCAAGGAACTGATGCTTTTGAACTGTGGTGCTGGAAATCTCTTGAGAGTCCCTTGAACAGCATGGAGATCAATCCAGTCAATCCTTAAGGAAGTCAACCCTGAATATTCATTGGAAGGACTGATGCTAAAGCTGAAGCTCCAATACTTTGACCACCTAATGCAAACAGCAACTCATTGGAGAAGACTCTGATGCTGGGAAATATTAAAGGTAAGGAGAATGGGATGGTTGAGGATGACGTGGTTAGACAGCATCACCAACTCAATGGACATGAAGCTGAGTAAACTCCAGGAGATAGTGAATGACAGGGGAGCCTGGAGTGCTGTAGTCCACAGGGTTGCAAAAAGTCAGACATGACTTAGTGACTAAACAACAACAATAACAATACTCAGAATGTCCAGTTGTCAACAAAATTACAAAACATACAAAGAAACAGAAAACTATGGCTTACTCAAAGGAAATAACATGAATCATTTCTGATAGAGCCCAGACATTGGAATTTTTGGTCAAAAGTATTAACAGTCTTGAACTAAAGAAAATTAGAAAAATTATGTTTGAAAAAAATGAGATTATCAGTAAAAAACAGAAATTATAAAAAAAATCAAACAGAAATTCTGGATCTGAATAGTACAGCAACTGAAAAGACAAACTCACTCACAAGATTTGACAGCAGGTTCAAGCAAGTTGAAGAAAATTATCAGTGAACTTGAAGGTAAGACATTTGAAATTAACCAGCTGGAGGGACAGAAGAAAAATGAAAGAAAACAGAGCCTGTAACCTGTGGGACCTATTAAGTATACCAATATGTGCATTTTTAAGAATCTCACAAGGAGAGAGAGAGAAAGAGGAAGAAAAAATATTTGAAGAAACAATGGTTAAAAACTTCTTAAATCTGATGAGAGATATGAACACACATATCTAAGAATGTCAATGAACTCCAAGCAGGATGAACTTGAAGAGATCCACAATGAGACACATTATAGTCAAATTATAAAAACAAAGAGACAGAAATAGAATTTTGAAAGCAGCAAGAGAGAAGGGACTCATCACATATAAGGGATCCTTGAGAAGATTAACAACTGATTTCCCACCAGAAATCATGAGGGCCAGAGGTAGTGGAATGATATATGTAAAATACTAAAAGAAAATGAAATCAAGAATTCTATTTCTGGCAAAATTCTCTTTAAAGAATGAAACAGAAATTAAGACATCCCAAGCTAAACAAAAGCTGAAGGAATTTAATACCAGTGCACGTGCCCTAAAAAATGCTTAAAAAAAAATCTTCAGTCTCAAATGAAAGGACTTGTGTGCATGCTCAGTAGCTTCAGTAGTGTCCTACTCTTTGTGACCCTATGAACTATAGATTCCACAGAGCCTGGCCCCTCTGACCATGGGATTCTTCAGGCAGGAATACAGGAGTGGTTTACCATGCCTGCCTCCAGGGGATCTTCCCAACCTGGGGACTGAACCCACGTCTGTCTGCATCTCCTGCATTGCAGGTAGATTCTTTACCCACTGAGCCACCTGCGAAACCCAAATGAAATGACAGTCAACAGTAAGTTGAAGACATAAAACATACATTAAAGAACACTAGTAAAGGTAACTTTATAGGTAGGTATAAAAGCCAGTATTATCATATATTTTGTACAATAGTAAAGAACAACTTTATTTTTGTACTAGGAAAGCTTATTTCCAGGTCTATTGAAGATTTCACTGATAGGCCACTCAATGTGCTATTACTGGACTAGGCTCTGTGAGTAGCAAAAATCTCTGGACCACACCTGTTTTATTAGTCTCTTGGTCCAGGAAAATATTCCCTCTTGTTGCTTCTTCTCATACATAGAGTGACACCATTATAATTACGGATTTCATATGGAACCGTATACCACCATTATGGCAGTGGCTCAGTCTCACACCGAATAATGTAAGGGACAACACTTTTTGAAACAGGCAATATAGAAAACAATACAGTTACCAGGAATTGTAAGATCATAAATAAGAACTTGAGTTAAGAACTTCCAGTAGGTAGAGTCCAGTGATATTTCCAGGTCATCTGACTTAGTTTGTTAAATGACTATAGCCTGCTGTTAATCTCCTGGTTGTAGATCTTGGAGCGTCTTATCTTTATTCAAATATTGGTTATGAGCTAAGTTTTAGAAACAGAGTGTCCTTTTAAATAACTTAATTAAACCTCTTAGCAATATAACATAACAATGAGGAACTATCTCGGAAGTGAGTTTTAGTAAATACAGACCTTAATTAACAAAATGAGGACTTAATATTCAGTGAAACATAATATTTTCCTAATATTACCCCATTTTTATTAAGCACAGTCAGGACTGATTTCCTTTTTTAAAAAAAAATAAATTTGATTCATTGACTATAGATGCCACAGGCCTGACATCAATTTTTGTTCAGGTGGACTTTTCTTTTAGAGATCCCCAGTATATTTTGAGATTTCTGTGTATGTCAGCACACAGTCTCTCTTTCTGTTTTTCACTTGATAACACTGTTCAAAATGCAAGTGTCTCCAATTTCTGGAGGGACAAGGGCAGAGAGAAAAGAAAAATGTTTTAATTTTACCCACAGGTGTGAATTACTAAATTGTTTTAAACCATCAGTAACTTGAGGAGAAGAGCTTCTTTATATCTGAAAACAAAGATTAGAAGCCCATAATATGTCAGACAAAAAGTCATGAAAATTGTAAGCATATTTAGCAGTTTAATTCTATGTGATTAATTTTTTTGTTGTTGTCCTTACCTGATGATTGAAGATGCTACTGAAAGCAATAGTTTTTAAGAAGTTTGTGAAGTTATTGTTAATGCTTGTATGATTATTTAATAAAGTAGCTGCCTTGATCACTGGAGATTGTAGAAAACACATTTTAACCATTTTTTTTTTCCTCCATTGTGAGACACTAACTGCATCCAGGAAAGACTTTATCCTATCAAATAAAAGTGAGGTTTGTCAGGGAGCCAAGAAAAGCCAAGTGCCTGTCTTGGACTTCTCATAGCCTTGACTATTTGGTTTACAGCCATTGTTTATCCACCTTAAATTCCCTGATTTAGGAGTAGATGAGGGGCTAATTTTGTAGAAGGAGAATGAGCTTTGTCTGTGTGTGCCATAGTCTTCATAGATCATTGTGAAATATATTTATTCATTTTATCAAAGTAAAAAAAGATTTTAAGAACAAATATAAATCACTTAAAGGCAAAGAGATTTATATAGCCTGTTATCAAAAGCCATATTCTCAGAAAACTTTGTTCTTTTAACTGGGAGAGGAAACCAAATTCTAGTTTGGTACCAGATTATAGTCACTGTGATACAAGAATTATTTACTTAGTCAAAGTAACAATAAAAGATTTCAAAGACAGTTTAATGTCTTAAGAAACTTGTATCATGCACAAAACTCTCTTCTTGGGGTCTACTTCCCACAAACCTTTTTTTCACCTTCTGTATTTATCACTTTATTTGCCCATTCAGAGAACAACCACCTGTAAATTCATATTTACTTCCCTTTCCCTTCATACAATGTAATTCCATTCCTTATACCTTATTATTAAAAACACACATCCTATTTTCCTTAAGCAATCATGAACTATACTTTATATTGTCATTCTGTAGATTGGTAAATATAAAGCACCCAAAACCATGTCATTTGCATTCTTTTTCTCTTAAAAAGTATCTTCACAGTGTCTATGTTAATTAGATTAATAAACAAACATTAATACCAGGTATTAGTTTAATAGTGAATATTTTCCAGTCCATATGAACCTGAAATTCATCTAGTTTAATTTTTCTTGAATTTAGAATTGTTTGATTTGTAAGTGCTTATTTCTTTTTCTGTCAATTAAATACAGCTCATTGACAAAATAGCCTCAGCAATATTATCTAAAGACACATACTCAAATCTGGACAGAGACTCATAGGTTTTCATTTGAGATTTAAAATGTCTTTTTGACCCCCGCACCCCCCCCCCCTTTTTTTTTTTCTCTCTTGGCTTGAAGTCCCAGTAATTTGCTCATGGCTAGAGTCAGACAGATTGGGCTGTGTATATCAAGGACATGATAAAAATTAATTTCAGGCTTTTTTCATAGACATGTTTTTGCTTCTCAGACAGGATCAAAGCTCCACAAAAAGTATTTTAACAAGCCAGCTTTTTCCTAATTGCACATGCAAAAAGAATCAGTTTTCTCCAGAGCCCAAAGAATATCATGGCCATCCAGTGTCAAAAATGTCATTTCTCCTTTTTGTAGTCATAGTTTTACAGATAGAATTTAAACCAGAGAGTGCTCAAATTAGCTCTGATGACAGGGACAGATTGATAAGCTATTGTTCCAGCAGGAATTGTCTCTCTGGAGAGGTGAAGTCTTCTCTTAAAGCAAAAAGAGCCTGTACAGTATAAAATTAATGGACCTCCCCCCAAACCTAGCCAACGTTCACCATTTCCAAGGGGGTACAGTGGCCTTGGTGTCACAAAAGAAAGTAAGGTGATTCTTTTTTAAGCTCTGGGAATGGAACCTATCCCGGTTTTCCAGGATATACTCCAGTGGGGTGGGGCTGGCACTGTGTGAGGTTCCCATCTGTAAGACAAAGAAAGAGCCAGTGTCCAGTGCTTGTTCTTTCTCAGCGTGGAGGTATCCCTCCCCCAGGTCTCTGATGGTTGATGGGTGGAACATCTAGCCTTTCCCTGAAGCCTCTGGCTGGTTGGGGTCCTCTTGTCCATCTGGCACAGGTGCCTTTCTCTAAGCCTGCTCTGAGGAAAAGGTTGGGACTGACTGGAAAAGTCCCTGGGCATATCCCTAACTACTATCAGTCTCTGACAGAAAGGATTGCCCTAGGATTTCCCTTTCATCTCCTGTCCCAGGCTGGAAGGGGTAGCATAGCAGGCTCCAAGGCTTCTATTGCCAAATCTTGAAGAGCGGGCATCCTTATGAATTCCCTTCTCATGACCCAAGACATTCCTATGTGATCTATGTGACAGTTCAGTTCAGTTCAGTTCAATCCAGTCACTCAGTCGTGTCCAACTCTTTGTGACCCTATGGACTGCAGCACGCCAGGCTTCCCTGACCATCACTAATTCCAGGAGCTTGCTCAAACTCATGTCCAATGAGTCGGTGATGCCATCCATCTATCTCATCTTCTGTCATCCCCTTCTCCTGCCTTCAATCTTTCCCAGTGTCAGGTTCTTTTCCAAGGAATCAGTTCTTCTCATCAAGTGGCAAAAGTGTTAGAGTTTCAGCTTTAGCATCAGTCCTTCCGATGAATAGTCAGGACTGATTTCCTTTAGGATTGACTGGTTTGGTCTCCTTTCAGTCCAAGGGACTCTCAAGAGTCTTCTCCAACACCACAGTTCAAAAGCATCAATTCTTTGGTGCTTAGTCTTCTTTATAGTCCAACTCTCACATCCATACATGACCACTGGAAAAGGGAATGGCCAACCACTTCAGTATTCTTGCCTTGAGAACCCTATGAACAGTATGAAAAGGCAAAAAGATATGACACTGAAAGATGTGACTGTAACATATGCCAATGGGTCAAAGTTGAAACCCTAAGTGACCTCTCCTGGTTACTCCAGGCTATCCAGTAACAAAAGAAATGGTGAATAGTTGGCAGGAAGGGAATCTGGAGATCAGACTGGCAATGCAACACTTCATATATACCCCAGTTGTTCAGGTTTTAATCAAGAGTGTTTTTAATCTATACCAAACTAGGGTCTGTACTTTAGGTTGGGCCCTGCAAACTGCTGTCAGTAAACAAATCTCCAGTTTAAGGGTTGTTCCTTTTGCTAGACTCCCTCTTGACTCAAATATATGTTCTTTTATACAATGTATCAGAAAGCATGTCAAATGAACGTTCTTTGTATATTCAGTTCAGTTCAGTTCAGTCGCTCAGTTGTGTCTGACTCTTTGCAACCCCATGAATCGCAGAACGCCAGGCCTCCCTGTCCATCACCAACTCCTGGAGTTCACTCAGACTGGCATCCATCGAGTCAGTGATGCCATCCAGCCAGCTCATCTTCTGTCATCCCCTTCTCCTCCTGCCCCCAATCCCTCCCAACATCAGAGTCTTTTCCAATGAGTCAACTCTTCGCATGAGGTGGCCAAAGTACTGGAGTTTCAGCTTTAGCATCATTCCTTCCAAAGAAATCCCAGGGCTGATCTCCTTCAGAATGGACTGGTTGGATCTCCTTGCAGTCCAAGGGACTCTCAAGAGTCTTCTCCAACACCACAGTTCAAAAGCATCAGTTCTACGGCGCTCAGCTTTCTTCACAGTCCAACTTTCAGATCCATACATGACCATTGGAAAAACCATAGCCTTGACTAGACGGACCTTTGTTGGCCAAGTAATGTTTCTGCTTTTGAATATGCTATCTAGGTTGGTCATAACTTTCCTTCCAAGGAGTAAGCATCTTTTAATTTCATGGCTCTGTAATCATTAGCAAAAAATATATAAAGAAAAGCCAGTTCTCAGGCAAGATACATTGTTGCAATATTAGCAAAGAATTTAAGGAAAGCATGAGCAGGATATAGTGTTGCTTATGGAGATTATGTGTTGGTGATTAAAGCAAAAGAATGTGTAAAAGAATGTTCATTTCCTCTGTAAGGGGCCTTGGACTCCTTATCAACCTGCTTGAAGTTAACTCTCTCACTATTAAACAACTAATAGGTCAAAACCACAGGAAGAAATACCTCGAGACAAATTAAAACAAAAGCGTGGTATGTCAAAACTTATGAGATATGATGAAAGCAACGTTAGGAGGGAAATTTATAACTGCACCCACATACATTGGAAAAAAAGGAAAATTTCAAATGATAATTTAACTGTGCACCTTAAACACTTAGAAAAAGAAGAGCAAACTAAACCCAAACCTGATAGAAAGAAATAATACAGGTTATAATTGAGATAGATAAAATAGAGAATAAAAAAACAACCAGATAACTCAACAAAACCAGAAGTTGGCTCTTTGTAAAGATCAATATGATGGCGAAACTTTAGCTAGATTGACTAAAGGAAAAAGGAGAGATGACTCAAGGTAAAAAATTAGAAATGAAAGTGAGGCTATTACTACTGACTTTATATAAGTAAAAAGGACTATAAAAGTATTCTTCTATATTAACAGTTGTATACTAACAAATTAGGTAAAATGGACAGTTTCCTAGAGACACATAATCTGCCAAACTGACTTATGAAGAGATAGAAGATTCAAACAGAACTGTAACTAGTAAGGAGACCAAATCAGTAATCAAAAACCTCCCAAATAATAAAAGCCCAGGTCACATAGTTTCACTGGTGAATTGTATCAAATGTTTAAAGAAGAAATAATACCAATTCTTCTCAAACTCTTGCAAAAAGTTGAAGAGGAATAAACACCTCCTTTCTCATAAGGTCAACATTGCTTCATACCAAAACCAGACAAAGATACCACAACAAAAGAAAGCTGCAGGTCAATATTTCTTATGATTATAGATGCTAAAATCCTTAACAAAATACTAGCAAACAAATTCAATAGTATATCAAGAGGTTTATACATCAGGACCAAATGGGATGTATTCCAGAAATGCAAGGTTGGTTCAAGATGTAAAAATCAGTAAGTATAATACACCACATTAATAGAACAAAGGGGGAAAAGCGACATGATCATTCCAATTGATGCAGGAAAAGTATTTGACAAAATTCAGCACCTTTTAATGATTAAAAACACTCAAAAAATTAGAAAAAGAAGGAAACATCCTCAAAAATTATAAAGCCTACGTAGAAAAAACCCACAGGTAACAACATACTCAATAGTGAAATACTGAAAACTTTTCTGTTGAGATCAGGAAAAATAAAGATGCCCACTTGCATAGGTTTTATTCAACATAGTACTGGGAATTTCAGCCAGAACAATTAGGAAAGAAAAACAAAAAGAAAGCACTCAGATTGGAAAGAAAGTAGTAAAATTAGCTCTTTGCATATGACAAGATCTTATGTGTGGAAAAATCCTGGAAAAAAAAATTGTTAGAGCTAATAAACTAATTCATCAAAGTTGCAGGATATAAAATCAACATATAAAATCACTTGTATTTCTATATACTTGCAATGAATATCTGAAAAAGAAACTTTTTAAAAGCAATTTACAACAGCATCAAAAAGAATAAAACATTTCTGAAAGAAATTAAAGAAGACAAGTAAATGGAAAGACATTGGATTAAATGGATTGAAACAGTTAATGCTGTTAAGGTGAAAATACTACTGAAAGCAATCAATAGATTCAGTACAATGCCTGTCAAAACTCCAATGATTTTTTTTTTTTACAGAAACAGAAAAGCTCATACTAAAATCTATATAGAATATCAAAGGACTCCAAATAGCCAAAACTAACTAGAAAAAAAGAACAGAGTCGGAGAATTTATACTTCCTGATTTCAAAACTTACTACAGAGATACAATAATCAAACCACTGTGGTACTGGCATAAGAATAGATGTATAGACAAAAGGGAAAAATAAGAGTATTCAGAAGTAAAGTGAAAGTCGCTCAGTCGTGCCTGACTCTTTGTGACACCATGGACTATACAGTTCATGTAATTCTCCAGGCCAGAGTACTGGAGTGGGTAGCCTTTCCCTTCTCCAGAGGATATTCCCGATCAAGGAATTGAACTGGGGTCTCCTGCATTATAGGTGGATTCTTTACCAACTGAGCTATGAGGGAAGCCCACTCAGAAGTAAACCCTGCCATACATGGATTATATGCATGCCAAGTCACTTCAGTCATATCTGACTCTTTGTGACCCCGCGGACTACAGCCCACCAGGCTCCTCTGTCCATGGGATTCTCCAGGCATGAATACTGGAGTGGGCTGCCATGCCCTCCTCTGGGGGATCTTTCTGACCCAGGGATCTTATGTCTCCTGTATTGACAGTTGGGTTCTTTACCACTAGTTTCACCTGGGAAGCCCTATATGGATTATTGATATTCAACAAGGGTATCAAGACAATTTAATGGGGAAAAGATAGTGTTTTCAGGAAATGATGCTGAGAAAACTGGATATCCATATGCAGTAGAATGAAGGTGGACTCATCTTATGCCATATACAAAAAATAACAAAGTAGATCAAAGAGTTAAAAGATAGCTCACAGAATGGCAGAAAATATTCACATATATCAGGATGAAAAAGAACCCCTACAACTCACCAAAAAAAGAATTACAATTTATTCAAAAATAGGCAAGAGACTTCAATAGGCACATCTCCAAAGAAGATAAACAAATGACCAAAAAGCACATGAAAATATGCTCAACATCATTAGTCATTAGAGAAATGTGAATCAAAACCTCACACCTTTAGGATAGTTATGATTAATGTTGTAAAAAGGCAAATAAAAAGGAATAAATGTTGGACAGGGTGTGAGGAAACTGAACTTCTGTGTGTCACTGGTAAATGTGAAAGGGTGCTTGGCAGTTTCTTAAAAAGCTAAACAGAGTTGTCATATGATCCAGTAATCCTTAGGTATATAGCCAAAGGGATTGAAAGAACTCAAACAAATACTGGTAAGGCAATGTACATTGCAACATACAATTGAGAAACAGTAGAAAGAATAGACGGAGAAGGCAATGACACCCCACTCCAGTACTCTTGCCCGGAAAATCCCATGGATAGAGGAGCCTGGAAGGCTGTAGTCCATGGGGTCGCTGAGGGTCGGACACGACTGAGCGACTTCACTTTCACTTTTCACTTTCATGCATTTGAGAAGGAAATGGCAACCCACTCCAGTGTTCTTGCCTGGAGAATCCCAGGGACGGGGGAACCTGGTGGGCTGCTGTCTATGGGGTCGCACAGAGTCGGACACAACTGAAGTGACTTAGCAGCAGTAGCAGAAAGAATAGAAGTGTCCATCAATAGATGAATGGCTATACAAAATGTGGGTGTATGCATGACTGATAAGTTGTTTCAGTCCAGTCTGACTCTGTGCAGCCCTAAGGACTGTAGCCTGCAGGCTCCTCTGCCCATGGGATTCTCCAGGCAGGAATACTGGAGTGGGTAAGCCACCCCCTCCTCCAGGGGATCTTCCTGACCCAGGGATGGAATCGACATCTCTTATGTCTCCTGAATTGGCAGAAAGGTTCTTTACCACTAGCACCATCTGAGAAGCTAGATATAACGAAATATTATACAGTTATAAAAAGGAATGGTGTTCTGATAAATGCTACAACATGGATGAAACCTGACAACATTATGTTAAGTAAAAGAAGCCAAACTTAAAAGGAAAATTATTGTATGATTCCACTTATGTGTAGAATTTAGTATAATTCAGTTCATAGAGGCAGAAAGATTGAAATTACCAGTGATTCTGGGAAGGCAGAATGGAAAGTTAATCCTTAATGGCTACAGAGTTTGTTTGACATGATGCAAAAATTTTGGAAATATTTAGTTGTAATGGCTGCACATAAGTAAATATAATGAATGTCACTGAATTGCATATTTTAAAATGGTTAAAGTACAAACCTTATATTACATATATTTTACTAATTAAAAAACAAGATGTAATGTATCAAAAATCATTTATGGTAAGTGGATGAACTAAATAGTATATAAATTACATGCCAATAAGTCTTTTATTTTTTTTTAATAAAAGGCCTCTATCTGGCAGATTCAGTTTTTGTAGAGGAGTAAAAGTAAAAACAGTATAATAAACTACTGGTTGCTGGTTTCCAGGGGATTATCAGAAGAGAGTGGGAGAAACTGCTTCATGGCTAGGGATTCTGCTGCTGAAGCAATGGAAAAACTGAAATTAGACAGAGGTGGTGATTACACAGCACTGAGAATGTACTAAATGCCACCGAAATATGTACTTTTAAATGGTTAATTTTATAATTTGTGAATTTTACCTCAATAAATTATTTTTTTCTAAGAACAAATTGGGATAAATAACATCTAGTGGTAAAGAAGTGGTAAGTTTATCAGACCCAGAAATAAGTATCTGGGACGATTTGCCCACAGGAGTAATTGCTTCAAGTGGCCACCTTGGGGATAGTGTAGTTGAGGAGGAGGCTACTCTAGCAGATAGGGAGTAGTCGACTGCCCCCTCTTCCACCTTTCTGTTCCCTATAAGCTGAACCAGGGAGCATCCCGGAATAAAAATATTAATTTCCTTTTTAAAATATGACACCCAAAACTGAACCCAGTTTGTTCAAGATGGTGATAAAACCAATCCAAAGTTATCCTCATTCCATCCCGCATTCATTCATCCAATCAGTAAGTATTTATTGGGTATCAGTAAGGGCACAAGCCTCTGTTCCAGACTATGGAAAGTATAATGACATAGAATGCCTAGTAACAACCTTCAAGGCATCCTTGATTGGATTGTGTGGGTACCAAACAAATGGAAAAAACACTTATTGGTTAATAAATGTTGACCACAGCTGACACAATTTTTCTGAGTTAAGCTCATACTCTACAGACAGTTGTACATTCTTCTTTGACACTTTGTTATAAGTTTTTCTCAGATGATTGAAAAATCTTCATAAACATAATTTTCAATGACTACTACATCTAACCACATGGTTTATCTAACACTCTTCCGCAAAAGCTGACCTGGAAGATGGTGAAGCTTGCACTCAAGCCAGTACACAGACTTGATAACCGGAAATATTCTACAGCTACTTGGAAACATTGGAAAACAGATCAAATTGAAACATCCCCAGGAAAGTTTGGGGGCTGCTATGTATGGACCAGAGTCTCAACCCAATAATCATCTCTTAAGTTTGTGGTTAACAGCAAAGTCTCTGGAGCCAGACTGCCTGAATGGAGATAAACATGAAAAAATAAGAGTGAGAGACGAGAATAAATCTTCATCCCTTGCTCTTCTTTCTATATCTGATCTCCATGACTTTTTGCAGGGCCCACCCAAGGTGTATCTTCTACAGTTAATTAACTCTGGAGGCCTAGGTCTGAGCTCTGCCTTCACCTTCACCCTCCCCCAGGTGGGCGGGGAGATCCTCCCAGACCAAGTTAGGTGCTCAGGAGGGGTCAGCCACAATCAGGAACAGTCAGCAGCCCAGAACCCACTGTACCATGAGTGTCTCTGCACTGAGCCTCACTAGAGCCCTGGGCAGTGTCTCTGGGCCCCTGCAGGTGGTATCTCTGCTCAGCCTGGTTCTGCTTCTGCTCAAGGCAGTACAGTTCTACCTGCGTAGACAGTGGCTGCTCCAAGTATTTCATCAGTTCCCGTCTCCTCCTTCCCACTGGCTCTGTGGGCACAGCTTTAAGGTAGGATGCAGCAGGATGGAGGAGTGGGAGGAAAGGGAGGACTAGGGCTCTAGGGCCTGGGCATGGTCAGTTAGTCCATGGGACAAAGCCTTGCTGTGTGACCAGCACACGACCTCACAAAAGAACCCAGCTAACCTCTCAGGTCTTGGCTACTCACCCTGTCCAGGGAGCTCACTCCTCCCAGGACCTGTGCTGGTGTTCACGGGTCTGTCAGACACTCTTCCTTAGGGAGATCTCAGGCTGTCCTGGCAGCCCTGCCTCTTGAGGACAACGACTATTCGACTATTCCTTCCTGAGTCTCCCCACTCTCCAGGCAGAGCACCTTCAGCTGTCCTCACAGAACAGGCTTCCAGATGCTTCCCTGCCCATTCCTCAATCCTCCCCACCCTGCCTGGTCCTGAGCTTACCTGGGAGCACAGATGTCAGTCTGATGGATCAGCCCTGTGGGTTCACTGTGTGTGGGGACAACAGACAGGAGTCTAAGATGGTGTCAGGTCACAGAAAATGAGGCTCACCTACTCGGTGGTGGTGAAATCAGGTGTAGGACAAAACCAGCTTGATTTGCTTGAGGCTGAGGGATTTTTCAAGGCTGATGATTTCAATGCAAAAACTAGTAGCTGAATTGCATGAGTGAGATTTCCAGGATGGTGCCAGGTAAGGAGTACTGGCACTTGAGTTGCAACATTAAACAGAATCTGTTTACTTCTTAGCTCCCATCCTCCAAACCCCTGGACTGTGAGCTCTATGGGGGCTGAGGATATGATCCCCATCCTGTTCCCTAGTACCCAGCACAGAGCTTGACACAAAGGAATGTTAGGTCCAGAGTATGTGGAGTGACAGAAAGGAGCTGCTTGCTAGCTGGTGAGGGACAGTGCCTACCAGGGAGCTCTGTTAGCCCTGATTGGAGAGGATGGCACAGAACAAGGAGAGGGGTCACATGGAGAGGGGCTCATTAGTGGCAGTGAACTGAACAAATCTTAGGAGGTAGGGTATTGCAGAGAACTGAAGCTTCTATTTCTCAAAGAAGGAAGCCAAGCAATTTTCAGCAGAGTAGAGCCAAAGACAGAGGAAATAATGTCAGCTCCAGAGAGATAACCAAAACTCAGTTTGTTCATGCAAGTTGTTGTACTAGAGACTTCCCACTTATTTATTGATTCAGGGAAATTGTTACCTTTTGTTTGATGCTGTTGTCACCTTTCTGAGCTAGGATTTGTTATAAGGAACAACTGAAATTTCCTCCGGTGACTTTCTCGTCATACTAATGGTCATTGGATGATACGTAGTTTCAGTAGTAGATGGTTTCTATTTACATAACTAATATTCCTCAGGGTGTTGAATCATCTCTCAACTTCTGCTGGTCTAACAGATATTGCTTCCCTCTTTTTTACATTTGTTCTGATTCTATCTGACACTTCCGACCAGAATTTTGTATTTAAACTCTCATCACTCCTACATGTACTCATTCCTTCTTCATGAACTTATTGTCCATTGAAACTTTGAAAAGTGAGGCATAATCGCTATGAATATGCTCTATGCTGACTCTGAAAACACAGGGATGAAAGATATTAAAGGGAAGTTTGTCAACATGTTACCCATTGAATTGAGTCTATGGCCGTACCACCCTGAACATGACTGATCTCATCTGATCTCAGAAGCTAAGCAGAGTCAGGCCTGATTAGTACTTGGATGGGAGGACATTGAGTTGAAATGTGACAATATAGGCACCTAAGGAGCCTTGGGAACCCTGGAGAGGGACATCTTGGGGTCAACAGGTTTGGGTTTAAATGGAGCTCACCTGGGTATATATCCTTTACATGGGTTTCCTCATTCTTCAGTGAGACCGAATCAAGTAATAATCTCTCCTTTAAACAGATTTGCCTTGAATATTACCTATTGGGTTGGCCAAAAAGTTCCTTTGGGGTTTTTTCTACCATCTTATGGAAAACTCGAACTACCTTTTCGGCCAATCCTATACTTGTAATAGGGCTTTACAGGTGGTGCTAGTGGTAAAGAACCTGCCTGCCAATGCAATAGATGGAAGAGACGTGGGTTCAATTCCTGGGTCAGGAAGATCCCCTGGAGGAGGGCATGACAACCCAGTTCAGTATTCTTGCCTGGAAAATCCTGTTGACAGAGAAGCCGGCAGACTCCAGTCCATAAGGTCACAAAGAGTCGGGCATGACTGAAGCGACTTAGCACACATACATGCATACTTTTAATAATGTGTAAGTCCTCAGTTGCTTAGTCATGTCTGACTGTTTGGACTGTAGCCCACCAGGCCCCTCTGTCCATGGAATTCTCCAGGCAAGAATTCTGAAGTGGGTTACCATTTCCTTCTCCAAGGGATCTTCCCAGCCCAGGGATGGAACCCACATCCCTAGCGTCTCTTGCATTCACTGGTGGATTCTTTACTACTAGTGCCACCTGGGAAGCCCCAATAGTGTATAAGGCCAGCCACAAAGTACCACTAACTTGATGGCTGAAACAAAACAATTTAGCGTCTCACAGTTCTAGAGACAGGAGCTGAAAATCAATTTGGCTCATTTCTTCAGCAGGTTTCAGGACTCTCTCCTGGTAAAGATGGTAAATCATATCTTTTCCACATGTCTCTTTACTTCGTCTTCTTTCTCTGAATGTCTGTCCCTGTGTCTGCATTTTCCCTGTTATAATTGGATTTGGGTATAACTAATGACCTCACTTAAACTTAATTTATTGTTGTTATTCAGTCGCTCAGTCATGTCCGACTCTTTGTGATCCCATAGACTGTGGTATGCCAGGCTTCCTTGTCCTTCACTATCTCCCAGCGTTTGCTCAGGCTTATGTCCATTGAGTCAGTGATGCCTATCCAACCATCTTATCCTCTGTTGCCCTCTTCTTCTCCTGCCCTCAGTCTTTCCTGGCATCAGGGTCTTTTCCAGTGAATCAATTCTTCACATCAAGAGGACAAAGTATTAGAGCTTCAGCTTCAGCATCAGTCCTTCCAGTGAATATTCAAGGTTGATTTCCTTTAGGATTGACTGGTTTGATCTCCTTGCTGTCCAAGGGACTCTGAACAGTCTTCTCCAGCATGGTTTAACCAGTAATTCCAATATAAGCCTGTGAAAAACATTGGTACACCATGGAGTCCATTATTAAACATTTATCATGCATCTACTATATGAAAGATTCTAAAGGCAGTTCTGGGTGAGGGCCTAGAAAGGATCCATCTGGAAGCCAAGATTGGGCCTTAGGCCAAGTCACTGCAAGAGAGCAGGAATCCAGATCAGATCCCAGCTTCTCTGAAGCAATTCCAAAATCCTAAATAGCTGCTGATAGATCTAGAACTATCTCCATGTTGCTCTCCTGTCGCCAGCACCGCTCCCATCACTGATCCTAAAGGGGACACTTTACTGACTGATCTTGCTCTCTGTTATAGTGCTCAAAGGAAAATGACCTACAAGAGCTACTGAAAAGGGTAGAGAAATTCCCCTGTGCCTATCCTCGCTGGATGTGGGGGGACAATGCTTACCTTATTGTCTATGACCCTGACTACATGAAGGTGGTCCTGGGGAGATCTGGTGAGTACAAAAGAGGATGTACACCCGTGGTGGATTCATGTCAATGTATGGCAAAACCAATACAGTATTGTAAATTAAAATAAAGTTAAAAAAAAAAAAAAGAAAAGAGGATCCCAGCTGGAGTCTCTTTCCCATTTGTGTACATCCTCCTGGGTCTGAAATTCCAGAAGAGACAGGCAGTTCAGTCATCAATACCCAAACTCACTACCATCCAAACATCCAGACCATATTCCAGGACAAGAACTTTGTTCACTTACTCTAAAATCGAAACAGCTGGTTGAGGCCACGTATTTTCCTTCTTTCTTCTTTAACCCTATTTAGATAATGTTTGTGTAAATAGCCCCAGATCTAAAAGACAATTTTTTTTATCCACTCTGACTTGCATTTGCCTATCCTGGTCGTAGCATGGCTATACCATCGTATATTGCAGGGAAATCACAGGTTTCTGTCTTACCCTGGGGCACTAAACAGAGCCTATATTTCTTGCCCATTCACTGTGTTAGTCTGGTGGGTGTTCTACTGCTGGAACACTGAGTCTGCCTTCCTAGACCAACAGTGATGATCAGGATATAGAGTCAGGGATGGGAGGCAAGTGGAAGGTAGCTTGAGACAGACTGCCATCTGACAAGCATCAGGAAGGGAAGGCAACCAATGGTCTGGAACACAGTTACTCTGGGGGCTGCTTGCCTTGTTGGTCCAGTCCACTCTCCTGTTATGCTTTCCTTACCTTTCAGATCCTAAGTCTAATGATGTCTACAGATTCTTGGCCCCCTGGATTGGTAAGTACATCTAAACTAGTACTCTGTTACATTCCCAGTTAGGTTTACCAAGAGTTGACTTTCTGACTCACAGAGAACAACAGGTGCCAAGCACCCTGTCATAATCCTCATCTCTGAATCAAGCCTCATTTCTTTTCTTCCAATAAAACCCTCATTCTTCATAATGGTGTAGAGAGCCCTCCTGAAGTTCAGCCTCTTCCATATCACTTCTCAGTCCTTTCCAATGTTTGCAGTGTGACTTCTAGATAAGTCCTTTATGGCCTGTTCCCCTACCTTTATTGACCTCTATCTCACTCAAATCCTATGGACAGACATATTGGAAATTCACATTCCTGAAATATACTATACATATATATTATATTCTATATATACAAATAGAAAATATGGCCTTTTCTGCCTTCGTCCATGATGTGCCTTCTCCTGACACCCTTGGTTCCCAAGTTGTACCCAGTTGCCCCTCTGATCCAGGCTCCCTGACCCCTATACACAGCCATTTGTGGTCCAGGGACAGGTTTGCTGCTGTTGGAGGGGGAGACATGGTTCCAGCACCGGCGGATGCTGACCCCAGCCTTCCATCATGACATCCTGAAGCCCTACCTGGGTCTCATGGCCGACTCTGTCCGAGGGATGCTGGTGAGTTCATCCCTGGTCACCTGTACCTGCTCACATCCAGCACAGCTGGCAAAGTCCACTCTCAGATACTTGTGTCCTTCACACATCAATCAGACACAGCCTCCCAGAATGATATATTCAGAACTTAATATGAGACAGCCCTCTCCAAACCTGGGTTGGACAGAGGAGCATGCAGGCATCAGCTTGGATACACAATTTGCTCCTCAACAAGAGAAAACAGAGCCTTGGTGTATTCAGGGTCTACTCTTCTCCCATCTCCACATCTTCAACGCAGTGGAATACAGCAGGGGTCATGCCCCTCGAAAGCAGTCCAAGCTGCCCCTGGCTGGCCTGGGCAATGACAGCTTCAGGGGCAGAGTAGACATACCAGGATGCTGCTCAAGCAGTCTCTGGCATGGGGCCCAGGAGTCCTGCATGGAGTTGAACTCTTCATGGGAGAAGATGGGACAAAGTCTACATTCACAGAGCTGAGTCCTGTTGCATGAGCACCAGTTAGATTTTGATTTCTCACCAGTTGGTCTCAGCTGATGCTTGATGAATGAAAGGAAAGGATGTCTCTGATGTCCCTTTCTTGAGGGCACAGGTACTGTACTCTTATGCTCTATCTTGCCTTGAGAAATTTGCTTACCAGTCTTGGACATCACCTGATCAGGTCCAATATCAGAACACAAAATATTCCCCCTATGTCTCCGGAGAAACTGCATTTTGGCCTTCAAAAAGTTGTTTATCATCATAAATTATTTATAAAATTCAGAACTAATTCAGAATATTATGAGAGAATATGAATAATTATATAGCAAAGATTCTGAGAAAATAAGCATCACTTTACACACACCTGTGTGTTACAGCCCCCAGTTTCTAAAACATAACCACTTAGAAACTGAGGAAATCTCATCTGATGGTGTGGAGACAGAAAGAAAGCCTGGCCATGGCAGCACAGGCCTTCTGGGGGAGCAGAGCAAGGTCCATGTCACCCTCCCTCCACAGGACAAGTGGGAGGAGTTCGTCAGCCAGGACTCATCTCTGGAGATCCTTGGAGACATCTCCTTGATGACCTTGGACACCATCATGAAGTGTGCCTTCAGCCATCAGGGCAGCATCAGGAATAACAGGTCAGTGACACCCTTTCAAGAGCAGGGTCCTGTTCTCACCAGCTGGGGAGGACTTACCTGAGAGGCAGGAAGATCAGCAGGGATGCTTATCAGCACAAAAAGTAACATTCTGCAGAGAGACATGGACCACAGTCAAGTCCATGATCACAACAAAGGGAGAAGCCTGGGCCCTCAGGATACTTATAAATACTGAGGGCTTCAGAGGCTGAAGCAGAAATGGCAATGCTTCAGTGCTGCCTGTCCCCACTGACTGAGGAATCCTCCACCCAGAGATCCACTCCCTCTCCAAGTTAGAGGTTCCTTCAACTCCAGTCTCTTCTGCACCCTCTCCCTTCAGGAACTCCCAGTCCTACATCCAGGCCATTAAGAACCTCAACAGTATGTTTTTGTCCCGATTGAGGAATGTTTTCTACCAGAACGACCTCATCTACAGGCTGACCCGTGAAGGCCACTGGAACCACCAGGCCTGCCGGCTCGCCCATCAATACACAGGTTCTCCTCTTCATGGGCTGCTCCCCAATCTTCATCAGGCTCATGTGAAAGGGCCTGACCTTGGCCTTTCAGGCAGAGCCCAGACTCCTGCTTCCTCTTCAGGAGCTGGCACACATGCACCAGCTGCAGGGACTGGGAACCCAGAGCTCAGGGTGTCAGGTGTTGAACAGGGAGTTACAGGAGTCACCAGGTTGGTGATGACTGAGTGAGACCCCCCCCCCCCCCCGCCTTCCCAGCAGCATTCAGGCAGAGCCTCCTTGGGCTGTGTTACTGTGGGAATTGCTGCCTAGAGTAGATGATGCTGGAGCTCTCAGTCCTGACATGCTCACCCAGTGCCACCCACCTCATCCACCTGGCACCCAGACTGGGCCTGAGGGGCATATGGGGCTATGGTGGGGCTGCATATGGGTCCCCAGAGTCCTCAGCTCTGGCTGGAACCACTGCTCTGGGACAGATGCAGTGATCAAGGAGAGGAAGGCTCACCTGCAGAAGGAGGGAGAGCTGGAGAAGGTGAGGAGCAGGAGGCACTTGGACTTCCTGGACATCCTCCTCTTTGCCAGAGTGAGTGTGGGCAGGAGAGGCCTGAGCCTTTGTGCAGAAGCACACAGGAAGGGCATACCTGCACTCTGGCCCTGCCTCCACAGATGGAGAATGGGAGCATCTTGTCTGACGAGGACCTCCGTGCCGAGGTGGACACATTCATGTTTGGGGGCCATGACACCACAGCCAGTGGCATCTCCTGGATCCTCTATGCTCTAGCTTCCCACCCCGAGCATCAGCAGAGGTGTCGGGAAGAGATCCTGAGCCTCCTGGGGGATGGCGCCTCCATCACCTGGTGAGTGTCCTGGAGATGGAAGAACCCTGTCCTACCTGAACTTGAAAGAATCCGTGGTTGTCCAGTCCTGCCTGCCCTCAGATGGGCTTCCTTTCAGGGACCACCTGGACCAGATGCCCTACACCACCATGTGCATCAAGGAGGCCATGAGACTCTATCCACCAGTACCAGCCATCAGCAGAGAGCTGAGCAAGCCCATCACCTTCCCTGATGGACGCTCCTTACCTGCAGGTATGAACTTCACCTCACCACTCAGCTAAGCACTCTGTAGGACCACGTGGTAAACCAGAAATCCACATGTGCTTTCCCAGTTGTGGAATGACATGACTATTGTATCTACCTTAAGGTAATTATTTACTCTGTAGTTAGGATAAGGTGTGTGAAATGCTTGACACAGAACTTGAACACAGCAAAAGCTCAAGGGGAAAATGCTCACTTGAATGTGGTCATGTAATGGAGCTTAAAATTCTAATTCTTTGAGATGTGAAGGCTTCAGAGAAAAGCAGACAGAAGCAGCGGAAGGCGTGGTTCTTCCGTATGGTGTCTAAGTAAAGGAGGGAGCTCAGAGACTCCACTGCCATGGCTCAGATGGTTCGGTCTCTGAGAAGCCCTCTGATGGATGGCAGAGAACAGCTGATGATGAGGGCTGAGAGCCCTGCCATGGCTGGAGGCCACCCACTGGCTCACTTCACAGTGGGTCTGAATCCCAGCACTGTTTCCTCCTAGTTGTGGGATCATAGACCCAACCCTTAACCTCTCTGAGGCTCAGGTACTTCATCTGCACCTGAGGTTATGAGTGTCTTCCTTAAGGGCTTTGTGAGGGTTGAGTTAATTCACATTCCCCAAGGGTCAGGATGGCACTTTATAAATGTGAGTTGTCATATGATTTGGTCCCAAAGGTAAGCCTCTAATTCTCTTTTTCTTTTTAACTTTTTATTTTATATTGGAGTATAGCTGATTGACAATGTTGTGATAGTTTCAGGTTGATAGCAAATAGACTCAGTCATACATATATATGTATCAATTCTCCCCAAAACTCCCATCCCACCAAGGCTGCCATGTAACATTGAACAGAGTTCCCTGTATAAGCCTTCTTTTACATGGTTACCTACTCCTAATCCATGCTCATGTGCTTTGTCATGCCCAGCTCATCTGCCTTGCAAGAACATCATTTCATTCAGAGTGATGGAGGGTGGTTCTCATGGTGGCTCCCTGGATTTTTGTGCTGACACCTGCCCCCTGCTCCATGGGGACCATCAGGCTTTTCTCTTTCCTCCCTTTCCCGCAGGAATCAAAGTTGCCCTCTCCATTTATGGACTTCACCACAACCCAAAGGTGTGGCCGAATCCAGAGGTACAATGGCCATGAAAGAAGGGGATGGGATGCTCTCTCCACACCAACCCCTCCTCCTGCTCCTACTCTGAGAGTCTTGTCCCCTGGTGGACTGGGCAAGAAGTTTGACCCCACCTGTCCTGGCCCTGGTGCTCTCTCTGCAGGTGTTTGACCCATCTCGGTTTGCACTGGGTTCTAATCAACACAGCCATGCTTTCCTGCCCTTCTCAGGAGGATCCAGGTGAGGCCTCTGTACTTGGGACAGTGGGTGTCACTGGGTGCCACTCGATGTGTATGACTGTCTACATTTACATGTGGTGCATGTAGTTATGCCTTTTATGTTGGTGAGTTGGGATAGAAGTGTGTGTCTTTTGTCCAAAAGACAAATAGCTATTAGAGCAGACCGCAGACTACCCACAGCTCTTTCTCAATGGCTGGCAACATTTTAGTGTTGTTTAAAAGTTTAGTGTATTGTAATGTTTTCCTCACTGCAAGATGATGATGCTACAAAATGAGAATTACTCACTAAATATTAAATTTCATGTCATCCATTTCAGTCGTCAAAATTTAAAGGGTGGATTTTTTTATTCTACATCTTCTCAGTTACACCTTTTCTACTTACATCCCCATTCTCCATCTGGTTGAATCTTGAGTAGTTTGCATGTTTCCATTTTCAGACGCCCTACCTGTCTCAACTATTGAAGCCATACACTGGAAAAGTTATGGCAGCCTTTCAAGAAAGTTTGATACGAATGTGCCTCACTTTGTCTTGTGGTCTGTCCAAAAGACATCTTGACAGCATACTAATGTCTGAAACACATGACAATTTCCCCAGTTGTCAAAACTTTTCCTGTGATTTGGGATTTTTTTTCATGATACCATACTTTGAGTCCAATAGTCCAAGCTGGCAAAAGTATAGAAAGGAGACAGTCAAGTGCTTTCGAGAGAAAAATCCACTAATTTGAATAGGACACATGCATTTTAAAAGTTCCTGGCATGTAAAACATAGAGCATATTTGAAAGAGCTGTGAGCTGGGCAAAAGCACTCTCTATCAGCTGCTTGGAAAATCCTCCCAGGCTGCTAGAATCCTGCGCTGAAATACTAGTTTCCATAAACTTTGAGCTTCTTAGTAGAAACAAGTTTTTTTCTGAGTCTACAATTCTGTGAAATTTTCAGTTAGTGAGTCAACCTTCCCAGAACAGGTTTGAGTCAAACTGTCTTCCAGAATTTGCTCTAGGATTTGGTTTGTGCCAGGATTCAGTTCTTCCTTGTAGACATGTCTACATGTCCTCGGTTGCCATTCAAGGATAAGAAGTACTAGGCAGCTTGATTCCTAGGTCAGAATTAATATTTACTTTTACTCCATCTTTTAAAAATTCAATTAACTTTATTTAAATAGAAAACTATTGAGCCTGTCTCTGTGTGTTGAATCCTAGGCTAGGAATTGGGGACATTGAGACAGAAGACTTTGTCCCTAACTTTAAGAGCTCACCATCAAGAAACAAATACTCTGGCATTTCCCTGGTGGTCTCATGGTTAGAACTCTGTTTTCACTGCAGAGGGCCCAGATTCAATCCTTGGTTGGGGAACTAAAACCCCATGAGCCACATGGCATGGTCAAACAAACAAACAAACAAAAACAAACCAAAAAAACCACCTCTATTCAAGACAGACGTCATTCCTTCTTTCTTTCACTCTTTCATTCATTCATTCATTCATTGAGCAGACTGTGGAAGGTTCCATGTTCCTGGCACCGTCCTGGGACAGGACACAAGTGATGTGTTCTTGGGTTAATACTAATGGTATTTGGGGTCCAGGGAAGAAAGAGTGTTGTCAGCAGAGGGGTGAGGACAGGTGTTCACTGGATTGAGCCTTGAGCCTGTGGTTGAAAGAGGTGTGGGGAAGGGATCTTAAGAGGAGCTAAGTGAGGAAGAGAAGCTGGACAGACCCCAGATGAGTGAGGAACAATCCAGAGAGGGTTGTGATGCAGCTGAAGAACTGGGAATTGTCCTGCCTGTGATGGGGAACATAGCAGGCCTGGAGATGCTGTGGCTTTAGAAGATGAAGAAGTAGGGAGACCGAAAAGGACAGCTGAGGAGCCCAAGGGATGGTTAGAGGGTCATTTCTGGATTAGAATGAGAAGGTTCCAGAGGCACACTGACTGAGGAGCTGAGGGGACACAGGAGGCCAGTTCATCAACTGGGAGGCAAATGATCCAGCAGGTTCAGGGTCACTAACCTGTGACCTCTCCAGGAAACCTCCCTGTTGCCATTTAGACTTCCTTAGACAACCCTGTCTTGTCCTGTCTGGAGATTCAGGTCCCTGTGTTTCCCCATATATGACAAGGACCTGAGAGTATGGCCTACCCTACCCCCTACACTGCCCTGCCCAACCTGAAACCAGAAACTGCCTGTGGGCCAGTGAACAAAGTTCTACTTCACATTTCCTGATTCACTTGACTTGACTCTGTGACTTAGGAGTGCTGACCCTCACCAACAGGATTTTCTGGTGAGAGAAGAAGCAGGAGTTAGGAGTCCTTAGAGAGGTGGACTTTGTCAGAGGTCACAGGGAGAGGATGAACCAAGGCTTGGGTGGCAAGTTCAGTGTGACTAGTAAGAAAGGGATCAGGGCTTGGCCACATGGAAGACAGCTCTGAATATCCTGTTTCTGGTCAGTGGCCAATGCCTACCCAGATCAGAACAGGATCTGAGACCATTTCTCATTTCATTTTCCCTCCTGGGCACAGGAACTGCATTGGGAAGCGGTTTGCCATGAATGAGTTGAAGGTGGCCGTGGCCCTGACCTTGCTTCGCTTTGAGCTGTCACCGGATCCCTCCAGGGTTCCCTGCCTCATACCAGAAATTATAATGAAGCCCAAGAATGGGATCCACCTGCATCTCAAGAGTCTCACTTAAGATCTGCAAGGACAAGGACAAGTTCTGAGGGACTCTTTCCTGCCATCTTATCTTCGTATTGCTCTCCTCTGCCTGCCTCTCTGCCTACTTCCCTCTTTCCACCTGCTTGGCTGCCAGTTGATCTCATCTGTCTCCTGCTCATCAGACTCTCTCACCCATTCTTAGGCTTCTTACCTCTTTTTTGCTCCCTTCTCCTACTCACCTGTATCTCTGACTGTCCACTTAACTCTCCATCACCTGCCCTACTCCAGCCTGTATGGCTTCTCCCTGTCTTTTTTTCCTTTCTGCCTGTCTGCCCTTTATTAGTGTCTTCTTTCTGTTACAAGAATTTACCATGAATGTAGTGACATATGACAACATAAAATTATAATCTTATAGTTTAGGAGAGCACAAATCTGAAATTGATTTAACTCAGCCTCAACCAAGGTGTTGAGGAACTCAAGAGAGAATCTTTGTGCATTCTCAGCTTCTAGAACTTTGCTCTTTGGCTCTTCATTGAGTGGATTAAGCTCCCCAAGATTATGAAGGGAATCTCCTTTTCTTACATTCAATGGATTGTAAATGTTAACTATATCCTCAAAATCTTCACAACAACAGCTAGACTTTGGTTTAATTGATTACCTGTATCTACAGCCTATTTAAATTGACACATAAAAGCAGACAATACATCCCACCCCTTCCACCTGGCATTCCTATGTATCCCTTTAAACCATACTTAATCTGCAAATAAAGTCATACTTCTGCCATTGATCCTATGTATAATTGAAAGATGCTTCACTCTTTCCACTCAAGACAATGGAAAGTCATTAGTTGGTGGTCACTCTTCTCCCTGATATCCTGGAATTTAATGCTGTGTGGTTAACTGTTATTAATATATCTCATGTTATATGTGAAGGGAGAGAGAAGGAAGAAAAAAAATCTGATACAAATGTGTACCCATAGTCATATTCATAACAAAATAAGGAAGAAATACTCATAATAATTACTGCCCTCATATCTGCAACTGGTCACGTAGTCAAGGAAGTGAAAATGTTAGTTGCTCAGTCATGTTCAACTGCTTGTGACCCCATGGACTGTAGCCCACCAGGCTCCCCTGTCCATGGAATTCTCCAGGCAAGAATAGTGGAGTGGGTAGCTATTCCCTTCTGCAGGGAATCTTCTTGACCCAGGGATTGAACCCAGGTCTCCTGCGTTGCAAGCAAATTCTTTATATATGGTCATAATTACCTTCTTCCACCATCCTCTCCATGTTGTTTTTGCCCTCAGAAAGCACATCAGCTGGTCATGGTTCTTCACCTGGTGAGATGACTTAAAGCTTTATTCTTTAAAGAGATGAGCCATAACTAGCCTGTCTGAATTGCACTATGGCATTTTTCTATTTACATTAATGAGCAGGCATGATATTGGGTTGGCCAATAAGTTCATTCAGATTTTTCCATAAAATGGAATGGAAAAACCCTAATGAACTTTTTGGGCAACCCAGTAGTTTCAAATGGTCACCCAAAGTATCACCTCTATTCTGGACATACTCCTCTTTACCTTCATTAGCAAGGAACCTACCAATTTCACTTTGGTATTCAGTATCAATCCAGTATAGAAACTGCCTTTGATACAAAGGCACGAGGAGCCTAAAGTGGCCAGATGACAGTCTTAATTTCAGTTCAGTGTTACCATTGTTGTGTTTCTGAGTGGAAGCCTCTCTCCCTTTAGAACTAAGACATCTAGGCTAATGGAAAATTAGGTTGCAGGGACAAAAAACAAACATCTTGCTAATACAATCACATAACACTATAATAATAATGAAAGGCACCACTTCTATTTCCATACCTTAATTCCTGGACATGTGAATCTTGGCAGTAGAAGAAACAGAATTATGTTCATAGCAGCAC
Source organism: Budorcas taxicolor (assembly GCF_023091745.1). NCBI lineage: Eukaryota > Metazoa > Chordata > Mammalia > Artiodactyla > Bovidae > Budorcas > Budorcas taxicolor. The sequence goes on from NC_068912.1 coordinate 99,281,029, forward strand.
TACTCACAGTTGCTAAGATGTGGAAGAAGCCTATGTTCCATTACAGATGAATGGATAAAGATGTTCTGTATATACATTGAAATATTACTCAGACATGAAAAGTATGAAAGAACACCATTTGTGGTAACATGGGTAGACCTATAGATAACCATACTAAGTGAAGGAAGTCAGACAGAGAAAGTAAATATTATATGATATAACTTATATGTGAAATCAAAAAAACCTAATACAAATGAATTTGTTTACAAAACAGAAATGGACTCACAGACATAGAAATAAACATATGGTTACCAAGGAGAAAGGGAGAAAGGAATAAACTAGGAATATGGGATTAATAGATACATACCACTATATATAAAGTAGATAGTTCAGTTCAGTCACTCAGTCGTGTCCAACTCTTTGCAACCTCATAAATTATAGCACGCCAGGCCACCCTGTCCATCACCAACTCTTGGAGTTCACTCAAACTCATGTCCATCGAGTTGGTAATGCCATCCAGCCATCTCATCCTCTTTCGTCCCCTTCACCTCCTGCCCCCAGTCCCTCCCAGCATCAGAGTCTTTTCCAGTGAGTCAACTCTTCGCATGAGGTGGCCAAAGTATTGGAGTTTCAGCTTCAGCATCAGTGCTTCCAATGAACACCCAGGACTGATTTCCTTTAGAATGGACTGGCTGGATCTCCTTGCAGCCCAAGGGACTCTCAAGAGTCTTCTCCAACACCACAGTTCAGTAATTTACTGTATAGCACAAGGACCTTTATTCAATATCTTCTGATAATCAATAATGGAGAAGAATCTGAAAAGGAATATATATATACACATATATCTGAATCACTTTGCTGTACACCTGAAACTAACACAATATTGCAAATCAACTAAAAATCAATTAAAAAAAAAACAAATAGCACCACATACTGGCCATTAATTTATAGCGTATACAATATCCTGGAGAACCTTACCTCAGATATATGCAAGCTATTGCCACCTAGCTGGTGCTGTATACCCAAACCCATCCTAAAGTTATTTTTTTGGTTCTGGAATGCATAAATGGTAAAGAAGATGCAGCTAAACTTAGGGGCAGCTAAATTTACATGTAGCTAAACTTAATCACAGCTAAACTTAGCTAAATGTCAGCTAAACATTAAAGTTTCCAACTTCACTGGGACCTTCCCATATGTCCCCATTCCAATTTCAGGTTCCCATTACTTCACAATAAATGCTCGCACTTTGGCAGAAGATTGGGAAATAAATTTGTATTTAATTCAGACACTAACAGGATGAGACTCTGGATTTAGTTTTCACAAATCTCAGTGCTGGTTGAGGCCCCGTGGTTACAGGAAACAAAGGTTTCTTTCAGGTCAGGCTGAGAATCTTTCTGGTCATTTAGGTACAGTTTGGCCTGGGAATTTGAATCCCCAACCTCATCCATTTCCTTCGGTACTTTCTCCAGTACAGCTAGGAACAACCAGCCGATCTTACTAAAGTCTTTAATTTGACTAAAAAGTTCTAAGATATCAAATATATGGTCATCAGAATCTTGCTTTTTATAAAAATTTGGTGGGTAGCATCCAATGATGATGTTTTGTGGATCTTTATTTAAAATCCTCAAAGATGATGCTCTTAAAGGATGGCACTCAAGTTTTTCACGGGGGCGGCCCTAAGATGGCAGAGGAATAGGCCAGGGAGACCACTTTCACCCCAACAAATTCATCAAAAGATCATTTGAACGCTGAGCAAATTCCACAAAATAAATTCTGAATGCTGGTGGAGGACACAAGGCACCCAGAAAGGCAACCCATTCTCTTCGATAGGAGGTAGGACAAAATATAAAAGATAAAAGGAGAGACAAAAGTGTTACAGATGGAGACCTGTCCTGGGGAGGGAGTCGTGAAGGAGGAGAAGTTTCCAAACACCAGGAAACCCTCTTGCCGATGGGTCTGTGGGGAGTTTTGGAATCTCAGAGGGCAACAGAACTGGGGGAGGGAACCCATAAATTATGTGCCTAAATGCAACTCCCAGCAGAGAAGTAGCCCAGACACTCACGGCTGCCAGCAGCGAGATGGGGCTGAACAGGGAGGTGCGGGTGGGAGCTAACATGAGATAGAAACCCGAACTGTGAGATAGCCAGAGAGAGAAAAAATAGAAAAGAGAAAGAGAGAGCTTTCCCGTGTAAAGCTCTAACCTAAGGCACTGCTGGGCCTGCTCACAGAACAAAGGACTGAGTGAATACCAGAGGAGAGCTAGCTGGCTGTGAACCAGCCCCTCCACCTGCTGGAGGAAGAGAGGCAGGCAGGCAACAGCCAGAGCCTGAAGGTGAGGGGCAATCTCTGCCCCAGAGATGGTATCCTCTACCAAACTGTGAGCAGGCTCCCACTTACTAACCAAGTCTTCTTGGGATCCTGGACAGTTGACATCTGCCAGAAGGGTCGCAGTCAGAGATCAGCTCCCCAGAGGAGACACATGGCACACTTGAGATGGCACTCCTGCTGCACACCCAGGAAACCGAGTGACTGGGACTGAGGAGGTGATAAGATGCACCGCCCAGCTGGGAGAGTGTGCTCATCAAGCATCTGGTCGCCTGAGCTGCTCAGACTTGGGAAGGGCAAAAAATGCAGGCCCAACAAAGTCAGTGCTTTTGTGGAGTACCTGAGAACCTGAACCTGAGTGGCTTAGACCTGGGAAGTGCACACAACCAGGGGCCCGCTTAGAGTAACCTGGAGCCTGAGCAGTGTAGGCCAGGAAAGCACACACGTCGTGAGTTGGGGCAAACTCAGTGTGGCCCAGACATTGTGAGCACTCCCCACACGTGCCAGTGATATTTGTTTGCAGTGTTCCTCCCTCCCCACAGCACAATTGAACAAGTTAGCCTAAATAAGTGACTGCCTTCACCCCTGTGTGTCAGGGTGGAAATTAGACACTGAAAAGACTTGCAAACAGAGGAAGCCAAAATAAACAAGAAGAGGGAACCAATTTGGAAGTGACAGGTGCAACAGATTAAAACCCTGTAGTTAGCACTGACTAAATTGGAAGGGGCCTATAGACCTTGAAAAGAAGTATAAGCTGGAACAAGGAACTGTCTGAAACTGAACTGACCCCACACTGCCCTCAACAACTCCAGAGAAATTTCTAGATATATTTTACTATTATCATTTAAAAATTTTTTAATTTTTAAGCTCTTTATTACTCTTTTGATTTTCATTTTTGTAACCTACTATTACCTTCCAAAAAAGACCATATTTTTAAAGCAAATTTCATATATATATATTTATAATTTTTTGTGTTTTTTTTAAATATTGTATTTTTGAGAGTCTAATTTCAAGTAGGCCTTAGAAAGCATCACTATGAACAAAGCTAGTGGAGGTGATGGAATTCCAATTGAGATATTTCAAATCCTGAAAGATGATGCTGTGAAAGTGCTGCACTCAATATGCCAGCACATTTGGAAAACTCAGCAGTGGCCTCAGGACTGAAAAAGGTCAGTTTTCATTCCAATCCCAAAGAAAGGCAATGCCAAAGAATGCTCAAACTACTGCACAATTGCACTCATCTCACATGCTGGTAAAGTAATGCTCAAAATTCTCCAAGCCAGGCTTCAGCAATACGTGAACCGTGAACTTCCTGATGTTCAAGCTGGTTTTAGGAAAGGCAGAGGAACCAGAGATCAAATTGCCAACATCCGCTGGATCATGGAAAAAGCAAGAGAGTTCCAGAAAAACATCTATTTCTGCTTTATTGACTATGCCAAAGCCTTTGACTGTGTGGATCACAATAAACTGGAAAATTCTTCAAGAGATGGGAATACCAGACCACCTAACCTGCCTCTTGAGAAATCTGTATGCAGGTCAGGAAGCAACAGTTAGAACTGGACCTGGAACAACAGATTGGTTCCAAATAGGAAAAGGAGTACGTCAAGGCTGTATATTGTCACCCTGCTTATTTAACTTCTATGCAGAGTACATCATGAGAAATGCTGGACTGGAAGAACCACAAGCTGGAATCAAGATTGCCGGGGGAAATATCAATAACCTCAGATATGCAGATGACACCACCCTTATGGCAGAAAGTGAAGAGGAACTAAAAAGCCTCTTGATGAAAGTGAAAGTGGAGAGTGAAAAAGTTGGCTTAAAGCTCAACATTCAGAAAACAAAGATCATG